>NC_135817.1:32898867-33571889 GCF_964213995.1 Mustelus asterias | reverse complement strand
CGCAGCGGGGCGGGGACGCAGCGGGGCCGGGGTGGGACGCAGCGGGCGGGGGGGACGCAGCGGGGCCGGGGACGCAGCGGGGCGGGGGGGCGCCAGGCGGGCGGGGGGACGCAGCGGGGCGGGGGGGCCAGCGGGGCGGGGGGACGCAGCGGGGCCGGGGGACGCAGCGGCGGGGGGGGGACGCAGCGGGGCGGGGGGACGCAGCGGGGCGGGGGGGACGCAGCGGGGCCGGGGGAAGGCAGCGGGGCCGGGGGGAAGCAGCGGGGCGGGGGGAAGCAGCGGGGCGGGGGGGAAGGCAGCGGGGCGGGGGGGACGCAGCGGGGCGGGGGGACGCAGCGGGGCGGGGGGAAGGCAGCGGGCGGGGGGGAAGCAGCGGGGCGGGGGGGAAGGCAGCGGGGCGGGGGGGACGCAGCAGGGCGGGGGGGAAGGCAGCGGGGCGGGGGGGAAGGCAGCGGGGCGGGGGGGGACGCAGCAGGGCGGGGGGGAAGGCAGCGGGGCGGGGGGGAAGGCAGCGGGCGGGGGGGAAGGCAGCGGGGCGGGGGCGACGCAGCGGGCGGGGGGGATGCAGCGGGGCGGGGGGGACGCAGCGGGGCGGGGGGGACGCAGCGGGGCGGGGGGATGCAGCGGGGCCGGGGGGGACGCAGCGGGGCCGGGGGGGACGCAGCGGGGGCGGGGGCGACGCAGCGGGGCGGGGACGCAGCGGGGCGGGGCGACGCAGCGGGGCGGGGGGGATGCAGCGGGCGGGGGGACGCAGCGGGGGGGACGCAGCAGGACGGGGGGGAAGGCAGCGGGGCGGGGGGGCAGCGGGCGGGGGACGCAGCGGGCGGGGGGGACGCAGCGGGGCGGGGGGAAGGCAGCGGGCGGGGGGGACGCAGCGGGGCGGGGGGACGCAGCGGGGCGGGGCGACGCAGCGGGGGCGGGGGGGAAGGCAGCGGGGTGGGGGGAGCGCAGCGGGCGGGGGGGGGACGCAGCGGGGGGCGGGGGGACGCAGCGGGGCGGGGCGGACGCAGCGGGGCGGGGGGAAGGCAGTGGGGTGGGGGGGACGCAGCGGGGCGGGGGGCGCAGCGGGGTGGGTGGGACGCAGCGGGGCGGGGGGACGCAGCGGGGTGGGGGGGGCGCAGCGGGGCGGGGAGGCATGGCGGCCCGGGGGGGGACGCGGCGGGGTGGGGGGGATGCAGCGGGGCGGGGGGGCATGGCGGCACGGGGGGATGCAGCGGGGCGCGGACGCAGCAGGGCGGGGCGGACTCAGCAGGGCGGGGGGACGCACCAGGGCGGGGGACGCACCAGGGCGGGGGGACGCAGCGGGGCGGGGGGGGCATGGTGGCACGGGGGGGGATGCGGCGGTGCGGGGGAGACGCTAAGGGGGTGGGGAAACATTGATTGGGGTGGTGACAGTGAAATGGGGACACTGACCCTCTCAGCTTCTCAGGAAACAAAAGCAAATTGTGATTTGGAAAGCAAAAACATCTGGGCATTCTGAACCTGGGTGAAAGATATGGAAGAACACAGATCAATCCAGCTGGGTAGTAGCAATGGATGGATCCAGGGGTGCAAAGCAGACAAGCTGAAGAATGCAGATTCCAGTTCCAGGAGCTGAGAATCGTTTGCTGCAGCCATTTCTGTTACTTGAAGATAACATTGGTGGATCTGCCCCATCCAGATTGCGTTCAACAGTTCCTGCAGACATGTGCCATTTGTGGAGAAGACTGTGGCCATGGAACTTGGGTGGTTACGTGGCTGCTCTTGGCTGCGATCAGACTAGCTCCGAGGAGAGGATCTGAAATTTCTCATGAGGAACGCAAAATTTTAAAGGACTTTGTGACTGAGCGTGATCACCAAAGTCTGAGTGGATTGCTGAGCCAATTCATAAGATCTGTCTTTGTTGTATCTGCAACTTAACTTGCAATTTCTATCTATTATTGACTGTAATTTGCTTGTTATTCATGATTAATCTATGTTGATTTCTGGATGCGAGAGTACAGAGTTACTGGTCTCAACTGAGATCATAACAATGAAGAATGCAATTCATTAAGTTGTTTTATTTCTATTTTCGCTTCCATCTAATAAATATACAACAATGGACCGGCCTAAGTATTTACCCTTGAAATATGCAGCTCTTATTCATGTTGTTGTCAAGTCTTCTAAACAAAAGGAGCAAAATTAGTCTTGCAGATAATTTACTTACAGTACATTGTTCCAGCTGCTTTTCAAGTGCCTCTGAATCACCAAGAGCAGGCCATTCTTCATTCAGGAAAACATCAACTTCAGCCATCCATTTCTTTAAGGTTTTTGTGTCATTCTGCAAAATACAATACAAGATGAAGTTGCCAATGATTGGCTCTATTTCCATTGTAACAAATCCCATCAAAATCTCTCAAAAGCTTTCAATCAATCCTTTCCAGCCCATCTAATATTGCGAGTGTTTTGCATAGCCACTGCCCACTCTGTTCAATTGCAGGAACGACAATGCCTGAAATATTTCTGGAACAGCTGAAATTGAATGAGGTAAAGCGCTAATTTTCATAATTCATTTGTGCGATTTGGGTGACCATTACACATCTCTAATTGCGCTCAAGGAGGTGGCGGTGAGCTGCCTTCTTGAACCACTACAGTCCATGTGGTCAAAGCATACCCTCTACGTTCTCTTAGATAAGAATTCCCTGGATTTTGATGCAGCAACAATGAAGGATGTGCTTGCTGACACTGACACAGACACACACAAGTGAGATGATTGGCCATTGGCCACCAACAAGCACATAAGCTCATCTGTTTTCCTCTCTTCTCAAACTTCAGAAGCCTCATTGCATTTAATCAAAGTATTCTTAAACACACATGATTTTTAAACCATTAAACATTAAGGCACTGACAGAACTACCAGTATTAAGTTAAATGACTTTTACACAGGTTTATGAGCTCACAAGAAAGCAGTTTACACATATGAGATGCAGTAAGAAATTTAAACAAGTGATTATGATTTTAAAACACATATGCTGATATTTTGAATGTATTAATATATTAAGGTATATTGTTCACTTTAATCAAGAGCAATTTTCTGCGAAGCATCATGGTAAAAGGTGTTAGGGCAAAGCCAAATTCTAAGAGAATGTTTAGACCTTGAGAATATGCAAGATTTATCAGTAAAATTTCAGAAGGGGAGAACATTTAGAACACTTAATCATATTTCATAAATATTGTTTATTCACTGTCCAGACAAGATGGATGCATGCCCAGACGTGGAGTCATGTGTTAATCTGGTTTGGCAATGACCTATAAGGGAACCCATGGGAACATTCATTTGAATTTTGGGCTAGCGGCTGAGGTTACACGGGAAGTGGGGTGAGCCAAGACAGGAGTTAGCTTCCGGATTCTATGGACTAACAAAATGCCATTACGCCAGAGGGTAAGATGTGATTGGCTAAGTTTTATGACAGGTATTACTGTTGATTTATGTATATTGATGCTGATTAATTTAAAGTTATTGAAAGGCAGGAATAATTGATAAGAAAAGCCTATAATTGATCTGTTTTGAATTGTATACTTCAGATTTCATTAGAGAGGATCGTCTGTTCTATCTCAGAGCTGCCCTGACCCTTTGATGATTTCTCCTAGCAGCTGTTGATCTAAATAAAGTTACATCTTTAAACTGAGACACTGGTTTTGTGTGTCTTGTATTGTCTGAAATTTAGGCAGTACTGGCCACCTCGGGTACCCCACCAACACATGGCTCATCCAATTAAGCTTTGAGTCAATGGTGACCCTCAGGATGATGATGTTGTGAAATTAAGGGATGGTAATGCCATTTAATGCAAAGGACAGGTGGTTAAATTTTTTCTTGTTGGGGATGGTCATTTCGCGACACTTGTGTGGTATGAACATTACTTGCCACTTATTAGTCCAGGTCTGAATGTTCTCCAAGTCTTGTTACATGTAGGTACAGACAGCTAATAGAGTGATGCATTGGACTGAACATGGTGCAGTCATCAACAAAGATCCCCACCTCTGGGGAGGATCATTGATGAAGCACCTGAATATGATTGGGTCTAAGACACTGCCCTGGAGAACTCCTGCAGTGAAGTCCTGAGAGTGAGATGATTGACCACCAACAAGCACATAAGCTCATCCATTTTCCTCTCTTCTCAAACTTCAGAAGCTTCATTGCATTTAATCAAAAGTATGCTTACGGAGGATGGGATGAACTAAGCTTACCGTGTATGTATATAAACTCACAAATCATGGGAAGTAAAGCTGGTGAACTACAAGTGCTAATATCCACTGTGAGAATGGGGAGCTAGCTCAAAAAGGGCAGGACTGAGTACTAAATATTCCTTCATACAAGATGTTCAGGAAAGATAGGGAAGAAAAAAACAGGGGGATAGCAACATTGATTAAACAGAATATTACAGTGTCTAAGAGGGGATGTTCCTGAGGGATTAAAATAAAATAGAATCTATTTGATAAGAATCAACAAACATTTGAACTGCCATTATACCACTGGGCTTAATCTATGATCCACCAAATAGTGGAAAAGATTGAGAGGAGCAAATTTGCAAGGAAAATAGAGAGATTCAAAAATAAAGATAGTGATAATGGAAGACTTCATTATCTTAATGTGGTTTGAGATCATTATAACAAAAGGCAGAGAGGGAGGAAGAGTTTCTGAGGTGCACGCAGGAAAATTTTATTGTTCAGTATATTTCCAACCTGACAAGAAAGGATGCAGTGCTGGATTTGGTTCTGGGGAATAAGGTGGGTCAGTAGGAGAACAGTGATTACAGTATCATGAGATTTAAGTGATTTGTGGAAAAGGACAACAAGCTTCTCAAGTAAAATGGTTGGAGAAAGACCAATTTTAGTGGACGTAGAACAGATCTGGTCCACGTAATTCAGAATTAAGACTGGCAGGCAAAATGGTAAAGGAACAATGAGCTGTCATTTAAGAGAAAATGGTTCAGGCACTGTCAAGGTATATTCCCACAATGAGGAAAGATAGGGCAACTGGATCCAGATTTCTAAATGACGACTGAGATAAAGAGTAAGATGAAGCAGAAAGAGGGGGTATATTGATAATACAAATAAAAAGCAGGTTGAATATAGAAAGTCTAAAAGATAAAGAGTGAGTATGAGAAGACACAAGCAGTTAACATGAAAATGAATCCAAAAAGTTTCTATAGACATATAAATAGTGAGTAATTAGAAGGCGGGGTGACGTTCATTAGGGACAGAAATAGGGGTATGTGCATGAAGGCAGAGGGCATGACTCAGGTAATAAATGAATAATTCATATCTATCTTAATGAAGCAATAAGATACTCCAAAAGGCATTGTAAAGACCAAGAGATTGCAATGTGGAAAGCATTAAAAAGGCTGGCTGTAGAGTTGATAAGTCGCCAGGACCAAATGGGATGCATACAGGGTTGCTGAGGAAAGTAAAGGTAGAAATTGCAGAGGCACTCACCATGATCTTCCAATTCCCCCCTTGATAAAGGGTTTGTGTAAGAACACTGGAGAATTGCAAATGTGACATCCTTGTTCAAAAAAGGACGTAAAGATAAACCTTGCAACGATTGGTCACTCAGTTTAACCTTGCTAGTGGGAAAGTTTTTAGAAATTATATTCCAGGAGAAAATTAACAGATACTTGGAGGAACGTGGATAAATTAAGGAAAGCTGGCACAATTTAGTAAATGGCAAAGTCATGTTCAACTAATTTGGTGAGTTGACCTTGAGGGTTGATGGAATGTACATAAACTTCCAACATCGGTTTGCTAAAATGCAAAGTTGAAGCCCATGGAATAAAAGGGACAGTGGCATAATAGATAGAAAGTTCGCTGAGTGATAGAAAACAGACAGTAGCCGAAATTGGTTATTTTTCAGACAACAGAAAAATATACAGTGAGCTTGGATAAGCAAGGCGAGGAAAAAACTGAAAGGTAGAGCAGACACATTAGTCCAAATGGCCTACTTTTGCTCATATGTCTTATAGTCTTTCCCTGGGTCAGGGGCAAAATGCCAACCTTTGCAGATGGCAGAAAACTTGGAAATATTGTGAACTGTAAGGAGAACAGTGATATACTTTAAAATAACATAGATTAATGGAATGGGTGGACACATGGCAGATAAAATTTAATGTGCAGAAGTGTGCAGAGATTCATTTTAATAGGAAGAATAAGGAGAGACAATATAACCTAAAGGATACATTTCTGGAGTTGCGGGGAGGTGGGAGAGGGAAGGAATAATTGGGGGTTTACTTGGAAAAATTGTTGAGGGTTGCAGGGCAGATTATGAAATTGGGTAAAAAGGCATACAGGATCATGGGCTTTATAAACAGAGGAATAGAATACAAAATAAATTTATGATCAACCTTTATGAAACACAAACTCAGATCAGACTACTGTGTCCAATTCTAGGTCCCCTACTTTAGGAAGGATGTGAAGGCTTTAGAGAGGGTGCAAAACATTTACAAGAACAATTCTTTGGGTGAGAGACTTTAGTTATGAGGGTAATTTGGAAAACCTGGGGCTTACAGAAAGATGCAGCTGAGAGGTGTTCAGAATCATGAGGGGTCTGGACAGAGTAGTTGGGAAAACTGTTCCTGTTGGCAGAAATGTTGAAAGCCAAAGACCACCAATTTAAGGTAATTGGCAAAAGAAGCAATTGTGACAAAGGAAAAAAATGTTTTTATACGTAGCAAATGGTTTGGAAATGAAATGGGATGCCTGAGACTGAACGAAGACAGATTCCATAATGGCTTTCAAACGAAAATTGGATGAGAACCTGAAGAAAGACAAATTGCTGCACAACAGGTTAAGGGGAAGGGAGTGGATGAGCAGCGTTGTTCTTGTAGAGAGCTGCTATGGACACAGTGAGCTGAATGTTGGCAGTCATTCATGGCGTAGAAAAATGCCAATTGAGTACTTGCCACCTCTCTGTGAAGCAAGCCAGTCAGAGCCATTTCCCTGCTCTATCCTCATGGCTCTTCAAGCTTATTTCTTGCAAGTGCTCATTCAATTTCCTTTTGAAATCATTCATCGTCTCTGCTTTCAACATCTTATTGGCAGCAAGTTCCAGGTCATTGCAAAAGTTCTTTCTCACATACTCCCTGCATCATTGGCTCAAAACATTATATCTGAGCCCCCTAGTCTTTCTACCATCAGTTATTGGGAACAGATTTTTCTCACATCCCTTGTCCAAATGTATCATAGTCTGGCACACCTCTATCAAATCTCTTGTCAATCTCCTTTGCTCGAAGAAGAACCCCATATTCTAGTCCTTGTTTAATGTTGGCTCACTTCAAGCTGTGCCACTTAAATGCCATTAATACTGTCAATATATCCACCTAATGATGCTAGTTTCACTTTTAATGTCATTTGCCACAGACGACTTCCTGTGTGTCCTGCCTGCTCACATGACCGTTCTTAACATGCTCTCACATTCAGTCCCACCTCCTCCAACTGACTATCTTGCCTCCTGTTCTGGCATTGCTCCTGGCCCTTGCCTCCCATGATGTGGAGATGCCAGCGTTGGACTGGGGTAAACACAGTAAGAGTTTTAACAACACCAGGTTAAAGTCCAACAGGTTTATTTGGTAGCAAATGCCATTAGCTTTCGGAGCGCTGCTCCTTCGTCAGATGGAGTAGATATCTGCTCTCAAACAGGGCATACAGAGATACAAAATCAAGTTACAGAATACTGATTAGAATGCGAATCTCTACAGCCAACCAGGTCTTAAAGATACAGACAAAGTGGGTCGACGGAGCATTAGACACAGGTTAAAGAAATGTGTATGGTCTCCAGACAGGACAGGCAGTGAAATTCTGCAAGTCCAGGAGGCAAGCTGTGGGAGTTAATGATAGTGTGATATGAACCCAAGATCCCAGTTTAGGCCGTCCTCATGTGTGCGGAACTTGGCTATCAGTTTCTGCTTAGCGACTCTGCGCTGTCGTGTGTCGTGAAGGCCGCCTTGGAGAACGCTTACCCGAAGATCAGAGGCCGAATGCCCGTGACCGCTGAAGTGCTCCCCCACAGGGAGAGAACAGTCTTGCCTGGTGATTGTCGAGCGGTGTTCATTCATCCGTTGTCGTAGTGTCTGCATGGTTTCCCCAATGTACCATGCCTCGGGACATCCTTTCCTGCAGCGTATCAGGTAGACAACGTTGACCGAGTTGCAAGAGTAGGTACCGTGTACCTGGTAGACGGTGTTCTCACGTGAGATGATGGCATCCGTGTTGATGATCTGGCAAGTCTTGCAGAGGTTGCTGTGGCAGGGTTGTGTGGTGTCGTGGTCACTGTTCTCCTGAAGGCTGGGTAGTTTGCTGCGGACAATGGTCTGTTTGAGGTTGTGCGGTTGTTTGAAGGCAAGAAGTGGGGGTGTGGGGATGGCCTTGGCGAGATGTTCGTCTTCAACAATGACATGTTGAAGGCTCCGGAGGAGATGCCGTAGCTTCTCTGCTCCGGGGAAGTACTGGACGACAAAGGGTACTCTGTCCACCGTGTCCCGTGTTTGTCTTCTGAGGAGGTCGGTGCGGTTTTTTGCTGTGGCCCATCGGAACTGTCGATCGATGAGTCGAGCGCCATATCCTGTTCTTATGAGGGCATCTTTCAGCGTCTGGAGGTGTCTGTTGCAATCCTCCTCTTCCGAGCAGATCCTGTGTATCCGAAGGGCTTGTCCGTAGGGGATGGCTTCTTTAACGTGCTTGGGGTGGAAGCTGGAGAAGTGGAGCATCATGAGGTTATCCGTGGGCTTGCGGTACAGTGAGGTGCTGAGGTGACCGTCCTTAATGGAGATGCGTGTGTCCAAGAATGCAACCGATTCCGGAGAGTAGCCCATGGTGAGTCTGATGGTGGGATGGAAATTGTTGATGACATCATATAGTTGTTTCAGTGATTGTTCACCATGAGTCCAAAGGAAGAAAATGTCTTCGATGTATCTAGTGTATAGCATCGGTTGAAGGTCCCGTACGGTGAAGAAATCTTGTTCGAACCTGTGCATGAAGATGTTGGCATATTGAGGTGCGAATTTGGTCCCCATGGCTGTTCCGTGTGTCTGGATGAAGAACTGGTTGTTGAAGGTGAAGACATTGTGGTCCAAGATGAAGCGGGTGAGTTGTAAAATTGCATCTGGAAACTGGCAGTTGTCGGCGTTGAGTACTGAGGCCGTTGCAGCAATGCCATCATCGTGGGGGATGCTGGTGTAGAGTGCCGAGACATCCATTGTGACGAGGAGTGCTCCTGGTTCAACTGCTCCATGTGTGTTGAGTTTCTGTAGGAAGTCCGTAGTGTTGCAACAAAAGTTTGAGAGCAGATATCCACTCCATCTGGCGAAGGAGCAGCGTTCCGAAAGCTAATGGCATTTGCTACCAAATAAACCTGTTGGACTTTAACCTGGTGTTGTTAAAACTCTTACTGTCCTTGCCTCCCATCCAATGTTCTTGCATTAGTCCCTGGGATCTGCTCTTTCTGCTCATCTCCTGCTTCTGTTGCTCCAGTCATGGCTCCTGCTGTTGGTTCTACCCTTGACTCTGCTCCCAAACTCGCACAAAAGTCCATCTGGTGGCAGAAGTTGATTGGTGCAGGTAATCCGAAGACTTCGACTGTTATCGGCACCAATCAACCTCTGCCACTAGATGGAGCATGGTCAATGTAAAAGTAGTGTACCCCGTGAGTATACTGTAGTTCTTTTAAACATGTTTCATTGTGTTATATATTGGGTTTTTTTTGTGATGCATTTTCGTTTGAGTTATTTTAGTTAGGAGTGCACAATGCTGCCACATGTATGATGCAGTACTTCAACTTGTACTTGTCTTTTCACTCACAATAAACATCCAAAAGAACATCATTCTGACTTTAACTGCAATTTCTATGGGACCAATGATTTACTAAAAGTAACTTTAATTAAAGTCACAATTTTCAGAAAAGTAACCACAACTTTAAGTGAGGACTCCCTGTTCTAAAATCCCCAAAATTGGCACCGTTCTGGTAAATATCTTTTGCATCCACTGAAGGTCCCTCCCTCACACCTATCCTGAAGTGTGGTGACCAAAACTCAACCCATTACTCAAGTTGTGGTCCAACCAGAGCTTTACAATGGCTCAGCATAATTACCTGCTTTTGTACTCGATTACTTGGCTTACAAAGCCCAGGATTCCCTGTACATTGCTAACCACTCTGTCAATATGTTCTGCCATCTTTAAAGATATTTGTGCACAGTTTGAAAGCCAGAGTTTCAGTGAGACCAGTTGGCTCACAGTGTAGCAAGCATCTGGGTGAATTTGATGAGAAATCCATATCATTTACATTGAGGAGCATCCATCATGTAGTTTCATAGTGTGGTATGTCTGACCACATTTTGCCTATTGGTTTACATGAACTGTCTACTTACTGAGAACATTAGAGTATAAGATATATTCTGTAACTGCATTATCCTTATAAGTCTCTATATATATTTATACGTAAAGATAGAGCTGGGGTGGAAATTAGTGTACTATGGATAATCTTTTCATATTTAATAAATGTTTTATTCTCTTGTTATAAGTTAATTGTCTCTAAAGAAAAATTAAAATTGCAATCTATCGAGTTGGGGTTCTACTCTGGAACATGACCTTCCAGTACTATCAGCTGGGATCGTAGCAAAATCCATGTGGACAACATTCATTGCATTCCCTTCATCAACCTTCTCAAAAAATCCATCAAAAAATTCAGTTCGATGAGCCAAACATGGGCTGCCTTTTTCAAATCTAATTTAATTAAGGATACTGGCTATCCTTAATTAAATCAAACCTCTCATCTTTTCTTAACATCTTCCTCATAACTGTTGTTAATCTAATGGGCCTGCAGTTGCTAGGATTGTTCTTACACCCTTTCTTGAGTAATAAGGGTGCATTGATCACTCTCCAATCAATCCTCTGATTATGGCAAACTTTCCACTATCTCCATCCCACTTTCTTTAGAAGCCTGTGTTGCAATCCATCTGGACCAACTGACTTATCCAGTTTAAGCACAGCCAGCCCTTGCAGTATATCCTGCCTAACAATTTTCCCCCATAAATTACATGTACCATCTCCACTTTCATGACATTTTGTCAGATTCTTCTTCCTTAATATAACCAATACAAAGTACTTGTTAACTAGTAGTCTTGCCTTGTACCTTCTAAACACATGTCACCCCCATTATACTGAATAGGATCCACTTTACATCTTATTACCCGCTTATTATTTACATGCCAGTAGAAGACTTTTGGGTTCTCTTTTAGGTTGACTATCATTCTATTCTCATATTCTCTCATTGCCGTCTTATTTTCCTCCTTACTTCCTCTCTCGATGCAAGGACTTGGTCCTCGCTTGAAGAATTCACCCAACGTGTATATCTATCCTCTTTCTTTTTGTTTCATCTTCTCTTCCATCCCCATCATCTGAAAAACCTTTGAAGGAATGTTGCTCGTCTGTACATGAAGCATCCGCTCCTTAATGTTCAGCTATTGTTTCATTTCAGGTTTTCCTTTCAGTCTTTGGCTTCATTTTACCCTGGCTAGATCCCTTCTCATCACATTGAAATTAGAAAACAGACAATTGGTCTGCTTCTGTACTGTAACCATCCCTTGATTCTACGTAACCTGGATTGTCACTCAAGTTCAAATGAACCTGTTCCGCAGGTTCAGTGCCATAAGTGAACTGAATCTGGAAAAACTCAAGCATGTTGCCGGTGGAAACGCAACATCAAACTGCAGACAATTCGACACTAATTAGCAATATCTTGCAACAAAGTCACAAGACTACCTAGCTGGGAATATTGATGGCCATACACACCATGCAAATTGATTTAAGTCAGAATACAGTGGTAGAGTAGATATTGCTTCACCAAATCTCAGGTTGTTTAACTAATATAGAGTCGCCGACCCCAAAAATAAACACGTCAAATGATACATGATGAAGGATGAAGGGCTGCAATGACACAGCGCACCAGTTGCGAGATCAAACTGTCACAGTATGCTTGGATGTGCCATGTTTCACAAGACAAGTTCCTTATCTCAGTTGGGCTGTCAAGGATGCACCAGGAAGTAGAACAGTGAAGAAAAATGCTAATTGAAATGCCACCTTGGGCGACTCTCAAGCATTTCAGAATCACTTTCCCATTCTCCCTGCTCAGAAAAGCATATGATGTGTCGAAATGCTGGGAGGTGGAAGCGCCATAATGGAGCAAAATCAAAAGGTCAAAAGGGCAAAGGGGGGGGTGTAATAAGCAGGACGTTGCGAGTATAATTAACTATTTTGAACTATTAATATAAGATGAATTTCAAAGGATCATTCTTAATTGTGTTGTATTCAATGGTAGTTATAAATAGAAAATTCCTTCAATTATCTAAAAATGGCTAATAAAAGCATACGCAAAAACAGATTAAAAGTATAATTTCCCAATACACTTTATCTTCTTTGACACTTAATTACTTTGAGGGTAAAATTCACGTCAACAATCTCAGGCACAATTGGGTTTCCTTTCAAAAGACCAGAATGTCATTGTTGTGCATTTTACATATTGACAGGGGGTAATTTCCTTTCTTGCAGGTGCAATGCATTCCAGCATTGAAGAAGGAGCATCTGACGTTCTCTGAACTTGCCGATCTCTGAACCCGACAGTCTAAACACTGGCCGGTCTCTGAACCCGACAGTGTAAACACTGGCCGGTCCCTGAACCCGACAGTCTAAACACTGGCCGGTCTCTGAACCCGACAGCGTAAACACTGGCCGGTCTCTGAACCCGACAGTCTAAACACTGGCCGGTCTCTGAACCCGACAGTGTAAACACTGGCCGGTCTCTGAACCCGACAGTGTAAACACTGGCCGGTCTCTGAACCCGACAGCGTAAACACTGGCCGGTCTCTGAACCCGACAGCGTAAACACTGGCCGGTCTCTGAACCCGACAGTCTAAACACTGGCCGGTCTCTGAACCCGACAGTCTAAACACTGGCCGGTCTCTGAACCCAACAGTGTAAACACTGGCCGGTCTCTGAACCCGACAGTCTAAACACTGGCCGGTCTCTGAACCCGACAGTGTAAACACTGGCCGGTCTCTGAACCCGACAGTGTAAACACTGGCCGGTCTCTGAACCCGACAGTCTAAACACTGGCCGGTCTCTGAACCCGACAGTCTAAACACTGGCCGGTCTCTGCACCCGACAGTCTAAACACTGGCCGGTCTCTGCACCCGACAGTGTAAACACTGGCCGGTCCCTGAACCCGACAGTCTAAACACTGGCTGGTCTCTGAACCCAACAGCGTAAACACTGGCCGGTCTCTGAACCCAACAGCGTAAACACTGGCCGGTCTCTGAACCCGACAGTCTAAACACTGGCCGGTCTCTGAACCCGACAGTCTAAACACTGGCCGGTCTCTGAACCCGACAGTCTAAACACTGGCCGGTCTCTGAACCCGACAGTCTAAACACTGGCCGGTCTCTGAACCCGACAGTGTAAACACTGGCCGGTCTCTGAACCCGACAGTCTAAACACTGGCCGGTCTCTGAACCCGACAGTGTAAACACTGGCCGGTCCCTGAACCCGACAGTGTAAACACTGGCCGGTCTCTGAACCCGACAGCGTAAACACTGGCCGGTCTCTGAACCCGACAGCGTAAACACTGGCCGGTCTCTGAACCCGACAGCGTAAACACTGGCCGGTCTCTGAACCCGACAGTGTAAACACTGGCCGGTCTCTGAACCCGACAGTGTAAACACTGGCCGGTCTCTGAACCCGACAGTGTAAACACTGGCCGGTCTCTGAACCCGACAGTGTAAACACTGGCCGGTCTCTGAACCCGACAGTGTAAACACTGGCCGGTCTCTGAACCCGACAGTGTAAACACTGGCCGGTCTCTGAACCCGACAGTGTAATCACTGGCCGGACTCTGAACCCGACAGTGTAAACACTGGCCGGTCCCTGAACCCGACAGTGTAAACACTGGCCGGTCTCTGAACCCGACAGCGTAAACACTGGCCGGTCTCTGAACCCGACAGCGTAAACACTGGCCGGTCTCTGAACCCGACAGCGTAAACACTGGCCGGTCTCTGAACCCGACAGTGTAAACACTGGCCGGTCTCTGAACCCGACAGTGTAAACACTGGCCGGTCTCTGAACCCGACAGTGTAAACACTGGCCGGTCTCTGAACCCGACAGTGTAAACACTGGCCGGTCTCTGAACCCGACAGTGTAAACACTGGCCGGTCTCTGAACCCGACAGCGTAAACACTGGCCGGTCTCTGAACCCGACAGCGTAAACACTGGCCGGTCTCTGAACCCGACAGCGTAAACACTGGCCGGTCTCTGAACCCGACAGCGTAAACACTGGCCGGTCTCTGAACCCGACAGCGTAAACACTGGCCGGTCTCTGAAACCGACAGCGTAAACACTGGCCGGTCTCTGAAACCGACAGTGTAAACACTGGCCGGTCTCTGAACCCGACAGCGTAAACACTGGCCGGTCTCTGAACCCGACAGCGTAGACACTGGCCGGTCTCTCAACCCGACAGCGTAAACACTGGCCGGTCTCTGAACCCGACAGCGTAAACACTGGCCGGTCTCTGAACCCGACAGTGTAAACACTGGCCGGTCTCTGAACCCGACAGCGTAAACACTGGCCGGTCTCTGAACCCGACAGCGTAAACACTGGCCGGTCTCTGAACCCGACAGCGTAAACACTGGCCGGTCTCTGAACCCGACAGCGTAAACACTGGCCGGTCTCTGAACCCGACAGTGTAAACACTGGCCGGTCTCTGAACCCGACAGCGTAAACACTGGCCGGTCTCTGAACCCGACAGTGTAAACACTGGCCGGTCTCTGAACCCGACAGCGTAAACACTGGCCGGTCTCTGAACCCGACAGCGTAAACACTGGCCGGTCTCTGAACCCGACAGCGTAAACACTGGCCGGTCTCTGAACCCGACAGCGTAAACACTGGCCGATCTCTGAACCCGACAGTGTAAACACTGGCTGATCTCTGAACCCGACAGTGTAAATACTGGCCGGCCTCTGAACCCGACAGTGTAAACACTGGCCGGTCTCTGAACCCGACAGCGTAAACACTGGCCGGTCTCTGAACCCGACAGTGTAAACACTGGCTGATCTCTGAACCCGACAGTGTAAATACTGGCCGGCCTCTGAACCCGACAGTGTAAACACTGGCCGGTCTCTGAACCCGACAGTGTAAACACTGGCCAGTCTCTGAACCCGACAGTGTAAACACTGACTGGTCTCTGAACCCGACGGTGTAAACACTGGCCGATCTGTGAACCCGACAGTGTAAACACTGGCCGGTCTGTGAACGCAACAGTGTAAACACTGGCCGATCTGTGAACCCAACAGTGTAAACACTGGCCGGTCTCTGAAACCGACAGTGTAAACACTGACTGGTCTCTGAACCCGACGGTGTAAACACTGGCCGATCTGTGAACCCGACAGTGTAAACACTGGCCGGTCTGTGAACCCGACAGCGTAAACACTGGCCGGTCTCTGAACCCGACAGCGTAAACACTGGCCGGTCTCTGAACCCGACAGTGTAAACACTGGCCGGTCTCTGCACCCGACAGTCTAAACACTGGCCGGTCTCTGCACCCGACAGTGTAAACACTGGCCGGTCCCTGAACCCGACAGTCTAAACACTGGCTGGTCTCTGAACCCAACAGCGTAAACACTGGCCGGTCTCTGAACCCAACAGCGTAAACACTGGCCGGTCTCTGAACCCGACAGTCTAAACACTGGCCGGTCTCTGAACCCGACAGTCTAAACACTGGCCGGTCTCTGAACCCGACAGTCTAAACACTGGCCGGTCTCTGAACCCGACAGTCTAAACACTGGCCGGTCTCTGAACCCGACAGTGTAAACACTGGCCGGTCTCTGAACCCGACAGTCTAAACACTGGCCGGTCTCTGAACCCGACAGTGTAAACACTGGCCGGTCCCTGAACCCGACAGTGTAAACACTGGCCGGTCTCTGAACCCGACAGCGTAAACACTGGCCGGTCTCTGAACCCGACAGCGTAAACACTGGCCGGTCTCTGAACCCGACAGCGTAAACACTGGCCGGTCTCTGAACCCGACAGTGTAAACACTGGCCGGTCTCTGAACCCGACAGTGTAAACACTGGCCGGTCTCTGAACCCGACAGTGTAAACACTGGCCGGTCTCTGAACCCGACAGTGTAAACACTGGCCGGTCTCTGAACCCGACAGTGTAAACACTGGCCGGTCTCTGAACCCGACAGTGTAAACACTGGCCGGTCTCTGAACCCGACAGTGTAATCACTGGCCGGTCTCTGAACCCGACAGTGTAAACACTGGCCGGTCCCTGAACCCGACAGTGTAAACACTGGCCGGTCTCTGAACCCGACAGCGTAAACACTGGCCGGTCTCTGAACCCGACAGCGTAAACACTGGCCGGTCTCTGAACCCGACAGCGTAAACACTGGCCGGTCTCTGAACCCGACAGTGTAAACACTGGCCGGTCTCTGAACCCGACAGTGTAAACACTGGCCGGTCTCTGAACCCGACAGTGTAAACACTGGCCGGTCTCTGAACCCGACAGTGTAAACACTGGCCGGTCTCTGAACCCGACAGTGTAAACACTGGCCGGTCTCTGAACCCGACAGCGTAAACACTGGCCGGTCTCTGAACCCGACAGCGTAAACACTGGCCGGTCTCTGAACCCGACAGCGTAAACACTGGCCGGTCTCTGAACCCGACAGCGTAAACACTGGCCGGTCTCTGAACCCGACAGCGTAAACACTGGCCGGTCTCTGAAACCGACAGCGTAAACACTGGCCGGTCTCTGAAACCGACAGTGTAAACACTGGCCGGTCTCTGAACCCGACAGCGTAAACACTGGCCGGTCTCTGAACCCGACAGCGTAGACACTGGCCGGTCTCTCAACCCGACAGCGTAAACACTGGCCGGTCTCTGAACCCGACAGCGTAAACACTGGCCGGTCTCTGAACCCGACAGTGTAAACACTGGCCGGTCTCTGAACCCGACAGCGTAAACACTGGCCGGTCTCTGAACCCGACAGCGTAAACACTGGCCGGTCTCTGAACCCGACAGCGTAAACACTGGCCGGTCTCTGAACCCGACAGCGTAAACACTGGCCGGTCTCTGAACCCGACAGTGTAAACACTGGCCGGTCTCTGAACCCGACAGCGTAAACACTGGCCGGTCTCTGAACCCGACAGTGTAAACACTGGCCGGTCTCTGAACCCGACAGCGTAAACACTGGCCGGTCTCTGAACCCGACAGCGTAAACACTGGCCGGTCTCTGAACCCGACAGCGTAAACACTGGCCGGTCTCTGAACCCGACAGCGTAAACACTGGCCGATCTCTGAACCCGACAGTGTAAACACTGGCTGATCTCTGAACCCGACAGTGTAAATACTGGCCGGCCTCTGAACCCGACAGTGTAAACACTGGCCGGTCTCTGAACCCGACAGCGTAAACACTGGCCGGTCTCTGAACCCGACAGTGTAAACACTGGCTGATCTCTGAACCCGACAGTGTAAATACTGGCCGGCCTCTGAACCCGACAGTGTAAACACTGGCCGGTCTCTGAACCCGACAGTGTAAACACTGGCCAGTCTCTGAACCCGACAGTGTAAACACTGACTGGTCTCTGAACCCGACGGTGTAAACACTGGCCGATCTGTGAACCCGACAGTGTAAACACTGGCCGGTCTGTGAACGCAACAGTGTAAACACTGGCCGATCTGTGAACCCAACAGTGTAAACACTGGCCGGTCTCTGAAACCGACAGTGTAAACACTGACTGGTCTCTGAACCCGACGGTGTAAACACTGGCCGATCTGTGAACCCGACAGTGTAAACACTGGCCGGTCTGTGAACCCAACAGTGTAAACACTGGCTGATCTGTGAACCCAACAGTGTAAACACTGGCCGGTCTCTGAGCCCGACATGTAAACACTGGCCAGTCTCTGAACCCGACAGTGTAAACACTGGCCGGTCTCTGAACCTGACAGTGTAAACACTGGCCGGTCTCTGAACCTGACAGTGTAAACACTGGCCGGTCTCTGAACCCGACAGCGTAGACACTGGCCGGTCTCTGAACCCGACAGTGTAAACACTGGCCAGTCTCTGAACCCGACAGTGTAAACACTGACTGGTCTCTGAACCCGACGGTGTAAACACTGGCCGGTCTCTGAACCCGACAGTGTAAACACTGACTGGTCTCTGAACCCGACAGCGTAGACACTGGCCGGTCTCTGAACCCGACAGCGTAAACACTGGCCGATCTGTGAACCCGACAGTGTAAACACTGGCCGGTCTGTGAACCCAACAGTGTAAACACTGGCCGATCTGTGAACCCAACAGTGTAAACACTGGCCGGTCTCTGAGCCCGACATGTAAACACTGGCCGGTCGCTGAACCCGACAGCGTAAACACTGGCCAGTCTCTGAACCCGACAGTGTAAACACTGGCCGGTCTGTGAACCCAACAGTGTAAACACTGGCTGATCTGTGAACCCGACAGTGTAAACACTGGCCGGTCTGTGAACCCAACAGTGTAAACACTGGCCGATGTGTGAACCCAACAGTGTAAACACTGGCCGGTCTCTGAGCCCGACATGTAAACACTGGCCGGTCTCTGAACCCGACAGCGTAAACACTGGCCAGTCTCTGAACCCGACAGTGTAAACACTGACTGGTCTCTGAACCCGACGGTGTAAACACTGGCCGGTCTGTGAACCCAACAGTGTAAACACTGGCCGATCTGTGAACCCAACAGTGTAAACACTGGCCGGTCTCTGAGCCCGACATGTAAACACTGGCCGGTCTCTGAACCCGACAGCGTAAACACTGGCCAGTCTCTGAACCCGACAGTGTAAACACTGGCCAGTCTCTGAACCCGACAGTGTAAACACTGGCCGGTCTCTGAACCTGACAGTGTAAACACTGGCCGGTCTCTGAACCCGACAGCGTAGACACTGGCCGGTCTCTGAACCCGACAGTGTAAACACTGGCCGGCCTCTGAACCCGACAGTGTAAACACTGGCCGATCTGTGAACCCGACAGCGTAAACACTGGCTGATCTCTGAACCCAACAGTGTAAATACTGACCGGCCTCTGAACCCGACAGTGTAAACACTGGCCGATCTGTGAACCCAACAGTGTAAACACTGGCCGGTCTCTGAAACCGACAGTGTAAACACTGACTGGTCTCTGAACACGACAGTGTAAACACTGGCCGATCTGTGAACCCGACAGTGTAAACACTGGCCGATCTGTGAACCCGACAGTGTAAACACTGGCCGGTCTGTGAACCCAACAGTGTAAACACTGGCCGATCTGTGAACCCAACAGTGTAAACACTGGCCGGTCTCTGAGCCCGACATGTAAACACTGGCCAGTCTCTGAACCCGACGGTGTAAACACTGGCTGGTCTCTGAACCCGACAGTGTAAACACTGGCCGGTCTCTGAACCCGACAGTGTAAACACTGGCCGGTCTCTGAACCTGACAGTGTAAACACTGGCCGGTCTCTGAACCCGACAGCGTAGACACTGGCCGGTCTCTGAACCCGACAGCGTAAACACTGGCCGGTCTCTGAACCCGACAGTGTAAACACTGGCCGGTCTCTGAACCCGACAGTGTAAACACTGGCCGGTCTCTGAACCCGACAGTGTAAACACTGGCCGGTCTCTGAACCCGACAGTGTAAACACTGGCCGGTCTCTGAACCCGACAGTGTAAACACTGGCCGGTCTCTGAACCCGACAGTGTAAACACTGGCCGGTCTCTGAACCCGACAGTGTAAACACTGGCGGGTCTCTGAACCCGACAGTGTAAACACTGGCCGATGTGTCTTGGAACCTTAGTGCCTGTTGACAATGACTAAATGAATTGCAAAAAATTTCAATGACTGGAATACCAGAACAGACTGGATCAAGTTGCACATTCCAGTTGTGTGTGTATTGCCTTACTATATAGTGTTGGTGCCAATACTTAAGGATGCTGATTCCACCAGTGCTGCAGTTGTTCACAGCCATTGTTGTGAGGTGCGAATTAATATGCAACTTGGTTTGCCAGTTTCTGGATCCATGACAAGAAAATCCAAAATTTGTACCAACCTGAAACTGCTGAACCTTTGTCATCAACTCCTCAAGTTTCTGGCTCTGTTCCATCAAATGTCCACTCAACTTCTTCCAACGGCCGGCAATTCCTTCGAGTTCTGTTCGATATTTCTGGCTGACTTCTGCTGGGGCTTTCCTAGATACCTCTTCTACAGCTGTGGTGAGATAATTCAGTCCACCCTGCTGCTCCTGGAATGACCCTTGTAGAACCTCAAAAAGGAAGATTTAATTATTTTAAAAAAACTTTTAAAGAATGTTGTATCATAAAAATTAAGATGAAGTTTCCAATTAAGACTCGAGCAAGCAAAATGATTTCAGCGTTTTAGCTTATTTTTCCAACAAAGGACTATGGGCTGGATTGTCCCAGCAGGTAAGTAATCCCACCTCCAGGTCTGAAAGCTCAGTGAAAGCCTGTGCAGGCAAGCATTTTAATTATAATAGGGAGAGAGAGTAGATTTGAGAAAGACACTCTTCCACCAGGTGTTGTATTGGGAAAAAGGGAGAGAGGGAGGAGAGGGAGAAAGGGAAGGTTGCCTGCCTGTCAATCATGTGGAGAGAGGGTGGTATGAGTAGCCTCTGCTGGTAGCAACTGCCTATTGTACCTGATATTCCCAGGCAGTCTCCCATCCTAGTACTAACTGAGCCTGAGTCTGCTTAGCTTCCAAGATCCAATGAGATCTGGCACTTTCAGACTGGTATGGTGTTAGGCTGCTGGAATGCATTTTATCAGCAGTGACCAATTAAAAGGCCACCCTATGGAACTGCCATCCATTTGAGGATGGTGGTCAGCCTTCCACAGATGCCTGCCCAGATGGCCAGCAGTTCAGCAGCGTTGCTGTTGTCAATGTATCAGCAAGAGCATACTTTGGCAATTACATTGTAAGGCTAATTGCTTTATCAAAGACAGGTAACGATTATTGGCTCAACCTCCAAAAGAGTATAAATGGACACAGCTGGAACAGCTACTGTGGGGGAATCAGACAGAGTTTGTATCTGTTGAGTTGGATGCAAAATAAACTTGTTGAAGGTAACAAGGCAAGCTGCTGTATTATTCCTTCATTGTATACAAATAGTTAACATTAACAACTATTAGATGTGACCAATGCTGAGGCTGCAGGCTTCAGTGGGAGAAAAAGCCTGAAATAAGGTAAATTCATTTTCTTCCTGTGCTTGGGCCAAACAGGCGGGTTCCAAGTATTGGTGGTAAGAGACAGGGGTATGGGAAGAGTTGAGGGACCTCTGTTGGCCATGCTACCAGGTTTTACCTGGCAGTATCCTCACATAGCAACAGCACCTGCTGACAGGGGTAAAATGCTGGTGGAGATGGGAAGTTGCCCTTAATTGGTAGAACTGAATGCCCAGTGGTCGTTCCCCACCTGCCACCTTTTGCTATCATTTCATTAGCCTTCTCAACTCTGAACTTATTTCCATAGGGCTGGTAAAATCCAGTCCCTAACAATCACTGTGTTCAACATTTTCCTGCTTTAACCTTCTAAATTCCATGTTCTTAATCTTCAAATTGATCAAAATTTATGGCATTGTGGACATTGGACTGTGTCCCAGCAGTTAAAATTCACTGATCGAAACAATTCAATGTCCCAAGCAACTGCTAAAAAAAAACTATCTCGATCATCCATTTAAGTCAAGCAACCCCAAACAAATAATGTTTTCAAATATAGCCTGACTGGATAAAGAACCATTGATGCTGCCAGGTCTTCAGGTAGGCACTTTAAGTTACATCTGCAACGTTGGCAAGATTCCTCAACTCATTAATGTTGAATCTGTTGATGATATAATTGATCCATTCCCCCCCACCCCCTCAAAAGCATCAGCTATTGAGAATACAGATACTGAAAGATAAATTGTCAGTTTTTAAATTGGCAGATTGGGGAGGAATGAGTTATGTAATCCATCTTGTTATCTCTATTTAGCTGTTCAGGCTGCATGTCAGCACTGTTAAAATGTATTTACATTCCATAAACTTACGAGTCCAATGAGTCTCAAAGCTAGGTACTTAAACTGACTCTTCGACAAATTATTAAAATATATGGCAGAACATGTGTATAATTTTTAACTTTAATCCCCCCTTTGGGATTTTCAATTACCCAACAAAATCCGCTGGAGAGAAATGAAAGCTGTTTCTTTTTCACATCCATGAGGTGAAAGAAAGACTCTCATTTAAGTAATGCCTTTCACAACCACAGGACATTGCAAAACACGTTACAGCCAATGGCGTACTTTAAAAGTATAGCCAGTGTTGTAATAGAGGAAATGTGGAAGCTTACTTATGCCCAACAAGCTCCCACATACAGTAAAGTCATAATGACCAGATAATCATCATTTTGTGATGTTGGTGATGTAAAGAGGTATCAATATTTGTCAACGCACCAGGGATAACTCGCCTCCTCCATAACAAAGTACTGCTTTTACATTTACCTAAGACAGCAGATGGGGCTTCTGTGTAAGGTCTAATCCAAAACTACCTTGAACAGTGCACTGCTGCACTGGACTGTCAGCTTAGATTTTTCTGTGCAGGACTGTGGAACTTGAACCCAGAACTTTCTGAATCAAAAGTGAGTGTGCTCCCAACTGAGTCACAGCTAACAACACAAGTTGACTAGTATCAAAGGGGATATCATAAGTTACCCAATGAGTGCGCAAATTTTAATCCTATAAACCAATGGATTCAGGGCAGGTAGGCAATTAAAAGCAGTTCTGTGAGATCCCTGCCAAACTCCAATCCTGTTCCCATTTTCTTTACAACATTGTCGAAGCAATATTGGAAATTCCCAAAGACAACGATGATGGGGAAACAGCAGACAACAGTAAAAGAACACACCATCACTCTGGGTAAGATAGTTATGTATTTTAGAGTTGAATGTTCTGGCAGTCCCAGGCCATTAGCTGCCAGTGAAGAAACACTCATGCATGGCATCATTTATATGTCATTTTATCTCGAGCTCAAACTGAGACAAAATTAGAACAAAAAAAATCTTTCTTAAGAGGATGATATTTATGCCTTTCCTCATGGTGAGTTTGATGCAGTGGAGGATTTAATCCCATGGAAGGGCGGTGAGTGCTGAACTCTTCCCACCTCCACATTGATCATCCATGGCACAAAAATCCATGGACGGTCTTCCCGCCCCACCATTAACTGAGCAATTAATGCCCATTTAAGGGGCCTCATCCTGTCATTGCTGGTATTAACCCGGAGGTGGATGTGGATATTGCCAAGAGAGGAGCATGATAAGCAAATGTGGAGGATTGCTTGCGGGCTCTAAGGCTGGGTCCCTCATTCAAAGGCACTCGGTGCCTGATCGAGGGAGCCAACATCAGGAAGGAAGTGATCTGCTAAAATGTCACCAACTATCCTTGCTGCCAATCCTCCTCCTCTCTTGTGACTGCCCTCCCATCTGTGAATTGTGGCTTTTAATTCACTGGCAGCAGCTTGCATTGGCCCGATTGCACTGCCGTTCAAAGAACTGCCTGCCCTCTAACTGGCTGGCACCTCTCAGAGTGGGACCTCTGCTGCCAGGATGCCGAATCCTGTGGAAGTCCAGACACTGTGTCATTAAAGTGCAAGAATAACACTTAATTCAGGGGGCCATCCCTAAAAAGGTGATATGGGGCTCTCACCAGCTCACCTCCACTAAATCCTGCCAAGAAACATATAATGGTTACAGCACAGGAGGTGGCCATTCGGTCTGTCATGTCAGTGTTAGCTTTCTGAAGGAGCAATTCAAAGAAAGCCATTATAAAATAACACTGACCATTCTTACTTTTCAGAGAGCTTTAATTGAATCTGCCTCCACCACATTCAGGCAGCGCATTCCAGATTTCTAACCAGTTGCTGTATGAAAACATTTTCATGTCGCCGCTGCCCTTCATTAAATCTCTGTCATCTGATTCTCGGTCCTTCCATCAAGAGGAACAGTTGTGCCCTACTTACTCTGTCTAGGTCCCTCATGATTATGAATACTTCTGTCAAATCTCCTTTCAACCTTCACTTCTACAAAGGAGAACAGTCCCAAGTTCTCAAATCTATCTATGTAACTGTTGACAACACCTTCTATCATTTTGGGATGATCAAGAGTAGACTGATGGGGCAGTAATTGGTTGTATTGGATTTGTCCTGCTGTATATGAACAGGATATTGGGGGTAGGTCAGAATGTGGAGCTAAGGCCACAATCTGATCAGCCATCATAATTTTGAATGTTGGAGCAGGCTCGAGAGGTCAAATGGTGTGCTCCTGCTCCTAATTTGTAAGGAGGACACACCTTGGCAATTTTCCAATTGATGGTAGATGCCAATGTTGTAGCTATACTGAACCAGCTCAGTTAGGAGTACAGGTATTCACTACTATTGCCAGAATGTTGTCAGTGTCCATAGCCTTTGCAATATCCAGTGCCTTCAGCCATTTCATCATAGCACATGGAGTGAACTTAATTGGCTGGCATCTGTAATGCTGGGGACCCCCTAGCATCACATAAATGCCCAGTCTTGAGTTCCTAGACCTCTTTGAAATCTATCCATTTAGTAGAGTGTAGTGTTACACAATATGATGGAGGGTATCCTCAATGTGAAGAGAGGACTTTGTCTCCAAAAGGACTGGGTGGTTGTCACAGCCAATATGGTCATGGACAGATGTATCTAAACTCCACTCTCTAAAATCTTCCTTCAAACAATGCTGTCCCTCAGCTGTTTTCATTAAGGATCCACCTCCAGATTTTCTAAATATCCTTTCAAACAAGGCTCTCAGCTGTTTGAGCAAGGATCTGCGTCCAAGTTTTCAAACTTTCTTTCAGTATTCCTTTGCTCTGAGTTTCCACACGTATCCAAACTTCCGCACAAACTCTCAGATATTCAGTCCCCAATTGAATACTATTGGAAATAAAGATACCAAACTTTATGATTGCTTTGAATATGTGACTTTTTTCCAGCCAACCCTGGGTGGCTCAGTGGCAGAGTGGTTAGCACTGCTGCCTCACAAAGCCAGGGACCTGGGTTCAATTCTGGTCTTAGGTGACTGTGTGGAGTTTATGCGTTCTGCCCGTAACTGTGCAGTCTTCCTCCAGGTGCTCCAGTAGTACCCTGTTCCAATTGCGGTTCCTCTTTGTTACTTTTTACTTCACTCCTGCTGGAAACTTCTCTTCAGTCTCTAGTTTCTAGAAATAACTGTGCTTTAGTTTTTTTTAGATTTGCTTTCTTGCCTATTATTCCATTCTGAGGCTTCCTTGCTTCTAGCAGAGCTGAGAGCTCTTCACTCTCCAACTTCCTAGCTCCAGTTGCCTTTCGAGTTCAGATAAACGCACACAAAATGTTTTCTCTTAAAGGTGGTCCCGGGTTGCTGAGCAACAGCTCGTTCTTTCGTGTTTAATTTTTTCATCATAAACTCTCAGGGCAATAGGAACACAATTTAAACTGAAACCAAAAACTCCATATAAACAAACTCCTTTGTTTGACACGAGTCTTAGCCTTTCCTACACATAAGCACTAATTCAACTCACTTAAATCTATAGCTTATCTCGAACATTCAGCAGTACAAATATAGATTACTTAAAACTACCTCTGCTTCCTGACACTTCCACTTTGTCATGTGTTTGGCTGAGTATAATCAGCCATTATTACCAAACCCAGGAACTGAAAGTTTGTAAATTGGAGAGATCTTGCAACCTTTGAAGACTAGAAATGGTTGGGAAATAACAATCATCCTCAGCAGAGGGCTTGAGCTGGGCTTCTCAATGCTCAATATTTATCAACTTCAAGTGTTTAATTTGATTGATGTCACTGTCTCCAATGAGTGAATCATTGCTTGTCTTTCAAAATTTACAAAATGTAATGGTATCAGCAAAAATCACCTTTCCAAGAGGTTCCATGCAAAGAACGGACATATCCTCACATCGAGGATAGCAGATCTCCAACCTATCACTGTAGTAAGTGGATTAGTGCAATAATTAGGTACCCAAATACACATAATTTCATGAAAGTAACAGAATTCAACTGAGACTTTCTGGCCAGAATGGTTTGCTAAGAATGCCTACTTTCAGTTCCTTGAGTCGCTGCTCCATAATTTCATATTCTGTGACTGTGACACGAGGTACAGTTAACTTGGCTTCACATTGCTGGATCCACAGAATCAAAGTGTTTATTGTCTCCTTGTAGCGAAGAGTAGGCAAGCTGTGCAGAACTGGGAAAGCAAAAAAATTGTATTAATAAATTGAATATGACTCAGGTAGATTTTTTCTCCAAATTTGGACAAGAACCTTACAGTTCAGAAAACAAAACACAGTCCTACCACCTACCTATAACTGGTCACACTGTATAGGTCATTTAATAATGATTTGGTCATTCCTTCATGAATGCATTCAGTTATGTCATTAATGCACAGATAGGGGCATTAATCACTTCTGCCATTTAATTAGATCATGACTGATCTACACCGCAATTCTATTTTTCCTGTATTTGCTCCACATCCAGATCCCCTTACCTAACAAAAATCTCTCTTTTAGTCTTTCAAACTCCAGTTGCCCGAGCAACCACAGCCTTTCGGGAGAGAGCATTCCAGATTGCTACCACCCTTCATGTCCAAAAAGTGTTTCCTAATTTAACTCCTAAACTTGACTTCATTTAGATATCAAGAATCTGGGCTCATTTTTGCAGACTTGTGGTAACTCCACGAACCTTTAAAAATGGAAGAGTGGACCGGGTTTAGAAGCGAAACCCCAGGTCACATTTTCACCAGTAGGAGAGTGGGGGTTGGGACGGGGCATAACACATGTATGAGAGCAACCTGAACTTAGCAGGACCACTTGAACTCAGTGCTGAGTTCAAACATATGCAATTTTTTACTGGGCCTTAACTCATAATGCGGGAGTCGCAATTTTTTTACAGTAGACATAAACGCTCATGAAGGGCAGAGGAGGACTGCCATGCTGTGAAACAGTCCTTCAAAAATTAGAAAAATAGACTGCCTGTGTCACTAATTGAAAATAAATCTGTTGTAGCAGTTACAATAGTTATCTGTTGACATTTCCTCACAGGCCATCATTTTGTCATTATTAATGCTTGGTTGCCTTCCAGAATGTACAATTCTCCGATCAGGGGTCCTAAATTCATAGTTTGTTTGACATCTCAAAAGAATTATTAAATTTATTGACTGTCTTTAATGTGGAGTGATGAATACAAGTCTGTTTGAAAAGGGATTAAGTACCTAAGGGGCTTAAAATGTTTGGAAGCGCTTTCATGAATGAGAGAGGTTCTTGTATTGTGATGGTTGTGATACTTGGAAATTTATTTTATTTCATATCAACATGGCTCCTGAGGTCTGCCCATGGTGTATACCGGGTGAGTTGACATGGAGCGTGTAAGGGACAGAGTGGTGGATGGATTGGCATTAAGTTGGTATGGGGTTACAAGGGTCCATACAGGTAGGCGAGGAGCATAAGTTGGCATGGATGTATGAGTGGCCATTGTGGCAAAAGAGGATGGGTTGAGTGATGAGGTATGAGAGATGAGGGCAAGAGAGTCTAAAGTTTCATGAATCAGTTCGGACAAAGTCCCAGAGAACCAAGGATTGCCTTTTTAACCAGTTCGCCTCAGCACTGGGCCACCCCTACGAAATCTTTCCACTGCTGGCAGTTTCATATTTATCCCACATTCACCACATTCCACGCCCCCGCCCCCCCTCCAAATTCCAGGAGAGAAAATTAGGTCCAATGGGGGAATTTGTCTCAAGAATCGGAAATTTCTCAACTCGAGCTCCCGACCTCTGTAGCAAAAATCGAGCCCGAAGTCCCCTAGTTCTTGATTCTTCAGCAGAGGAAATAGCTTATTGGCACCTACCCTGAAATATCACTTTAACAATATAAATACCTCAGTCACATCATGTCCCAATCTTCTGTGCTCAACGTATGCAACCTGTGTTAATGATAAAACCTTTAATCTCCCGGTATCATTCTGGTAAATCCTCTCCAAGGGTAATATGTTTCCAAATGGGGTTGAGCAAGGCTCTGTACAACTAAAGCATTTTCTCTCCCCTTGATATTTCAAGTCATTCTGCTTAAGCTGACTGTCATTTGACTAACTACAATTGTTCTGACATCATAGACAGGCAAGTAATAGGTTTGTTTTTCTCAAAGGTACGTATTTGATATTGAATGTAGGTTATTTTTAGTAATTCTGAAAAGTATGCATGTATATTATTATTAAGAGCCTACGCCAATTTTAGCAATACAACAAAATGATTTCCACTAAGTGAATGAGGTATGGTAAGGGGAACATTCACTAGTGATCAAACTGTGGATCATATGACAGCATTCAATAAATACATCTCCATTTGTTGTTATATGCAATCAGTTTTAAACTTCTTTAGGGATCATACAACAAGAACATTGTTGCAAGGGATATGCTTCAGAAAACATAGTTTGTCTAGTTTTCATGCCAAATAAGAAACCATAGGAAGAACTGTCAAAAGATCTGAATGTCGCAAGACTTCAAAATGATTTCAGGAAATACAATCTGGTATTAAACTGACAATCCAGATCAGCTTCCTAAATTGGAAAAAAAATGAGTGCTAGTTACCATTGAATTGCTTGGAGAAGCATGAAAACATCGAACTTTTTAAATCATTTAAAACTATGCAATATTTGTTTTATCCCGCACTAAATCCCGATTCATTATTGCTTCCTTCTCAACCTATCCGGATTGATCCTCATTCATTATGCATGTTAAATTCGAAATCCCATATCCTCACTCACAAATCTCAGCATGGGCATGCCTTTTCCCTGGTTCTGCAACTTCCTCCATAGAGCCATAGAAAATTACAGCTCAGAAACAGGCCTTTTGGCCCTTCTTGTCTGTGCCGAACCATTTTTTGCCTAGTCCCACTGACCTGCACTTGGACCATATCCCTCCACACCCCTCTCATCCATGAACCCGTCCAAGTTTTTCTTAAATGTTAAAAGTGACCCCGCATTTACCACTTTATCTGGCAGCTCATTCCACACTCCCACCACTCTCTGCGTGAAGAAGCCCCCCCTAATATTCCCTTTAAACTTTTCTCCTTTCACCCTTAACCCATGCCCTCTGGTTTTTTTCTCCCCTAGCCTCAGCGGAAAAAGCCTGCTTGCATTCACTCTATCTATACCCATCAAAATCTTATACACCTCTATCAAATCTCCCCTCAATCTTCTACGCTCCAGGGAATAAAGTCCCAACCTATTCAATCTCTCTCTGTAACTCAGCTTCTCAAGTCCCGGCAACATCCTTGTGAACCTTCTCTGCACTCTTTCAACCTTATTTACATCCTTCCTGTAACTAGGTGACCAAAACTGTACACAATACTCCAAATTCGGCCTCACCAATGCCTTTTATAACCTTGATGTGGAGATGCCGGCGTTGGACTGGGGTAAACACAGTAAGAAGTTTAACAACACCAGGTTAAAGTCCAACAGGTTTATTTGGTAGCAAAAGCCACACAAGCTTTCGAGGCTCTAAGCCCCTTCTTCAGGTGAGTGAAGAAGGGGCTTAGAGCCTCGAAAGCTTGTGTGGCTTTTGCTACCAAATAAACCTGTTGGACTTTAACCTGGTGTTGTTAAACTTCTTACTTATTTTATAACCTTACCATAACACTCCAACTTTTATACTCGATACTCCGATTTATAAAGGCCAATGTACCCAAGGCACTCTTTACGACCCTATCCACCTGTGACGTCACTTTTAGGGAATTCTGTACCTGTATTCTCAGATCCCTCTGTTCAACTGCACTCTTCAGAGTCCTACCATTTACCCTGTATGTTCTACTTTGGTTTGTCCTTCCAAAGTGCAATATCTCACACTTGTCTGCGTTAAATTCCATTTGCCATTTTTCAGCCCATTTTTCTAGTTGGTCCAAATCCCTCTGCAAGCTTTGAAAACATTCCTCACTGTCCACTACACCTCCAATCTTTGTATCATCAGCAAACTTGCTGATCCAATTTACCACATTATCATCCAGATCATTGATATAGATGACAAACAACAATGGACCCAACACCGATCCCTGCGGCACACCACTGGTCACAGGCCTCCACTCAGAGAAGCAATCCTCCACAACCACTCTCTGGCTTCTTCCACTGAGCCAGTGTCTAATCCAATTTACTACCTCCCCATGTATACCTAGCGACTGAACCTTCCTAACTAACCTCCCATGAGGGACCTTGTCAAAGGCCTTGCTGAAATCCAGGTAGACAACATCCACCACCTTCCCTTCATCCACTTCCCTGGTAACCTCCTCGAAAAACTCTAATCGATTGGTCAAACATGACCTACCACGCACAAAGCCATGTTGACTCTCCCTAATAAGTCCCTGTCTATCCAAATATTTGGGGATCCTATCCCTTATCACACCTTCCAGTAACTTGCCCACCACCGACGTCAAACTTACTGGCCTATAATTTCCCGGATTTCTTTTGGAAACTTTTTTAAACAACGGAACAACATGAGCCACCCTCCAATCATCCGGCACCTCCCCCGTGAATACTGACATTTTAAATATGTCTGCCAGGGCCCCTGCAAGTTCAACACCAGCTTCCCTCAAGGTCCGCGGGAATACCCTGTCCGGTCCTGGGGATTTATCCACTCTGATTTGCCTCAAGACAGCGAGCACCTCCTCCCCTTTAATCTGTAACGGTTCCATGACCTCCCTACCTGTTTGCCCTATTTCCTTAGACTCCATGCCCGTTTCCTCAGTAAATACGGATGCAAAAAAACCATTTAGTATCTCCCCCATCTCTTTTGGTTCCATACACAGTCTACCACTCCAGTCTGAGCTTGTTAGCTTGTATCATCTGCCCTTCCTATGTTGACCTCCTTTTAATCTCCCAATCTCCCACCCCCCCACCGCGCCCCCCCCCCCACCCCGCCCCCACTCCCCAACATTACATGCCACTCCACCAATTTGTGGCAGAGCCTCCAACTACTGGGGGTCTAGAATCCAGAACATTCTCCCGAAACTCCTCTGCCATGTTATGTCCCTTCTCACCTTCTGAATCAAGGCTCTACTCCCTTAGCATCATAGGGCAGGATTTTCAGGCTGCGCTAACTCCAATCACACCAAAACCAGAAGAAGATCCGGCCTGAAGGTCAATGGACCTTTACATGGTGGGGGAAGGTGCCCACCTGCGCCTCCATCCCCCCCCCCCCCAACACCGCCTCCCCCCCCCCCCCCCCCCCCCCCACCACAGCAGGTGGATGAGAAAAGTCCCCCCCCATCGAATCCCTGCAATGGAGGAGAGGCCATTTGGCCCGTCAAGTCTGCACACCGACTCTCCGACAGAACATCCCTCCCAGACCATCCGCTCTGTCCTATCCTTGTAACTCCACGCAATTTAATCAGTGGATAATCCACCTAACCGGCACATATTTGCACACCAATGGGCAATTTAGCATGGCCAATCCACCTAACCTGCACATCTTTGAATCTTTTGACCTTCCCCAACTTCTTTTCTCTGCCTTGAGTCAATATCCATTTTTGTGAAAAACCCTGGAATGATTTACTGTCAAAAATGATACATAAATAGCAATTGTTGTAAATCTTTGTGTTCAGAAAGCAACTTCTTCTGAATAACTTCTCAAATTTTCTATCACACAAACAGAACTATCCTAAAAATGAAACAAAAGCAGAAAATTCTGGAAAACCTCAGCAGCACCTGTGGAAAGAGAACAGAGCCAATATTTCGAGTCTAGATTACCCTTCGTCAGAGAGAAGTCCTAAAAATGAAACTTCTTAAACTTTGCTGAAAAAGGAAATGTTTTGAAATGTTGCTGATTTAAATAAAATCTAAACAAAAATAATAAATGCCTGTAATTTGTTCAGTACAAAGAATTTACATGGCAATCTGAATAATACTTAGTTCACTCCAATGTAATCCTCTGAATTTATCTATGTTTAAAGTGGAGAGACATTCTAAAATTAGATTTGAGGCCAAATTAAAGTCCCTGACAGAAGTTGCTGCTTCTGTATCTAACGACTGTGCCAGGAGTTTTAACAGCAGATCTAACCATCAAAGAGCATCTTTTTTTAATCCCACATGACACAGACAGAGACACAGAGAATGCCAACTCAGCTTTGACAGCTTTGCAGCAAAAATCTGCTAAGTCTCAGCTCTCAATGCCAAATCTGCTCCGTCAGCAAGTACAAAAACAAAGTGCTCTTTAGTCATCTTACAGCCTGTGATATTCTATAAACTGACAGATCTACTGTGCAGCTAAATCAAGAGCAAAATAATGCAGGTGCTGGGAACCTGAAATAAAAACAGAAAATGCTGAAAGTACTCAGCAGGTCTGGCAGCATCTGGGAAGATGGAAAGTTCACAGACCTGCAATGATGGGTGGAATGTTACGCTCTCTCCAGTGGCAAACATTGAGGCTTGTAATTAGGTGGAATGGTGGCATACTGGACCCTGTCGCCTTCCTGCCTCTGCCAGAATTAAGTACTGGGCAGGAAGACCAATGGTCAACCTTTCTACCTGCTATCTATTGAGACTCTTATGTGGCCAACAGATGACAATGCAAGAACTTCATCCCATCACCACTAGTATTAACCCAGTGGTGGGTGGACCTGTTGACATGTGGCATTCATGACGGATAAAACTGTCAGCTTGTCACCTCTGGTGGGGAGGGTTCCAGCAACAGCTAAGCTTCCCCATTGGTGCCGCTGATGATAAGAGCTGTACACCTCTGATAGGTTGGCAGCTCTCAGTAGGTGCGGCTTGCACCCTTAGGGTCTTGATTGGCCTGTGGTTCAGTGGGCTTTCCTGAAAAGAGCAGTGCAGATCTCTCACTGGCTCTCCAGCTGGTGGGTAAAACGCCCCACATCCCAACAAGATTCTTGTTTTGTTCTTCACAGATACTGCCAGGCCTGTGCAGCTAAATAATAGTTGACATCCTCAGCCAGATAAAATAATTTGCTGCAACTTGTGTTTGGGGAAACTAATTCACACAATCTTCGGAAATGTAATGTAGTCTCAAAGACAGTCAGAGCCATGAACAAGTCAATAATTTATATTCAGCCAGTTTGATTGAAACTTGTTACTTTTTTCTTTATTGTGCAAGCCATTCTAACAGGCCACTAACAGACAAGGATTTTTAAAAAACTGCATTTATATTGCACCTTTCACATTGCCCAAAGTTTTAGAAAACATTTGATATTTCATTATTTTAATACAGGGCAGAATTTTCCTAAAAAATGGCAAAGTGTCAGATTCTGACTGGACAGCGACATGTTTCTTCCCAGAAACGCAGCCAGGTTTTCTCTCCCGATCCTCTAACGCTTTGTCTAAAACAAAAGCAGGGGGGCATGTTTTTTGCCATCATTCTGGCGGGTGGGGTCTCATAGAGCTGGCAAGGCCAGCTCCACATGGATAGGGGTGCCATTTCTAAAGATCTTTAAGTTGAGGTGCCTCCATGCTCAGACATCACGACCCCTGGCAGACATGGGGAACACCCTCAATCCTTGACCACAGAAGTCCAACCTCTTCCCCACTGCCCCATCCATCCACACTGGCATCAGCCACCGCCCCCCCCTCCAACATCTATCCACACTGCCCACAATGGGAACCCCTTCAATGCCCTGGCAGTGCAGGGCACTGTCCAGCCATGTCCCTGGCCTGTGGGCCCCCCGTGTGGTCATCTCGATTACAGGAGACCAGTATGATTCCCATCAGCATGATGTCATGCTGATGGGGAGGAACATTTGATAAACCCAGATGCAAACATGCTAAGCCATTAAGAAATATTATAATTATTTAAATTGATGATAATCAGGTACATGCCCTTGCTGGCAATTGTGAGTCATCAGTTTGAGACAGAATAAGCAGATTGATCTGATTCCCCACATTGCTGAGATTTATTGGTATCAGCACTTCAGATATATATAGATTAATGGGGACATGGATTTTTTTAAATGTGACCCTTGCAGCTCTAAGGGACACTCCATGTCCAGCTACAACAGCGTACTCGGAAATTTGGTGAGCGAGAGAGTTCTAAGTACAAGGGAAAAGGTGCTATTGTTTTTTCACAAGATAAAAATACCAAGATAGTGAGATCTGAGACCTGAGATCTCGCTGCATTAATAAGGTGAGCAGGTTGGTGATTCAGTGGTGAGTTTTATGTTTTTTTTCTCTTGGGTCATAGTTTAAACCAGGACTACAAATAATTGTTGGGCGATATTTCTGCTCCGAGTTGAGGCGGAGGCAGGCTTTGGACACTGCAATACAACAAGGAGAGCCACAGTTGTCCTGGCACCATCTTCCATGCGGTCGTCTCACCCCATAGGTCGGTGGACATTTACGTGTGTGGTTGGCCCGGTGCCAAGGTTAAGGTCATCTCCTTGGGGCTGGAGAGAAACTTGGGAGTGGGTGGGAGAGGATCCCATTGTCATGGTCCACGGCAATAATAATGGTTATGATAGAGATTCGATTGAGGGAGTATGAGCAGATAGGGACTAAACTATAAAGTAGAACTACAAAGATAATAACCTCTGGATTACTTTCTCAGACATCAGCAAATTGGCACAGGATAAATACAATGAGGGAGCTGAATGCATGGCCCTAGGATTGGTGCGGGAGAAGTGGGTTTTGACTCACAGAGCACCAACATCAGTACTGGGGAAGAAAGAGAGCTGTTCCATTGGGAAGGTTTGACTTGAACAGTGCTGGAACCAAAGTGTTAGAAAATTAAATAACTAGGGCTGTACAAAATGCTTTCATCAACCCAAGTCCCAACTCCTGAGTTCACATCCAGACGCATCACATGTGGAAATTTATACAGAATTATAATAAATCTCCATTAAACACTTCAAGATATTTAAATAGTTCTGCATATATCCACAATTGAAACCGAAATTAATAGCCTTGACAGGAAAATGCAACACCTGGAAGAGTGTTGAACTGAAATACATTGGTTCACAGATGTTGCCTTTGATCTTTGAAAATGGAGACTCATCATGTCCTCATTAATGAGATGAATGTATAAAGTTAATCTCATGAAAGTTTTGGAGTAAATTTATGTGAACGTTTATACAAGATCTAATGATAAAATAAAATTTTACAAAAAGAAAAATAAATTATTTGATTTAAATACTCAATCACAGTAGAATGTGGAAGAAAAATTAATGTTTGTAAGTCCTGGAAATATTTGTTTTAATTTTCTATTCATAAATATGTCAGTAGGATAACAAGATAGTGCTTGTGTAGGATAACAAGATTAGAAATAAACAGCGTATTACATCTAAACACTTTCATTCTGCTGCTAGAGTTGAAATGTTTGTTAAACAGAGATTTAAACAAATTGTCAAGCTTTTCTCTTCAGTTATTTTGATTCATGTAAAATATATTTACTGTCCTTGACAGGGGCTTCTTCTCTCCCATTTGAATGATGTCGTTATTTAGTGTTCAGCAATGATTTAGATTAAAAACTAAACACCTCTTCCTCTGAGGAACTTGTTACACTATTTGGTAACTTTGTGAGACACTGTTCTGTAATTCATGCTTTATTTTGATTTGGGTGAGAGAAATACAATTCCACGTGTGGGAAAGCTTACTCGCTGAAAGATTGACTTTTAGCAATGATTAAACGTATCCAGTACGAAGACCTAGAATCACTTACGGGAGTGCAACTGTTTCTCTTCCGCCTGCAGAGATTTAAGAACATGAGCAAAATGACTGGTAGAGGCCTTGATATCAGCCCCCAAAGACTTGGGCACTTCCTCTTTCTGCTGTAACTCAGCTCCTTGTTCTGTCAGCTTGTGAACCATTGGCTGTAGCGCTGTCAATCGCGAGATTTCTTCCTAAAAAGTTTGCACACAAACAGATTTTGCTCAATCAATATCAAGATTTGAAAATTTTTAAAAGAAAATTATTTATTAGTCACAAGTCAGGTTTACATTAACACTGCAATGAAGTTACTGTGAAATTCCCCTAGTCGCCACACTCTGACGCCTGTTCGGGTCAATGCACCTAAGCAGCACATCTTTCAGATTGTGGGAGGAAACTGGAGCACCCGGAGAAAACCCACGCAGACACGGGGAGAACGTGCAAACTCCATACAGACCATACAGATGGTGGTAGTGGTAGAGTTCATCATCTAACACACATGAAAATGACTGACTGACCAGCTTTGCTGGAGCAGTTACACCCAGCAGCCCTGAGCTTTGTTGTATCTCAAAACGCAATGCTGACGCATCAGAATTTAAATGTTTGATGCTAATTTACTTGGCAAGATGATAGATGCTCAAATTACAATGTAAATCAGTGACACTAGGTGGGCTGGGCAGGATAGTGAATGAGGAGAGCACTAGTCTCCCAATGTAGAGACATGTGCAGAAAAGTGTGTTTTACTGAATGTGGCATTACGGTACAATTGTGACGCACTTATGAATGAACCAGTGGTGGTATCTAAGCTGTGCCATACCCAATCAGGGTGAACTTGATGAAGCGAGTGGTTGAAAATGAGATAAAAAATCTCTTATCCCCTAATAATGTTACCATTCTTAACAACACAGTCAACAACAAAATACCAGAAATATGAGCACCGCTTACAAAAGAGGCTTCATGAAAGATTTTGACAGGGACTGCAGAAGTCAAATTGAAAACCTGTCAAGATACGCTGAAAAGGACATACATATATATATATATGGAAAGTAAAATAGCTAAGTGTATGTGATTGTGTGCAAGGGAGAGGGGGATGTGTGCAACTATCTATTCATGTATTCTTTTATCAAAGGGCATCAGCTTCTGTACAAAGCACTTAGCTGATCTGTCTCATTAGTCGTCCACACAGGCAAAATTGTACTGAAACATTTCACCATTTTGATGTAATGTCATCTCCCTCTCCAAACAAATAAAGTTGTCAAATTGTTTTTGTTTAACATTGGAGATTGCATTTTGTTTGAATATTAGGCCTGATAAATGGAAGACACTTGCAAAATGTGAATAAGCATCTTTAATACTGAGGAAATACATCACTTTTATATGCATATCAAGCTGTTGTGTGACACATTTCAATATTTTTTATTTGCCACACAAGCACAGTATCTGACAGGCTCTGATTATGTATGACAAAAATCTAAAAATTTGTTATATTAATAGAGTGACAAGACCACTGAAATGGCATTGTTATTCAGCAAAGTGAAAGGTGGTGTTCTTTCTATATATCATAAACTGTTTAATAACAGAAAACATTTAACCTGGATAGTATTTACATATCATTACATGTATAAAGGAAAACATCAAAGGCAAATCATGGAACAATTTTTACACTCCTTCCAGTTAATAGACCTATTTTGTAATCACCATATTTACTGGTATTTTATGTAAGAAATTCATTTGTTACTACTTGCTTTCTGGAACCAACCCTGCTCTCTTGATGCAAGTTGCTATACCAAAATAGGGTCTGAGTCAAGAGAGTAGGAGGAAGTTCTCAGGAAGAAGATGGGTTTTAAATGGGTGGCACAGTGGTTAGCACTGTTGCCTCACAGCGCCAGGGACCCAGGTTCAATTCCGGCCTCAAATCATTGTCTGTGTGGAGTTTGCACCTTCTCCCCGTGTCTGTGTGGGTTTCCTCCCACACTCCAAAAATGTGTGGGTTAGGTGGATTAGCCATGTTAAATAGACATAAATATAGACATAGAAGATAGGAGCAGGAGGAGGCCATTTGGTCCTTCGAGCCTGCTCCACCATTCATTACGATCATAGCTGATCATCCAACTCAATAGCCTAATCCTGCTTTTTCCCCATAACCTTTGATCCCATTTGCCTCAAGTGTGATATCCAGCCGCCTCTTGAATACATTCAATGTTTTGGCATCAACTACTTCCTGTGGTAATGAATTCCACAGGCTCACCACTCTTTGGGTGAAGAAATGTTTCCCCACCTCCGTCCTAAATGGTCTACCCTGAATCCTCAGACTGTGACCCCTGGTTCTGGACTCCCGTATATCGGGAACATCCTCCCTGCATCTATCCTGTCTGTTAGAATTTTATAAGTCTCTATGAGATCCCCCCTCATTCGTCTGAACTCCAGCAAAAACAATCCTAACCTAGTCAATCTCTCTCATACATCATCCCGCCATTCCTGGAATCATCCTGGTAAACCTTTGCTGCACTCCCTCAAGAGCAAGAACATCCTTCCTCAGAAAAGGAGACCAAAACTGCACCCAATACTCGAGGTGTGGCCTCACCAAGGCCCTGTATAGTTGCAACAACACATCCCTGCTCCTGTACTCGAAACCTCTTGCAATGAAGGCCAACATAACACTTGCCTTCTTTACCGCCTGCTGCACCTGCAATGCTTACCTTCAGCGACTGGTGCACAAGGACACCCACATCCTGCTGCACACTCCCCTCTCCCAATTTACAGCCATTCAGGTAGTAATCTACCACCTTGTTTTTGCTTCCAAATTATACTGCATCTGCCATTGATTAGTCCACTCACCCAACCTGTTCAGATCATTCTGAAGGATCTCTGCATTCTCATCACAGTTCATCCTCCTACCCAACTTGATGTCATCTGCAACCTTTGAGATGTTATATTTTGTTCCCTCATCCAAATCATTAATAGATGGTGTCCTAGCACCGATCCCTATGGCACCCCACTAGTTACTGCCTGCCAATTTGAAAAGCACCCATTAATTCCTACTCTTTGTTGCCTCTTTGCCAACTAGTTTTCGTTCCATCTCAATACACTTACTCCAATCCCATGCACTTTAATGCTGCACGATAATCTCTTGTGCGGGACTTTGTCAAACGCTTTCTGAAACTGCAAATATACCACATCTACTGGTTCCCCCTTTTGAACTCTACTCGTTATATCTTCAAAGAATTCCAACAGATTTGTCAAGCATGATTTCCCCTTCATAAATCCATGCTGACTGTCTGATCCTGCCACTGCTTTCTAAACGCTCTGCTATAAAGTCCTTGATAAGGGGTTCGAGAATTTTCCCCACTACCGATGTTAAGCTTACTGGTCTATAATTCCCTGCTTTTTCTCTACCTCCTTTTTTGAATATTGTAGTGACAATCTGCAGGGACTGTTTCAGAGTCCATGGAACTCATATATGGACCCTATGTCGGGGGATTAGCAAGGTAAATATGTGGGGTTGCAGGAATAGGCCTGGGTGGGATTGTGGTCAGTACAGACTCAATGGGCCGAATGGCCTCCTTCTGTACTGTAAGGATTCTATGATTCTATTCTAATACTGAAATCCAGGGCTGGAAGAAGCTACAGAGACAGGTTGGGCTTAAATTAGAGAAGAATTTGTAAAGGAAAGTGAGAATGTTGAACCATAACTGATCATTTTAAATCCAACTATTTACAAGGTGCTCTCTATAAGTTACCTTTTATCAGCTTGGCCAGTGGAAAGTGTTTCGGGCATTTAGGAGCTTATTACCGACAGCCTAATCATTTCAATGAAAAGGAAATGATCAGTAATTGGACACTCTTGTTTAACAAGCACCAGGTTAGAATGAACCCCTGTTTAGAGTAACTGGATAAACAATAGACACCAAATCAAAGGTGGTATGATCAGACCTCACATAATGCTAATCAGACCATATTCTGAAGTTTGCAACCAATTCTGGTTACCAAGAAACAAGAGAAGGATTCAAACGTAGGAGGCTGTGTAGAGACAAACCATTAATCTAATGGCTGGTGTCAGGGATCTGAGTAATCTGGGAGCTGAAACTGAAGCTGGGAATTGAAAGGCAGAGAGCACGGATTAGTGAAGCAGAATAGTCTTAAAACATGAGCGCTGAAACAGTGGGCTTGCCAATGGTTACTCGACCAATAGGAATACTTCTGTATGAAAGGACTTATCAATCATCCCTTTTAGCCACGCTAATTCAGAATATTTATTGTCATCATCATTGCCATTAGATAACTGTCCATGTGTTTTTTTCTTGTATATTTACGGGGTACAACCCCTTCTATAAATAATTCAAGGAACATCATCTTACAAAGTTTCAGTGCAGCAAACTGAATTTCATTCTAAGAATTGTATTGGCAAAGGAGAAACTATTTTATTTATTTCCTTCGCCCTCCAGCAACAGATTTTATGCTTCACTGTATTCCTTTCTTGATAAGGTATCCATTAACTGAAAATGTCAATTCACTCACTTATATGTTACTAACCCAATATATAAAGGAGAAAAATAAGGCACAAATGAGAAATCAACATGGAAAATATTTGGGAGTTTGTAGGTGAATGTCCTACAATGTATTGTTTCTGATATTGACAAATGTCACTTCGAGCATTTCTTCATCCATTATCTTAGCACTTACATTCACACGTTTAAACTTCAATTGAATTATTATCTTTTTGGTTAGATGTGTTTATATTTATTTTCTCCTTTACCTTTCCAAGTTACAGAACATCCCAACAAAGGGATGGAGAAAGACACAGATGTACTCCAACAGCCCAATTTTAGTTTTCTCTCATTTAAGTAGTAATTGACTTCCTTGTGACAGCTTTCCTTGTCACTATCAGTGGTATTAGGAATGCAGTGCATGAATTGCTGGCCCAAGTGCATATTCTACAATAGCACATCAGGCAGTTGATGCTATGGAGCTATTATTCTGCAACAGAGCATAAGTTTTCATCAGCCTGGAGGCTTTCAGAGTTACACTTTTTTTTCTAAATTACAGCTCCAGTAACAGATAATGTTATTCCATGTATAAGAGCAAGTATTCACATTATGTGTATCACAGTTTGAGATTTGTTTGAACATTGCCTTAAAATACTAGGAAAACTGTCATGTCACTGCGCCCATCATGATGATATTCCATGTGAGAGAGATAGCTCAGTTCTGACCATCACCATGTGCTAATCTTGCAAAAATAAACTTCTTCTAAGTGCTGATTGTTCTAACCTTGCATTTCTCCAATTGGATCTTTGCGGTATCTGATTCAGTGACCGGTGGCTGTTGCGCTTTGAGCCAGCTCTCCGCAGAGATCACGGCTTGCTCAAGCTGCTGCAGCTGTGAAGAGACAGCGATGATCTTGCTCTGAAACTGCAGCCAGTCCATCCTTTCCACTAGTAGTTGACAAAATTCCTCCCAGCGGTTGTGGAGCTGTTCTGAAGCCTGTTTGATATCATCAGCAGATGAAATCCCCTCTGTAATTATCGGGAAAAAATCAGGGAGAATAACCATTGGGTTTAGCAGTGCTTTACAAGAAATTTTGAAAACTGACTTTCTACAGACTGCATAGAAACATACACTGAAAGTGCATCCGAAGTAAAAACGCCAACTGAATTTTCAACACATTCAGAGTTGCAGATATTTATATCAAGATTCTGTACTGTACTTGAAGATATTAAAGATGCTGATTGGGATGTTTGAAGAGATCTTGAGAAAAGTAGAATGTATGCTTTGCTAGATTAGTTAGCATAAATCCACAAATGTAATCAATGAGTGTTGGCAAACATTACATTTGGTTTTGTGTCTGATATGCAACCTTATGTTTAGGAAGTGTGCAAATGGTAGGGGCTAACTCCTTAGATGGTGAGATCATGAGATACCCTCTGAAGTTCAAATTATATCCAATGCTGCTCCTATCGAAACCCACAGCATGCTTAACTAACATTTATCATTCAGATTATCATAGAAAAATCTGATGGCTAAAATAACTAGTTAAGGACAAGATTATTTAATTTATTAAATGGAATGCTGACATGTTAAGAGCAGCCAGACGAAAAGAAATAATTCTGCAAATTATATAATTAACGCTCCTCTTGGTGGGAGTAATGAAATATTTTTAAACACCGACAGACCAGAAAACACCACCTGGATGATTAAGCCTGCCCCACGTCGTGGTAACAAGGGCCCCATGACTAGATATTTCCTTCCTCTTGCTCCTCATCCTAGCATTATTAAACCAAGTGTACTGGCAAAGGAGAAACTATTTTATTTATTTCCTTCACCCTCCAGCAACAGATTTTGTGCTTCACCGTATTCCTTTCTTGATAAGGTGTCCATTAACTGAAAATGTCAATTCATTCACTTATATGTTACTAACCCAATATATAAAGGAGAAAAATAAGGCACAAATGAGAAATCAACATGGAAAATATTTGGGAGTTTATAGGTGAATGTCCTACAATGTATTGTTTCTGATATTGACAAATGTCACTTCGAGCATTTCTTCATCCATTAACTTAGCACTTTTATTCACACATTTAAACTTCAATTGAATTGTCATCTTTTTGGTTAAAACAGCTGGTAAAGATTGCCATTTAAACTTGTTTAGCTTTGATTATTATTGCAAACACTCGTAGTCAATGGTTCAATTTTTCTGTGTTTAATTGTAATTGTATGATGATTGATCTTCATTCACTATGTTTGATTAGTTAAGTCTGGGTGTAGATTCAGAAAAGTGAACCAACAGTAGAAGCGACTGGAAGCTACAGCTGCAAGCATGGAGCAGACATCCTGGCCAACAGAGATATTTTAAAACTCTTGTAAATAAATTCCCTGCACATATGTATCCTGGAGTGTGCCGTCTCTGTGTTGCTCAGAGATATACACTGCAGTTTTGCAGCCACAATCACCCAGATAGCAAACGGTGACATGGGTGCAAAATATCGTGAGACTCGGAAAACAAGAATCTCCCTGCCCCTTGCTGGTGATGTAACGGTGGTCCCACCCAGGAAGGTCCGGAACCTAATTTCAATACATTTAAATACAATTAGCGGGCATCACCGCCATACCATCCCTTCACATTGGGAATTCCCCCTTTGCTTTTTAAAAAAGGGAACCAGGCAAAGGGAATCTGCTGAGGATGCACAGCTAAGTATAACCCCGGGAGGGGGCCTAGGGGTCCCCGGGAGGGGGCCTAGGGGTCCCTCTGAGGAGTTCCATTGCAGGAGGTGGGGTTTCCTTTATCGGTTGGGGGGTTCCCCTTTTGCATTGGGGGAGGGGGGGTGCGGTGGACATGATTGTGTGCATGGTTGGGGGGGTGGGTCGGAGATCAGGGCACTATCTGGTCTCAGGATTCCTAGCTCCTGGCTATTTCCAACCCCGCCCTTCCAGTGTGATGCCTTGGGCCACGCCTCCAGATTATGTGGGGAGAAAAGACAACTGTGCAGCCTACAAGCTGGACACCAGTTTTCTTGCCTTGGCCAGCACCCTGTGCAGTGAATGGAAAATTCCACCCATAGAATTCAAAAAAGTGACAACGATGATGATGGAGCAAAGTTTAAATTTCTATCCCCAGCACTTCCATCACCGAGATATCCATCCATGCTATGAAATCAATGGATTTTGGGTTTAAGACCTACTTGCCCGCTCCAGGGATGGACAGTCCAGATGTAGCAGCGATTCACATACACTGTCCAGGAGCAAAAATCCAGCTAATATTTCAGCAGCTCACAAAAGACACATTTATGTTTGGTATGGTGAGAAGTGCTCTCAAAAACAATATCAAACAATTATCAAACAATATACATTCTGCCAGAGATGCAGAGAAATGGTGAGCCCATAAAACAATCCATGGCAGGGTTGTAGCAATTGGCGACTATATATAAATTTGGCAGGCTAACCAATGAATTAAATCATGGCCAATTAATTGAAAATAAATTTCTTGTACAGATATAACCTGAAGTGCATCATCTTTTCACTGCTTTGAAATAAAATAAATATACAACAGTAATTTCTAAACAGTATACATCTACATTGTATTAAAAACCTTACACCTATTCACGCATTATCTATCAGCAAAAACTTACTTTCTGTGGTCATGTTTTTGTTACAGCATCGGTCAACCTCTTTCATATTTAAATTCCTAACTCCAATGTTTATACTTGAAAATTCATTTGATAAGTTGTCTTAATTTTTAATGGCATTAACTAGCTATGGGGTATTCCTGTGAATTAAAGTTTCTAAACTCTTTGCTCTTTGAATCTTTGGGGGGGTGATTTTACCATTTTTTTTCCGAAGTGCTGGGCGGACTTGAAACTGGGAGAGCTTCAGATCCATCTTTTGGGTGTGTCTTCAGGCCCCTCCCCCCCAAAAAAATACGTGCACTGCCTGCAAGATTTTGAGCAAGTCTGTTGCCCGCTGCAGAAGCCTGTGGGCAGGGCTTAACACACTCAAAAGCCTACAGAGGGAGGTAGTGCGCGTGTACAGGCCTCTGATGCTGCACATGCACATTAGAAGTAGCAGGGATCTGACAGAAAAGAGAGAACTGTCAGGACCCTGCTAGTGCAGACAGCCTGAAGCAGCTCCCCTCCTCCAATCGTGGGCGCCCACGGTCAGAGATACAGCCCCCACTGACCACCCTCCCCACCCCCCGCCGTCCAGACTAATCATGAATCCCCCCTCCCCCATCGATTGTGGACACGCCACCCTCCCCCCACCGATCGCTGTAGAGTGGCATTGGGCCCTCTCTCCCTCCCTCCCCCAAAAATCACTGCAGAGTGGCAAAGTGGCAGCAGGCTCCCTCTCCCTCCCCCCACCAATCCCATCCAGAGTGGCATCAGGTCCCCTCTCTCTCCCTCCCCCCCACCAATCCCTGCAGAGTGGCAGCGGTTCCCCCTCTCCCTCCCTCACCCCCCACGATTCCTGCAGAGTGACAGCAGGCCCCCTCTCCCCTCCCCACCGATCCCTGCAGAGTGGCAGCTGGCCCCATCCCCCCATTAGCCCTTACCCCATTCCCCCGGCACTGCCTGGTGGGCATTGCCCAGGTGCCAGACTGGCATTACCCAGGTGCCAGGATGCACTGTCTGGCACTGCCCAAGGGGCATCCCCCCTTACCCTTGGCCTCCCGGTGCGGGCGGGGGGGCTCAATGGCCTCCGGTTCCACTGGTGAGGTCAAGTCCACTGTTCCCCGTTCATGTGGAGCATGTCTATTCCTCACGGCGCGAACGTTTCCCGAAGAGGTCATGAAGGGGGCCGAGCCTGGACGTTTGAACACTGTGCTCGCTAAGCAGATGCAAAACAGTATTAAAATAAATTTAAATGCATTAACCTGACTCTCGCCCATTTCCGGTGACCAAGCCAGAAATCCAGCGTTCATAAAATGGCACTGGTAGCAAAAACCGGCACCATTCACACAAAGCGCTTTATGTCTCACTTTCCGAAAACGGGCACAATGCGATGGTAAAATCACCTTGTTAGTGCCTTGCTGGGAGGTTTTAAACCATAATTTTTTTAAAGGGCAGAGGTTACTTAATATTTACATTGATTATTAAAGCAATTAGATTTTTAAACTGAACAGTCTTCACCTACACAATGATCATCACTCTAAACAGTCAAGGTCATTCAGATTAGTTCTTTACTTAAAAAAAAAACGTTTTACTTTCACGTTTATTTTCTGATCTAACCTAAAATTAAATGGCATCAAATTTGCAACCTAAACAGGCCAGTCAGCCCAATGGGCCTCTGCTGGCATTTGTGTGCCATGCAATCTTCCTGCCACCCTTCTTCAAACCACCCTATCATTAGAATGTTAAAGACAGTGTGCACCATATTTTTACTATTCTTTCAGTAAGCATGTCTGTCCTTAATTATTCATTGGATTTACTAATGACCTCCTGGCATTTATGGTCCTTCATCTCCTCTACAAGTCAAAACATTTTCTCCACTTCTATCCTGTAAAAACCTCTCATTATCTTATTGACCTCTAGTAGGCACCCTTCATTCTTCTCTTTTTGAGAGAATTTTGTGTTTGCTGTTTTAGTTCAAACCCCATTGATCCGTGTCTAATTAATCACCTCTGTTGCACCATGGGTCAATTTTGGACATACCATTCATGTATCGCATCCACTCGCACAATAAAAAAATCTGTGGCCCACGGCTCGACCACTATAACAAGTTGCAATTTTATTTTATTGCAACGCCTGTTCCCAGATTACTCTCTACGATCTGCATTTTAATGATTTTATGTAAGAGCACTCACACATGATCAGTAATAGGCCATCATAAATGTTTAGAACATAGAACATTACAGCGCAGTACAGGCCCTTCGGCCCTTGATGTTGCGACGACCTGTGAAACCAATCTAAAGCCCATCTAACCTACACTATTCCAATATCATCCATATGTTTATCCAATGACCATTTAAATGCCCTGAATGTTGGCGAATCCACTACTGTTGCAGGCAGGGCATTCCACGCCCTTACTACTCTCTGAGTAAAGAACCCACCTCTGACATCTGTCCTATATCTATCACCCCTCAATTTAAAGCTATGTCCCCTCGTGCTAGCCATCACCATCCGAGGAAAAAGACTCTCACTGTCCACCCTATCTAAACCTCTGATCATCTTATATGCCTCTATTAAGTCACCTCTTAACCTTCTTCTCTCTAATGAAAACAGCCTCAAGTCCCTCAACCATTCCTCATAAGACCTTCCCACCATACCAGGCAACATCCTGGTAAATCTCCTCTGCACCCTTTCCAATGCTTCCATATCCTTCCTATAATGCGGCGACCAGAACTGTACGCAATATTCCAAGTGCGGCCGCACCAGAGTTTTGTACAGCTGCAACATGGCCTCATGGCTCCGAAACTCAATCCCTCTACCAATAAAAGCTAACACACTGTACCCCTTCTTAACAACCCTATCAACCTGGGTGCCAACTTTCAGGGATCTATGCACACGGATACCGAGATCTCTCTGCTCATCCACACTGCCAAGTGTCTTACCATTAGCCCAGTACTCTGTATTCCTGTTACTCCTTCCAAAGTGAATCACCTCACACTTTTCCGCATCAAACTCCATTTGCCACCTCTCAGCCCAGCTCTGCAGCTTATCTATGTCCCTCTGTAACCTGCAACATCCTTCCGCACTGTCCACAACTCCACCAACTTTAGTGTCATCGGCAAATTTACTAACCCATCCTTCTACGCCCTCATCCTGGTCATTTATAAAAATGACAAACAGCAGTGGCCCCAAAACAGATCCTTGCGGTACACCACGAGAAACTGAACTCCAGGATGAACATTTCCCATCAACCACCACCCTCTGTCTTCTTACAGCTCGCCAATTTCTGATCCAAACCGCTAAATCACCCTCAATCCCTTGCCTCCATATCTTCTGCACTAGCTTACCGTGGGGAACCTTATCAAACGCTTTACTGAAATCCATATACACAAGAACTGCTTTACCCTTATCCACCTTTTTGGTCACCTTCTCAAAGAACTCAAAAAGGTTTGTGAGGCACGACCTACCCTTCACAAAACCGTGTTGACTATCCCGAATCAAATTATTCCTTTCTAGATGATTATAAATCCTATCTTTTATAATCCTTTCCAAAACTTTGCCCACAACAGAAGTAAGGCTCACTGGTCTATAATTACCAGGGTTGTCTCGACTCCCCTTCTTGAACAAGAGGACAACATTTGCTATCCTCCAGTCTTCTGGCACTATTCCTGTAGACAATGACGACATAAAGATCAAAGCCAAAGGCTCTGCAATCTCCTCCCTAGACTCCCAGAGAATCCTAGGATAAATCCCATCCGGCCCAGGGGACTTATCTATTTTCACACCTTCCAGAATTGCTAACACCTCCTCCTTATGAACCTCAATCCCGTCTAGTCTAATAGCCTATATCTCAGTATTCTCCTTGACAACATTGTCTTTTTCCTGTGTGAATACAGACGAAAAATATTCATTTAGCGCCTCTCCTATCTCTTCGGACTCCACGCACAACTTCCCACTACTGTCCTTGACTGGCCCTAATCTTACCGTGGTCATTCCTTTATTCCTGACATACCTATAGAAAGCTTTAGGGTTTTACTTGATCCTACCTGCCAAAGACTTCTCATGTCCCCTCCTGTCTCTTCTTAGCTCTCTCTTTAGGTCCTTTCTGGCTAATTTGTATCTCTCAAGCGACATAACTGAGCCTTCACGTCTCATCTTTACACAAGTCTCCTTCTTCCTCTTCACAAGAGATTCAACTTCTTTAGTAAACCATGGTTCCCTCGCTTGACCACTTCCTCCCTGCCTGACAGGTACATACTTATCAAGGACACGCAGTAGCTGTTCCTTGAACAAGCTCCACATTTCAATTGTGCCCATCCCCTGCAGTTTCCTTCCACATCCTATGCATCCTAAATCACTCCTAATCGCATCATAATTTCCTTTCCCCCAGCAACAACTCTTGCCCTGCAGTATATACCTATCCCTTTCCATCGCTAAAGTAAACGTAACTGAATTGTGGTCACCATCACCAAAGTGATTACCTACCTTCAAATCTAACACCTGGCCTGGTTCATTACCCAGTACCAAATCCAATGTGGCCTCGCCTCTTGTTGGCCTATCTACATACTGTGTCAGGAAACCCTCCTGCACACACTGGACAAAAACTGACCCATCTAAAGTACTCGAACTCTAGCTTTTCCAGTCAATATTTGTAACTTAAAGTCCCCTATAACAACTACCCTGTTACTTTCGCTCCTATCCAGAATCATCTTTGCAATCCTTTCCTCGAAATCTCTGGAACTTTTCGGAGCCCTATACAAAACTCCCAACAGGGTCACCTCTCCTTTCCTGTTTCTAACCTCAGCCCAAACTACCTCAGTAGATGAGTCCTCATCAAACGTCCTTTCTGCCACCGTAATACTGTCCTTGACTAACAATGCCACACCTCCCCCTCTTTTACCACCTTCTCTGATCTTACTGAAACATCTAAACCCCGAAGCCTGCAACAACCATTCCTGTCCCTGCTCTATCCATGTCTCCGAAATGGATTTGCTCTTAGAAGACCCGCTCCCCACCATCAATCTAACATCCCCTAAGAATGACAGTTTTTGATGCCTTGTGTGCACCTAACTTTTATATAGCACCTTTCATATTCTCATCCCAAAGTATTTCACGATCAATTAAATATTTTGACGTGTTGTTACTGTTGACTAAAAAACTGAGTGAGCTCAAGGATAGTCATGTTATGAAGGTATGAAGTTCAAATTCCTATCAGTCACTCTGCAGCACAACACATTGCCATGCATAGAATTTCTTACTGACTACAGGACTAAAGGAAGGCGGCAGAGTCTTCCAACATTTTAACTTTCTTAGACACTTTTTTATTGATGGGTTTCTGTTCTGAGTTGACATCATATATAGAGGTAGTAGACTTGACATTTCTGAAACTTCAGAGGAATTGACCAGCTGAATAAGAGAAAAGCCCTTGTGCGGCAAAATGATGAACAATATTTTCACAGGAAAACATCACAAGGAGAACATTCTTAAAATTGGTTTGCCGATTTTCTAACAGGGAGTCAGATTCCTAGCAAATAACACTATCTTCCTTTTTATATTAAATACTTGAAATTAACTGGAGATTTTCTATTTATTTTATTGTACAAATAAACAATTCAAATAATAAATATGTGTTCTCACTCTTGACTGAAATCTAGATAATTTTGGAAGAAAATGACAGTCGATAGCAATTTGCCTCGACTAACTGATCAGGAATGAGGATCTGATCTGCACTTCATGGACAGTTAATTAAAGTTTGATTGAAAATCAAAAGTTAAATTACAGTGGAGAATATTCAATAATTTAAGGTCAGCATGGGATGAAGTAATTTCTTGTAGTCTTGTTTAAAATTATTTCCAGTGTCAAGTGTGATTCAAATGAGAACATTCAAACCTTTGAATCAGTCGGCTAAGAGTTCAAATATGACCCCAGAGACTTGAGCAGAAAACCTTGGTTGATACCCAAGTGCAGTACTGAGGAAGTAATGCATAACCTCGTTCTTTTGCTTAAGATGTTAAACTGAGGACCCACTTGCCCTCTCAGGTGATGTTAAAGATCCCATAGCACGATTTTGAAGAGAAACCAGGTGCCCTGACCAATACTAAAGAATAATGGAAAGGTTATATCACAAAAGGAGGCTATTCAGCCCATTGTGTGGGCTCTGTGCAAGGTCAACTAGAACATAAGAACATAAGAAATAGGAGCAGGAGTAGGCCATCTAGCCCCTCGAGCCTGCCCCGCCATTCAATAAGATCATGGCTGATCTGACGTGGATCAGTACCACTTACCCGCCTGATCCCCATAACCCTTAATTCCCTTACCGATCAGGAATCCATCCATCCGCGCTTTAAACATATTCAGCGAGGTAGCCTCCACCACCTCAGTGGGCAGAGAATTCCAGAGATTCACCACCCTCTGGGAGAAGAAGTTCCTCCTCAACTCTGTCTTAAACCGACCTCCCTTTATTTTGAGGCTGTGTCCTCTAGTTTTAACTTCCTTACTAAGTGGAAAGAATCTCTCCGCCTCCACCCTGTCCAGCCCCCGCATTATCTTATAAGTCTCCATAAGATCCCCCCTCATCCTTCTAAACTCCAACGAGTACAAACCCAATCTCCTCAGCCTCTCCTCATAATCCAAACCCCTCATCTCCGGTATCAACCTGGTGAACCTTCTCTGCACTCCCTCCAATGCCAATATATCCTTCCTCATATAAGGGGACCAATACTGCACACAATATTCCAGCTGCGGCCTCACCAATGCCCTGTACAGGTGCATCAAGACATCCCTGCTTTTATATTCTATCCCCCTCGCAATATAGGCCAACATCCCATTTGCCTTCTTGATCACCTGTTGTACCTGCAGACTGGGCTTTTGCGTCTCATGCACAAGGACCCCCAGGTCCCTTTGCACGGTAGCATGTTTTAATTTGTTTCCATTGAGATAGTAATCCCATTTGTTATTATTTCCTCCAAAGTGTATAACCTCGCATTTCTCAATGTTATACTCCATTTGCCATATCCTCGCCCACTCACTCAGCCTGTCCAAATCTCTCTGCAGATCTTCTCCGTCCTCCACACGATTCACTTTTCCACTTATCTTTGTGTCGTCTGCAAACTTCGTTACCCTACACTCCGTCCCCTCCTCCAGATCATCTATATAAATGGTAAATAGTTGCGGCCCGAGTACCGATCCCTGCGGCATGCCACTAGTTACCTTCCTCCAACCGGAAAAACACCCATTTATTCCGACTCTTTGCTTCCTGTCGGATAGCCAGTCCCCAATCCACTTTAACACACTACCCCCAACTCCGTGTGCCCTAATCTTCTTCAGCAGCCTTTTATGGGGCACCTTATCAAACGCCTTTTGGAAATCCAAAAACACCGCATCCACCGGTTCTCCTCCATCAACCGCCCTCGTCACATCTTCATAAAAATCCAACATGTTCGTCAAGCACGACTTTCCCCTCATGAATCCATGCTGCGTCTGATTGATCGAACCATTTCTATCCAGATGCCCTGCTATCTCCTCTTTAATAATGGATTCCAGCATTTTCCCTACTACAGACGTTAAGCTGACAGGCCTATAGTTACCCGCCTTTTGTCTCCTTCCTTTTTTAAAAAGCGGCGTAACATTAGCCGTTTTCCAATCAACCGGCACTACCCCAGAATGCAACGAGTTTTGATAAATAATCACTAACGCATCCACTATTACCTCTGACATTTCTTTCAATACCCTGGGATGCATTCCATCCGGACCCGGGGACTTGTCCACCTTCAGTCCCATTAGTCTACCCAGCACTGCCTCTCTGGTAACATTAATTGTATTAAGTATTTCTCCTGCTGCCAACCCTCTATCGTTAATATTTGGCAAACTATTTGTGTCCTCCACCATGAAGACCGACACAAAAAACTTATTTAAAGATTCAGCCATATCCTCATTTCCCACTATTAACTCCCCCCTCTCGTCCTCCAAGGTCCAACATTCACTCTAGCCACTCTATTCCTTTTTATATATTTATAAAAACTTTTACTATCATTTTTTATATTAATTGCTAGCCTAGCTTCATAGTCTATCCTTCCTTTCTTTATCGCTTTCTTAGTCTCTCTTTGTTGTTTCTTAAATTTTTCCCAATCACTTGTTTCTCCACTATTTTTGGCCACTCTGTACGCAGCTGTTTTTATTTTAATACTCTCCTTTATTTCCTTCGTTATCCACGGCTGGTTCTCCCTTTTCTTACAATCCTTGTTTTTTGCTGGAATATATTTTTGCTGAGAACTGAAAAGGATCTCCTTAAAAATCCTCCACTGTTCCTCAGCTATCCTACCTGCCAGCCTGCTCTCCCAGTCTACCTTAGCCAATTCATCCCTCATCCTATCATATTTCCCTCTGTTCAAACAGAGGACACTGGTTTGGGACCAAACTTTCTCCTCTTCCATCTGAATCAGAAATTCGACCATATTGTGGTCACTAGACCCAAGAGGGTCCTTCACAATAAGATCCTTAATTCTACCTACCTCGTTACACAATACCAGATCCAAAATAGCTCGTTCCCTCGTCGGTTCCGTAACATGCTGTTCAAGGAAACTATCCCGACAGCATTCTAAGAACTCTTCCTCCATTCCACCCTTACCGACTTGAGTCTGCCAGTCAATGTGCATGTTGAAGTCCCCCATGATTATTGCCGTTCCGTTTTTACACGCATCCCTTATCTGCTTGTTTATAGCCCTCCCTACCTCAACATTATTATTTGGGGGCCTATATACCACACCTACTAGTGTCTTTCTCCCTCTACTATTCCTCATCTCTACCCATAATGATTCCACGTTTTGTTCCTCAGAGCCTATGTCATCCCTCAGTACTACCCTGATATTATCTCTTATTAATAGCGCGACCCCACCACCTTTTCCTTCCTGTCTATTCTTCCTAAACGCCTGATACCCCTGGATATTCATCTCCCAGTCCTGGTCACCTTTCAGCCACGTTTCTGTAATGGCCACTAGATCGTACCCACTTGTGCTGATTTGCACCATCAACTCATTTACCTTGTTCCGAATGCTTCGTGCATTCAGGCAAAGTGTCCTTATTCCAGCTTTTATCTGGACCCGCTTTGATGAGTCGCGTACACCCTCTCCCTCTACTCCCTTATCTAAATTACCGCCTTCATTCACTTGCACCCTCTCCTCTACCATTAATTTTGTAATTCCCCTTACCCCTGCATCCTCCCCCCCATCAATTAGTTCCTTGATCCTAGTCAACTCTTCTAGCTCCCCTCCCCCCAACCTATCTAGTTTAAATTCTCCCCAGTAGCCTTAGCCAACCTACCGGCCAGGATATTGGTCCCCCTGTGATTCAAGTTCCACCCACTAACCTCGCTCCAGTCTCTCACCTTCCCATTGTAGTCCTGCAAACCTTTCCTTTCAGACAATTGTTCAATTCCCTTTTGAAGGCCACAACTGAATCTGCCTCCATTACACTTTCAGGCAGTGATTTCCAGCTCCTAAATACTCACTGCATAAAGAAGTTTACCTCATATCTTATTTTCCTCTTTTCCAATCACCTTGAATGGGTTTTCAATCATTCTGTTAAAGGAAAAAAATTGCTCCACTCTGTCTAAACAATTTTGGACACCTCACAATTTTGGACACCTCTCTCAAATCTCCTCTCAACTTTGTCTTCTCGAAGGAGAGCTGTCCCAGCTTCTCCAGTCAATCCACTTAACTGAAGTTCCCCATTCCTGGGGCCATTCTCTTGGACCTTTTCTGCATCCTTTCTAATGCCTTCACATTCTTCAATGCATCTGTTGAGGCTGAACCAATGTTTTACACAGGTATCAAAACATCCTTGCTTTTGTATTCTATGGGGGGAATCTTACTGTCCCGCCCATTACGGGAATTGTAGTGGGCGGGAGGCGGACCATGGGAAGGTCCGTTAACCTTGGGTGGGCTTTTCCGGTTTTGGGGCGAACACAGCCTAAAAATACCACCCTATGCCTCAACTGATAAAGCTTTGAAGCCTCCTGGGCTCCATTAGCCACTGTCTTGTATCCCTCAATCAACATCACAATATGGCCTTATGTCGTTGCAGTTTGTGAGAATTTGCGATGCACAAATGAGCTGCTGTGTTTCCTAAATTACAACAGTAAGCATAGTTCAAAAGTAGTTCATTGGCTTTAAGGCACTTTGGGACATCCTACGGTTGTGAAACTCACTGGCCAGGATTTTCCACTCCCTGTTTTTTAGGCAGGTTCCACAACGGGAGGGGAAAATCTTGCGAGGATCGCATTTCGCATCAATGTAAATGTGTGACGCAATTGTCCCCTCCCCTGCCAGTGACATAGCACATTTCCCAATGTTGAATGTTGGGAACATAATTTCCATACATTAGCATATAGCTATCATGCGTCTGCACCTGAATCATCCTCCTCCCAACCCATAACAAAGTCCATTCACGTTGGCATGAGCGAAAAACAGCGTGATATCTGACGAGTCCCCCAAGGCGTGCCCCTGACGTGCAGACCTCCCAGAGAAGCTCAGGTGAGTGTATTGTAAAGCAGGGAAAGGGTCATGCTTAGAACTGCACGTGGCACTGCCTAGGTGATGCCGGACTGGATGCGTGGGGAGAGCTGCATGGTGGGCTGGGGGTGTGCATGGTGGTGTGGGGGCTTCCTGGTGAACTATTGTGCACTGGGGTGGCCTTTAAAAATGGAAGCTCAATCCTCAGCATTAGTTATGGGACCTGCTCCTTGAGGTTTTTGAGCGATACAGTGGAGAAAACTGCTGGCGGCTTCACTGATGACTATCCAGCCCACTATTGGCCTTTGCTGATTTTCAGGAAAATTCAGCCCATTCTAAAAATGCATAATTCTGTCTCTTCTTTTAAATTTATATTTTGAGCACAAATTCCTACAGCGAATAAGAAGTTTAGTATTATAAACAAATAAAAACTAAGGTTGTAGTGAAAGAATAGAGAATAAAGAGGGGAATAGAGAAGATTTGAATTGTGCAGGAGTGAATCTGGTGGAATTTCCATGAGGAATCCACATTTAAATCAAAACACATGGGTTAAAACTCCATCCCAACCACATTCTACAGCAGTATTGACACCTCAACACATGAAGGATATTACCCCATCCCACCCTCCAGAGTGTGGAACTTCCTTAATATTTATACAACCTGATTGGTCGGAAGTACAAGGTTCGGGGGTAACTGACATTTCCTCTGCAGAGTTTTGTAAGTGTAGGTGCAGTATTTTAAACTTCCACATGCATTTCTGTTCTGAGGGGAAAGCTGCCTCTGGACTGGTATTGATACAAGTTTTCAGGGAATGAGAAAACAATTGCCAAAGGCAGGGAGGGCTGTTCCCTTTAGTAAGCCATACAGTGACCTGAAGTTCTGCAAAGAGAGAATGTTTTTCTTTGGGTATGAATGGCATCCTTCTCAACAGGCAACAGGGCAAGCCAATGCAATGTCTCTATTCTAGCAAGCTCGGAGCTCCAACAAAAAGTAATTCAACATCTGCACCAAGCTTTTGCCATAGTAATCAAATGGATTTTTTTATTTCCTTTTAGTGGACAGTATGCCTGCAATGCACACATACACTTTATCCTTAAATCCGTTGTACACTCATTTAGGATGCTCTATCTTTTTACACAGCTTGACTCCCTAGTGTTAGCACAAGATCACCTATATTCATGCACGATGCTCTTCTCATCATCCCTGGAACTTCTTCACTGTTGGCCGTCAGGCCCATTAAAAACTCCAGTATCTTGCATAGGAAAGCTTAATAGTCAATTATATAGGTGTAAAAGGCCTCAGAAAACATCTTTTATTGAAGGCCGAAGAACCACATAATAGAAATAGGAATCTAAACACTGGAGCCCACTACGCACCACAAAATGAAAAGATAAAAAGATTTTAAAAAGGAGTAGGTTATTTGGTCCACCAGGTCTGCTTTGCCATTCAAGAAGATCTGCCTGTGCCACGGGAAGGTGAGGACAGGAATGGAGTGAGGTGGAGAATGAATGTGTGGCTGAGGGACTGGTGCAGGGGGCAAGGATTCAGGTTCCTGGACCATTGGGACCTCTTTAGGGGCAGGTGTGACCTGTACACAAAAAACGGGTGGCACTTGAATCCCAGGGGGACCAATATCCTGGCGGGAAGGTTGGCTAAGGCTACTGGGGAGAGTTTAAACTAGATAGGTTGGGGGGAGGGGATCGAGACGAGGTGACTGGGAGCGAGGAAGTTAGCTCGCAAACAGAGAAGGGTTATAGACAGTGCAAGAGGGAGGATGGACAGGGGATAGAGAAGGAGAGAGCTCAGATCAAAGGATTGAGATGTGTTTACTTTAATGCCAGGAGTATAGTGAATAAAGGGGATGAGCTCAGAGCGTGGATCGATGCCTGGAAGTGTGATGTGGTGGCCATTACGGAGACTTGGATGTCTCAGGGACAGGACTGGATACTCCAGGTGCCGGGATTCAGATGTTTCAGGAAGGACAGGGAGGGAGGCAAGAGAGGGGGTGGAGTAGCACTGCTCATCAGGGATAGTGTCACAGCTGTAGAGAAGGTGTATGCTGTGGAGGGATTGTCTACAGAGTCTCTGTGGGTGGAAGTTCGGAGTGGGAAGGGGTCGATCACTTTGCTGGGAGTTTTCTATAGGCCGCCCAATAATAACAGGGAGGTGGAGGAGCAGATAGGGAAACAGATCCTGGAGAGTTGCAATAATAGCAGAGTTGTTGTGATGAGAGACTTTAATTTCCCAAATATAGATTGGAATATCCCTAGGGTAAGGGGATTGGATGGGGAGGTGTTCGTTAGGTGTGTTCAGGAGGGTTTCCTGACACAGTATGTGGACAAGCCTACAAGAGGAGAGGCTGTACTTGATCTGATACTGACCAATGAACCTGGACAGGTGTCAGATCTCTCAGTGGGAGAGCATCTTGGGGATTGCGATCATAACTCTATCTGCTTTATGCTTGCATTGGAAAAAGAGAGGATCAGGCAAGCTAGGAAAGCGTTTATATGGAGTAAGGGGAAATATGAAGACATAAGGCAGCAAATTAGAGGAGTAAATTGGAAGGAGGTATTCTCGGGGAAATGTACTGAAGAGAGGTGGCAGTTTTTCAAGGAATGTCTGTCTCGAGTTCCACAGGACAACGTTCTGAGCAGACAGGGAGGAGTTGGTAGGTTAAAGGAACTGTGGTGCACGAAAGCTGTGCGGGACCTAGTTGAGAAGAAAAGGAAAGCATACAAAAGGTTCAGAGAGCTTGGTGAAGATAGGGATCGAGATGAGTATACGGCTTGTAGGAAGGGACTAAAGAAGGAAATTAAGAGAGCCAGAAGGGGTCACGCGAAGGCCTTGGCAGGTAGGATTAAGGAAAACCCTAAGGCGTTCTATAAATATGTGAAGAGTAAAAGGATGAGACGTGAAGGAATAGGGACTATAAAAGGTGAAGGTGGGAAAATCTGTACGGAACCAGTAGAAATGGCAGAGGTGCTTAATGAGTATTTTGCCTCGGTTTTCACAGAGGAGAAGGACATGGGTGAATGTACTGCAGGCTTGCGGTGGACTGAAAAGATTGAGTATGTGGACTTTAAGAAAGAGGTTGTGCAGGAATCTTTGAATGGCATCAAGATAGATAAGTCGCCGGGTCCGGATGGGATGTACCCCAGGTTACTGTGGGAGGCGAGGGAAGAGATTGCAGAGCCTCTGGCGATGATCTTTGCGTCGTCGATGGAGATGGGAGAGGTGCCGGAGGATTGGAGGATTGCGGATGTGGTTCCTACTTTTCACGAAGGGGAATAGGGATAGCCCAGGAAATTACCGACCGGTGAGTCTAACCTCTGTGGTTGGTAAGCTGATGGAGAAGATCCTGAGGGACAAGATTTATGAGCATTTAGAGAGGTTTAGTATGGTCAAGAATATTCAGCATGGCTTTGTCAAGGGCAGATCGTGCCTTATGAGCCTGGTGGAGTTCTTTGAAAATGTGACTAAACACATTGACGAAGGGAAAGCGGTAGATGTGGTTTATATGGATTTTAGCAAGGCGTTCGATAAGATCCCCCATGCAAGGCTTCTAGAAAAAGTGAGAGGGCATGGGATCCAAGGAGCTGCTGCCCTGTGACTCCAGAACTGGCTTGCCCAAAGGAGGCAGAGAGTGGGTATAGATGGGTCTTTTTCTAAATGGAGGTCGGTCACCAGTGGTATGCCCCAGGGATCTGTTCTGGGACCCTTGCTGTTTGTCATTTTCATAAATGACCTGGATGAGGAAGTGGAGGGATGGGTTGGTAAGTTTGCCGACGACACGAAGGTTGGTGGGGTTGTGGATAGTTTGGAGGGATGTCAGAAGTTACAGAGGGACATAGATAGGACTGGGCGGAGAAGTGGCAGATGGACTTCAACCCAGATAAATGCATAGTGGTCCATTTTGGCAGGTCAAATGGGATGAAGGAGTACAACATAAAGGGAAAGACTCTTAGTACTGTGGAGGATCAGAAGGACCTTGGGGTCCGAGTCCATAGGACTCTAAAATCGGCCCCGCAGGTGGAGGAGGTGGTTAAGAAGGCGTATGTTGTGCTGGCCTTTATCAACCGAGGGATTGAGTTTAGGAGTCTGGGGATAATGATGCAGCTATATAAGACCCTCGTCAGACCCCACTTGGAGTACTGTGCTCAGTTCTGGTCGCCTCATTACAGGAAGGATGTGGAAAAGATTGAAAGGGTGCAGAGGAGATTTACAAGGATGTTGCCTGGATTGAGTGGCATGCCTTATGAGGATAGGCTGAGGGAGCTCGGTCTTTTCTCCTTGGAGAGACGTAGGATGAGAGGAGACCAAATAGAGGTATATGAGATGTTGAGAGGCATAGATCGGGTGGACTCTCGGAGGCTTTTTCCCAGGGTGGAAATGGCTGCTACGAGAGGACACAGGTTTAAGGTGCTGGGGGGTAGGTACAGGGGAAATGTTCGGGGGAAGTTTTTCACACAGAGGGTGGTGGGCGAGTAGAATCGGCTGCCGTCAGTGGTGGTGGAGGCAAACTCAATAGGGTCTTTTAAGAGACTCCTGGATGAGTACATGGGACTTAATAGGATGGAGGGTTATAGGTAGGCCTAAAAGGTAGGGATATGTTCGGCACAACTTGTGGGGCCGAAGGGGCTGTTTTGTGCTGTAGTTTTTCTATGTTTCTAAGATCATGACTGATTTGATTGTTGCCTTAATACCACTTTCCTGCATGATCCACACAATCCTTGACTCAAGGTTGTTTATAAAAATTGATTCTTGGCAACACCAATGCAAACTGCCTCCTCGCCAGAAATACATTCATCTAACTGCACCCTCTGCTCCTCTCACTGAATCAATTACATATCCATTCTACCACTTTCCACTGAATTCTATGGGCTTCCAATATCTCATAAGTCTCCTGGGTAGCTACTTTGTTGAATGCCTTCTGAAAATCCATATAACATCTTCTACACCACCTTGCTCAACCTTCTCTGTTACCTCATCAAGTAATTCAATCAAGCAGTTAGACATTGATTTGGCTGGGACAATCCCTGCCAACTCTCCTTGATTAACCCATACCTTTTCAAATTATAAGCACATACCGTTTCAATTTTCAGTATGATTTGCACTACGAATAGATCATGACCGTGATACATAAGGAACTTGGAACACATTCCAGAATACATATGACGATATGAATTAAGAGCTCGAGTCATTTGTCTCTTCAAGCCTGTTTCCCATGCAACAAAATCATTACTAATTTCTATCTCAACTTCACATTCCTGCATTATCTCCATATCCCTTAATTATAGAGCTCAATTTTACTATTATTCGCAAATTCAGGTTCAATTGGTACATGTGACATGACAATAGCAACATACAGAAGGCTCCCAGAGTCAAGTCATGCAGTTTGATATACATATTGGGGCGAATTCTCCTGTCCTGCCCGCCACAGGAATTGTAGCGGGCGGACCACGCAAAGGCCCATTGACCTCAGGTGGGAATCTCCGGTTTTAGGGCGAGCGCAGCTGGAGAATCCCACCCATTGTGTCATGTGAATGGATAAGCAGTTGTACTTTGCTTTGTTTAACTAAACAATTCAGGGAAATGTTGTTGACATAATGGCCCATCCATCAAAAATTATACAAATACAGAAAGGCATTGGGCTTAGTTTCCTGTTAGTCCGTCGTTTCCCCAGTATTTCCATAAACCTTACATCAAAATGACGGGGATGACTGAGAATCCCTTTGGAAATTCTACTGTCGCATGTCAACAAATCCTCTCCTGGCATTGCCGAGAATATAGAGCAGAATCACATCAACTAAGGTGAGAAATAATAAAACAAACATAGCTTTTTGATGACATCATTTACAATACGTGTTAGTGTTTATGATTTGTCAGTTCACTTTCAATTAGATTGCTTAATGTATGCATCACACTTGATGAACACATTAAATGTATGCTGTGAAGTTGGTGTTTGCTTTCAGATTACTGTTTACTAATATCTCCTGTGTGATAAATGTGAACTTGTGTGTTGCACAAATCCCTAAGAAGATTATCTGAATCAACTTGCATATAATTACCGTTCACCATCTGTTCCACCAGGGCTTGGGCCGATCTGCTGGCATCTTGCAATTTTCTATATTTTTCAGGTTTCTCCTTCTCGATAGCCTGCAACAAGAAAATAAAATGATCATCCCCGTATTGATTTTTGAGGGAAGTAAAAAAAAATGCAGTACCCCCAAGTAAGTACAATAGCTTATCCTTGGACTCAGTTAAATTGAGTGTCGAGATTAGTTTTCTTGTCATTAATTGAAAATGCAATTTCAGATTACATAAGATAAGAAAACTGATATGCATGTCTGTGTAAGCTTCATGAGATTATGCTTTATGGATTCTCAATATCTTGACTTGTCAAATGTAGGTTATTACAGTTTCTGAGACTGGGTTAGATTTATACTCACTTACAGCACTTATGAATCAATTAGTGGGGTAAATCAAAGGAGGTGTGGGAAGTTGAGGGAAATCTTGGCATGCGAGCATTGTTGTCTGAATCCACAGCCCAAACAAGCAAATGGCAGCATGGTACGTAACAGTTTATGTTCCATTTTCTGGTTCCCGTTAATAGAGACGGTACAATTAATATTTTTCCAGCTGAGCCCCATTTCCATAGGTCTGAAGGTTATAATTCCACGAGCTTTAATTTAACCTTGGACATGATGCATTGAATAACTGATATATTAAAACCTGATATTTAAAATCTTGTGCTGGTATCCAATAGTTGAACATAATTTGTAAATAAAAATACTTCACAGATCTCATTACTGTCATGATTTTATTATTGTGTTGGTTAAATACTCTCAACAGCGGAGATATGTTATTACATCAACATTTATGACTGAATAGCTAAATTAACTGTAAATCTTTACTCATTATCTTCCAAATATTGACTACTTGACGTACATTAACTTTCTCCTGAAGATCTGAGATACTTCCTTCTTTCCGATAGATTGCAAACTCTGGGCTTTGTAGGATGGCTTCTGATCGTGTCATCCAGCTGTGCAGCTCTGTTGTATCAACATCAAACCTGCAGAAAGAACAGCCAATCATGAATAAAAATCTGTCACTGTTTCTTTAAGTTTCTATTCAGAATATAAGGCATAATTTGAAATACACCTGAGAGAGGGAAAATGGGGTGTGTGTGTGTGTGAATCAAGGAGCTGTGCCACTGACGACATCTGGCACCAGGCAAACTGCCCCATCACGATTTTCTGGATGGCAGGGAAAGTTTCAGGTGGCTACCTGACATCACCTGTGGCCCAATTGAGGTCCTTACGTGGGCGATTAATGCCTAATTAAAGCCTCATCCTACAGTCACTCCAATATAATGGGCATCAGGAGAGACCGGCACCCAAAGTGTAGCCCAGCAGGGCTAGCCTTGTGGGCTGCTGGTTAGTGAAGAGGGAGTTTCCCTCTTTCCTGCCCCCCCCCCCTCCATCCCCAACACCCCATGCCAATCAGAGCTCCCCTCCCACAGTATTCTACCTCCCTGCACCCACCATTTTTCCTGCCACGCCCAACATTCCCTCTCGCCTGACTCGCTTGCCAACCTGTCCCCAGCAAGGTGTCTTATTTATCTGATTTTGGAGGTCCTTGAAATATCAGCAGTGGCCACCAATCCTGGTGTGATGCAGAGCTGCTGGCCTCCAATAGACTAGCAACTCTGAGGCAGGACTTTTTCCTGGGAACAGATGCAAATCCTGCCTCATATTAATTAAAGGGTCGTTGCTTGATAAATTAAAGTAGGGCAGCCCTGGTGGTGGCAGGTTCACCCCCAAAATGTATATGGGGGGGGGGGGGGGGGGGGGTGTGCAACGTAATAATCCAGCCCAAAGCCACTCAGTCTACCTGCATCTCAAATGGGGCAAGCTATATTTACTATTATTATGGATGTCTGCAAGTGGGCTTCACTTTATTAAATTCACTGCATTAAAATGGAACAGTCCTGAAATTTAGAGCATGAAATGTGCTATGGATGGGAGTCCTTCAGAGTAAATAAAACATGAAGGATGAAATGTATTATTGGCAGTAGTCTTAGTAGTTGCCTACAATGCAATGGTGCAATAATAGTTCTTTATTTGACAGGACCATGCAACAAGGATAAATACATAAGTTATCATTCGCATGCCCATTTCATAGAATCGTAGAATCCCTACAGTGCAGAAGGAGGCCATTCGGCCCATTGAGTCTGCACCGACCACAATCCCACCCAGGTCCTATTCCCATACGCCACATATTTACCCTGTTAATCCCCCTGATACTAGGGTCAATTTAGCATGGTCAATCAACCTAACCGGCACATCTTTGGATTGTAGGAAGAAACCAGAGCACCTGGAGGAAACCCATGCAGACATGGAGAGAATGTGCAAACTTCACACAGACAATGACCTGAGGCCGGAATTGAACCTGAGTCCCTGGTGCTGTGAGGCAGCAGTGCTAACCGCTGTGCCACCCATGCCTTTATTTTATCTACTGGGCTGTTAAAGCTCCTGGGAGTAAAGTGCATATGTTGCATAAATGGTTAAATGTATTATGTCAATTGGGAAGAATAATCCATAAAATAGTAGCATTTATTGGAGACCTGGTGTTGTTGGGGTTTGGGATTCTTGCAAAAACAAATCTTGCCTAACATCTGGAAATAGCATGAGACCATTGCTGCAATCATATTGCTCATTTTGTATTAATTTATGCAGCAGTAAAGGTCAGTATTATACTCCTTGCTGCTCATCTATATTTTTGTGACGTCAAACTCACTGGGGCTGAAACAGGTCCATTCCCAAAATGGGTGCAGTGATTGCAGTAGATGTAATGTTGCCTTCTGACAGAGGCAGCACTGTACCGTCTGCTCATTTAAATGATTATAGCGTATCACCTAGTGCTAAAAGCTTTTGAGAGGATGCATGTCTCAGGAAGGGGCCCAAGTTCATGTGAGGCCAACACCATTCAAAGCTATTACTTTACTTAAAGCCAATCTGCATCTCTTAAAGGGAAGATGCATAAAGAAGAGAGCCTAATCTGCAGGAGGGGAGAGACAATAAAAGAGTATGAATGGAGAGAAAGTGGGCTTCAAGTTCTCAGACATTGCACCTTGGTTCAAAAGGAGGAGAGACGGAGAGATGTCCCCTATCCACAGGAGCACCCCCCAGACTAACACTGCAAAGGCAGTGGGACCAGATAGCTATCACAGTTAGTGCTAACAGTATAGCCCTCAATACCTGAATGAAGTGCCACAATAAGTTCAATAACATGACAGTAATGGTCAAGAGCAGTGAATTCATCCTCAAATACCATATCTTTACACCTGAATCAGTAGTCTCATACGCTATTCAACTCGCCACTCAATCACAACTCATCAATTCCTGCATGTTACTTTAATGGCTGTACAGCATTTTTTGGAGATTTTGTGGTTGTTAAAGGTGTTACATAAGACAAGTCCTTCTTTTATACCTAACATTCATAAATTTTAATTTTGTAGAAGGATCATTTAGATCCAAAACATTTTCTCTCCACATATGCTGCCAGACCTGCACAGTTTATCCAGCAATTTTTTGTTTTTATTTCAGAGTTCCACAGTATTTTGCTTCTATTTACTGTTAATATTCATAACTTTACCTCACCCTCACACACTTTTTGATTTTGATTTGATTTATTATTGTCACATGTATTATCATACAGTGAAAAGTATTGTTTCTTGGGTGCTATGCAGACAAAGCATACCGTTCATAGAGAAGGAAATGAGAGAGTGCAGAATGTAGTGTTACAGTCATAGCTAGGGTGTAGAGAAAAATCAACTTAATGCAAGGTCGTCAATTCAAAAGCCTGATGGCAGAGGGAAGAAGCTGTTCTTGAGTTGGTTGGTATGTGACCTCAGACTTTTGTATCTTTTTCCCGATGGAAGAAAGTAGAAGAGAGAATATTCAAGGTTCTTAGTTATGCTGGCTGCTTTACCGAGGCAGCGGGAAGTGTAGACAGAGTTAATGGATGGGAGGCTGGTTTGCTTGATCGATTGGGCTGCATTCATGATCTTTTGTAATTCCTTGCGGTCTTGGGCAGAGTAGGAGCCGTACCCAGCTGTGATACAACCAGAAAGAATGCTTTCTATGGTGCATCTGTAAAAGTTGGAGAGAGTCGTAACTGACATGCCATATTTCCTCAGTCTTCTGAGAAATTAGAGGCTTTGGTGGGCTTTCTTAACTATAGTATCGGCATGTGGGGACCAGGACAGGTTGTTGGTGATCTGGACACCGAAAAACTTGAAGCTCTCGACCATTTCTACTTTGTCCCCATTGATGTAGACAGGGGCATGTTCTCCTCTATGTTTCTTGAAGTCGATGACAATCTCCTTCATTTTGCTGACATTGAGGGAGAGATTATTGTTGTCGCACCAGTTCACCAGATTCTCTATCTCATTCCTGTACTCTGTCTCGTCATTGTTTGAGATCCGACCCACTACAGTGGTGTCATCAGCAAACTTGAAAATCGAATTGGAGGGGAATTTGGCCACACAGTTATAGGTGTACAAGGAGTATAGTAGGGGGCTGAGAACACAGTCTTGTGGGGCACCGGTGTTGAGGATGATCGTGGAGGAGATGTTGTTGCCTATCCTTACTAATTGTGGTCTGTGGGTTAAGAAGTTCAGGATCCAGTCACAGAGGGCTAGCACTTAGCACTGCTACAAGCTTCAAACCCACATCTCCTGCTTGTACGCACTGCCAGCGATTCAACTATTTGATACACAGCCCAAATAGATTGCACCACACTCACTACACACTCTCATTACATGATAGATGCAGCATAATTGAAGACAACAACACCTAACTGAGGAAATAGTGGATGGCAGAATGCGGCCATTATTAAGGCAAAAGCCAGCAGCAAGGTTAAAACCATGAAAGATGATATTATTCTCACAGCTAATCCTCTTTCTCACATCCTCGTCATCCCACACCCTCTTCTGATTTACAAGATGTAAATGTTTGCAAACATGCATGTCTTGCTTTACCCCCTCCCCTAACCTCAACCTTATCCTTTCTCCTTTCAGGGACCCATGAAATGCCCCCTAGCCAGGCAATGGTGGCAGAGCGATAGGTGGAATAGCAGGAAGACAATGATGGTGAAGAAACACCATCACTCACTCTCACCGGTTCAGACAGTGACACTTTGCAGACTTTACAGGAGAGATTAAAGGTGGGATCTGCACCTGTAGCCAAACAGGGAACAAGGATACTGCAGGTGCCAGTTTCCAGGAGGGTGAAGTCATACACAGAAGACTCAAATGAGGACTTTGATGGGCTTACAGAAGACAGTTGATGGGTAGGAGCAGTGAAATGCTTTGTTGATCGGCAGACATGCCAGAAAGCCTGCATGTATTGTCAATGTTTTTTGCAGGGCTTGAAACTCATCCTCTGTAATGCTGAAGTGGTGACTTCATGCCTGAGAACGTTTGTGGAGTCAAACATGAAGCAGCGTCTGATGGCCAATGCCTCAGCTTCCATTGTAGCATGAACCAAAGCCACTCAATGTCTGTGCATTGCAGTGGTCTTCCAGAGTGAAGTCATACAAGGTCAGCTTGTTACCAACATAGGTGCAGAGACGTGTGCACCAATGGGCTTGCATTGCATTATAAAAGTCCAGCAATCTGCACCCTATCACAATTCAGCTGCTACCTAGGAATAGTGGCAGTGACACTCTCCTCTCTCAGAATGACATCATCCTCTTGCCACTATCATTCACCAGTGCCCTTGCTTTTACTGTCAACTAGCCAGCCTAGACCGCTGTCACCCATGCCAAGGGGGTGCAGTCTGAAGACGAGTCAACCTGGAACAAAAGCTGGTTCAAATCATCCTGCAAGGCCATCTGCCACCAAAAGTCAGCAAACTTGCATCAGCCATGTTTGCAGTGGAGTAGTTGTATCAAAGAACTAATACTGGCAAAGGCACACAGATGGCATGCACTCAGGGAATTCACAGCCGATTGGTTGACTTTTGTGTGGAATATTGAATGGATTGGTTCATAAATTTGGTTTGGAATGTTTTGGGATGGGTTCATTTCAAGCATTGTGACCATGAGGACACCATGATGGTCAGCAACAGAAGTAAGCTGCAGGATTGTTGGTAAATGGGGAACTATGCTTGCATTTACTAGTATGGAAGTCAGCAGAGTCATTCTAGGAAAAACTGTGCAAGCATGTTGGTTGACTTCTTCTTCTCCTCCTGCTAATTTTCCTTTTCTCTTCGCTGTTTGCCATATACCCGCTGACAGGCAGGCATGTTGCGCATGATAGCGAGGTTGTGCAACATGTAGATCAACACAAGTCTTGACACCAGCTCCACTGAGTACTGCAGGGTTGCTCCACAGTGATCCACAGTGATGAGTGGAAGTATTGATTAAGCACCCCATGGTCCATTCATTTTGATTTCATTATATTGATGCTGCTCAGATGTGCATGAATTGCACACTTGAATCATGAGCCACATAGTTAGTGGATAACCTTTGTTGCCCAATCGTCATCCTCTGGTTTGCTGTGCTGGTTCAAATGTAGGCAATGGAGTAGACCGCCACAGAACGTAAGCATAATGATTGCCACTAGGGTACCAGGGTGTGAACTGCAAAACATTATGCACTAACTGGAGCGTGAGGGAGTGGAATCCTTTCTGATTCATCTCAGAACTGGTGTGCAATACTGGAAAAAATAACCTACATGCAGTCAATGTCACTCTGCATCATGGGGAAGCCTGAAATCCTCATGTAGCCACATGATCAGTTTTATATTTCTCTGGCAAGAGAGAATGAAACATATTCAGCTCGCTTTGATTACAGAGACTCCGTGACCTCCCTTAAGCTACAATGGATGGAAAATTGGGAAAAGTTGCAAATATCACTTGATCTAGCCTGGAAGGAGCCCAATGCATGGAGGTTCATGGTCACAGTGCATTTTGCAGCTACCTGGAATGAAGTTCTAGCCCTGCTCTGAATCTGCAGTTCTTGTTACAACAGGTGTGAGATTTCAGTGAACAACTCCTTAGGTGATGCAGAGACATTTGACACACTGTTCCTTGATGAGGCTGAGGTAGGAGAATTGTTCCCAAAGACCGTGGGTGGATATGGCCTCCTGCTGAATGCCGTTGTCTTCCTCCTCCAGTGGCTTACTCCCCTTTTGTGTAATCTCTATTCATCCTCCTTTCCCTGCTCAAACCAATGGGATTCCAAACTACTGTGCCCATTGATGGAACAAATGGATGGAGCAGAATCCATGAAATCAGGAGCAAGTTCATCACCGATTGCCACACCACCTCCTGCCGACATCAGTACCTTAAACTGCTGTACCAACCTCCAAACACTTTACAAACTTAGCAACAGTTGGTACGAAAATATAAACCACAGACGTGAAAGTAGTTGATAATCCCTTTAAATAAAACTGGCCGGGGAGGTCCTTACTGCTGCAGAATACATTTTCAGCTGCGTGTGGTTAAGAGAGTTTAGTGCAGTTATCTGAAATGTTGAGCTTCAAAATGGCAGTTTTGGCACCTATCCAGCATTACATGCTGACCGATGTTATGAACAACCTACTCACCCTTCCCGTGCAGGTATTAATGCCTTACTGAAAATGGTATTCAGCATGATTGCAGCTGAAGCATGCACATGCTGCGGATGCCATTTTGGAACCTTAACAGTGCCCGTAGTGTTGAAAATATGGGCGCTACGCAAACAAATTTTGCCACAGTAAGTTTTAGCAATATGACTAGAGGGAAAAATCCCATTACCTATGGCTAATGTTATTTTTATTCCCTATTTATCTGCCCCTTTCATATTTGCATAGTTAAACAGACTTGGATTGATGCAGGGAGTGCACTTGCAGTGTGAGCAGGAAACCACACATGAATGAAAGTTGTAAGAAATAGAGGGACAAAAATTGCGAAAATCTTTGGAAAGGCTCGAAGAATTCAACCCATTACCATTCAGCATTTGGCAACAAAATACGGGGAGGAGTCTTTGGCAAGCATCTTTTTTCCATTACCCTTGAAGAATCAATCCTATTTGTTGTAGGGCTGCAGGTAATCAGCATGATTAACGCACTCCATTATTCAGCACCTGTTAAATTGCTGAACCAATAATTGTTTTCATTTTCATTTCACCAAAGTGCATGCACTTCAAATGATTTTGTGGGGGAATATAATAGGCTTGCAGTTTAAAATGCTCATGTCAACTTTCTGCCAATACCCCAAAGCTTGAGCATAATCCAAGTAATTCTCAATACTTCTCACAGATATTTCCTAAACAACACAAAAAATAAAATCAGCTTGCGGTTAAGAACAGGCAATGGACAGATTGTGTAAAGAGAGAAAAGGCAATAGAAGAATGAGCATAAATTGAGACTGATATTTCATTCAAATTATATGCAAATATGTCAGAATTGGAGAGGATTTGACCTCGGTGGAGTCGAGGAGATTATTGAAATAGAGGTGAGGTCAGAGAGTAATTTGAAAAGAAGGATGAGAATTTTGAAAAGGGGGTATTGCTTAACCAGGAGTCAATGTAGTTTTTAAGGCTAAATGTTTATTTATCAGTGTCACAAGTAGGCTTACATTAACACTGCAATGAAGTTACTGTGAAGATTCCCTAGTCGCCTTACTTCAGCACCACCTCCGGCACCTGGTGGGGTACACTGAGGGAGAATTTAGCATGGCCAATGCACCTAACCAAAATGTCTTTCAGACTGTGGGAGGAAACTGCAGCACCCAGAGGAAACCCATGCAGACATGAGGAGAATGTGCAGATTCTGCACAGACAGTGACCCAAGCTGGGAATTGATCCTGGGTCGCTGGTGCTGTGAGGCAGCAGTGCTAACCACTGTGCCACCATGCCGCCCTTGATCAGCGTATATAGAGATGATGGGTGATTGGATGAAAGTTAGGAAATGGACAGCAGAGTTTTGGATGTACTTAGGTTTATCAAGGTTTGAAGCTGGGAAGTTGACCAGCTGAGCCTCATGTAGTCAAAATCTAGAGGTGACAAAGACATGATTGAGGGTCTTAGGAGCAGCTTGGCTGAGGCAGCAGCTGAGTTGGGTAGTGTTACAGAGCTGGAAGTCGGCGGTCTTGGCGATGGCCTGGATAGGTGGTCAGAAGTTCATTTTGGTATCAAATACAACACCATGAGAGCGGATGGTCACATTCAGCTTCTGAGAATTGTCAGAGGGATGAAGTGAGAAAGGACGATGGCTTTTGATTTCCCTGCATTTATTTGGAGTCAGTTTCTGCGCATCCACAAGCAGTGTAACAAAGTAGAGACAGTGGAAGGGTGGGCAGAGGTGGTGCTGAAGTAAGGCTGGGTATCAGCAGTATATGTGTGGAACCTGACATTTTGTTTCTTCATGACGTCATGTTGATAAGAAATCTTAATTGAATTGAAATCACGATTTATATTGTCTGCTCTTTCCCTGAAAAATTATGGAATTGCTCACCTTCCTCAATCATTCCCTCCTCCTACAATCTTTAGGTTTTTAAAACCCAAGTTTATTCTCATCTAATCACTGCTTCATGATTTACTTCATTTTCCCCTTTCAGTCTTGGTACTATTCTACATTATGGAGCTAGGTCTCTCACCTTATGATCTCAATTAGAATAAGTGCTGTTCGACTGGAAAGAGCAGTAATTAAAGAACACCTCTAATTTAATTGGAAAGGATTATCATCAACTTTGACACACCTTTGATTTTCTTTTACATTTTTCTTTAAACATTAAGTGCCAATGGCATCATCAGGAAGACGGTTACTAAATCCAGGAGTATGAGAAGAAGGAACTAAATGATGCACAGCTGAACTTCCGCACCTCGGAGTTAATCAGACTGTTTGTTAGCTGATGTTAATTTTCTCTTCTCACACAAGTGGAATGAGTAAATCGTTTAGGACAGTATCAACAGTAATTTTATCAGGACTCAACACAAGTGTACATGTTAAACAAAGGAAAGGCGAAAAATCCGACATGCATTCAAATTTACGCTCAGCAGCAATTAAGGATGGAATGTTCCTAGGCTGGTGGAAGTAGGTTTGGCAGTGAGTAAATTGCCGAAAATAATGTCAGGTTGGAATCCTGACATGGACTGCCCTATTCCGCCTTTAGGCCTGTAGCCTTGTATGCTATGGCATTTCAAGTGCTCATCTAAATACTTTTTAAATGTTGAGACGGTTCCCGCCTCTACCACTCCTTCAAGTAGTGAGTTCCAGATTCTCCTACCCTCTGGATGACAAAGTTTTTCCTCACATCTCCGATGAACCTCCTGCCCATTACCTTGAATCTATGCTCCCTGACTCTTCTGCTCAGGGGAAAAGTTCCTTCTTATCCACCCTGTCTATACCCCTCATAATTTTAGACACCTCAGTCAGGTCCCCTCAACCTCCACATCATGACTATTCCGCCTTTCCCAGGATTGGACTGGGAAAGCAGCGGGGCATCCCCTTGGCTGAGGTGCAAAGCCAACTGAAGTACTTTGAAAGGCAACTGGGAGAGAATAGGTGCACAAATTCCCTCTTCCACCAACCATGCAGGCATTCCACACTGTAACCCAGCAGGTTGGAGAAGGCGACTGCACAGCAGAAAGAAATTCCTTAATGAAACGGACAAGCTGGGAAGAGTCGGCACATGGCTACATCCTGGGAACACCAGCCAGCAGTAAGTACTTTGGGCTGTGGTTGTTTTCCTTGGAGCAGAGAAGGTTGAGGGGACCTGACTGAGGTGTCTAAAATTATGAGGGGTATAGACAGGGTGGATAAGAAGGAACTTTTCCCCTGAGCAGAAGAGTCAGGGAGCATAGATTCAAGGTAATGGGCAGGAGGTTCATCGGAGATGTGAGGAAAAACTTTGTCATCCAGAGGGTAGGAGAATCTGGAACTCACTACTTGAAGGAGTGGTAGAGGCGGGAACCGTCTCAACATTTAAAAAGTATTTAGATGAGCACTTGAAATGCCATAGCATACAAGGCTACAGGCCTAGTGCTGTAAAATGGAATTAGGTTAGATAGGAGCTTGATGGCTGGCATGGACACGATGGGCCAAAGGGCCTCTTTCTGTGCAGTATAACTCTATGCGTGTGATCTTACTGGCTCGCTACGCTGGTTGATTAGCTGGTGGTTGGCTGGTAAGCGTGCGTACAAGGCCAAGAATATGGTTTGCGCCAGGGGCAGCTCTGCATGGCGGTTGCAGGGGGAAGGAAGGGAGAGAACTCTGTAGAGGGGTGGGGTTCTGCATGGGGGAGGCAAGAGGAAGGGCTCTGCATTAGGGGGAGCTCTGCAGTGGGGGGAGCTCTGCAGACAAGGGGTTGATCGGCGGGGGGTATGCAAAAGGGGGCGGGGGTGATCAACAGCGGGGTTTTCAGTGGGAGGTGATTGGCAGGTGGTGGGGTGGGAGACCGGCACTGGAGGGGGGGGTGTGAGGGGGCATGCAGGGTGGGCTGCGGAGGCGGTTGAGATAGGGGGACTCACTGGGAGGATCCCAGTGCCGGTGACCTGCATTGCCACTGGGGGAGGGGCGGAATGTTACACTGCCGCCGATGATCGGTAAGGGGAGGTGGGGGCGCAATGTCCATGGTGGGGGGCAGGGGGGAGAGGGGTTTCCTGGGAGTTCAGGGTGCCTATGCAATGGCACCTCAAGCAGTCTGCAGCCGGCTTCACCAATTAGCTTAGGCTCCACCCCTCCTCCAAACTGGTGAGAATCACACTTCTGTACAAAAAAGTGTCATAAAATTGCATTTTCAAACTCACCCAAAAAAACAGGTCTGAAACTCTCCCGCTTTCTCACTTGTTCGGCAATTAGAATTTTTTTTTTGATTGCGCCCTATGACTCTAAACACATTTCTCTTCTTTTCCTCTCTTGTTCTTTTTGCCAATTATTTTTAATCTATTCTAACTCTTGTTACTGTCCCACTTGCTGGAGAAGGTAGTTTCCCCCTAATCATTGTATCAAAACACCACATAAATTTGAATTCCTCTGTTTGAGCTCCTTGTAGTCTTTACTGCTCCAAGGAGAACCATCCCAACTTCTGCACACTCTCCACATAATTGAAGTTGCTCAGCCCTGGTATCATTCTGGTAAAACTTTTCTGCACCCTCTACAATGTTGTGACATCTTTCCTAAAGTGTGATGCTCAGAATTGTACACTGTCCATCAGCTAAGGCTAATCAGAAATTTATGAAGGTTCAGCATGAATTCATTGCTTTTGTATTCACTGCCTCTATTTTGAAAGCCAAAAAACCCAGAGACTTTCTTAACAGCTTTCTCAACTTGTTGCTGCCACCTATATTTGTGAATATGTACTCCCAAAGCCCTTTGTTTTTTAATGCCTACAAATGCAACCACTTAGATTATAATGTCTCTTCGTGTTGTTTTCTTCCCCCAAAGTTCACCACGTCACATTGTTGACATTCTATTGCATCTGCCATGTGATTGTCCATTTCATTATTCCACCTGTATTCTCCGAAACACTGCTTGTATTACATTTTGAAACTGTAGTTCTTCATCCGTAGTGACTACAGTGTGTACCATCAGCATGATGCACCACAGCAACTCACCAAAGCTCCTTCCATAGTACTTTCCAAATCTGAGACATCTACCACCGAGGAGGACAGGTGCAACAGGTGCATGGTTCCCCTCCAAGCCACACATCATCCTGACTTGGGACTACATCACTGTTCCTTCACTGTTGTTGGATCATAATCCTGGAATTCCCTTTCTAACAGCACTGAATGTCCCTACACTCCATGGACTGCAGAATTCCAGGTGACTCACCACCACCTCGGGCAATTAGAGATGGGTAATAAATGCTGGGCTAGTGACGCTCACATCCGTGAAAGAAAAGAAGCAAGTGCAGGGTTTTGGGTTGGGCCCTCAACTTTGGGGTCAAATGGGGGTTCTGACACTGCACAGTGTCAGGAACAGGCACTGGCATTGATTTTCCCTAAACTGGCCAATTCATGGACAGAGAACATACTCGCTGTAATGGGCTCTTAAAGCTGGAGGGCCAAGAGAAGGGTGATCAGCACAGAGCAAGTTGCAATCTGCCATTGCAAGTAAGGGAGCAACAGGACACCTCCATCTTGAGGCCCCCTCTCAGCAACTTTAAAAATAAAAACAGCATTAAAAAGACCCAACTGTCAAGCCACCATCATGGAGGAGAAACCCCTCCATAGAGTGACCTGTGTCTATAACTGTAGCCAGGTAGGATAAAAGGACCTCAAAGTTTGCCTGGAATGCTGGCCAGTCGGCTCTGATTGCCCATAAGCTTGCCTTAATTGGCTACTTGCTGCTTGCAGATGGGTAGCCCTTTAATCATCAATTCCATCTCCAAGACAATGGTCAAGGAGTGAGATAGTACCAGCAAACTGGCCTGCCACTAAGCAGTGCAAAGTTTCACGCTCGCCTGCCACTGTTCCCATATTCAGGCAAATGTTCTGCCATAAGTCATTTATGTACAAGATAATCAATGGTTCTAATAGCTGGACTCTACAGCATACATCCCTCCAGTCAGAAAAATTGATGTTCACCACTATTCCTCAACCAATTTCAAACCCGAGTAAGCACCACCTCTTTAATGGCATGTGCTTCTATTTTTCAAATAGGTCTGCTACCAGGAACTTTATCATATGCCTTTTAAAAGTTCATTGCAATACCTTTATCAACCCTCTCTGTTACTTCAATAAAGTTAGTCAGATGCAATTTTCCTTTAATACTTGCTGTCTGTCCCTTCTTAATTCATGCTTCTCCAAGTGAGAATTAATTTTGTCCTTGACAGTGGTCTTTTGTAGTTTCCTCACTGACATTAGACTGAATGGCCTACAGTTATCAGATTTATTCTTCCTTCCTTTTCTGAACAGGGATGTAACATTTGCAATTCTCCAGTCCCCTGGCACCACTTCAATATCCAAGGAGGATTGAAAGACTGTGGTTAGAGCTTTTGCTGTCTCCATCTGAGTCTCCCACAGCTACCTCGCACACATCCCATCTGGACTGGGTGGCTTGTTAATCTTGAGTGATGCCAACCTATTTAGCACATCCTTTTCAGCCATTTTTATCCGACTCAACACCCCGACTCTCCCTTTTCTACTCTGACATTAACTTCATCTTTTTCTTTAGTGAAGACAGGCGCAGAGTACCAACTCCACCATGCCCTCCACTGCCATAAGGTTTCCCTTTTGTCTCTATAATCAGTCCTACCATTCCTTACTCTATTTCCTTACAGCTTATTTATTTATAAAATATTTTTGTGTTCTCTTTTAAGTTACCTGCTAATCTTTTCTAGTGTCTTTTTTCTCTTCTGATCTCATTTCTCAATTTTTCTCTGCACACTCTGTTTCTCCCTGATTTTTGGACTATTATTCTGTACCTGACTTTATTATTAATTAAGTGTATGGCAGGATAAATTATCACACAGTAATACATCAAAATTATGGTGTAGAAACATGAATGGTGGTGGCACAATGCTCTTCTATTATTTCCCTGATGAATGTATAAAATAGCAACCTGACATGAGTGATAATAATTTAAAACACTAGATGGAGATCTGGCTCCTATTAATTGAAGCACAGAGCATACACCCACTGTTTATTCTATGGGAGCAGGCACAGGTAGGCTTCAAGATACCATTATAAGACATATCAAAATTCATTCTAATTTATTTTGTACAATGAGTGTGTGTGTGATGATTTAAATAACTAACAATTCTGGAAAATGTATAAATTATAGTAGAGAACAGTATAGTTCCACATATGGCATTAAAATAATTTTTCTCCTTTACTGACAAGAATGTTAACATAATACCTTCACATTGTTCTTTAACTCACCTCTTCCTGAGCTCAGAGTCCAAAAGGACTTGCCTCTTCTTAGGAGGAGGGGGTGGAGGAAGTTCCTCTTTCTGCGCTACCGAAATTTTTTCTTTGGTGGTAACCATGGTTACAGTTTCCATTAGCATGGTCTGTGTTAATGACGTCTGAGTTGTGGTGACAGACTGCGACATCTGAGGGAAGTATTAAGACAAGAAGTCACAGACTGCTGGAGTGACTTCAATAGCAATTGTTTAAAGTCTGGAAAGAAAACAGTGAAAGAGACTGCTCCAGTCGGATCTTAATCTGACCTTCACAATATAACAATGCATGATTCTATCAAACAAAAATATTTAATCCAAATCACCCTATGGGCAAACACTGATTAGAATGAAAAAGAATCTAGCATACAAAATGACATGCCAGTAAATACAGTAATTTAATGGCAAGCTCAAGAATATTCATTAAAACATAAATAAAGAGCATGAGGGCAGCAATGCACACACAAGCCTATCAAACCAGTCCAGTTTATTCCAATTGAGATTCTATAAAGTAAATTCACAATGCAGTCAGGACATGTCATACCTATGTCAGTTCTATGCTGCACATTTCCCCCCTGAACAGCAACCTTCCTAATGAAACCTACAATAAATTTTGCATTCACTCTGTCTAGTGGCAGTTTGTTCCAGACATTCAGAACTCAACAAAAAGTGTTTCAAATCATCTTTGCCTTACAATCAGCTCATCTATGTCAGTTTTGCGTTTATTCTGCTGAAGAACATACAGCTTTCAGAAGAGTTTACATTTATATTTCACCTTTAATGTATCGAACACCTCAGGGTACTTCACAGGAAGGTGCAAGAAAAACAAAACCAGCCAAGAAGAAGGAGAGTTTAGGAGGGATTATAAAACCATAAGACATAGGAGCAGGAGTATGCCATTCAGCTCTTGGAGTCTGCTCTGCAGTTAATGAGATCACGACTGATCACATATGATAATCCTCAGCTCCATTTTCCAACCTTACCCCATAACCCTTGTTTTCCTTACTGATTAAAAAATCTGTCTATCTCAGCCTCCAACATACTTAGTGACCCAGCCTCTACAGCTCACTGTGATAAAGAATTCCATAGATTCACTGCCTCACAGAAGAAATTCCTCCTCATCTCTATCTTAAATGGGCAACCCCTGACTCAGAGTATGCTCTCTGGTGTTAGACTCTCCCACGAGGGAAAACAACCTTTCAGCATCTACCCTGTCAAACCCCCTGAGAATCTTTTGTCTCGATAAGTCATCTCTCATTCTTCTGAACTCCAATGAATACAGGTCCAACCTACTCAACTTATCCTCATAAGAAAAACGCTCCATACCCAAATCAACCTAGTGAACCCTCTCTAGACTGACTCCAACGCCAGTATATCTTTCTACGGATAAGGGGATCAGATCAAGCTAGTTTCCTTAATTAATTAGCTTCTATGTGGCTATTTAGGCCCCAGGGTGAAAGTAAGAAGGTAAATGATGCTTGCAGTTAAACGTTAAATGCAAGTATAAACAATACAGGATTATTTCAAAATTAAAAGTTGTCAATGCCTAACTTTTTTACAGCTATTTTTACAATCCTACTGTCACTATAGAGTTCATTGCTTCTACAGAGTGTATAATGGGTAACATTGGGGCAATAAGGAGTGGGTATATGTTGGGAGGTCATGAGAGTCAATAAGGATCTTTTGGGGGCATACCTTCGCATTCAGACATGAGGGGCCAAAGGAGTTGTTTGGGGCATAAGGGTGGGTAGGAGGCATGAGGTGACACGAATGGGCATGAAGAGTGTGTGGAGGTACGAGGGGTGAAAACTTGGGTCCTTTCTGTTTCTATTTTAACTGGGGCAAAGCCGGTGGCGGGATCTTCTGGCCCTGCCATTTTCAATGGGATTTCTTGTTGAATACACCCTTCACCCCTGTGAAACCTGTAGCGGGGATACACTGTCGACAGGACCAGAAAACTCTGCCAGCAAGAACGGCCAGGAAGTTCTGGCCACTGTGTCTTACTATGTATAAACTGGCTGCCACATTATTCAACAATAGTGGCTCGACTTCATTGGATGTAAATTGATTTTGGACGTCCTGAGGATATAATAAGGTTCAATATAAATGCAGTTCATTCTTTGCTTCTGTTGACTCTGGCTATTGACCTATGTTAGTTCCCAGTGAAGTAACGTTTAGATTTGAAATTCTCATCTTTGTTTACAAAGCTATTCATAGCCTTTCTCCACTCTATCTCTGTAATCTCCTTTATTCTGCAAGACATCTGCATTCATCTAATTGGGGATGCACATGTCGTCATGTGCATCCCCAATTTTAGTTGCTCTGCCACAGATGATCATGCCTTTAGTTGTCTAGGCCCCAAACTCTGGAATACCTTGCTTATACCTCTTCATCTCATTTTCCTCATTTAATATACTCCTTAAAACCTAACTCTTTGACCAAGTTTTTGGCCACAAGTCCTTAAGTCTCCATTAGTGGCTCAATATCTAAATTTGTTTTATAATGCCGCTGTAAAGTACCTTGAGATGTGTCACTGTGTTAAATATACAATATAAATATAAGGTATTGGTGTTGTAATGAGTTCCAACATTCAGTCGAATGAAGTTCAACACTCATATGTTCAGGATTATTTCCCAGCTTCCAGCACCTGCTTCATTTGTAGAAGATTATTTTGATGAGATATTGTAAACTGTTTTTTGTTTAAAACAACATGCCACTTTTTCTTCTTGGCCCAGATGAATTGCTGGAAAACACTGGCAAGCATGAAGGCTACAAAAACACATTAATATACACTGGCACACTCATGTGATGCTATCAAAGTACTATTGTTAATATTTAATAACATTGCTTTCTTCTGGACTCATCTTAGCAACTCCAATAAAGATTCTGCAGCTGCTCCTCATTTATTAATATCTATTGACTTAATCAGAGAACTACATATAAGATTTCTGAAGCAAAATGAAAACTGGAAATGAAACAGCAAAGCAAAAGTAATATCTTTTGTAATACTCTGAAGGGTACTTTCGTGCTTGCATTAAAGCTTTCCAAGTGTTCGCTAATCAAGCAACATTAGGTCCCCAGCAGCCTGTTCACCAAATAGGAACAAAAGTCAACCGGCATGTCAAATACTACCACTTAGAGGGTCATCTGCTTACCTTATTCCACATGCAGTTTTTATTATAGACTTGTTTATCTGCTAAACTGCAGAAACTATATGTGACAACTCTGGATGCATTTATAGATGTTTCAAGATAATCCAATTTATAAAGATTATGAACGGCACATTAAGAATGCTACTTGCTTGGTTACCATTTAACTGTAATTTTCCCTGTATAATAGAGGGAGGGGCAAACATGGTTTTATGTATAGTAAAGTTGCATATCATTGCTCTAGGGACTGCATTACAGCATTCAAAAATGACAAATGCAGTTCCTCAAAATAGGTACAACACCAAGCGCAAAACTTGATTAAAACCATAGCATCAGTACAACAATTGATCAGTCTTAACCACAGTGCATTAAGCAGAGTTTTTAATCCTGCAGTCATTTTTTGAAAGACTGTTACCAACCAGCCAATTTTAGGAATCACAAAATAGCTGTCAAATTGAAAATAATGCATGAAATCTTCTTAAACACATTTAGGATAGAAAATGGAAAGGCTATTTCATGCAGCTTTAAAAAGGTGTCATTACTGATGTCATAGCTTGGGTAGATTTTATTAAAATATGTTTATGTATGTCAAAATGGACTGACGCCGACTTTTTACTTTTGGAAATCATGACACAATAGTTATTTTATAATCTAAAGCTGTCTGTGAGCACAGTTAAAGGAAATAAAAAGAAATAGTGAATTTGGTAATGAAAACTGCAGAGTTCAAATGCATTCTAAATTGAATTCAACTGTGCTTCCGTGAGAAAGCATTTTTTATGTCAGATTCCACCATTCTACTACAGAGTGGCCCTTCTATTTATGAATTTGATTCATGGGACGCAAGTTATCTCAAAAAAGTGGAACAATCCTAGTACTCCCAAATAACCAGCAATGTAATCACAAGGCAGGTTTCCTTAAAACAAAACTATCTATTTGTTTACAAGAATCTCCTATTTATTGTATAACAGCTCTGACGAAGGGTCGTCCTGACTTAAAACGTTAGCTCAAATCTCTCTCCACAGATGCACAAACCAGTTCATGGTTCTGTCAGAAGTAGATAACAGGTCAGCTACACATTATTGATCCTCCTTGATTTTCTTTACCCTTTTTTGAGCCTATACCTGACTTAATATAAATGGAAGCTTTCTGCCGGTCATAACAAAGGTCCAAAGGAAAAAAGGTCCTCTTCATGTTTATGATGTTCTCTGCATTCCACAGTAAAATGTTATCCTGTTGTGGAACATGTCAGGTATGTATAATCAGAAAGTTGGCATAAATAGATCTTTTTCTGGTTAGCAGGATGTGATGAACGGTGTACCACAGGGACCATTGCTGGGACCTCAACTTTTAACAACTGACATAAATTACTTTGATGAAAGGTGAAGGTAAGAAAATAAATTGTGAAAAATGATGTAGAGAGGCTAGAAAGAGACAAAGATAGGTTAAGTGAGTAGGCAAAAATCTGGCAAATGTTGCATAATGTGGGCAAATGTGAACTTGTCCATTTTGGCAGGAAGAATAAAAGGGGAGCTCATTATCTAAATGGTGAGAGATCGCAAAGCTCTGAGGTGCAGATGAATCTGGGTGTTCTATTGCACGAATCACAAAAGACTAGTATAGAGATACAGCAATAACTAGGAAAGCTAATAGAATCTTATAGTTTATTGTTGGGGGATCTGATTACAAAAGAGGAGGTTATGCTTCAGCTATACAGGGCATTAATGAGACCACCACCAGAAACCTCCGACCTCGCCCACAGCTGGGATTCTCCGATGCCATTGCAGCGAATGGAGTTTTGGCTGAGTGCCAAATTCTCCATTCTCGCTGGCAGCGGGATGTGAATGAATGAGGTTGGAGAATCCCGCCCCACATCTGGAGTGTTGCATATCGTATTGGTCTCCTTATTTAAGGAAATATATAAATGTGTTAAAAGCAGTTCAGAGAAGGTTTACTTCATTAATATTAGGAATGGGCAGGTTGTCTTATAAGGAAAGGTTGGACAGGTTAGATTTGTATCCATTACAGTTTAGAAGAGTAAAAGATGACTTAATTGAAACCTTTAAGACCCTGAGGGGTATTGATAGGTGGATATGGAGAGGATGTTTCCTCTTGTTGGAGAATCTAGAACGAGGGCTCACTTTTTAAAAATTCAGGGTCACTCATTTCAGACAGAGATGAGGACAGATTTCTTTTTCTTGGAGGGTTTTGTCTCTCCGGAACTTTCTTCCTCAAAAGGCAGTAGAAGCAAATTCTTTGAACATTTTTAAGGCAGAGCTAGATAGATTCTTGATTAATAAAGGGGTGAAAGGTTATCAGGGGTAGGCAGGAACGTGGGGCTGAGAATTCAAGCAAATCAGCCATGATTTTATTGAATAGCGGAGCAGCTCAAAGGGCCGAGTGGCCTGTTCCTGCTCCTAACTCATTTGTTTGTACGCACGTTTGCTTGTTTACATGTCTGTTTAATGCTGCTAATTCAGACCCCACTGAACTACCACAGGCCCCATTCAGCTCATTCAGATACGATTCGCGGAAATGAACTCGTATGATGTCCTAATCATCTACGATCAAAATTCATGACACCTAGGGGAGTAATCAGTTGCAAGGTGTGATATTTGGGTATAAATCAAATTAATTTTATTCTACTGCACAGTCATTTCATAGCTTACACATGTAATTCAAAAAATGGCCTGAAACATAAGATAAAACTTAATAGACTGCTCTGTTAAAGGATTATCACTGTACCGTGATTTACATCACTGCTGACAGTTTCCTACAGAACTAGTTCCATCCCATGAGATACCAATGGCTGCAGCAAGGAATAGAACAACTAGGCCAAAACTGCCTTCTCTGTTATCTAGGTCACACAGAGAGCCCCCTGTATGAACTGCAGTTCACTTACAATCCTGGCACACACACACTAAAATACATACTTTAAGCTTTAACATTTTTAAACTCAGCAACATGGAAATAATAAAACTAAAGATTTCCGTTTATATAGCACCTTTCATGACCACAAGATGACCCAAAACACTTCACTGTCAATTAAGGATCTTTGAAGTGTCGTCACATTTGGAGTGTAGAGATAACAATAGACAGATTGCACAAGGCAAGGTCTGAAACAGCAATATGATAATGTAGTGATATTCATTGTGGGATAAATATTGGCCAGGACAGAGCATTATTTTTCTACTCTTCTTTGTGCAGTATAATGGAATCGTTTAGGTTCACCAGGAAGGGCAGTCAGTCTCTGACATCCCACCAGACAGACAGCACAGCACTGCCTCAGTACTGCATAGATATGTAACCTGCTAATGCAAATTAGTAAACCATGTGGGAAAGGTAAATTTGGAAATTTACTCTAAATTTAAGAGCAAACGAAGCATACACAGGTTCAAACTTGGAAACAACTACTGTAGGATCAAAAGATCAGGAAGTTCTTCATTCAAAGAGTGAAGTGGTTCAAGTTAGGGTCATCTGGCATGAAGGAGTTATCTTATGAGGAAAAGTTGAACAGGTTGGGCCTATATCCGCTGGAGTTTAGAAGAATGAGAGATGATCTTATTGAAACATATATAAAAAAATATTGAGGGGACTTGACAGGTGGATGCTGAAAGGATGTTTCTGCTTATGGGAGAGACTAAAACTAGGGGACACAATTTAAAAATCTCCCATTTAAGGTGGAGATGAGGAGATGATTTTTCTCTCGGAGGGTCATAAGTCTGTGGAATCTTCTTTCCCAGAGAGCACTGGAGGCTGGAATATTTTTACGGCTGAATTAGATAGATTCAGACAAGGGTGGAGGGATTAGACAGAAATGTAGAGTTGAGTCTAGAATCAGCTCAGCCATGACCTCATGAAGTGGCGGAGCAGGCACAAGGAGCAAAGTGGCCTTCTCCTGCTCCTAATTCATATATTCCACATATGTTCATATGAGTGATCAATATATGGAATGGGATTCAGGGTGGTGTACCAGAGGCAAAAGCTGTGCGATATTTTCAGCGGCAAACAATTGAAAGCTGCAATAGGGAAGGAGGGACCATTCGGGTAATTCTGTATGGATGAATTAAGATAGGCTGAATTGCAGTCCTCCTCTGTAATTATTTTGACATTGTGTAAAGGAGGAGGACACATTAGGTGAAGCCACTAACAGTGGCTTTTACAATTAGTATATTCATGTCAACTCCCAAATTGACACCAAATGGAGAATTCCATTCAGAAAGTCCACAAAAAGAATTATTGTGTGAATTCACAACTCAGGATGGTGTAGTAGGAATTACGCTCTCAGATTTTGAACCTGGCACATTGTTGAAGCTGAATAAAATTAACTCGACATCTTTTTTTTATTATTTCACGGGATGTGGAAATCACTGGCTGGGCCAACATTTATTGTCCATCCCTAACCACCCTTGGACTGAAAGGCTTGCTATAGGCCATTTGAAAGGGTATTTATGAACCAACCACATTGCTGTGGATCTGGAGTCACATGTTGACCAGACCAAGTACGTTGGCAGATATCCTTCCCTGTAAGTCTGATAGGCTTTTAAAACAATTGTTGTTAGTTGTCTTGGTCATCATTACTGAGAGCATCTTTATATTCCAGATTTATCAATTGAATACATTAGTGGTTTTTATGCCAATCAACAATGATTTAATGGTCACCATTAGACTTTTAATTCCAGATTTTTATTGAATTTAAATTTCACCATATGGTGTGGTAGGATTCGAACTTGGGTCCCCAGAGAATTACCTTGCCTTTGACAAGGTACCACATGGTAGGTTGTTGCATGAAGTTAAATCTCACGGGATCCAGGGTGAAGTATCTAAATGGATGCAAAATTGGCTTCTTGTAGAGTGTTGTTTTTCAAACTGAAGGCCTGTGACCAGCAGTGTGCCTCAGGGTTCAGTGCTGGGCCCACTGTTATTTGTCATTTATATTAATGATTTGGATGAGAATATAGGGGGCATGGTTAGTAAGTTTGCAGACGACACCAAGATTGGTGGCATGGTGGACAGTGAGGAAGGTTATCTCCAATTGCAGCAGGATCCTGATCAATTGGGCCAGTGGGCTGACGAATGGCAGATGGAGTTTAACTTAGACAAATGCGAGGTAATGCATTTTGGTAGACTGAACCAGGGCAGGACTTACTCAGTTAATGGTAGGGCATTGGGAAGAGTTACAGAACATAGAGATCTAGGGGGTACATGTTCATAGCTCCTTGAAAGTGGAGTTACAGGTGGACAGAGTGGTGAAGAAGGCATTCAGCATGCTTGGTTTCATCAGTCAGAACATTGAATACAGGAGTTGAGACGTCTTGTTGAAGTTGTACAAGACATTGGTAAGGCCACACTTGGAATACTGTGTGCAGTTCTGGTCACCCTATTATAGAAAGGATGTTATTAAACTAGAAAGAGTGCAGAAAAGATTTACTAGGATGCTACCGGGACTTGATGGATTGAGTTATAAGGAGAGGCTGAATAGATTGGGACTTTTGTCTCTGGAGCGTAGGAGGCTGAGGGGTGACCTTATAGAGGTCTATAAAATAATGGGAGGCATAGACAAGTAGATAGTCAATATCTTTTCCCAAAGGTAGGGGAGTCTAAAACGAGAGGGCATAGGTTTAAGGTGAGAGGGGAGAGATACAAAAGTGTCCAGAGGGGCAATTTTTTCACACAGAGGGTGGTGAGTGTCTGGAACAAGCTGCCAGCGGTAGTAGTAGAGGCAGGTACAATTTTATCTTTTAAAAAGCATTTAGATAGTTACATGGGTACGATGGGAATAGAGGGATATGGGCCAAATGCGGGCAATTGGGATTAGTTTAGGGTTTTTTTTTAAAAAAGGGCGGCATGGACAAGTTGGGCTGAAGGGCCTGTTTCCATGCTGTAAACCTCTATGACTCTGGATTACTAGTCTAGTGAAAATACCACTATGTCACCACCTCTTCTGGAATGCTTATAACTAAAACTTTGAATAAAAAGTTCCTCACACTTTCATGAGCACAAAACTGATAAAACATACAATTGCTTTTAATGTCAGGAAATCTAAAATCACGCCCTCCAGCAAGCATTGATGCCCACTGGCAAATTTAATTAGCAAAGTAGAAATAACGTAACTACCTAAACAACTTTTTGGGATGGATAAGCCTGTCTTGGTTACTGATCTAAGCTGACTGAATAGCAATAAAAGATGCATATAATGGGTTGATTAGCAGAAGTGAAGAATAAAACTGACTCAAGAAACTGAATCGCAGTGGCACAGCTTTGTGTTTACGTTCTGTTGACAATCAGTTAATTACCTGCTTGGAGTTGTTTTCCAATTTCTGTACAAGATCATCCCAACGCTGAGCAAATTCCTCAAGCCTTGCCTGTAACTTCTGAGCTACAACCTTATTTTTCAATGTCATGAGGAGATCCTGACAGAGGGCACAAAGTTTATCCATGATCTGTCGTTTCATCTCCAGCTCTCCTTTCAGCATCTGTTGATCAGGAAAAGGAGGAACTAAGAGGGCAACCAACCAAAGTATGGACTACAATACTTGTCAAACATGCAATACCCCAAGACTAACTGAGAATGTTGCATTTCTTTAGTTCTGCAGTGAACTCTAATTTCTCATAAGGTACAAATAATTTAATAAAATTAAAAAGTTGTCATTGAACTTTCCAGTCAAAACTGGATTTATTGTACTTGACAGTTAAGGTAAACTAATTATGCTTATATAGATATAAAAACTGTCCAAATTCCAGAACACTTCCATGACATTCAAAGTAACTTTTGCCTTTGAGAGTTCGTGCCTATTAATTGCATTGTTTAGAAAACCGACAGTAACCAAAATGAACATGTTCTTGTCCAAAGCAGCAGGCTTTGCCCCACACCAATCTGTCTGCTGACAGGAGGAAACTGTTAAAGCTGAGTTCTGAGGCAAAAGAAGTCACAATATTTTTCTCCACTCTCCCAAAGCTCTGGCCTTTACATAATTTAAGGATCCAGAGGCCTATTATATTTTTACCCAAGTGCTCATTCATCATGGGGTGTGAATGCATTCTGGTCCCTACCAATTAGATGGCTACATTATGGAGCTGCCTTTGACCTAGTTATTCCCCAGTTGGAATAACTCTCCCAGCACCTTTGGCAGTGATGAAATAGCAAGAAGAAAAAAAGTATAAAGATCATCCCATATCTGTGGAGTCAAAATAATGTTACAGAGTATGGGGAGAAGAAAAAGTACAGAGTGAAACAGGAGTATGGTGAGGCAGTGCTGAGTAACACTAATCAAAAATAAATCTGACAGCCACTCCGGGACATTAACATTCGAGTCTGTGAAAGGCTGCACTAACAATATCCCTCATGATTCAAGATCTGCCTCACTTATTTAGGAGTAAGAAACCTTTCCTGACTGACCTTTTCGGGTGTTTTTTTTTCCAAATCAAATCAAGTTTAAAGCTCTTCTCAAGCAAGGTTTATGCCTGAAGCAGCAGCCTGCTTGCACTTTATCAATGGATGCTGTTTGTCCTGCTGACTGTCTCCCATGTTTTCTGACTTTGTTTGAGACTATTTTGCCTTTATTAGGCATCCAAAAACATGAGTAGGCCAATGTACACAACAGATTTCAACATTCTAATCCCCTCCAAAGGTGTCAAATGGAAAACAGCAGCAACAGAATGGCCATAATACAATGCGGCCGGGCTCGATTGGGGAGGAAGTCATGCCCTTGGTGGCTCGTCGGTTTGGCGAATCCAGCAGTCCTGGCATTGCCAAGTGTGATTTAGTGGGTGCTGCTGGGACTGCAAGCAGGCCTAAGAAGAAGGCCCAATGGATCCTGGAGCAAGGCAAGTCCAGAGTCCTGGCGGGAAGGGTTTGTGCAGTTTAGGGAGCTGGGCAGGGATGTGAAGGTAGTGTTTTTATCAGTACTATCTTAGGGGAGCTGCCCCTTATGTGTAATGGCCACCCTCTGAAAATAGTACCCCTTCTTTCCCATGCTTTAAAAAAGTTTTCTTTTTAACTGACGGCCTGCCCGCTCCCGCTAGACTGCTCACACCAACCACATTATGGTGTTGGCAATGTATTATCGGGGTCAACTGGCTTGTTATGGTCAGCACCTACCTATCTCCCCCCATCATATGGGGGTGAGACTGGAGGTGGGCAGGAAAGTGCTGGGAGCTCCACCTTATTTTACATGCCCTCCTCCAAAAACGCACCCACTGGGGCATTTAAAATCAAGTCTAATTCATTTGTAAACAATATATCTCAAGACCTAAAAGATGGATTTCAGCAAAACGTGGTACACAGATAGGCTAAGGCCCAAGGAAGAATTGATTAGTTTTTGGCGAAGCTACAGATCCAGATCCTGAAACGTTTTTTAAAGGATCCATTAATATTGGCAGATAGGGCAAATTGATTCTTTTTTCAAAGAATATTGTTTGAAATGTCGTTGATTCTTTTAGAATGTTGTAGATTGTCTCAGCTGCTGTGGTGGAATTTGTCACTGCTGTCAGAGTTTTCAGAGCAGTTTGTTGAATGTGGATTGGCCTGAAGCCAAATCAGGAATGCAGATATTCAATACAATGCTATCTGCATACTTGATAATTAATTGATTACATTAATGAAAATCTACTTTCAACAGCTATCACACTCACTGCTAGCTTTCTCAAATTAGCGACCATCTCATTCTGGTCTTTGAAACCAGTTGTCTGAACCTTATTCACTGATTCCTCCTTCTCCGTCAGCCATGTATCGAAAAGGCACTGGAACAAACAGGAATGTTTACATGAATAACATTGATCTTCAAACCAAGGAGGTTAAAATGAAACAGCAATAATTAATAAATCAGACTTGTTTCTAATAGCACATGCAAAAGCTGTATCAAGCCAGCAATCTTTAACATTTTATTTAAGAAAGCCTTCATGGAAATGAAGATTCTTTGTGATAAAGTAAAATGGAATATGGTACCAATATTTTATATTGAGTAAGCATGTTGAGCTCCAAGAGTGTAACTGTGGTTTGTTACTCACTGGTTTCCATTGATCAGACAGTTACTAGGATGAGGTGTTCAGCGAAAGGAAATCACATTCCTGCTTATTCAGAGAGTATGTTTCATATAGCAGAAAACTATAGTTCCAGTTTCTATAACCATGTCAAATAAACAATAAATTCCCAGCACTTTAGCTTTATTTATCCCTGAGAAAAGGATTGGAACTATGCACCAGCACAAACCCAGAAGAATTGGGAACATATTCCAAATATTATAAATTCATAGTGATTTGGCATTGCTATGCTGTCATGAGCATGGGAACAAATTATATATGATGGCTATATTAATTTGTTTCTCTAAGCAGTGATATGACCAGAGTTCTGAATATCTTTGCACCATTATCAGCCCATGGCATATGTTTATTTTTTGTTTGGGCCAAAGGAATAAGGAACAGAATAATCTTGCATTAATACAGCACCACAATTATGTTTCTCAAAAAATCTCAAGACAGCTTTATTGATAATGATTAACTGTGAACTGAATTAATTGCAATTATTGGCAAACATGGTTACAATTTGGTATTTAATAAGACGCCAAAAACATCACGGAGATTAATGATCAGTTGAATTGTCTTCTGTGGAGTTGGTTGGTGTAGAAATATTGTCCATGATGCCAGAAAACTCCCTGCTGTTCTTTAAGTAATGCTGTGGGTGGATGGATGAAAGCTTTACCATTCAAATATAATAGGGGTACTGCTTCACCATTCTAATTTGCTGGGCGTACTGCTCTACCATTCAAATGTAATAGGAGGTACTGCTTTACCATTCTATTGTAATAGAGGTACTGCTTTACCATTCTATTGTAATAGAGGTACTGCTTTACCATTCTATTGTAATAGGCATACTGCTCTACCATTCTAATGTAATGGGATACTGCTTTACCATTTTATTGTGACACGCATACTGCTCTACCAGTCTAATGTAATAGGGATACTGCTTAACCATTCTATTGTGATAGGCATGCTGCTCTACCATTCTAATGTAATAGGGGTGCTGCTCTACCATTCTAATGTATAGGCATACTGCTCAACCATCCTAATGTAATAGGTGTACTGTTCAATTGTCCTAATGTTATATACATACTGTTTTACCATCCTAATGTAACAGGGGTACTACCATTCACTCATTGGAGTGATGATCATGGATTGACAGCTACCTTCCAATTTACTGCCATATAATTTGAGAGTCATTACCAGGGGAAAACTAAAAGGTTGTCATATAAGATCTTGTTACATTGTGTTATCATTGGAAAGCAGAGTCAGATGGAGCATAGTATTATATCTACCATGATCAAAAACAGCTTATGGTTAGTGACAGATGTAAGAGGTTGACCACAGCCAATATGAAGAAACGTGGTCATTTCAAGATGTTTTGACATGAATTCTTTACCAGCAATCTACTTCAATGGGAACTAAAGCTGTATATTTGAAAGGTAATTGACAGTGTGAGCTACCTGTTCTTCAGTGAAGTACTGCCATTTGAAAAGAATCTCTTGCAACAGTACCCAGCGCTCCTCAGTCCATTTACATATAGCTGCCCATCTCTCTCCAAGAATCTGCAACACAAACAGATTATAGAAAATCATTAGAAAATGAATATTTCATCGTTAAGGTGTTGCCCCAAGTCTCAGAGTCTCCAATTTAAACAAAATTCAATTACAAATGCCATTAAGGCCTCAAATTTGCTCTGTTGTTTTGGAGGACTCAGCCATAAACTCTTGACAGCACTCCACCAGAACTGGCAAATACTCTGCCTTCACCTGGATCCATCATCACTCAGCTTTCTGTGGAAATTTTCAGGTGTCTCATTCAGGGCACAAACTCTGCCCGCCCCGAAACAAGGCCACTTCCATAACAGAGGAAAGGTTGAGGTAAGAAATTCCCTATGTTCTTTCCAGTTTAAGGAGGCTGAAGAGCCCAGTTATTTGAGGCAAAGAGATCTCAAAAGGCAAAAGTGAATCCCAAAATGTGGTGATAGAGAGGGAAGGTTTTTGGAATCCAGGCCAAAATCAAGGGTTGGACCGAAAGACAAGAAGAAATACTCTTCAGATGCTTTCCTTAAATGTGTCTGTATAGGAGCTGCTGTTGTTACAATCTATGCTTTCCTAGTGAAAGAGAAAATTGGCATCTCCACTGGAGGCATCTTTTGCCTGCATTTCTCAGGTGATAGATACACCTGAACCATCACGCCCCCACCCCCATTCCCCTAAGTACCACCAATGGCCCATTCAAGTTTCTAGGTGTCCAGATCATCAACAGTGTCTTGGTCCCTCCACGCTGACGCTATAGTTAAGAAAATCCACCACGCCTCTATTTTCTCAGGAGGCTAAGGGAATTTAGCATTTCCGCTATGACTCTCACCAATTTTTACAGGTGCACTACAGAAAGCACCCTTTCTGGATCTATCACGGCTTGGTATGGCTCCTGCTCCAATCAAGACCGCAAGAAACAACAAAGGGCTGCGAACGTAGCCCAGTCCATCACACAAACCAGTCTCCCATCTATTGACTCTGTCTACACTTTCCGCTGCCTCGGAAAAGCAGCCAGCATAATCAAGGACCCCACATACCCCAGACATAGAGATTATGTAGCAACTGACTCAAGAACAGATTCTTCCCTGCTGCTGAAAGACTTTTGAATCGACCTGCCATATATTAAGCTGATCTTTCAGCGCTTTTGCTCAATACATTGCTTGCCTGTTTCATTTAGTTAATGGTTTTACATTGGTGTAGTGGAATGTTCTGTAAAAATACTTTTTTTCAAACATGTGATCAGAATGGAACTTGATTACTTCCAACTCTCATTGTCTGTGTGCTTTTGATCCAAACTACCATAATCCGTTATATGGGCTTGCATGGAACCCAATTCACTTTCTACTTTGATAAATTTATATTTTGGAGCGAATTGTTTTTTTTTTGCTGAATGAAGGCTCCATTTTAATAAATTAAATAACACTGGAAGCTGAGCAATGATGCGATATGGAAACCAACATTTACTTAATTTCTATGAGATTACAACAGCAATATTACAACGGATATGAAGGGGCAAAGGCACAAGCATTTCAGAATACAGATTTTATTTGATTCAGAAATAAAATTCCACACAAACAAAATAAGCAATGGAAAGAGCAGTTACATACATATCATCAAACTGATGGCTCTGGTTAGTTAAAAGCTGCTGCACCAGGATTGAATTCTCAAGGTAGATATAGGGTGGAATTTTCTCAGAAAAATTCTAGTGTTGAACATCTTTCCCAGTGGTGTAAGTGATGGTAATTTGTGGCATTATAGAGGCCACAATGTGATTCCTGCCAATGGGGGGGGGGGGGGCTATTCACGCCAGGGAGCTGGCTGAAGACTGCTTGGGGTGTATTGCGCAGGTGTCCCGATCTCCTAGTATGCTGCCAGGTTACCAAACTGGCAGTGCCAGGTTTGCACTGTCCAGCCCTGTCCCCGACCACCCAGGGAACTACAATGGCCTCCAGTCCCACCTGCGAGGCCGTCACATCTGGTCCCCATTGGTGGAGACTACCTATGTTCTTCGCCGGTGAAGACCTCCACCGGCGAGATGGGAAAGGTAAATGAGCCCGGGCAATTGTGTCCTGGGCTCGTTAATGACATGCAAAGCAAGACCGATTTCGCCGGCAGAACGGGTCGGCAGTAGTGGGAGAGGTGAAAAATCGGGCGCGAACCCGATTTTTTGCCTTTCGCCCATATTCCCCGCCCTGGTGTGCTACTAGATCAGTGCAGCAGGATGGGCAAATCTCGTCAATACGAAGCTTTCATCAACTCAATCCAATAACAGAAGAGGAAAAGTACTGAAAAAATACTGAGGAAAAAATTCCCATTCCAAAAAAAATCTCCCTCACAGCTCAGCTATTTTGGAGAGAAAACTTTCTCAGTTGAACTCAGCTAAACATAAGAACATAAGAACATAAGAAATAGGAGCAGGAGTAGGCCATCTGGCCCTTCGAGCCTGCCCCGCCATTCAACAAGATCATGGCTGATCTGAAGCGAATCAGTTCCACTTACCCGCCTGCTCCCCCATAATTCCCTTATCGGTCAGAAAACTATCTACCCATGATTTAAACATATTCAACGAGGAAGCCTCCACCGCTTCAATGGGCAGAGAATTCCAGAGATTCACTACCCTCTGAGAGAAGAAGTTCCCCCTCAACTCTGTTCTGAACCGGCCCCCCCTTATTTTGAGGCTGTGCCCTCTAGTTCTGGTTTCCCTTCTAAGTGGCACGGTAGCACAGTGGTTAGCACTGCTGCTTCACAGCTCCAGGGTCCTGGGTTCGATTCCCGGCTTGGGTCACTGTCTGTGTGGAGTTTGCACATTCTCCTCGTGTCTGCGTGGGTTTCCTCCGGGTGCTCCGGTTTCCTCCCACAGTCCAAAGATGTGCGGGTTAGGTTGATTGGCCAGGTTAAAAATTGCCCCTTAGAGTCCTGGGATGCGTAGGTTAGAGGGATTAGCGGGTAAATTAGCGGGTAAAAAAAAGGGATTAGCGGGTAGGGCCTGGGTGGGATTGTGGTCGGTGCAGACTCGATGGGCCGAATGGCCTCCTTCTGCACTGTAGGGTTTCTATGATTCTATGGAAAGAATCTCTCCACCTCTACCCTATCCAGCCCCTTCATTATCTTATATGTCTCTATAAGGTCACCCCTCATCCTTCTAAACTCCAACGAGTACAGACCCAATCTGTTTAATCTCTCCTCATAAGCTACACCCCTCATCTCCGGTATCAACCTGGTGAACCTTCTCTGCACTCCCTCCAAGGCCAATATATCCTTTTGCAAATAAGGGGACCAAAACTGCACACAGTACTCCAGTTGCAGCAAGACCTCCCCGCTTTTATATTCCAACCCCCTCGCGATAAAGGCCAACATTCCATTCGCCTTCTTGATCACCTGCTGCACCTGCAGACTGAGTTTTTGCGATTCATGCACAAGGACCCCCAGGTCCCTCTGCACAGTCGCACGATGTAATTTTTCTCCATTTAAATAATATTCCAATTTACTATTATTATTATTTCTTCCAAAGAAGAAATTGCTAAAGCTAATGGATTAAAACAAAAACCCAGCCAGATTCGTAATTCTGATCCCAAGTAAACCTATTGGAAAATATGAGACTCTCAAAAAGATTGAGCGACCTCAGCCATACCTCACAGTTGAATAGTCTGCTAATATTGTACATGCCAACTCATCAATGTTTCACCCCGGCAATCAGCATTTACTAAGTTTAGTCTATGAGCTACATTTTACACTCCGGGTTGGTGGTTTGAAGTTGGGGTGGGGAATAGGTAAACTCCAGTGGGTACTGTGCCAACCACCTCCTGCCCCTGTGCCTCCTCAATTATATGTGTGGTGGGGGATCATGCCTTTAGGCCAATTGAAGACTTAAAGATCTTCTCCTTCTCAAGGTCTCCCTAGAATATCTTGCAGTTCCTTTCTGTGCATGTAAAAAGCTTGTGTGTGCGCACAATCACGTTTGTCTCACACTAGCTCATGATTGGCACTGATTGGCCAATGGTAATTAATGGCCATTTAAGGGCCTCATCCTACTGCTGTGGGTATGTTCGCCATGGCAGGTGTTTGTCCAGGTTGTGTGTGTAGCCCGGCAGCTTTATGCATAGGATTAGGGTTAGGGAAGAGGGTGGAACTGCCATTGGACAGCACCACCAAAATCAATCTCCTTTATTTTACCTTCCCCTATGGTCTGTCGATTCTGATTCCCCACCGTTTGTCAGGGCCTGCCAGACTGGAACAGGAGTAGGCCACCTGGCCCCTCACGCCTGCTCTGCCATTCAATAAGATCATAGCTGGTCCATGAAAAGATCAGCCATGATCTTATTGAATGGTGGAGCAGGCTTGAGGGGCCAAATGGCCTGCTCCTAGTTCTTATGTCCTTATGTCCTGGCCCCAGCGGGCCACCACCCAGAGTGGGAACTAACTCCCAGCCCCCAAATATTTAATCAATAGCAAGCAGGGATCACAATACCCCGTTAAAATCATTCCCATGTCTGCTACAAATCAATGTTTTCTACTGCTCTTGACCCCTTAGCAATAGTCACTTTATAATACCCCACAGGTTGCTTGTGTGCTGTCGCAAAGTTTGTGCTTGAGTAAAGACATAGATCCTGCTCTGGTTCAGAATCGGTACTCAGTGGCAGGCTGTTAAGAAAAATGAAATATTTTTGAATTGTTTGTAATTAATCTCAGAGTGAGCTCTTCTACACCTTCAGAAATCCACGTGAGGTTTCCTTTGACCCTTCCTCTCACTATACTTCGAATCTCATTGTATTTTCAACTCTTGAAATTTGGTCTCAGTTTCAATTACACTTTAAATGGAAAGTCTCTTGTATTTTCAGACCAATTTCTGGAAAGCATCTATTTCCCCTATCTTTACTTGATTCAACTTTCTCTCGCTAAGGGCAATATGGTAGCACAGTGGTTAGCACTGCTGCCTCACAGCTCCAGGGACCCGGGTTATATTCTGGCCTCTATCTGTGTGGAATTTGCACATTCTCCCCATGTCTGCATGGGTTTATTCCGGGTGCTCCGGTTTCCTCCCACAGTCCAAAGGTGTGCGGGTTAGGTTGATTTCTATGTTCAATTGCCCCTTAATTTTAGGAAGATTAGCAGTGTAAATATGTGGGGTCACCAAGAATGTCTTTGAGTGGGACTGTTGTCAGTGCAGGCTTGATGGACTGAATGGCCTCTTTCTGCACCGTAGGGATTCTATGATCCTATGAAAAGGAGGGAGTTAGGTAACTTTAAGGACATAAATGGGAACAATAATTTTCCTGTCATGAGTGTGCCAGCAGGTTCAAAACCACCAGCATTTCAAGAAGATGTTTCATAGGATGTGAGTCTAAGTAACACGATTAGCAGGGTAGACAGGCCAGACTAATACATCGTTCTACTAATAGGGAATACTTTGGGTAGACAATTGCACCATCCTGGGAAGACATACATATTTTAGAACTAACAGAAGCTGAGAGGACAAAAAGCCAAATACACAGAGAAAATCTTCAAAGCAAAACAATGGTATAACTGGCCACCTTTTCATGGAGGCAGGAGGCAGATTTCATCGAGCAGCCTGAGGGGCAAATTTTCCATCTAGCAGCCTGTAAGCTGGTTCTAATTAGCAGACCAGAGGCAAGAGTGCAGAAGCCTTCGTGGATTAACTGAACCAAGAAACGTTCCCCAGCAAAACTACTCAATCCTATACAGTGGTAACTATAAACTACCTTTTACTTGTAGATTGGGCGGCGCGGTAGCACAGTGGTTAGCACTGCTGCTTCATAGCTCCAGGGACCTGGGTTTGATTCCCGGCTTGGATCACTGTCTGTGTGGAGTTTGCACATTCTCCTCGTGTCTGCGTGGGTTTCCTCCGGGTGCTCCGGTTTCCTCCCACAGTCCAAAGATGTGCAGGTTAGGTTGATTGGCTATGCTAAAATTGCCCTTAGTGTCCTGGGATGCGTAGGTTAGAGGGATTAGTGGGTAAAATGTGTGGGGATATGGGGGTGGGGCCTGGGTGGGATTGTGGTCGGTGCAGACTCGATGGGCCGAATGGCCTCTTTCTGTGCTGTGGGGTCTCTATGATTTCTTTCTAAGATCTATTGAATTGAATGTTTTTTGGAAAGAGGGGAGTCCTGAAAGAGTTCAGATCTTGTAAATGCACTTTGAAACAGAAAGGGTAATTTTTACTTAACCTATGTGGGTATGTTTAGCAGCTTCTTATATGTAATGGTCTTAGATCATTATAGTCCTGTTCATGTCCATATGTCTTTTCTTTATTGTAATAAATATTCTTTACTAAATGTTATACCATGACTGGGCTCATTATAATTCTCACAGGGTCTCATATGTGGCTCCTCACACCAGTACGCATATTACATCAGAACGACGAGTTGGGTGCAAAATATTGAAAGTCTCGGAAAACATGAATCTCGCCGGTGAGATCTCGTTTTCCAGTTATCCTCACCTTCCTGCCAGTGACATAATGAAATTCCTGCCCTGGAAGGTCGGCAACGCCATTTAAATACATTTCTAATTAAGGAGCTCCCTGACATATCGTCTCTTCACATTTGGAATTCCCGTGATGTTCGTGAGGTTTACAACTGTTCTTTATAAAATGGAAACCAGGTGAAGGGAACCTGCAGGGGCTGCCTGGGTAATTATAGCCCTTCAGGGACATTACTGAGCAGCACCCTGGCACTGCCCTTGGCACCATGCCATGGCGGTAGGCTGTGCTGGGGGACCCTCTGGGCAGCTCCATGGGGTGAGATGGGGAAGGTTCTTATCAGTTGGGGAAAGTCCCCTTGTGCATGTGTTAAGTGGGGGGGGGGGGGGTGTTTCCCCTTGTGCATGTGGGAGGGATTTTCCTTATGCATTTGCAGGGAGGGAGGAGAGATTCCCCATTTCCATGGTGGGGGTTGGGGTTGGGGGATGTTGGAGGCAGAGAGACAGAGAGAGAAGGCAGTCTCCATGTGCGCATGGGGTGTTTCATGTGTTGCCCATTGGAGATCAGGGCACCCTTAAAAATAGGGAATTAATCTTGGGATTCCTGGCTGCCGGCTTTTTCCGACCCTGCCCCATCAGCGTGACGGTGTAGGTCACGCCTCCAGATCATTTAGAGTCATAGAGGTTTATAGCATGGAAACAGGCCCTCCGGCCCAACTTGTCCATGCCGCCCTTTTTTTTTAACCCCTAAGCTAATCCCAATTGCCCGCATTTGGTCCATATCTCTCTATACCCATGTTACCCATGTAAATTTCTGCGAAGTGCTGGATTATCTCAGAGAAAAGCTGGCTGTGCAGCCTGCAAGCTGTACACTAGTTTTCTCACCTCAGTCAACACCCTATGCAGAGAATGGAAAATTCCACCCATTATGCACTACCTAACACTTGAAAACATAAAATTTACATTGACGGAGATCAGTTGACAAATATTATTCTACTTGGCAACCTTTTATTTCACACATTGTGTAATTAGCAGTTTTCCCATCTGCCCCTTGGATGGCTGGTTGGCATTCATTTTTAATATATATTATGGCTTTCTTCACATTATATCACCAATAGTAAACCTCCCATTTCTCTTTTTTAAATCTTTTCTCTCTTCTCTTTCTCTTTGCGTATATTCTTATTTGTGTTGACAGGTATGTGAGGGATGTTGGAGAAGAGTGGGGGAATAGGATGGTGCTGAATTAACATTGAAATAATGGAAAAAAATCAGTGACTCTATTTTCTTTCTCTTGTCATTATATTTCTCTGTAAACAAAGCTTTTTTTAAAAAAAGGAATCCGCAATAGGAAAGTGGTTTAGCCTTTGGCCATAGCATATGGGTCTACTCAAATTTGGCTTGATCTAACATCACTGGAAAAATGAAGAGCCTGGTAACACCAAAATTGATGGCCTTAATCTGAATGGTAACCACTTTAGCCATTTGCTACTCTCGTACAATTATTAAACTTGCCTTAAGTAGTTCAGTCAACACCAAAATAAAGGCTGCGAATTAGTCCAGTGAAATATTCTGCAGATGATAGCAACATATCGCGGAAGCTGGAAATCCGCCTCAAATTCTGATGAAAGGTCATCAACCTGAAACTTGGACAGAATTTTCCTGGTCCCATGCTGGTGAAAGTGGAGGCAAATTGCGGGGGGCATCCAGGAAGCTGCATTCAGACAGCTCCTTGGCACACTTCCGCCGTGGGGAACGTTTGCAAGGGTGGTCTGGCATGTGGATCAACCGCCTGCTGCAAGGTGCAGACAGACAATTTGTAGTCAGTGGATGACTACCTGCATTGCCTGCTATGGCAGTGAGCTATACTGCTCAAGAATTCACCAGCTTCAGTTCTTCAAATGCGTAATGCCAATGTTAGCACTTCACATTCTCCCAACATTTACTAAAATGAGCCAGTATGTCAGTGCTTCCAGATCAAAATCATGACAATCCCACACGATCTGCTTCTTCTCAAGGACACCATAGAATATCTCTTTTGAGCAAGCATGAAGCTTGTGCACAGGCACAATCCCATCTGTTTCATACCAGCTCATGACTGGCACTTAGTGGCCGTGGGAATATGAAAAACAGCTCTCGACACTGACCTTGTACATACCAACTGTCAGCTTTTCACACCTACAGCTGACATTCACAGAGGTGCGTTAGCATTCGCTGTCAAAATAACTAGCTCACAGTGAAATGGCATCAAGTGACATACAAGGACTTCAAACCTTCTGGGAGACATACTGTTGAAGTATTCAAGTAAATTATGCTGGAATGACTAAGGAATATAATGTACATCAAAGGGAGATGGGCAACACAGACTGAGGTGATATACAGGAATGAAGTAAAATATACAACAACCAAGGAGTGAATGTATACATGTCAACCCAAAGTTTTTGCTTATTGCTTTGAGTGACACTGGTGAGGGGGATTGACAATTACCTTATAGAACAGCAAGAGGAACCACTGATTCATTCCAAAGCTGCCTTCATGGGCTTACTGAGCAAGATTACATTTGAACATAAAGTTTACTTCTTTATTTATTAGTCACAAGTACACTTACATTCACACTGCAATGACGTTACTGTGAAAATCCCCTAGTCGCCACACTCCGGCACCTGTTCAGGTACACTGAGGGGGAATTTAACATGGCCAATCCACCTAACCTGCACATCTTTGGACTGTGGGAGGAAACCGGAGCACCCAGAGGAAACCCACGCAGACACGGGGAGAACGTGCAAACTCTACACAGACAGTGACCCGAGATCGGAATCGAACCCAGGTCTCTGGCGCTGTGAGGCAGCAGTGCTAACCACTGTGCCACCTACATATCTCATGGGCTTTTCAGAACATATTTAAGGCATCTATCCACTAAGCAAGATGTTATAAACTTTCATTCCACTGCAGAAACCATTTTTTTTGTCTTTTAGGGCAAACCAAATAAACCAACTCAAATGAACTCAGGGACAAAGTAAAAGGGGCAGCTCCTCAAAAGGAGGGGGAACAGCCCGAACAGAACAGAAGTACAAAGGAAACTTCAAACATCAAATCATAATGTGATTATCGGGGTCTATAATGCACCCCAGCCCCTGTGGTGCCCAACGGGCGCGGAAGGCGTCAACTGCGCCCGTGGACACCATATGCTCTCTCTCCAGGGACACCTGGTCGCGAACGTAGCCACAGTAGAGGGGCAGACAGTCAGGATGGACAACCCCATCGATCGCCCGCTGCCTGGAGCTGTTAATGGAGAAACCTTCTTGGGTTCAGTGATGTCAGTTGTTTCCATAAGAGGATCCCAGATGTTAATTGAATCAATTAAAATTAAGTATATACAAGTGGAGTGCATTGTTTGCATGGTTACTTTAACTTGTATAAAAGAGACACTTACTGACACAAGTGGAGTGGAGTTAGGAGATATAAAACTGTAATGTTTCACCCTGTGAATAAATCTATATCAAGACTGGCTTTGGATTTTTCCTTCACCATGGGGTGGCTCAGTGGCACAGTGGTTCGCACTGCTGCCTCACAGCTCCAGGTACCCGGGTTCAATTCTGGCCTTGGGTGACTGTGTGGAGTTTGCACATTCTCCTTGTGATGACGGGGGTTTACTCTGGGTGCTCTGGTTTCCTCCCACAGTCCAAAGATGTGACGGTTAATTGGATTAGACATGCTAAATTGCCCCTTAGTTTTTTTTTATTGATTCGTGGGACATGGGCTTTGCTGGCTGGCCAGCATTTATTTCCCATCCCGAGTTGCACATGAACTATGTAGCTTGCTAGGCCATTTCAGAGGGCAGTTGAGTGTCAACCACATTGTTATGGACCTGGAGTCGCATGTAGGCCAGACCGGGTAAGGACAGCAGGTTTCCTTCCCCGAAGGACATTAGTGAACCAGATGGGTCTTTCCAACAATTGACAATGGTTTCATGGTTATCAGTAGACTCTTAATTCCAGGTTTCTTTTCACTGAATTCAAATTTTACCATTTGCCATGGTGGAATTCGAACCCGGGTCCTCAGAACATTAACTGAGTTTCTGGATTAATAATTGAGCGATAATACCACTAGGTCATCATCTCTCCAGTGTCCCCTTAGTGACCATGATGTGTCGATAAAATGGGATGGGCCATGGTAGATGTGTGGGATCACACGGATAAGACGGGGGAGAGGGCCTAGGTAGGATGCACTGTCAGAGAACAAAGAACAATACAGCACAGGAACAGGCCCTTCGGCCCTCCAAGCCCGCGCCGCTCCCTGGTCCAAACTAGACCATTCTTTTGTATCCCTCCATTCATGTGGCTATCGAGATAAATCTTAAACGTTCCCAGTGAGTCCGCCTCCACCACCTTGCCTGGCAGCGCATTCCAGGCCCCCACCACCCTCTGTGTAAAATACGTCCTTCTGATATCCGTGTTAAACCTCCCCCCCCCTCACCTTGAACCTATGACCCCTCGTGAACGTCACCACCGACCTGGGAAAAAGCTTCCCACAGTTCACCCTATCTATGCCTTTCATAATTTTGTACACCTCTATTAGGTCACCCCTCATCCTCCGACTTTCCAGTGAGAACAACCCCAGTTTACCCAATCTCTCCTCATAACTAAGCCCTTCCATACCAGGCAACATCCTGGTAAACCTCCTCTGCACTCTCTCTAAAGCCTCCACGTCCTTCTGGTAGTGTGGCAACCAGAACTGGGCGCAGTATTCCAAATGCGGCCGAACCAACGTTCTATACAACTGCAACATCAGACTCCAACTTTTATACTCTATGCCCCTCTATAAAGGCAAGCATGCCATATGCCTTCTTCACTACCTTCTCCACCTGTGACGTCACCTTTAAGGATCTGTGGACTTGCACACCCAGGTCCCTCTGCGTATCTACACCCTTTACGGTTCTGCCATTTATCGTCAGAGAGTTGGTGCAGACTCGATGGGCCAAATGGCCTCTTCTGCACTGCAGGGATTCGATGATTCTAACTAGCTATCTGGAGTACAACACCAGAACTCAAATCCCAGTGCTAACTAAAACATTGCCCGATATTAACTTATATAACACTGCCTAAGAGATGCAACAATGTTTCCACTTGCTACAAAGTACACATGCCTCCATGTGCACTTGTCCATTTTTTTGATGAGCACAACTGATGAACAAGATAACAAAGCAAGATCGATGATTACTCTCTGTGGTGAACCACCGTTGGTTCACCACTGGGGGTTGTTATTACGTTACTGTTGGGCTAGGGTGTTGTTACTGTGGGGGTTGTACAATGTTGTTGGGTTAGGGTGTTTACCTGTTATAAGTGTTATCATGGCACATTCCAGTGGGGTCCCACCTCCGGTGGCGAGGTATAAGACCCTCTGCTCCGGCAGGACCCCTTCAGTCTGAACTGGTGTATTCGTGTTAGTAGTTCCATTGTTACACAATAAAAGCCTTCAATATCGAAGCCTTGGTTCCACGTGCTTAATTGTCGCGCATCAATTTTATTGTGTAACAGAAAACTCACAGCTGTACAAAAAAAAAGAGTATGGAACAGATCTTAAAACCGGATCGTCTGACACTGGACCCACGTGCGGTCGGTGCCGCTAACACATTCGACCACTGGTGGAAGTGTTTCGAGGACTACCTGGCAGCCTCTGTAGCTATCACTACAGACAGTGATAAACTCCAGGTCCTCCACGCAAGGGTAAGCGACACGATTTATCTCGCCATTCGTGCAGCTCCCACTTACCCGGGTGCCGTCGAGCTCCTAAAAAAACGATACACGAAGCCACCCAACGAGATACACGCTCGTTACCTCCTCGCTACACGACGTCGGCAGTCGGGCGAAACCATGGAGGACTACGCCAATGAGCTCCTGCAGCTTGCCAGGGGTTGCGATTGTAAAGACGTATCAGCCGAACAATATATGTACGACCTCGCCCGAGACGCGTTCGTAGCAGGGGTAGGGTCCTCGTACATCAGGCTTAAATTGCTGGAAAAGGGGAATCTCGACTTGACCCAAGCAATGGAGATGGCTGGGATGCTGGAAGCGGCGTCGAAGAGCTTGGCGCTGTACCCCGAGGACCACGTGCAGTCAACGTGGCTGGAGCAAGCTCAGCTCCCTCCTCGCCCCGCTAACCTGCGCTCCCAGATCGATCCGACGACGGCGGCAGCTCCAGGTGGCCAGCGATGCTATTTTTGTGGTGGGGCCAAGCATCCACGGCAACAGTGTCCGGCAAGAACGGCAATCTGCAGCCAGTGCGGTAAAAAAGGCCACTACGGCAAAGTCTGCAGGTCCAAGTCTAAAAATGGCAGTGCAGCTTGTAACCCTCCAGAACGGAGACAATCTCCTTCGGCGTCGCAGTACCCACGAGGTCCAACCACGTGCGAACCCAGGACGGCGCCATCGTGGCTGACGGAGGAGGAGGAAGACCACCAGGAGTCGCTGCATTTGGCGCCCTCGCCCACGTGCGATTCATGGGGGCGGCCATCATGGTCCACGACGACTAGGAGCGACCAGCAGGGGTCCTCAGCATCAACATCGGCAGCATGCAGTGACGCCCAGGGGCCAACGGTGGCGTCGATCTCCTTGGACCAGACCAGGCACTACAGGCTTGAGAATTCCATGATGGATATAAAGGTTAGTGGTCGAACTGTGAATTGTCTGTTTGACAGTGGGAGCACCGAAAGTTTCATACACCCTGAAACTGCTAAAAGGTGTGGACTCCGGGTTCTCCCTGCCAAGCAGACAATTTCCATGGCATCACGGTCCCGGTCTGTACCGATCCAAGGACGATGTATGGTAACTCTTGAGGTACAGGGCACAATTTACGAGCAATACAGGCTCCTTGTGTTACCTCACCTTTGTGCGCCAATTCTCCTCGGACTAAATTTTATGGTCCACATGAAGAGTGTGATCCTACAGTACGGTGGGCCACTCCCTTCACTGGCAGTAGGGAATCAGCCGCAGCCTCCAAATTGCCCAAAGCGCCCTGCATGCAATCTATCCACCCTGAAAATCACTACACCATCCCTCTTTAAAAATCTGGTACCTGGCTGCAAGCCCATCGCTACTAAAAGTAGGCGTTACAGCGCTGAGGACCGGATCTTTATTAGATCTGAGGTTCAGCGGCTCCTCAAGGAAGGGATCATACAGGCCAGTGCTAGTCCGTGGAGAGCGCAGGTCGTGGTAGTCAAAAGCGGGAACAAACCTCGGATGGTCATCGACTATAGTCAGACCATTAATCGTTATACGCAGCTGGATGCGTATCCTCTCCCGCGCATTTCTGATATGGTCAATCAGATTGCGCAGTACCGAGTGTTTTCTACCATAGACCTTAAGTCCGCCTACCATCAACTCCCCATCCGCCCAGAGGACCGACAATATACGGCTTTTGAGGCGGATGGTCGTCTATACCAATTCCTCAGGGTTCCATTTGGTGTCACCAATGGGGTCTCGGTCTTCCAGCGTGCTATGGACCGAATGGTGGACCAGAACGGGTTGCGGGCTACCTTCCCGTACCTGGATAACGTCACCATCTGCGGCCATGACCAGCAGGACCACGACACGAATCTCCAACACTTTCTGCGCACTGCATCTCGCCTGAATCTGACCTATAACAGGGAGAAGTGCGTATTCCGTACGCGCAGGTTAGCCATCCTCGGATACGTGGTGGAAAACGGGGTCATTGGCCCTGATCCAGACCGTATGCGCCCACTTACTGAACTTCCCTTGCCCGCTAGCACGAAAGCACTGAGGAGATGCCTCGGGTTCTTTTCGTATTATGCACAGTGGGTCCCCAACTACGCGGACAAAGCTCGTCCGCTCATTAAGTCCACGACCTTCCCACTTACGCCGGAGGCCCAACTGGCCTTCAAGGCTTTGAAAAGCAACAACTCGAAAGCCACGATGCACGCGGTTGATGAATCCATCCCTTTCCAGGTGGAGAGTGATGCATCTGATTTCGCCCTAGCCGCCACACTAAACCAGGCAGGCAGACCCGTCGCGTTTTTTTCCCGCACCCTTCAAGGCCCCGAAATTCGGCACTCAGCGGTGGAGAAGGAGGCTCAGGCCATTGTGGAGGCAGTCAGACACTGGCGCCATTACCTGGCAGGGAAGCGGTTCACCCTGATCACGGATCAACAATCCGTGGCGTTTATGTTCAGCAAAACGCAGAGGGGCAAGATCAAGAACGATAAGATCTTGCGGTGGAGAATTGAGCTCTCCACCTATAATTACGATATTATGTATCGTCCAGGGAAGCTCAATGAGCCCTCGGATGCCCTCTCGCGCGGAACATGCGCCATCATGCAGGAGGACCACTTGAAGGCTCTCCACAATGATCTGTGTCATCCTGGAGTCACCAGACTCTACCACTTCGTCAAAGCCCGCAACTTGCCCTACTCGGTGGAGGATGTCAGGTCAGTGACGAGAAGCTGTCGGATTTGCGCAGAATGCAAACCACACTTTTATCGACCAGACCGTGCACAATTGGTCAAGGCCACTCGCCCTTTTGAGAGGCTGAGTGTGGGTTTTAAGGGCCCCCTTCCCTCAACGGACCGGAATGTCTATTTCCTCAACATAATAGACGAGTATTCCCGGTTCCCGTTTGTTGTCCCCTGTGCGGACACGTCGTCTGCCACCGTCATCAAGGCATTCAGTGAGCTTTTTACCCTGTTCGGGTACCCCTGCTACATTCATAGCGACAGGGGCTCGTCGTTCATGAGCAACGACTTGAGGCAATTCCTGCTCTCATTCGGGATTGCCTCTAGTAGAACCACGAGCTACAACCCTAGGGGTAACGGACAGGTGGAAAGGGAGAATGCTACAGTCTGGAAGGCTGTCCTACTGGCACTGAAATCCAGGGGCCTTCCAGTCTCCCGTTGGCAGGAGGTCCTTCCAAATGCGCTCCATTCTATCCGCTCCCTCCTGTGTACGGCAACCAATGCTACTCCCCACGAGAGGATGTTCTCATTCCCTCGGAAGTCGTCCTCGGGAACCTCATTGCCAGCCTGGTTGACCTTCTGCGGCGACATGTGAGGGCTCGCAGGTCCGACCCCTTGGTCGAACCGGTCCAACTCCTCCACGCCAACCCTCAGTATGCCTATGTGGCATATCCTGACGGGCGAGAGGACACTGTCTCCATTAGAGACCTGGCGCCCGCAGGGGACGTAGCAACTCCTGTCGCTCCTATTCCCCCAGTCACGAATCCACTACTCCTCATTGCTTCCCCAGACGTGGCGCGGTCAGCACCGGGACCAGTGCATAACACTTTTACTCCCATGTACAGCTTGCCTGAGACTCGGAGATCGGCGCCACCATCATCACCACCACCACCAAAGGTTCCAGGATCCCCTGCACCATCGCCTCACCAGGGCCAGCCAGCCCGGGAGTCCTTGAGGGGACAGCCAGACGTTGTTTTGGAAAGAACGCCACCGCAAGCACCTGCTCCGGTTTCGCAACCGGTGTTGAGGAGATCACAGCGTCGGTGCGGTCCTCCAGACCGTCTGGACTTGTGAATTCTGTTTATATGACCTGTTTTTTTCTTGCACCCCGCCACCTTTTGTTCTTAAAGGAGGGGTGAATGTGGTGAACCATCGTTGGTTCACCACTGGGGGTTGTTATTATGTTACTGTTGGGCTAGGGTGTTGTACAATGTTGTTGGGTTAGGGTGTTTACCTGTTATAAGTGTTATCATGGCACATTCCAGTGGGGTCCCGCCTCCGGTGGCGAGGTATAAGACCCTCTGCTCCGGCAGGACCCCTTCAGTCTGAACTGGTGTATTCGTGTTAGTAGTTCCATTGTTACACAATAAAAGCCTTCAATATCGAAGCCTTGGTTCCACGTGCTTAATTGTCGCGCATCACTCTCGAAGTGGTTTTATTTTGTAGAATACAAATAACTGAACAGAGGTAGAAACTTTCATCAACAAAATTCCAAATATTTTAAACATCTCCCATAATAGCAAAACATGCTTTTATTCCAAATAACTGATCAAATATGCTTTTTTTCATTTTATTTCATTGTGGATCAGTGATCGTTTTATCTGAAGTTTCAGATTTGCATTTTTGTAGCCCTTTTTAGACCCTGAACATGTTTTTGTTTTCTCAACTTTTTGTTAAGTTTGGATCCAGGAATCAAAATCTTGGCTGCTTCTGACAATTACCTCTGCTGAGCTCAAATGAACTAAGTTATCTGAACCCAATTAGCTGCAAATGCTGATGGGCTAACTACCTAATTTTCATTGGTTAAAGGAGCAAAATGCATCTTATCCGTACAGAGAAATATGAGGCAGGCTGTGATTATATATGATTACATAAGTTTCAGATGGAACTTATTTGCATTACTTTTATGAATTTTCTGGAACATTTAAAATCTCATGCCTTATGTCACCCTCCAACAGACAGACTGAAAACTGTTAATGCATGGCTAAAACTTGGACTTTATCTGAAAACTGTACTCTAGCTCCAGGATCTTCATAAAGTTAGATTGTAAAATCAGGAAACCTAATTTCTTCATAAAGAAAGTAACAGCAGTTTTTTCCATTTGTGATGATACTATTCTGTTTTGCTATATTTTCTGTTTCAGATGGCGTTGCTTTAAGAGGCAGCATTTTGTTACAAGAGTCAAGTTGTCTCGTAAACATGCAGCAGATGCTAAGAATGCAGGCCAATGATTGATTTTAGCTAGGAATGTGTCACTTTGTAGAGTCAATGGACCTTTTGTTTATTTAGGTTTTCCTGGGATTTCAGATAAGGCATACAGAGTCATGTGGTTAATAGGAGAAGCTAAACTTGAAAGGGAAGAAATACTGTTTCAGTTTGATTTTAAAAAACAAAGTGGGTTGCTGCCTGGGCTTCCAGAAGGCGGCAGCGGCTCTCTTTCTCTCTTCGAAAATACCTCTCTGAGATCTCCAGAACTGGTAACCTAAGTCACAACAAGTATGCCTAGGCTTTGCTATAAGACAAATATTGCTCGAATTGGAACTCATTGCGATAGGTTAGCAGTTAAGACTTGTAACTTGTCTTGTTTAAGTATTGTTCAATTGTTAAAGGTTTAGCTAATTCATTTGTTATAGTTAAACTGTGTTAAGTAAAGTTTGTTTTGATAAAAGTTTCCTTGTTTGTTAATAGAACCATGCCTGGAGTGAAACATCTTATCCTCACACTAATGCCAAAATAGAAAAAATGTTGGGGTCTAGTCTGGCTTCATAATATACCTTGGGGTTTCTGATCTGGTATTCTAATTGACTATGTTATGAAATATTCAAAATGATGTATTTATCATTTAATTGGATGTCACTGTAAAGGATATTCTCTGTGTGTTTGTTTTGGGCATTTCCAAAAATACTTTACTGATCTAGTAACAGAAGATACTATGTTGTTTATAGACTCTCCTGGAGATCTAGTGTGTAATACTTATTAACGTAAACAATGAAATAACCAGTGTGCATAGTGGTGGATGTCTTGGCACACAAAAATGTATGTTTTCCACTGTATATCAACTGTGTTTAATTATATATAGGTGGAGGACATTAACTGGGGTCTCACTTGAACAGACATAAGGAGACACTTACTCAAACTAGGGTGCAATTAAGTTAGGAGGCACATGCTTCCAATATTTCACACTGTAAATAAATATTAGATTGGCTCCAATAATATCCTTCACCAATATAATAGGGAACCTCAAAGGCAATGGGTAGTCACTTCAATTGTTTATTCATATTGATATTTATTCACCTAACCTGCCAGTAGACAGTTATTTAGGAACAAGATGCGGGGAAAGGCACTTTCATATTTCTAGACTTCCATCAACTATAACAAAATCTTAGTGTTGGCTAAGAGTGTGGCATTTTGGACGCGCATCATTGGTTCACAATTTATAAAAGTACAATAGAAGGCATTCTTCTTGTCTTGTGAAAGATTCAGGGCCACTTATTATTTAACTAATTACATGATTTAGACCTGCATACATTCGACCTGCTGTGTTGTACTCATTATACCTTTTGAGGGTATAACAATCGAAGATAATTGTAATATGCAATCCTTCCAGAATAAATTATTTTTATTTCAATGGCAGAATCAAAAAAGGCTTCAAGATACTGAAAAACTATTTTTTAAAAGTTACAAAAAAAACTCAATTTCCTCACCCCCCTTAGAAAATAAGGCTCACATTTCCAATGCTTAGAATCGCTGTCAAAGATTTCTAATCCACTACCATAACAAGTAGTACACTTTTTTATACATTTTTGATGCATTCTCCATGATGGAAAATTGGACAGCCCAAAATTACAAAAAATATCTTGTCACACTGAACTCTAAGTTTAATCACACATTTCCACATTCACAAACAAGGCTTTTGGAATTCAATTTTCAAAGAAAATCAAGTTGATTTAATGGTTATCCCCAAAATACTGGAATCCTGTTTTCTTAACTCAATCGCCATAATGCAGTGACTTTGGTTAGAGGCTTAAATTCAGGGCTACTCTCAATCTGTCATTCTTTTCTTCTTTCTGGGATGGCATGTATTAACATTTAGGATCTATGTTTACACTTGAAGATGGCCACATGGATGAGGTACCAGGGTACAGCCTGTATTGATGGAGTTGAATTACAGTCTTAGTATTAACCTTCAAAAGAACCACATTACAACTAATTGTGTACTTGCTCTTGCTGATGACTTTTTGGGGTAATTTTCTTCTTTACCAACTTGATTTCAATGGAAATTAAGATCATACAAGGTTCTATAACAGGCAATTGATCAGTTGCACTCAAGTGGCAAAGATGAGAATTATCCCCTTCATTCACGGTGTCTGCACTGAACAACAAAACTGCTCAGGCAACATCAGCTGCTGAGCCATCAGCGAGCGGGTGCACTGAAAATCAAACTGATCTTTATTGTTTCCCATTTTGGATGTCAACTGAGTGGCATCAAGGACAGAATATCAATCTGTAACAGGCACTGCACCATTCCTAACATCTACTATGAGCACATTATAAAATGGGACAGGAGAAGAAAGCAAATCATGTCACCCAAACTAGCCTTTCTCCCAGCTCCACCAAGTTCTCTTTTAAGGATGTCGGATTGTGTGTGTGGTGGGGTTGAAGAGGTGGGGGCAGAGTGGTGGTGTCAGGCTGGAAAATACACATGCTCACAGGAAAATAAATGGAATTTCCATAGGGATTTGAACAGGAGGTTTTTTCTTCCCTCCTTAATTCCAGGAGACATTTAGCATCAAAGTCCTGTGGAGACTCCCGATATTTTCATAAATATAGAGCTCATACCAATATAAATAAAGGAGAAAAATAAATGTTGCTTTTACAACAAAGTATTCCTGCAGCTTGGAATTAAGAAGAATAGTGAGTTAAACTGACCATGCACGTTTTTACATGTTTTAAGCAACCAGCAAATTGGTATTCTCCTAATTATTTTGGTTGAATTATTTGTCACATTCTTCAGTAAGCATTAATTCAGACACATATTGAATGAGGAATTACGATCTTGTATTCAGTACAAAATATGATCTGGCACACACTAAAGATATGCAAATTATTATACGGATGAGTGAACATTCTTTCATAAACAAAATATCTATCTGCCTAACAGATAATAACAAATCAAAAATTGGTTTAATAAATTGACAGGGAAATTGAATCGACCAGATACAACTACAGTCTCAATTTTTACACCTTCAGTACGACAAAGACAAAACCTGACTCAACAATGCCCTGCGGTAATTTGAAAACTTGGCTTGAGCTTTATAATGTTGCAAGAATATTAAGAACAAGAAAAGCTCGTCAGTTGTATGAGCTCATCTTCTTTGGTTAGATCAAGCCTATGTAACAAGCCTTCTCAGCAAGCCCCTCAATCCTTTGAGAAGAATCTTACCAGAATTTGTCAAAGTGTTAATTCTGGTCAGAAAAATGGTGTGAATCCCACTGGCCTCTTTAACTATTTTTTTCTCTTGACGTGATTCACACCGCATTCGTGGCGACTTCCTGCTGATTTGCTTGCCCCAGAGTAATATAATCTCTGTGATCCGTGGGGAGCTCCATATTAATGCCTCCTCCAGCACTTTTTCCAAGTCCATTGGAGGGGGTGGCTGCTAGGAAGCCAGCACCATGAATCTCCGAGGGAGCCCTGACCAAAGTCTTGGATGGTGTGTCCTCGATTTACAGTTGTGTAGATGTCCCTCCAGCAAGGTGACCACCCCCACCTGGGAGGCAGTGGCAGCTTTAGTCAGTGCCAGTTCACTGCAGAAGAGGACAGAGCAGCAGTGCCATAAGAAGATTAATGACTTTCTTCGAGTGGTCAGGGTATGCCTGCCTCCTCCAGTCTCCTGATGCATCCCTCACACACCTCTTGCACCTCCAGGTTGATCTTTCACCCAGCCACCCTGCGAGTTCCCATGTGGCCCTCTCCCCCAATCTCCATGTTTTTCCCCAGTAACTACTCAGCTCCTCACATTCCTGCTCCCACTCAAGTCCCATGCATGCCACATCTTTTCACCATCGGACCAGCACCTGAATCCTGACAGGGCACCTCAAAGATGGCCCCCATTATGACATTGAATGGGTTGGTTGATAATAGACACCACCATCACTCCTTGTATAGGGGTACATATTAATGTCCTTCGTATAATGTTGAAGCTTGTATGAGCTTTGCATCTCAATGCTTGCGGCCAAGAGTTTAAAATGGTTAGGAGCTGGGCTCCAATCAGTGGCACTGATTCATCAGAGTTGTGGGGATTTAATTGGCAGAATGAGTAGTCAGGGAAGGGTGAGGTTGTTGTTCTGACAACCGGCTTCTTCTTATGGCTGGTTAGATATTGCTAATTTGTGAGAAGACTGCAATTAGCCTGTCAAGCACATTCCTAGAGGGCACCCTCATTTTCCCAGGTCACGAGGGCTGTAGAATTCACCAGGCTTCTATTGGCCACAGCCATTCACCTCAACACTACTTCCTAACACTCAAACTTCCCTGACAAGTGAATTGGAACTTCCATTTTGCTTTCCCCTTGGGCCTCACGCTGCTGTTTGAGTGAGGTCTTCATAACTCAGGAGGAAGGGAAGCGCTTCATTTCTGAGATACCCCACTCTGCCCTTGCAGCCTAGCCTCTTTCAGAACCACACCCAGAGAACTCATAATCGCCCCCAGTACTGACCTTCTGTATTAAGCTCCCACCAAGCAAGGGCATTTACTCATCAATGAATTGGACATAAGCAAGGAGGTCACAGGAAGCACTGCCTGCTTGCCAGCCACCAAACTCCTTTAAAACAAGGGGCACCCTGACATGATGGGAAGACAAGACCTGCAAGCAACCCCTCCCCCTCCCTCTTAGGTTATGGCAGTAACTGTCACCCTTAGCTCTGAGTAACACTTATCTGCATCCCCTGCACCCTCTCCGGTGCCCTCAAAGCCTTGAGTACCCTGTAGGGTCATGTCCTCCCAAGTGTTCACCTCCGAAATTCTCCTTGGAGGTAAAGAAGCTAGGTTCATACTTCTATGGAGCTGTTGTAAATGACACCAGTGTGGCATTACTCCAGCGCTCTGTGAATATTCCATGAGGGGTGAAATTCCCATGAGAATGCCAGATAATGAGATCTAGATGTATCAAAGGGAGCCTCTCATCCTTCCTCGGCGTGATCTACATTATTCCGCCAGTGAAGGGCTTTGAAAATCGCATGAATCCCACTTTTCAAATCTCATGGCGTTTTGACACCACTCCAGGAAACAGACACACGGAGAGTGCAGGGTCAAAGTTCCCCCTTGCATGTCTCCAAAAACAAATCTAATTGTCTCTTCCTTTATTCTGTTCATTTTGTTGCTTTCCCTGGTAACATATTTCGTAACTCTTTTGATCTATCAAATGAAAAAGCAGTACCTGATTTCAGTGCTGCCAACTTCCATGAATCATATGAACAAAGGTGCAAGGACTAGCCATACCGCCCTACAGACCTCCTCCACCATTCAATAATCTCCTATCTCAACTCCACTTTCCCACCCTATTTCCTTAGCCTCATGGTGCCATTTTGGATCGCAATTCTTCAGCATTTTAAACAATGTGCCTGAATTTGTTTATAACTTGATTTAGGCCATCTCAGAGCATGCTTTCTCTGCCACCACTTGCTTGGTTTAATATGTGACCTGTTGATTGGGCTAATATTTTGCAATTACGCCAGAATATGGATTGCAACTATCTCTAGATTGAATAGTGACTGCCTTTATTAAATTCAGATTTAATTAAAAGTTGTCAGCTGTATGGAATTATTATAATTATGAATTTAGAAGCATACAGTGTTCTTGAAGGCTGTGTGTTAGACCAGAGGATTCACCCCTTCTCAGATCATGAGGATTTCAACATAATATGCATCTTTTGGGAGTTTGTGGCTGTGCCTGCTGTTGCAACAGCTTCAAATGGTTCCTGTGACTACTTTCTAGAAATACCTTTGCCTCTGTTGAGGAGAAAATACTCAATCTGCCCGAGTTAAATTGAAATGTTGAGAGCTGCTGTCTTCTGTTGTAAACAGTTCACCATCTCATGTAGTTCTCAAACTTGCGTTACAAAAGTGGATTAAACATTGACACAAAAACAGAAAATGCTGGAAAGTCTCAGCAAATCTCTGGCGAGAGAATAGAGCTAATGTTTCAAGTCTGGATGACTTTGGATGATGAAGGGTCATCCAGACTCAAAACATTGGCTCTATTCTCTCTCCACAGACGCTGTCAGACCTGCTGAGATTTTCCAGCATTTTGTGTTTTTGCTTCAGATTCCAATCCGCAGTAACTTGCTTTCATCTACGAGTTAAACATCGACATTGGATAGGAGCAAAAAAATGGGCAAGAACAAATTGACAGGCTGTTTTCTACCCCAATGATATTGTCTTTCTCCTAGGCTTCACTGGGGCATTGCAGCAGGCCAAGGCCAGATATGTGGGCATGAGAGCAAGATGCTGAGTTGAAATAGCAAGCAACAGGCAGATTGGGGTCACGCTTGCGGACTGAGCAAAGATGTTCTGCAAAGCGGTCACTCAGTCTGCGTTTAGTCTCCCAATGTAGAGGAGACCGTATTGAGAGCAGTGAATACAGTAGACCAAATTGAAGGGGATGCAAATGAAATGTTGCTTCACCTGAAAGGAGTGTTTGGGCCCTTGGACAGTGAGGGGGGAGGAAATAGGGAGGCAAGTGTTGCACCCTCTGCAATTACTTGGGAAGATGCCATGGGAAGGGGACAAAGGATTGAGGGTGATTGAGGAGTGAACCGTCATGGAGGCAGTGGTCCCTGTGGAATGAGGGTGGGGTGGGGGGTGTTTGTTTATAATAATATTGGTGGTTAGCCGAACACCTGAAATCAAGGCAGAGCAGTCAAGGAAGTGAATGGAAGTGTCAGAAATAGACCATGTGAAGGTGAGAAAACAGTATACACATGGTCACAGCAGACTCAGTATGGCAACTACAACATTGTCTTGTCATTGTATCTTTGCACTGATTGTTGATTCAGTTCTGCAGCCAAGTATTGCCTCAATATGGAGACAAATATGACATTTGCCTAAATGTTTAATTTAGTTCACGCACACAAATGTTGCCACATTAAGGTAGGGTTGTACACAACAACATACACTTACATGAAAGGTACCTCTTTGTTAACTTCTTTTAAAAAATGTTTCAAGATAACAGTGAAAATTAAGATCAGTATATTGTTTACAACTTCATCTTTTTTCCTTTTTTTTTATTTCTTGATAATTGTGATCTGCAGTTTTTCGTGTTGTGGAGTGATGATTTCCAGAAATGCAGAGAACCGGTGCACACAATGATTAGTCCGTATTATTTTCAGCGCATATGCTAAATGTAGGAGGGCTCATGATTTGCTCTTTGACAATACTTTCCAAAAAATCTGTGCATTCTGTCAAACTGCAGTTAATTCTGCTTATACATATCTGAACTTCCTTCTCACTGCTTATCAAAGGATCAGACTGCTGGCACCCCATTGACTATAAAAACTTCTCAGGATCATTCTCTGTGGGCATGCCCTCGTACTATATTTTCATGAAAGAAGAAGAGGAGCATCACAGGATGGAGCAATGGAAACTCAGACAACATTTACTGCAGCGAATATCACAGCATGTCTCATCAGTGAAGTCTTCAACATTATCGTTTGAATTCATCACCTACCCTATATGACAAACTATCAGCTCAATTGTTCTTTACAAGACAATGAATGAAGATTTCAGCAGCACAAATTCCACCCTTTCTTGTATGTCTGTAACCTTCATCAATAACTAAGCACCTTATATAACATGCATCATTTTATTATGGTAAAAGCTAAAGCAAAAACATTCTTCATGGCATACTTTCCCTGGATGTCTCCACATATTTTTCTAAAAACAAGTTATTTGTTGTTTCTTCTGGCCCCCAGCTGCAAGCCTGTATAGCCAGTGTTAATTTGGCTCCTCAGGTTCTGCAAAAGGCTCAAGGGACCCTTATCTCATGTCAGTTCGCTGTCGGCAGGGAACTGCTGCCAGCTGCAGGTATGAAGAATGTTCCTGGCCAGTTTTCAGTCATCTCACATGTTTCAATGGCAGTGTGTTCTGAGGGGGTAAGCTGCAAGCTTCACATATGTCACTGACACTAGAGATGGCATCTCAAGCAGATGGCTTCCAGCTGTCACGCATTCTGGACCTGTGGCTCCAACTGATCAAAAGGATGGCTGGTCTAAAGGCAGCCATCCAATCACAGAAGCCATTAAGACACCTGCTGCCATAGGTATCAGGAAGCCACCATCTAATTCACCTTGTTCCCTAATACTCTAGAGTGAAAGTCTATGCTTCTTTAGACACGGAGGTGCTATTGGCCACTTCTTATTTGGGAATCTAGTCTGAGTTGCAAAGTAGCTGCCGCTTTCTCCAATTGTCCCTGCAACAAAGACAAAGCTTCTGCAAACATGCCACACTTGCTACATATCCTAGGAGACAGACCTCAAGAGACTATATATGGTTACAGTATTCTTCAAAATTCCTTCTTTTCAGACAGAAATCTATGAAATACGGGAGTATGAATCTGGTTATAAGGTTATATATGGAAGTCATTTCTGATAAGAGAGGTGGGTAGCCCAAGTTGTTACAATCTTCATGAAGACCAGTAAGTTTTAAAAATATATTTGATCTTCCAGTTGACAGTTGAAGAAATTACACATCAAAATTTAATGTTTTGAATATTTTGTAACAAATGACTAACGACACTATTGACTAAACACTATTTTATTCTTGCAAGCAATTTAAACTACAGGGAAGAACTTTCCCTTTTAATACTTATTGCACATGATACCCCCCACAGAATTACAAACCCATTGTTCCCAGCTTCCAATGTGTTTCTGTATCCCCGTTTTCTTGAGTATTAACTTCAAGTGACAATCTTCAAGAACCTTCCTAAATTTGAGAAGCATTCCTTAAATTCACCACCAGCAGTAAAACAATTATTCATCTTCCCCCTGCCCATGCCAGGATGAACTTCCTAGAATCCTTAGATGGCTGCAGGATGACGAGTAATTGTCTCCCCTCTATTTCCTCCCTCCGAGCCACAGTAGCTCAGAAAACCAAGTAGTCCTTTCTCTCAGCTGACCACACAAAACTGTTGCCTCTCTAAGGTATTCACTGATTTGTAGGGAAGCCTGCAAGCAGATGTCAAAAATGGCTTCCACTGCCCTCTTCCCCAGAGCAATGTGAAACATATTAACCTTGCTTTCAAGTAGAAATGCTAAATAGCTATTTATGACCCCAATTCCCCATTCAGCTGAGAAGTTCATGGACAATTCACAGCACAACTGTTTTCAACCCAATATCTATAACACCTTTCTGGGTCTTTGAGTTTACCATGTGTGGACAGTGTGGGCGGAGTTTTCCTGTCCTGCCCGCCACAGGAATCATAATGGGCTGGACACGGACCATGCAATGGTCCACTGACCTCAGGTGGGAGTCGCTGACCTCGGGGCAAGTATAACTGGGAAATCCCGCACTGTGTCTCCCAGTGCAAATATCTTGCACCTTCTTCTCAATAAAACAAATTGAGCCAACCTTTGATCTCCAACAATCAAACCATCCAGAGTCACTGTCAGGCATGTAGTAAAACAGATCACAGGACCCCCCCTTCATCTATCCTAAATTGAAAGAAACATTCTCAAAACATAATTATCTGATAAACCTCAATTGCAACAAAGTACAGGTTATGGCCCCCCTTAACCATAATTCATTAAAAAAGTTTGTTATGCAAGTGTTGCTGTAAGGGGGACAAGAGTGTGCGAGTGTCGAGAGTGGGCAAGGCAAAAAAAAGTGCCCACCTTGCCTGCCCTGGCTGATGAACCTTTTTTTCAGGCCAGGCTCTGAAATGCTGGCCCTTAGAAACAAAGATTTGAAGAGGCAGCATAACACATTTTGATTTGTTGATTTTATTAAAACAATCCACGTTAAATTGGCATGTTGTGTAACATGTTAATTTGTTCCAAATTGGACAATTCTATCACACAGTAAGTGCTAATATTATTTAAGAATAATCACTCTTATTTTGATCAAAATAGGGCCAGATTTTTGAACAGACAGGCAGACACGAGGAGGCTTTAAAATGGTGGCTGAACTCGAATGCAGAAGTCCCAACCCATTTACGCAGATCCTATTTTTCCTACAGGAAGATGGAGGCAGATTATGAATCACACAGGTGGGAAACCTGAGCAGAGTATATGGAAATTATTGTTCCTGTTTGTGCTGTTCCAATGGCCTTAGCCTTCAGTGTGGAGGTCATGAATGGATGGAGGAGATGTAAACACTCCGGACCTTGTCAAACTAAGAAACATCCCATTTGCGATTATTAAATTCTCAAATTTTACAGCACAGGAGTAATCTACTTGACTCATTGGCCGGAACTCTACCACCTCGCCCACCACGGAATTGGAGCAGGTGAGAGTCTGACAATGGAAATCTCCGTTGACCTCGGGCAGGAATTTCTGGTCTTGCTCGAGCGAGGCCGTTAAATCCCGCCTATCATTCCTGTATTGGCTCTCAGAGTTACCCATTTAGATTTAAAATAGTATAAAATAATCTATCTTAAAGAAAATAAATCTTCACTTAAGACAGAATGTTCCAGAAAATTTATTTGAGGAAAAGTAAACATTTTTAACAGTTTCAATTTTGCCACTTATTTGTTGTCCGCAACTTCTTCAAAAAGCTCAAGGTCATCTTAAAACTTTTCTGCTTCAAGTGTACCTGCATTTGGAGAAAATAATGTCCGATTTGGTTCTAAAAAGCTCCAGTCCCACTTTCAAACATGATCTGATTATTTGATATCAAAATTTTCAAATTTTTTGAAGTGAAGAAAGCTATTTTTATCCTCAAGTGAAAAGTTAACAATTGATGTAAGAGTGGAAATACTATCACTTTACAGACTGGCAATTAGCACATAGACATTTCCAGTCAACTGTGCATTTCTAGAAAGACACTCTACTTCCTCCTTCACTAAATACGTTTTCCCCTTGTGAGAATTGGTTGACTGAACTGGGAAAATTTTAAAGGAAATCAATGTTTTTTATTGGTTAAATGCTCCTCAATCAGCCTGGCAGAACTTGACAGGAATACAAGCTCTTGTCAGTGAGCCTGAATTTCAGGTTCATTTTTGGAAAGCAACCTTCGATGGATTTGATATTACTCCCCTGATCTACATTTTCACGCAACAAATCTATAGGGCTAAAAATTGATGCATGCAATTTTTCTGGGCAAGGGAACCATGATTTGAGAATCGCCTGTGCCCATTATTGTGGAAAAAGAGAAACAAAAACTAATTCCTGTGGGTGTTGGAAATCAACCAGTAGAGCCCAGTGATGCCATGACAACACCAGTTGGGAGAGTCCAAGGGACCACGGGGGTGTCCCCGACAAGTTCCCATCCCAGCATGGGGTGTTGTGCGGGTCACATTGCAAGTGGTTGGAAACACTACGTGCCCATTTGGAGGGCCTCCCACTTCCATCGTACCATCCCCAGTGGTGCCATGGCTCTATATTTCACATCCATAATTTTTTTAATAGAAAGTAAGCTTAATATCAGGACAGCAGATTTTGTTCCTTCTCCAGTTCTATAACATCTGAAATTCATTCAAACTTAAATCTTCAAAAGCAAACTACCCGAACTGCTGCCATAGTTCATTTCGACACATCTGCAATTATCTCAGTCCGCATAATAAAGGAACTTAAGGGAAATAGCATTTACCCACTTTATAAGTATTGAGATCATTCACTTCTTTATAGTAAATTTTTAATGAGGTTTGGCAATCATATATTATTGACTGGTTTCCCACACTAAAAAAGGACCAGAGGTCTGATTAAAGAGCTAACTTCCCAAAATGATACCTACTCAATCATTTCTGCAGCACTGAATAGATAGTTTGAGCTTAACCATTTTAAAATCTATTTTAGGTAAACATTTTTGTTCCAAGCTATTATAAATGGTGAATACTTGATACCAGTAACAAATGTGAATTAGAAGTTCAGTGAGCCAATTAGTCTCTTTAATGTATATTCTTCTGCATACCACAAATTTTTCATTGCAGTACAAACCCAGGAGTTCTATTACAGTAGGATTGACTGAGTTTTTAAAAAATAGGTATTTACTGATCGAAAACTTACTGCGTTCTTCAGCAAATACACAAGAACACAAGAAATGGTAGCAGGGGCAGACCATATTGCCTGTCGAGTCTGCTCCACCATTTAATACAATCATGGCTGATCTTGGGCTTCAACTCAATTTACCCACCTGCTGCCCAAATCCCTTAAGTCCCCGAGATACCAAAAATACGGTTTATGACTTGGAAGCTATTTCATAGAGGTCAGAGGTTCAATTTGCTGTTTTATTTCAGCAAACTAGCAAGACTTTACTCAACCGTATCACATTGTGCACTTCCCAGCCAGGGTTATGCTTCATAGCTGCTCTGTTTCCTGTCATGACAATCCTCTGCTGACACAAAGCACATTTATTGAGCTTTCACTTTGCAGGGAATATGGACTAACAGCTCACATTGTTATCTTGGAAATAAGCAAGGTCTCTAGATTTAAGATCAACAATGGGCGAAATCGTACCAAAAAATGGGGCACAGAGTGGCACTGCTAGGGTGGCCCTGCTAGGGTGGCATAATGTCAACCTGGAAGTGCGAAAGGGCAGTGTCAAAGGGCCAAGGGGCACTGCCAGGGCACTAGCTGGCCATGCCGCTCTCCGTCGGAGGCTAAACTTGCCTTTACATCCCCAGGGAGACCCCCCCATGTCAGGTTCACATCTGTGTGAACCTGTTGTGAACCATACTGGCATGTCAACATCCTGATTATGTTGCTGGTGGGGGCGCAGGGAAGATCCGAAGTGATGTTTGCACCGACGACAATTGCGACTTCCAGATCTTGAGCCCCCAACGGCAACCTCGCAGACGGTGAATGCGAGCTCAAGATTTCGCCCGGAAAGGTAGCCTATGAAATGTGTCTGCGACTTTCCCTCAGCTGGTCACATTGATACTTAAAAGCAACAAACAAAGCTTGCTAAGCAATCCAAACTAATTAAAGTTCATTGGTTTAATAAACTGATTTATTGTCAAACCAACCATATCCAAAAATGCGAATCTAAGACCAGTTTCCTAGGACTCTAATACAGACGACAAATTAGCAGCAACCTCAAAACAATAAATGTCAGTAATTCAATAAGAACTTAAATGCACTAACATGTCCTGATAAACACACTGCTATATGGATAGTACACTGATAAGCTTAGTTGAAGTAGAATTGGAGAAGACTTATGTGCATTATATGTACTACCATGTAGTGCATTGTGTCTTGCTGTTTTAGATTTTGAATGGCATACCGTGGCCAGCACTTGCTCTATCTACTCTGAACTAAATGTTTGTTAACAAGTGAAATTATGGCTGTAACAAAGAAGCAATTATATATAATAACAACATACAGAATACACTGCAGAAGCAGGAATCAATTATACTCTAACAATTTTTAAAATGCATGGCTCTTTATTACATATAGGTCAGAAAGATGGAGGGTTTAGTTGGAAAATAGCAACATCTTCTTAAAATTATTTATTTGAAAATAATATATAAGAACCAAAACATAGGAGACACTCCCTCAGCTGGTGGAATCCAAGTCAGAGAAGAATGATTTCAGAGGATAGGTAGCTTTGACACAAGTCCATATCATAGTAAACAGATTACAAATGCATTGTATCAAATCATGGCAAAGGCTTTTGGGGTAAATGGTTTAACTCAAAGTAAGAAGTCTTACAACACCAGGTTAAAGTCCAACCTTAACTCAAAGTGTCAGAGCAGATTGCATTATATCTTCAATGACTGTACCACAGATTAGGCCCACACTTTAAAGATAACGGTTGTGGGTAAAGGATCTTTTGTAGCTGCAAGTTTTCTTCATTCTTACGTATATTGAATAAAATGAGCAGTCTGTGAAACTAACCCTTATCTGAATATCTGAGCCAAATTCAATTCATGGTGCTCTAACGCACAACTCACAATAGCAGCAGTCCAAGCTTTGTTCTAACAAATATGGATCACACTGGCACAAACTCCAAACTCTACACAACTGTCTAACTCACAATGAATAAATTGAATATGCAGCATTTTCTTTCAACTGACAGAACCACTGCAGGACAGATCTGCAGAGTAGTCTATGACAAGAAAAATACCATTACATCTACCATTCGTCAGTCACAAAAATTTTGAGGATCAATAATTGAAATCTTCATGTTGTATCCTTATGACACTAATTTTCCTGCCAACATTCCATTATGCACTAAATCCCCCTTTACCCCTCACTACAATCCTCACTGATCTTCACTGGCGTCCAGTTCACCAACACGTCCAGTTTCAAAATCCTGCACTTTGTTCACGTTACTACATTCTAACTCAGCACCCACTGCTCTTCTGAATCTGTTCTAAGCTTTCCTCTCCTTTCTATTATCATTAGCAGTGCAATTCTCTCCTTAAACTTCACCACTTTAATACCTCTCTCCTAAATTCAAAAATCATCATAAATTTGTGATGCGCGACAATCAAGCACGAGGTACAAGGCTTCAGCGATTGAAGGCTTTTATTGACAAACAATGGAACTATCTAACACGAGTACACCAATCCAGACTGGAGGGGTCCCGCCTGAGCAGAGGGTCTTATACCTCTCCCCAGGAGGCGGGGCCCGACCGGGATGTGCCATAACAACATCCACCACAGGTATATTAATCCCACAGTGTAAACACCCTAACCCAACAACATTATAACAACCCCCACAGTGGCAACCCCCTAACCCAACAGTAACATTGGAATAACCCCACAGTGGTAACCAACGATGGTTCACCACATTCACCCCTCCTTTAAAAACAAAGGCCGGCGGGGTGCGAAAACAGGTCACATATATACAAAATTCACAAGTCCAGACGGTCTGGAGGACCGCACCATCGCTGTGATCTCCTCAACACCGGTTGCGACACCGGAGCAGGTGCTTGCGGTGGCGTTCTCTCCAAAACAGCGTCCGGCTGTCCCCTCGAGGACTCCCGGGCCGGTTGACCCTGGTGAGGCGGTGGTGCAGGGGATCCTGGAACCTTCTGTGGTGGCGCCGATCTCCGAGTCTCAGGCAAGCTGTACATGGGAGTATAACTGTTATGCACTGGTCCCGGTGCTGACCGCGCCACGTCTGGGGAAGAAAGAAGTGAAAGGGGGTTCGTGACAGGGGGTATAGGAGCGACAGGAGTTGCTACATCCCCTGCGGGCGCCAGGTCTCGAATCGAGACCGTGTCCTCTCGCCCGTCAGGATATGCCACACAGGCATACTGAGGGTTGGCGTGGAGGAGTTGGACCGGTTCGACCAAGGGGTCGGACTTGCGGGCCCTCACATGTCGCCGCAGAAGGACGGGTCCTGGGTACGTCAACCAGGCTGGTAAGGAGATCCCCGAGGACGACTTCCGAGGGAATGAGAACATCCTCTCGTGGGGAGTAGCATTGGTTGCCGTACACAGGAGGGAGCGAATGGAATGAAGCGCATTTGGAAGGACCTCCTGCCAACGGGAGACTGGAAGGCCCCTGGACTTCAGCGCCAATAGGACAGCCTTCCAGACTGTAGCATTCTCCCTCTCCACCTGTCCGTTACCCCTAGGGTTGTAGCTCGTGGTTCTACTAGAGGCAATCCCGTATGAGAGCAGGAATTGCCTCAAGTCGTTACTCATGAACGACGAGCCCCTGTCGCTATGTATGTAGCAGGGGTACCCGAACAGGGTAAAAAGATCACTGAATGCCTTAATCACTGTGGCAGTCGACGTGTCCGCACAGGGGACAACAAACGGGAACCGGGAGTATTCATCTATGATATTGAGAAAATAGACATTCCGGTCCGTTGAGGGAAGGGGGCCCTTAAAATCCACACTCAGCCTCTCGAAGGGGCGAGTGGCCTTGACCAATTGTGCCCGGTCCGGTCGATAAAAGTGCGGTTTGCATTCCGCGCAAATCCGACAGCTTCTCGTTACTGACCTGACATCCTCCACCGAGTAGGGCAGGTTGCGGGCTTTTATGAAGTGGTAGAGTCGAGTGACTCCAGGATGGCACAGGTCATTGTGGAGGGCCTTCAAGCGGTCCTCCTGCATGATAGCGCATGTTCCGCGCGAGAGGGCATCCGAGGGCTCATTGAGCTTCCCTGGACGATACATAATATCGTAATTATAGGTGGAGAGCTCAATTCTCCACCGCAAGATCTTATCATTCTTGATCTTGCCCCTCTACGTATTACTGAACATAAACGCCACGGATCGTTGATCCGTGATCAGGGTGAACCGCTTCCCCGCCAGGTAATGGCGCCAGTGTCTGATGGCCTCCACAATGGCCTGAGCCTCCTTCTCCACCGCTGAATGCCGAATTTCGGGACCTTGAAGGGTGCGGGAAAAAAACGCGACGGGCCTGCCTGCCTGGTTTAGTGTGGCGGCCAGGGCGAAATCCGATGCATCACTTTCCACCTGAAAAGGGATGGATTCATCCACCGCGTGCATCGTGGCTTTTGCAATGTCGCTTTTCAAAGCCTTGAAGGCCAATTGGGCCTCCGGCGTGAGTGGGAAGGTCGTGGACTTGATGAGCGGACGGGCTTTGTCCGCGTAGTTGGTGACCCACTGCGCATAATAAGAAAAGAAGCCGAGGCATCTCCTCAGTGCTTTTGTGCTAGCGGGCAAGGGAAGTTCAGTAAGGGGGCGCATATGGTCTGGATCAGGGCCGATGACCCCGTTTTCCACCACGTATCCAAGGATAGCTAACCTGCGCGTACGGAATACACACTTCTCCCTGTTATAGGTCAGATTCAGGCGAGATGCAGTGCGCAGAAAGTTTTGGAGATTCGTGTCATGGTCCTGCTGGTCATGGCCACAGATGGTGACGTTATCCAGGTACGGGAAGGTAGCCCGCAACCCGTTCTGGTCCACCATTCGGTCCATAGCACGCTGGAAGACCGAGACCCCATTGGTGACACCAAATGGAACCCTAAATCCGATGCATCACTTTCCACCTGAAAAGGGATGGATTCATCCACCGCGTGCATCGTGGCTTTTGCAATGTCGCTTTTCAAAGCCTTGAAGGCTAAGAAACTGATATAGACGACCATCCGCCTCAAAAGCCATGTATTGTCGGTCCTCTGGGCGGATGGGGAGTTGGTGGTAGGCAGACTTAAGGTCTATGGTGGAGAACACCCGGTACTGCGCAATCTGATTGACCATATCAGATATGCGCAGGAGAGGATACGCATCCAGCTGCGTATAACGGTTAATGGTCTGACTGTAGTCGATGACCATCCGGGGTTTGTTCCCGCTTTTAACCACCACGACCTGCGCTCTCCACGGACTAGCACTGGGCTGTATGATCCCTTCTTTGAGGAGCCGCTGAACCTCAGATCTGATAAAGATCCGGTCTTCAGCGCTGTAACGCCTACTTTTAGTAGCGATGGGCTTGCAGCCTGGTACCAGATTCTTAAATAAAGAAGGTGTGGTGATCTTTAGTGTGGAAAGATTGCATGCGGGGCGCTTTGGGCAATTTGGAGGCTGTGGCTGATTCCCTACTGCCAGTGAAGGGAGTGGCCCACCGTACTGTAGGATCACACTCTTCATGTGGACCATAAAGTTTAGTCCGAGGAGAATTGGCGCGCAAAGGTGCGGCAACACAAGGAGCCTGTATCGCTCGTAAATTGTGCCCTGCACCTCTAGGGTTACCATACAACGTCCTTGGATCGGTACAGACCGGGACCGTGATGCCATAGAAATTGTCTGTTTGGCAGGTAGAACCCGGAGTCCACACCTTTTTGCAGTGTCAGGGTGAATAAAACTCTCGGTGCTCCCACTGTCAAACAGACAATACACAGTACGACCATTTACCTTGATGTTCATCATCGAACAGTCAAGCCTGTGATGCTTTGTCTGGTCCAGAGAGATCGACGCCACCGTTGGCCCCAGGGCGTCACTGTATGCAGCCGAGGTTGATACTGAGGACCCCTGCTGGTCGCTCCTGGTCGTCGTCGACCATGATGGCCGCCCCCATGAATCGCACGTGGGTGAGGGCGCCAAGCATAGCGACTCCTGGTGGTCATCCTCCTCCGTCAGCCACGATGGCGCCGTCCTGGATTCGCACGTGGTCGGGCCTCGCGGGTACTGCGACGCCGAAGGAGATTGTCTCCGCTCTGGAGGGTCACAGGCTGCACTGCCGTTCTTGGGCTTCGACCTGCAGACTTTAGCATAGTGCCCCTTTTTACCGCACTGACTGCAGATCGCCGTTTTTGCTGGACACTGTTGCCGTGGATGCTTGGCTCCTCCGCAAAAATAGCATCGCTGGCCGCCTGGAGCTGCCGCCGTCGTCGGGTCGATATGGGAGCGCGAGCCCGTGGGGCGAGGAGGGATTTGTGCTTGCTCCTGCCACGTTGTCTCCACGTGGTCTTCGGGGTACAGAGCCAAGCTTTTCGACGCTGCCTCCAGCATCTCAGCCATCTCCATCGCTTGGGTCAAGTTGAGGTTCCCTTTCTCCAATAGCTTAAGCCGGATGTACGAGGACCCTACCCCTGCTACAAACGCATCTCGGGCGAGGTCGTACATATACTGCTCAGCCGACACAGCTTTGCAGTCGCAGCCCCTGGCAAGCTGCAAGAGCTCATTGGCGTAGTCCTCCATGGTTTCGCCCGACTGCCGACGTCGTGTAGCGAGGAGGTAACGAGCGTGAATCTCGTTGGGTGGTCTCGTGTATCATTTCTTCAAGAGCTCGATGGCCCTCGGGTAAGTGGTGGCCGCACGAATCGCAAGATAGACCGTGTCGCTTACCCTCGCGTGGAGGACCTGGAGTTTGTCGTCGTCCGTAGTAACTGCTGCAGAGGCCGCCAGGTAGTCCTCGAAACAGTTCAACCAGTGGTCGAAGGTGTTAGAGGCACCGACCGCACGTGGGTCCAGCGTCAGATGCTCTGGTTTCAGCATTTGCTCCATACTCTCTTTACTGTCGAGAGTTTTGTGTTTGTCAATAAAATTGATGCGCGACAATCAAGCACGAGGTACAAGGCTTCAGCGATTGAAGGCTTTTATTGACAAACAATGGAACTATCTAACACGAGTACACCAATCCAGACTGGAGGGGTCCCGCCTGAGCAGAGGGTCTTATACCTCTCCCCAGGAGGCGGGGCCCGACCGGGATGTGCCATAACAACATCCACCACAGGTATATTAATCCCACAGTGTAAACACCCTAACCCAACAACATTATAACAACCCCCACAGTGGCAACCCCCTAACCCAACAGTAACATTGGAATAACCCCACAGTGGTAACCAACGATGGTTCACCACAATTTGCCTTTTCATGCCATAGGACACTCCCTCAATTCTGCAGCTACAGATTTGTGTTTCTTCCCCTTGGGAAGGGATTCAAGCTAATTTGCTACGTTAAAAAGGTGCCAAAAAGAACATTTTATTTTGTTTCCCGATTACTAGACAGCATTCTCTGGAAGATAAAAAGAAAATCCTCAAATATCTTCATTACAAATCATATTTTAGTATGAGTTTTCTGCCCAGATAAAGATGCATGGACAAGAAAAGACTAATTTCAGCCCTGATAATGTTGTGTTTGAACTCCTGAAGTGTCACTATTTAGTCACTAGATATCCACAGTTCTTACCTGGAGTTCTTCCTCCAGAGCAGCAGTAGCATTATCTCCATTGCTCTCATCAACTACTACCACCATATGTGTCAGAGAGTTGACACGTACTTGTTCTTGTTCCAGATCCTCTTGAAGTACCTGTGTGGGAGCAAACGATCATGAATGAAGACATCCCTTGGAATACATCAGGTTTATTGATTCTTAGTTATAACAAAAAGGATACAATGTTTTATGCACGTGGTGATGTGCTCATTAAGATGAGGTTCAATGTAATGAACATAAGTTCCACAGATTTACATTTACACTGGCATCCCTTGGCACCTATTCACTCTATCTCAAAGCTGTTCTGGTTCATAGTTTCATTTCATCCTTCATCTCATCTGACATTTTAACTAAAAACTGTATATCTTCCTTTCACGTGTTATACATCATAAGCTCCACCAGCTGATAGGTGGCATATCCCTCCAAATATTTCTTCCCCTTCACTACTCTCTGACCCAATCCCTTTTAATCTCATCTCTGGTTGTGTATTCATGATACCCTCCGATCTTCCTCGCTCTGACCCTGAACAATCTGCTCTTAGCAGAGTGCTCAGCTGTGTCCTCTTACAATCTGACCTTAATGACTTTTGAGCTCAGTATGATGTTGAGTTCTTCTTCTGTTGCATTCAACTCAATTCCCATTTCTTTTGGCAGGAGTCCTTCCCAGCTCAGTGAACCCTTTCACCAATCCTCAGTGTTCTCCCTCCACCGGTATCCCTCTCTCCAACCTCTTGAACTTTTCATTGAGAACTGCTAGCATGATATCACCCATCTCAATTTCTCTGTTCCCCTCACTCAGTCTAAATTAACTCATTCTGAAATTGCTGTGCTCTTTACGCTTAGGTCCAATACAACTAGTGTTATCACAGAACTGTTAAATCACAGGAGGAGGCAATTCGGCCTGCTGCGTCTGCGCCATTTCTCTGAGTAAGCAATGTACCGAGTGCCATTCCCCCACCTTCTCCCCATAACCATGCACATTCTTTCATTTTAGATATTAATCCAATTCCCTGCTGAATGCCTCAATTGAATCTATCTACACAACATTTTCAGGCAATGCATTCCAGATCCAAACCGCTCGCTGCATGAAAAAGCTTCTCCTCATGTCTCCATTCCTTCATTTACCAATTACCTCAAATCTGTGCCCTCTTACTCTCAATCTTTCCACCAGTGGTGACTGATTTTTCCTTTCTGCTCTGTCCAGGCACCTCAAATTTTTAAATAGCTCTATCGAATCTCTTCTCAACATTCTCAACAAGGAAAACAGTCCCGACTTCTCCAATCTATCTACATAACTGAAGTCAAACCTGCTGAAAAGTGTGGTTTGCTATTGTCTGGCATACTGACCTCCACCTAGCAGAGGCTGAATGTCAACTCATAAGTGCTATTTCCTTCTCTTGCCTTGAACTAGAAAATGTCATCAACTTTGTATCAACTTTATCTCACCTTCTCAGTCTGTCTCTTACTCTTCCCTGCCCTTTTTTGACTTATCTGTCTCCATTTCTGGGGATAGGCCATCATCAAATATTCATTGTAAGCTCAGTGACTCCCAACAGCTACCTCAACCTCCATTCTTTACATACTGCACCAGAATGCCATTCCATTTTCCAAGTTTATCGGCTTCATTGCATCTGTTTTGATAATACAATGGGTGGCACAGTGGCACACTGGTTAGCACTACTGCCTCACAGCACCAGGGACCTTGGTTCAATTCCGGCCTCGGGTCACTGTCTGCGTGGAGCCTGCATGTTCTCCTCCGTCTGCATGGCTTTCCTCCAGGCACTCTGGTTTCCTCCCACAATCTGAAAGACATGCTGGTTAGGTGCATTGGCCATGCTAAATTCTCCCTCAGTGTACCCGAACAGGCGCCAGAATTTGGCGACTAGGGGATTTTCACAGTAACTTTATTGCAGTGTTAATATAAGCCTATTAATGCAAGCCCACGATTGCTTCCAGTATGGCGTCCCTTATCCTCAACTAAGGATTTTGCCCCAGTGTAGCTGACCATGTCCAACCCACTTCCTACATTTCTGCTCTCATGGCTTCCCTCCTTCCAGGAACAAATAAAGGGGTGGGTTTCCTCTGGGTGCTCCAGTCTCCGGTCCTGAAAGATGTGCTGGTCAGGTGCATTGGCCTTGCTAAATTCTCCCTCAATGCCCCCGAACAGGTGCCGGAGTGTGGCAACTAGGGGATTTTCATAATAACTTCATTACAGTGTTAATGTAAGCCTACTTGTGACACTAATAAATAAACTTTAAACTTTAATGTCACTGCGTTTAGTGCTTATAGGATTTCAGTTATAAAAAATGCAGTAATCAAGTTGGGAGAACCAAGTTGCCAATGGTCTTATAGCATCAATCCACCAATCAGTGTTGCAAGAGTCTCTCAGCAACCATCCTTTACCTGAAGAAATGGTTCCTCTCATCATTAACTTCCACCCCACCAGCATGTTGCCACCACCAAATACATCTTCCACTCACATGCCCTTTCAGCATTTTAAAGGATGGTCCCCTCTACCACACACTGATCCACTGCTCAATCACCCACACTTTATCCCTTTCACACAGCACCTTTCCATGTAATGCAGATGTAACATTCATCTTTCACCTCCTCGTCCCTCTGCATCCAAGGCCCCAAACACTCTGTCCAGGTGATACAATGATTTCATGTACTTCTTTCAATTTAGAATACTAGATTCGCTGCTCACAGTGTGGTCTCCTGTACACTGGGGAGACCAAATGCAGGTTTGGTGACCGCTTTGCAGAACACCTCCATTCAAGCCGGAAACAGGACCCCGAGCTTCCAGTGGACTGCTATTTTAATTCCCCAACTTGCTCTCATGCTGTCTCTCAGTTCTCAACCTACTGTACTGTTCCAATGAGATTGAACATAAGCTCAAGGAACCGCACTCCATCTTTTAAACGGCCACTTTATGGCCTTCTGAAAGCAACACTGACTTCAACCATTTTAGCGATAACCTCTGCTTCCCCCCACTCCATTTTGTTTCCATTTTCTTCGCACGTGTCGGCTTTAAATCTTGTTTTTCTCATTTTTCTTTCAGAAAGCAGCAGTTCATCATTCTGTTTTGCACATTTCCTAAGGACACCTGTTTTGTTTCTTCACTGTCCAATTACAATCTCCCTTTGGTTCTGCCACACCAAATTTTTACTATGCAATGTCTGCCATCTTATGCCCTATCATAGGCCTTCACTTTAGACAGTTTTCACCTACGTAAAAGCATTTCATCTACATAAAAGCTATTAGATTTCTAAAATTTCCCAGTTCTACTGGAAGGTCATTAATCTGAAACATTGACCCTGTTTTCTCTCTCCACAGAACTGCAAAGTATCTTCAACATTTTCTGTTTTTATTATCTTGGCAAGTATGGGTCAGAGGAGTCGCCATTGCCTCTACATTCTGCCGCCGACAAAATTTCAGAAGGTCTGAACATGCCCACATTCTGTCCTTAGTGCTATATTTAAGTTAATCTTATTTCCCTCTTTCTAACCCTATGGACCAGGAACTGGCAGGTTTTATTTAGAGTTCATAATAGGGAAGATAAAAATATATTTAATCCTTTAACCTAAGCAACAGCTTCAGGTAAGAAGAAAATGTCCATTTAGTGCACAAACTAGGTCACTGTTGTTCAACAGAAGTCATAGACAGGGCAATCAGACTTTCTCTTAAACTTTGCTTAAGATCATAATGTTTCCAAATGATCACAGTCACTTTTCATCAGATTTGAACATCTATTGTCAGGATGATTCAAAACTTGCATCGGATTCCATGAGACATTTTACAACTATAGCCGGAACTTTCCAGTTGTTCACACCAGCAGGATCTTCCAGTCCTGCTGACAGCGCACCACTGTCTCATGACTTTTTCCGGGCAGCATGGGGTGGACATGAACCGGAATTCCCATTGACAGCAGCAAGACCAGAAGTTCCTGCTGCTGGCCAATGGACTGCGGCGCCCACCACGAGAAAGATGCCAATGAATCCTATGTCACCTTGCATATCTGCTGAGGCAACATGTTCGAAGAATAGAATAGACCAGAATAGAATAGAATCCCTACAGTACAGAAAGGCGGCCATTTGGCCCATCGAGCCTGTACTGACAACAATCCCACCCAGGCCATATTCCCATAGCCTCACATATTTACCCTGCTAGTCCCTCTGACACTAAGAGGCAATTTAGCATGGCCAATCAACCTAACCTGCACATCTTTGGACTGTGGAAGGAAACCGGAGCACCTGGAGGAAACCCATGCAGACATGGGAAGAATGTACAAATCTACACAGACAGTGGCCCAAGGCTGGAATTGAACCCAGGTCCCTGGTGCTGAGAGTACTAATCAATGTGCTGCCATGGATGAGGACAGTTCCACAAAGATAACCTGAAATATTGCATTATCAAAGGATATTAACTGCTCCCCGACCCAAACTTCAGTGTTGTCCATCATTTTCACTGGTACAAAACAACCTGCTTTAAGTTCTCAAAAAACGTCAACAGAAAATAATTGCGTTTTATCGTCCTCTGAAATGCACGGGAATGTCAATATCTATGAAAGGTTTAGTTGGATGGATTAGTTAAATCTGGTTATGCTGGATTTGTACAGGCAATATCCAGGAATAATGTTACTTCCAGAAATATTCAATAATGTGAATTTTCTAATTTTCTTTGTGTCAAGCTCAAGGAACAAGCAGCCGCAATCAATACAACAAGTTGCAATTGTATGGCATCTTTAATATAGAATAATATCGCAAGCTGTTTCAGAGGAATGATCAACCAAAATATGATGCTGAACCAAAATAAGTTTTAAAGGAGAGCAAAATGGAGAGTTAGAGAGATTTTTGAGAGAGTAATATATCATGGTAACATTCACAGATAATGTCATTTGTATTATATTCCCAGTTGAGTTACTACTGGACAGGAAGATCCCAGAATGGAACTCTGCCTCAAAAGACCGTAACTTTTACTTTTGTTTTAGAAAACGTGGATGAATAGAGTCACAGGACTGCCAATTAGCTATTAACAAAAAAAGAATATTAATCATGAACAGTTTGACTCCAATAAAATAATCCATCCTCCCACTTATCTTCACAAATGTACACAGATTTTAAGGATAACAAAGGTTACAAAATATACCTTATGTTAATATAAACACACAGTCCTTGTAACCCAAGAGGCTAACTGTAGTCAGACAAGACCCCACTCTGAAACCAAGTGGCAGACGCTACTTAATCGATCTACTATAGGTTTAATCTCAAATCTCCCCCAGATGATAGTTACACTGTGAGCCAACTGATCTCACTGAACTCCGGCTTCCACCCGAGCGTTTCCAAACTCCACTCTTGAACAGGCATACCTTGGAATCTTCTTTCAAACAATGCTTTTTCTGAGCTATTTTCAGGAGAGATCTACCTCCAGGTTTTCCAACTCTCTTTTTAGTATTCCTTTGTTTTGAATAGCCAAGATCTTTCAATCTTTCACAGTCTCTCAGGGATTCAACCACCAATTGTTTCACAAATGTTTCAACTTTTTACTCCACAGGCTGTAGTGAGATGTCACCAAATTTAGGAAAGCTTCAGCTATCAGTGGCTTTTCACCAGCAAATTCCACCAGGTCTGCACTTTTCTTTAACTTGAACTTTAATTGCTCCAACATTAACTTCAACGGACAGTACCCTGTTCCAATGGCAGTTCTTCTTTGTTCCTTTTTACTTCGATCTTCCTGGAAACTTCTCTTCATTCTCTAGTTTCTTCCCCATTACTCCATGATATGGCTTTACTTCTAGCACAGCTGAGAGAGCTGTTCCCGCTATAGCTTCCTAGCTTCTGACTGCTATAGGTTCAGTTTAAAAGTAACCTCAAAAAACCTCCCTAACCTGAAATGTGGCCCCTGGTTGTTGGTTGGCTGTAGGGATTCGCATTCTAATCAGTATTCTGTAACTTGATTTTGTGTCTCTGTGCTCTGTTTGAGAGCACATTTCCACTCCATCTGACGAAGGAGCAGCGCTCCGAAAGCTAATGGTATTTGCTACCAAATAAACCTGTTGGACTTTAACCTGGTGTTGTTAAAACTCTTACTGTGTTAAGCAACAGCTCATTTTTTCTCCAAGTTTATTTTTACTTTTCATGTTGTAAACTCTCTCAGCAAAATCCAGACAGTTTGAACTGAAACTAAAAACCCCCAGACATGCAAACCCTTTTGTTTAATATGAATCTAACTAGAGTTTTACCCTATAACAAAAAGCACCAAATTAAACTCTCTTAAATCTATACCTTATTTATAATATCCAACAATACAAGCCTAGCTCACTTAAAACTACCTTCATTCCTAAGGAGAGGGAACAATTTACAATATCGGCTAGCCAGGGCTAGAAAGGGAATTTAAATGATCACCAGTTTGTAAGAAGGGGCTAAGGGAGTAAGAGTTACATCTCACAGACATGACGAGTTCAGAGATGGCAATGCAAAGATTCAAGGTCGAGGGCTAGGGCAGAGGTGGCTCTTAGGAGGAGGTTTGACTTGGTTGGCAAGGGAAAGGGGAGAAGCGCTAAAGGATAATGTCAATTTTAGCAGCAAAGAAGTCTTTAACATCCTTGCGCAGGAAATGAGGGTTGAGATAGGGCAGTGACAGTGTAAGAGATCAAAGTGAGTCAAGATCAAGCTTAAAATCACCAGAATGAGGAGTTACATTGCAGACACCAAGAGTGCAAAGGAACATGGATATCTTGAATGAGAACCTGGAGTCAGGTATAGGGTATCAGAATGAGAATGAAGATTTTAAAACAGAGTTGATGGTGTGGAAGAGCATGAGGTTACAGAAGAAGGTAAAGGTATTAGAGGAGTAGATGATGATTCAGTAATAAAAGCCACGCAAACACCAAAGCCATTTGAACAGGCTCGGGTGCCCGGAAGTATAATCAGACAAGTATGATCAGGCTCCAGTAAAGGACAAGGTGTTGCTATACATGAGCCAAGCTTCTGTAAAAGCCAGGTTGTCAAACAGAATCATTCACAGCAGTTGACAAGGGCCTTGCAAAGGTGCTGTGTTTATGTGTGGGTGTGCGGTATGTGTGTGGAGTGGGGGGAGCAGGGTGAGCGTGCTAAGACAGCGTTTTGCAAAATTAGATCCTAGGGAATGCCGGTCAAAAAGGTTAGTGAGAGTAGGATGGGCAGTGAGGATTAGAGTTTTTGTATGTAAGCAGGCATCAACAGGTAGATGCCTCAGGAAAAGAAGACAATCAGTGAAACAAGTGGGAAGTGAAAGTTTGGTTCTGTCACCCAAATTTTCAACTTTCTGTGGTGTTGGCAAAGACAACTAAAGGTTGGTGGTATTCCTATTTCTGTTTCTAAAACAAAATAGCATGAGACACTCCTGGACAATTATGGAAATAAGGAAAAACTTACTTTTCTCATCATGGTACTGGCCCCATTTGGTACACAACCAGAAGTTTCACCATTTCCACTGGATCAACATCATATCTACACTCCATTGTGTAGCAATTTAAAATGTACATTCAGTCATTCACAATTAAGCTGCAAAGTGAAGTCAGTGCAGGGCTGTCCACTGCTTCCACTTCTCTCCATTTAAGGAGACCTAAGCCTCATGAATAAAATATATTTTTCTTATTGGACAAAATTTACTTTGCGTGTTTGGATGCAGAAGAACAAGTACTCACTTTATGTTCTTCCACTTGTTGTTTTAAAGCTTCCAGATCTGGCCCAAGTGGTTGTGCCTCCATTTGCTGAATCCTGCCCTCTGTACTTGTTAACCAATCAGCTAAATGCTTCAGTTGTTGCTGCTGAAGATCCATCAGCACTTCATGTAACCTAGAATCAAGAAAACAAATGATCATCATTGTATGTATCCAATTGATTCATAACTAAAGAGATGTTTCTACAACTTGTGTCCTTCAAATGATTGTTGATTGCAATTATACATTAATTAAAAATATGATTTGCTGATAAAACTAACTTTGACTGCAGTTTTATTCATAATTACACAAACTATATTTTATATTTATGCAGTATTCCTTAAAATACTGTCGACTACTCAAAGATTTATTCAATCTCACTGGTCCAAAACGACAGGTAATTGCAAAACTGACCTCCTTGGAACAATCTTTCAATTGTCAGAAAACACAGGCTGTGGGTCGAAGGTTACCAGTAGGCCAGATCAGGTAAGGAGTGCAAGTTTCCTTCCCCAAAGGACATTAGTAAACCAGGTGGGTTTCTCTCTTTAAGATTAATAGTATCACGATTACCAATACTAAAATTAGTTTTTTTATTCTAAAATTTATTTCACTGAGTTTACTTTTCCCAGCTGCCAGAGTGGGATTTGAACTCATTTCTCCAGAGTGCTTGTCCTGGCCTCTGGATTACTAGTCAAATAACATAACCACTCTGCTACCATTCAGCTAGAAGAACAAGGTTAGTAGATGCATGGGAATGCCACCATCTACAAGTTCTCCTTCAAGTCTCACACCGTCTGGACTGGGAAATATATCCCCATCCCTTCACTGTTACTGAATCAAAATCCTGGAACATCCTCCCTGCAGGGATATCTAAGGCAGTTCAAGAAAGCAGATCTCCATCACCTTCTCAAGGGCAATTAGGGATGGGTAACAAGTATTGGCCTTGCCAGTAATGCTCAGATTCCATGAAAAAAATAACTATTTGCAATTTAAAACATAAAGTAGCAAAGTCAAGGTAAAAGTTGAACATTTTCAAAATTTCCCCTCTCTAGACATGCTGCAGAAAGCTGAAAAGACAACAGATGTTGGCTGTAACTCTACCATCTCACCCGCCAGGAAATTTGTGCGGGCGATGGTCCAACAACGGAAATCTCCGTTGACCTCAGGCAGGAATTTCCGGTCTCGTCTGAGTGAGGCCGTAAATTCCTGCACATTATCTTCCACTTCTATTTGATCTAAATGAAAAAGGAAACATGTTTGTGAAATCATGTCAATCCCTCAGTTTAACAAGTGACAAGGAGCTGTCATCTAAATTTTTAATGACGAGTACTTAGCTGCTTTGATATAGTACATTCAAATATTTTCTCCAAATAGGTCAGAGAAGTGTTTGACAAATCGAAAATTGCACACTGTGCTTCTAAGATCTTTCTCTAATTAAATTATATTACTCCACAGAAGTGATAAAGAATGACTGGGAAGTTATCGTCATTTAAGACCTTGATATTTCAAATCATGTCACGATATTATCTTTCCTATGAAGCATTTGTATGAACAGTTGACCTTAATGTTTTCAGGATAAATTATCTATGCAATCTTCCTCACTTTTCATTAAGAATAATTGACTGGTGAATAATAGAATAGGTCCCAGTTACCTGAAATATCAAGTAAGTAAATCTGCTCCTCATTTTAAAATCTGTAATATTTGCAGATTAAAATGAAGTAATATTGCCAACAGCCTTGATTTATGTTGCACCTTCAACATAATAAAGCACCCCAAAACACTCCACAGAATTACTGTCAAACAATAGGTTTACACCGAGTCTAATAAGGAGATATTAGATCAGATACAAAAAGCTTGGTCAAAGATGTAGGTTTTCAAAAAGGTCTTACAAGAGAAAAGAGAGGTGGAGAGGCAGTAATACTTAAGGAGGGAATTCTAGAGCTTGAGACCTTGGAAGCTGAAGGCACAGCCATCAATGGTGGAGTGAATAATGTCGGAAATAGGAACATCATTGGAACAGGAGCAAGCCATTCTGGAGTAAGAGGACCAAAACTGCACAGAGTACTATAGGTGCAGTCTAACCAAACTTCTATATGATTGAAGCAAGTCCTTACTACTCCTGCACTCAAATCCTCTGGTAATAAAGGTTAACATTCCATTAGTCTTCCTAATAGCTTGCTGCAGCTGCATGTTAGTCTCAAGTGACTTAAGGACCAGGACACCCAGGTCCTTTTGTACATCTACACTTTCTAATTTCTTACCATTTAGGAAATAATCTGCACATCCGTTTCTTCTACTATGGTGGAGGAAATAGAAGAGAAGGGTTTAAGAAAACAGTTTGTGAAGAGAAGCTGGGTTTTATCTTTAATCTTTGAATAGCAGACACATTTATTGATGGAGAGCAAGACCTAATAATGCTTTATGATCTGACAACGTATTGTTGAATCAGTTGACCACCAAATGTTGAAATCTGGAAGATGGATGGTATACTGAAAGAATTACAATTGTAAGTATATGTAATGGTTTAATGGGATAAGGTTTCAAAGCAGATGTTGAGATTTGCAAATCAGTAGCTGCTAAAACACTATGAATTATAAGCCAAAGACAAGATAGTTAGTGGTGCAGAAGTAAGACTTGAAGGAAAGTTTTTTCCAGGCTCAGACACAGAGAAAAATGGGGAATATAAGGTACATAGTAATATAAGGAAATCATTAGAGATCAGTAATAGTTACAATGGGAATAGCGATATCATGTGAGGTAATGGATGACCATGAATATACGTAGAAGAGATGCAATGGAAGGAGAGCTTTAGAAAACAAAGAAGGGCAGTAAACCAAGAGAGAGGGACAGACCATGGTCATATTTATAGATTTGGGCGACACAACCAACAGGGTCTGACCACTATAAATTGTGGAAAGTATAGCTAATTAGATAAGTTTCATTAAGGAGACAGTTGTCAGCATCCTTCCACCATGTCTCCATCAAGGCCATGATGTCAATGTGGTCATTCACTATAAATTCACAAATGACAAAACCCTTATTTACAAGTGATCGTACATTCTGCATGGAAGGGTAGTGATAACCAATCCACTGACAGATTCCAGAGCATTGAAGCTAAGAAACATGAGGGGGATGGAATGGAATTAGCCTCTTGTAGGTGCTCAGGTTGGGAAGAAGAATAAGGAGAAAGTAGAATTGGGTAATTGGTGCTATTGCTTGGTAGTGGGCAGTGACAACTGCCTTAGTGGAATCCTCAGAGTGTGGCTGGGGAGACATAAAAGAGACCTGTCAAATAATTAAGAGCGCTCAAGTCTGTGGGGGACTATATAGTAAGAGAGAATAGGGGTTTGTGAAGTTTGAGAGAAAAACAGTAGGCATTATATCAGGACCGCTATAGATAAAAGAGGAAAAAGAAGAGGAATATGCAAATAAAAGTAACGGACTCAAGTTGGACTTGAAGGCAACATGTGGAAACTTGGAAACCAAGCTAGATAGACATGGTTACAGTCAGTGACAAACTGATGTCAAGGTGCCAAGATAAGTGATAGAAAAGATATATAATAGCAGGTAACGGAGGTGTGAAAATTTATGTGAAAATTGAGGCATAAAAACATTTGTTAAAGGTTAGAAGAACATTACCCTGTGTGAAATGAAGCTGTACATACCAAAAACCTGCAAGTTAAATCAGCACACTTTACAAAATCACGAGAGTTAGCTGCCTGAACTCGGGAGAAAATCTGGAAAGGTTCCCGCTCCTGACTGTAACCAAAAAATTCATACTAAAAGTGTACAGGCACCAGGTGAGGGGAGGAGCATGCTCACTGATGGTGTTCTCTGTACTTTCCTATTTAGGTTGACATAATGTGTGGGATTCTACGGCCTTGCTCGTCCCAAAACCGTAAAATCCCACCCGAGGTTAATGGACCTTCCCATGCTCCACTCCTCGCCTGCTCCAATTCCCATGGCAGGCGGGGTGGTAAAATTCAGGCCAATCTTTGGTCAAGAACAGAGAAAGCTGGAAAAACTCAGCAGATCTGCCAGCATCGATCGAGAGAGAAAGACAGTTAACGTTTCAAGTTATGGAGCCTTCTTTGGAACCGAAAGACGGGAGAATGCTACTGCAAAAGAAACTGCAACAGAAATAGTAACTTCAAAAGCGAATGACAGACGGCCTGGTGTGAGAGGGGAGGGGTGTTTTGCATTGAGGCAAATGCATGTATGGGATATTAAATAAAGAAATGAAATGAAAGGGGGTTTTAAAATGGAGGAGAAAGGTCAACATCTAAATCAGTCCCGAGGGCTACAACGTTGAGTTCAGCAGCTTTACATTTTGACCTTTCTCTTCCAATCAAGCACATGCTAGGATATTATATCAGATGAAATATGTATATTGTTATTGTGTAGTAAGAGTATTAGCAACACCAGGTTAAAGTCCAACAGGTTTATTTGGTAGCAAATACCATTAGCTTTCGGAGCGCTGCTCCTTCGTCGGGGGGAAGAGAGTAAGTGCCCGCGTAGGTCAGTAATGGGTTGATCTGAGTTAATACCTTTAGAATTCTGGTTAAGAGGTTTTGGAAAAGCTCTGGTTTATTCAGGGCAGCATATGGAATACTGACCAGGAAGGGATTGGAATTATCGATTCTGAAAATAATCAAAAATGGATGACGGTTTCAGCAGCTGACAAGCTAATGCAGGAGTGAAGATCAGTGATATTGTGGGGGCAGAAGTAGGCAGTCTTCTGATGAGGAGGATATGGATTTGGAAATTCTGCTCAGAGGCATATATGATATCAAAACCATGGGCAGCCTGATTCACCTCAAGACAGTGGTTCATGAAAGAGAGCAATCGGTGGTTAGGAAGCAAGAGATTGCAGCAGGGGTCAAAGACAATAGCTTTGTTTTCTCATTATTCAATTGCAGGAATTTGAGTCTCATCAAGGAGTGGATGTTGGATAAGGGGTGAGACAATTTAAAGACAGTTGCAGCGTCAAGAGATGGTGGTGAGGCAGAGTGTGATGCCATCAACATTCATGTGGAAACTGATGTCATGTCCGAAACTGATGTCATGTCCTCAGCTAATGTCACTGAAGGGATGCACGTAGAGAAACATGAGTGGGCCGAGGATGGATCTTGGGAGAAAGAGGTTAATAGTACGGAAAGAGGAAACAAAGCCTACTGAAGGAAGGTCTTGCACCTTGAATATATAGATAAGAGTGGAACAAAGCATAGATTGATTAGCCAAGTAGGTACTCTATTTAAAAGTTAAGCATGATAATTTACTGTGCAACAAGTGTTCAAAAAGCCTTGTCATTGGCTCTTTTATTTCACAATTTCAAAGGTTATGTGAACAATCTGTTAAAATAAGGGCAGATTGATAAATAATTAGAGTAGATTTCTCACAATTTTCCTGCCAGTGCTCGTCATGGCAAATTCCCAGGTCATGCAGGAAGTGCCATTCCAATTCACAAAAATTATTTTCAGGTAATAATGAACAACATCTTTGGTTTTATGAATGACAGCAATTTTATTTTACTAGGTGTGAACAATCTTAAAAAATGATGTACACTTGATGTCAACTTATTTTAAGAAAGATGTCAAGGACATGCACAGGGTGCAGGAGCGATTAAGCCAACCTAAGCAAATTTGTGATGAGATTTAATTTGAATCTAGGAGGCAAAAAAAATGGTTCTGTTTTGGGATCGTCTAAATTATGGGGAATTTAATCAGGTAGAGGAAAGTGATATCCAAATTAGGAAATTTGGGGATGACACTAAAGTCGGTGGAGTTGTAGACAGTGCGGAGGGAAGTGGCAGGTTACAGAGGGACATAGATAAGCTGCAGAGCTGGGCTGAGAGGTGGCAAATGGAGTTCAATGCGGAAAAGTGTGAGGTGATTCACTTTGGAAGGAGTAACAGGAATACAGAGTACTGGGCTAATAGTAAGATACTTGGTAGTGTGGATGAACAGAGGGATCTGGGTGTCCATGTGCATAGATCCCTGAAAGTTGGCACCCAGGTTGATAGGGTTGTTAAGAAGGCGTACGGTGTGTTAGCTTTTATTGGTAGAGGGATTGAGTTTCGGAGCCAGGAGGTCATGCTGCAACTGTAATGCGGAAAAGTGTGAGGTGATTCACTTTGGAACGAGTAACAGGAATACAGAGTACTGGGCTAATGGTAAGATACTTGGTAGTGTGGATGAACAGAGAGATCTGGGTGTCCATGTGCATAAATCCCTGAAAGTTGGCACCCAGGTTGATAGGGTTGTTAAGAAGGCGTACGGTGTGTAAGCTTTTATTGGTAGAGGGATTGAGTTTCGGAGCCAGGAGGTCATGCTGCAACTGTACAAAACTCTGGTGCGGCCGCATTTGGAGTATTGCGTACAGTTCTGGTCACCATATTATAGGAAAGATGTGGAAGTGTTGGAAAGGGTGCAGAGGAGATTTACCAGGATGTTGCCTGGTATGGTGGGAAAATTGTATGAGGAAAGGCTGAGGGGCTTGAGGTTGTTTTCGTGAGAGAGAAGAAGGTTAAGAGGTGACTTAATAGAGGCATACAAGATGATCAGAGGATTAGATCGGGTGGATAGTGAGAGCCTTTTTCCTCGGATGGTGTTGGCTAGCACGAGGGGACATAGCTTTAAATTGAGGGGTGAGAGATATAGGACAGATGTTCGAGGTAGGTTCTTCACTCAGAGTAGTAAGGGCGTGGAATGCCCTGCCTGCAGCAGTAGTGGACTCGTCAACGTTGAGAGCGTTCAAGTGGTTATTGGATAAACATATGGATGATATTGGAACAGTGTAGATTAGAGGGGCTTTAGATTGGTACCACTGGTCGGCGCAACATCGAGGGCCGAAGGGCCTGTACTGCGCTGTAATGTTCTATGTTCTATTGGTTGGTGCAGCATTACTTGGAGGACATAAATCCGAGATCATCAGAAGAACAAAGGTATTACCCAATCAGTTCTTTGAACATGAGGTGCCCCCAAGAAACAAAGGTGCATTCAGAAACCATAACAAAATGGAAGTGGATCAATTCACAAAAAGAATATAACAAAAGGGACTGCTGACAATGGAACTAAGCAAAGAGGCGCTGAGGAGAACAGGAACAGGCATATTGACTAAATGGCTTCTCCTTGTGCTGCAAAATTTGCTGAGTCTAAGACCGCAAATACAGAGTGGTTTGTATTTGGACTTGCAAGCTACTTTGCTATCTCACTGAAACTGAAAAGATTTTGAGAGGACTTCACTGGGTAGGCATCAAAAGGTTGTTTCTGCTGGCTGGGAATCAAGAACACTGGAGAACAGTCTCAGAATAAGAGGTCAGTATCTTAAGACTCAGGTGAGAAATAATTTTTTCACTCAGGAGATTGTGAATATTTAAAATTCTTTACTCCAGAGGACTCAAGATGCTCCTCATTCATTGCATGTATTCAAGGCAGAGGTAGATCGACTTTTGAACTCTAGGAGAATCAGGGATATGGGGTTCTGGTGGGGAAAGTGGAGTTGAGATCAGAGAGAGACCGTGATCATACTTAAAGGCAGAGCAAGCTCGGGGAGCAGTATGGCCTACTCCTAGTCTCATTTACACATTATGCTCCTTATTTTCTTCCATGCTAAATTTCACCATTAAATAACAGGTTATATATCTATCACAGCTGTCATTGGACATTTCCATGCTGCTAACCTGATGATGAATCACCTTACTCTTAGAAGCTCTGTCAGACCACTACAACTCTGCTTTCTAATAAATTATATATTCCTTTTCAATGTCAGTATTAAAATAGTTGGCATTATAAATAAGACATCAATGTGATAAATCCATAGGCATTTCACAGCAAGCAAAATGTTGAAAAGCTGTTATATTTGAACCAGAAAGGCAAACCAATAATTCTGCCGCACAAATCTAAAGTCTTAATGAACATATCAAACAAGATAAGGATACTGAGTGCTGCTAGGAAAAAATGCCATAGATTGGTAAAAGGAAGAAGAGAAAAGGCCAAAATAGCACATGCTGTGAAAAGAATAGAAAGGAAAGGACTTCCATTTAGAAAACATAACCTCCATAACCTCAAGATAGCCCAGTTCTTCGCAGCTAATGAAATACTTTTGATGTGTAAAGCAGGAAACATGGCAATAAATTTGTATGCAGCAAGGTCCCATAAATAGCAATGGGATGACAGGATTAATGATGTTTGATGAGGGATAAATATAGGCCAGGATGCTGGGGAAAACTTCCCTGCTCTTCTTCGAATACTGCCATGGGATCATTTGCGTCCACTTGAAAGGGTAGATGCTGGCCAGGTTTGATGTCTTTCCTGAACGAGGAAAAATATGATATTGCAGTGAAGTATATGTTTGGATTGTATACACAAGTCTCTCAAGTGAGGCCTGAACCCATAACCTTTGGATATAGAGGCAAAAATGCCATGATGGACCAAGGTTGACACACATAACATGGGGAATTCGAGCGATATGGGGTTAGTTCAGGAAAGAAGCATTGATGTAGATGATCTAATTGAATGATGGAGCAGGCTTGAGGGGACAAATGGTCTATTCCTGCTCTTATGCTCTATGGGAATATGACATTGAGATCGAGGATCAGCCATGATCACATTGAATGGCGGAGCAGGCTCGTAGGGCTGAATGGGCTGCTCATGGCCCTAGTTTCTATGTTCCACTCTCCATCAAGAGACAATCTCCCTTGAAATTTAATGGCATTACCATCACCAAATTCTTCACTATCAACATCCTGGGGATTATCATTGACCAGAAATTGAACTGGACCTGCCACATATACAGTGGCTACAAAAGCAAGTAAATCACCTCCTGACTTGTCTACTATCTACAGATACAAGTCAGCAGTGTGATAGAATACTCTCCAATCGCCTTGAGTGCAGCTCCAACAACACTCAAGGATAAAGCAGTCTGCTTGATTGGCAATCCATCCACCCCTTGAACTTTCACTCCCTCCCCACTGGCACACAATGGCAGCATGTGTACCATCTACAAGATACATTGCAGCAGTTCACCAAGGCTCCTTCGACAGCACATCCCAAACATATGACCTTTACCACACACAAGACTAAAGGCAACAGATACATGGGAACACCACCATCTTCAGCTTCCCCTCCAAGACACACACCATCTTGACTTGGAACTGTATCACCAATTCTTCACTGTCGCTGGGTCAAAATCCTGGACTCTTTTCTGAATAGCACTGTGGGTGTACTTAGACCGCATGGAGTGCAACTGTTCAAATAGGCAGCTCATTATCAGTTTCACAAGGGCAATTAGGATGGACAATAAATGCTGGCCGAGCCAGGTGATGCCCACATCTAGTGAATGAATAAATGAAAGAAAACACCTCCACTTTGAAGTGTCCATGCAGTCTCCCATCTGCCTCAGCAGGGCCCACCTCGCCCAGAACGGCTGCCAGCTAAGTATAAGTGCAGACCTTTTTATTCGACCTCCTATTCCCTTGTCCAGCTGCCACCCTCCATTGGATTGGGCTTCCTGAGGTGTTTTTTTTTTAAGCATATCTTCACACCCACACTTTTTTTTAACCCCTTTGTGGAGGAAGTACAAAGAACAAAGAACAAAGAACAATACAGCACAGGAACAGGCCCTTCGGCCCTCCAAGCCCGCGCCGCTCCCCGGTCCAGGATTGAATCCTGAATCCAGGATCCCCGCTCAATTTTCCAGCCTATCTACATACCAATATCCTATCCACCGAGCTGTCCCTCACAGCTACGATGCATTGTTCATTACAACATATTAACTCACCCCAACCCCCCCATTCCAGACTATGTGATCTCCAGGGAGAGGCGAAAACCCAGAGTGAAAAACCCCAGGGCCAATATGGGGAAAAAAAAATCTGGGAAATTCCTCTCCGACCCCCTGAGGCGATCGAAACGAGTCCAGGAGATCACAATGGCCCTGATCGGGAAATGCTTCCCAACCCTAGTCATTTCCACTTCCACGAGAAACAAGGAACAATTAGCCCGCGCCGCTCCCTGGTCCAAACTAGACCACTCCTTTGTATCCCTCCATTTCCACTCCGTTCATATAGCTGTCTAGATAAGTCTTAAACGTTCCCAGTGTGTCCGCCTCCACCACCTTGCCCGGCAACACATTCCAGGCCCCCAAGACCCTCTGTGTGAAATATGTCCTTCTGATATCTGTGTTAAACCTCCCCCCCCCCTCACCTTGAACCTATGACCCCTCGTGAACGTCACCACCGACCCGGGGAAAAGCTTCCCACCGTTCACCCTATCTATGCCTTTCATAATTTTATACACCTCTATTAAGTCTCCCCTCATCCTCCGTCTTTCCAAGGAGAACAACCCCAGTTTCCCCAATCTCTCCTCATAACCAAGCCCCTCCATACCAGGCAACATCCTGGTAAACCTCCTCTGTACTCTCTCCAAAGCCTCCACGTCCTTCTGGTAGTGTGGCGACCAGAACTGGACGCAGTATTCCAAATGCGGCCGAACCAACGTTCTATACATCTGCAACATCAGACCCCAACTTTTATACTCTATGCCCCGTCCTATAAAGGCAAGCATGCCATATGCCTTCTTCACCACCTTCTCCACCTGTGACGTCACCTTCAAAGATCTGTGGACTTGCACACCCAGGTCCCTCTGCGTCTCTACACCCTTTATGGTTCTTCCATTTATCGTGTAGCTCCTCCTTACATTATTCCCACCAAAATGCATCACTTCGCATTTATCAGGATTGAACTCCATCTGCCATTTCCTTGCCCAAATTTCCAGCCTATCTATATCCTTCTGTAGCCTCTGACAATGTTCCTCACTATCTGCAAGTCCTGCCAGTTTTGTGTCGTCCGCAAACTTACTGATCACCCCAGTTACTCCTTCTTCCAGATCATTTATATAAATCACAAACAGCAGAGGTCCCAATACAGAGCCCTGCGGTACACCACTAGTCACAGGCCTCCAGCCGGAAAAAGACCCTTCCACTACCACCCTCTGTCTTCTATGACCAAGCCAGTTCTCCACCCATCTAGCCACCTCCCCCTTTATCCCATGGGATCCAACCTTTTTCACTAGCCTACCATGAGGGACTTTGTCAAACGCTTTACTAAAGTCCATATAGACAACATCCACGGCCCTTCCTTCGTCAACCATTTTGGTCACTTCTTCAAAAAACACCACCAGGTTAGTGAGGCATGACCTCCCTCTCACAAAACCATGTTGACTATCGTTAATGAGTTTATTCCTTTCTAAATGCGCATACATCCTATCTTTAAGAATCTTCTCCAACAACTTCCCCACCACGGACGTCAAGCTCACCGGCCTATAATTACCCGGGTTATCCTTCCTACCCTTCTTAAATAACGGGACCACATTGGCTATCCTCCAATCCTCTGGGACCTCACCTGTGTCCAGTGACGAGACAAAGATTTGCGTCAGAGGCCCAACGATTTCACCTCTCATCTCCCTGAGCAGCCTTGGATAGATTCCATCAGGCCCTGGGGATTTGTCAGTCTTTATATTCTCTAACAAACCTAACACTTCCTCCTTTGTAATGGAGATTTTCTCCAACGGTTCAACACTCCCCTCCGAGACACTCCCAGTCAACACATCCCTCTCCTTTGTGAATACCGACGCAAAGTATTCATTTAGGATCTCCCCTACCTCTTTGGGCTCCAAGCATAAGTCCCCCCTTTTGTCCCCGAGAGGTCCGATTTTTTCCCTAACAACCCTTTTGTTCCTAACGTATGAATAAAATGCCTTGGGATTCTCCTTAATCCTGTCTGCCAAGAACATTTCGTGACCCCTTTTTGCTCTTCTAATTCCCCGTTTGAGTATTTTCCTACTTTCATTGTACTCCTCCAGAGCTCCCTCCGTTTTTAGCTGATTGGACCTAACATACGCCTCTCTTTTCCTTTTGACCAGTCCCTCAATTTCCCTGGTTATCCACGGTTCCCTAATCCTACCCTTCCTATCCTTCTTTTTTACAGGCACATGCTTGTCCTGTAGCCCTAACAACCGTTCCTTAAAAGACTGCCACATACCAGATGTGGATTTACCCTCAAACAGCCTCTCCCAATCAAGAGCTGCCAATTTGTGCCTTATCCCAATAAAGTTAGCCTTCCCCCAATCCAACACCTTACCCTTGGGACACCACTCATCCTTTTCCATCACTATCCTAAAGCTAACAGAATTGTGGTCACTATTTGCCACATGTTCCCCAACCAAAACTTTGAAGACCTGACCGGGCTCATTCCCCAGTACCAGGTCCAGTATAGCCCCCTCTCTAGTCGGGCTGTCCACATATTGTTCCAACGAACCCTCCTGTACACATTTTACAAATTCCTCCCCATCCAGAGTCCCTGCCCTCAGCAATTTCCAGTCTATACCAGGGAAATTGAAGTCTCCCACTACAACAACCCTATATTTCCTGCACCTATCCAGTATCTCCTGACATATCCATTCTTCCACTTCCCTTGGGCTGTTGGGGGGCCTGTAGTACACCCCCAACATAGTGACTGCGCCTTTCCTGTTTCTAAGCTCCACCCAGAGTGACTCGCTACACGACTCCTCCGAATTGTCCTCCCTCTGCACCGCTGTAATATGCTCTCCAACCAATACCGCTACTCCCCCACCTCTTTTGGCCCCTCCTCTGTCTCGCCTAAAACACTTGTACCCTGGAATATTCAGCTGCCAGTCCTGTCCCTCTTTCAACCAAGTCTCTGTCACCGCAACCACATCCAAATTCCTCGTGCGCATTAAGGCCCCAAGTTCGTCTGTTTTACCTGCTACGCTCCTTGCATGGAAGTATAAGCACTCCAGACCCCCAGGCTCAGTGAGGTCGTCCTCCCCCAGAGTGCTCTTCTTCTTTGCCAGCCTTGTCCCAGCCCCAAGCTCGTCCCCAGCCACCACACTTATAGACCTAATAGTTTGATCCCCACCCCCCTGCCATACTAGTTTAAACCCCCCCGAACTGCATTAGCAAAGCTCCCAGCCAGGATATTTGTGCCCTTCCAACTTAGTTGTGACCCCTCCCTCTTGTACAGGTGCCATCCCCTCCTGAAAACCTCCCATTGGTCTATGAAAATAAAGCCCTCCCTCCTGGACCAGTCCTTTAGCCAGGCATTCATTTGAACCAACCCCCTATTCTTAGCCTCACTGGCACGAGGCATTGGGAGCAGCCCAGAGATGGCCACCCTAGTGACCCTACTTTTTAACCTATTTCCCAACTCCCTGAATTGCTCTCTTAGGACCCCCCTACTCTTCCTATCTACGTCATTTCCACCAATGTGTATAATGACATCCGTTTCTTTATCTTCCCCTTTTAATATGCCTCCTATCCGCTCGGAGACATCCGTGACCCCAGCACCAGGTAGGCAGACTACCATCCTGGAGTCCCGTTCGCCCCCACAGAATCGCCTGTCTGTGCCTCTAACTGACGCATCCCCCACCACTATCGCTCTCCTAACCCCTCTCTTCCCTTTCCGGGCCACAGAGCCTGACTGTGTGCCAGTGACCTGGTCACTGTGTCTTACCCCTGGAGAGGCACACTCCTCCACACTATCTAAAACAATGTACCTGTTTTGGAGTGGGACAACCACAGGTGACCCCTCTTCTAACTGTCCACTCCCCTCCCCTCTCACACCTGTCACCAAGCCCTTCCTATTTTGAGACACCTCTGGAGTCCTCCCTTGTACTTTACCCTTCTGCCCTTTACTCCTCCTAACTGTGACCCACGTGTCATTCTCCCGATGCCCCGGTGTAACTAGTTGCCTATAACTGCTGTCAATTTTTCTCCCATTTTCCCTGACTAGGCTAAGGTCAGCGATCTGCAGCTCCAGTTCCCTAACACGGTCCCTTAAGAGCTGCAGTTCCACGCACCTGGCACATATGTGAACCTCTGGGAAGCTAGGTGTTTGCAGGAACTCCCACATCCCACATCGGAAGCACTGATCTGGCCGATCACTCATACCTGCCATTATCCTTTACAGGGTTGGGTAAAAAATAACTAGCCTTGCCCTTTCAGCCCAAGCCCTGTGAGCCAAAGCCCTTATAGTGCACACTCTGCTACCCACTCACTACACTGCCCGCTCCCGACGCTGCCCGCTGTATAGTGCAGACGGCTTTTTATGCTCCCGGCGAACCCCCCCGGTAACTGCCTTTTATACTAAGACTCAACCTCCCAGAATCCCCTTCAGCTGACCTCACTTCCTCAATTCAAAACCCTGAAAAAAGCCCGCGAAATATACTAGGAATACCCTTAAATGAATAAATGAATAATTAAATCACTTCTTAGCTTACTCTCAGCACTCCTGCTAAGACTCTCTCCCCCAGTCTCACTCCAGTTAAACAAAGTAATGGAAGGATTCCTCAAGCTGATTATGAATCCATTGAGCAAGGCCTCCCTCCTGAGGTGGGTGGCACAGTGGTTAGCACTGCTGCCTCTGAGCGCCACGCACCCAGTTCAATTCCAGCCTCGGGTCGCTGTCTGTGTGGAGTTTGCACATTCTCCCTGTGTCTGTGTGGGTTTCCTGTGGTTTCCTCTCACACTCCAAAGATGTGTGGGTTAGGTTGATTGGCCATACTAAATTGCCACTAAGTGTCAGGGGGATTGGCAGGGTAAACACATGGGTTTACAGGGATGGGGCCTGGGTGGAATTGTTGTCGGCGCAGGCTTGATGGGCCGAATGGCCTCCTTCCACACTATAGGGATTTTATGATTCTAACCTTATAAAATCTAGACCACAGTCTACTATATAATCAGCAGACATCATATCCAGCATGGAAAGGAAGCTGGAATTAGAGTCTGCCAAAGATAAATCATCAGTCTGACAGTCGAGAGAGGGTAAAGGGAGCAGTAATAAGTGAGTGAAACACATGATTGAAGATGATCAAAAGCACATTTAATTAATTAAAAGCAGTGTGGCTCACAGCATTCTACTACTTCTGCATTGATTCAAAATGGTACAATGTCATCTCTGTCTCATGTGTATGCAAAGGGAATGAGATATCAACTAGAACTCAAAAGCAAACCTATGTTTTGATATTCAAACTAAATACAATGTTTTATCAATTATTTTGCAACCATGTCAGCATACGGCTTGAAGCCAAATTAGCAAATGATTGTTTCATACTAAAGAGGTTTGGAAATCTGTCCAGGATAGATAATACCATTTACTTACTTGCTTTGTCTCTCCATGCTGGCTACCCTGAGATTTTCCCACCGGGAGTTCAGCAAGTTCATCTGTTCTCGGATTTCATTTTCTTCATCTTCTGTTAATTTTCCTTCTGCAATTAGCTGATTCCCAGCCTGTAGAATGTTACCCACACTACCTTGATGTGCTGTTAACTCCATCATAAAACCCTGCCAAAAAAATGAGGTAAAACATGCATTGGCGTGTGACGTTCCAACAAATAGAAAACGGACAGAAAAGGAAAACTTCATTGTTGCCGAATTAAGCTCCAAAAGTGTATTGACTTTGGTGAGAGTAAATTGCAACTCAACAGCAACTTTTAATTTACTTTGGACCCTTAATACCTAAAAAAAATTCCAAGGTGCTTCACAAAGCAAAGCGATATTAACCAAATGAGGATATGTTAAAAGAGGTACCTTCATATTTATGGCTTAAATAAGTAGCATGGAATAAGTACCTCCCTATTTCCACCCCTAACCTTTAGCTAATGCACTTACCTCATGGGCATGAAACTGCTCCTTGACCTCCTCCACATCATCGGAGACCCTGCCCTGAGCCTGCAGTGAATCCTCAGCTGAAAGCAACCAGGTTAGCACTACCTCTAATGCAGTCTGGTAGCCATCGAGATCCACTTCTGCTTCCATCAGTAGGCTTCCAGCTGGCTTCTCTACCGAGGGCTCCGAGAGCTGTTCAATGTGAAAGAGAGAGGAATTTCTTCAATTAAAAACAGGTCAAGTGTTCCACTACGTTAGATAAATAATCAAGACAATTACACTATATATGAAACTAGAAAGGAATTAGGATCTGGTTTCATTTTCTTACCATCTCCAGAGAATTTGTTCTAAATTCAAGAGCTAGTTATTAATAGCTGATAATTCTTATGCTTACTTGTCCCTTTCATATTCAGAAAGGGACATGATTGGATTCTGCACTATTCATTACATTGTTTATTCACAAATAGAAGAACCATTTTAACTGCACAATACATCCATACTGATTAATCTTTCTGGGACTTAGCAGTTTTGCAATTTCACTTAAATAAAACAAACAACCCATTCAGTCTTTCACTTTTAAGAATAAATTAAGTTTTTCACAAGAATATTGAATTGGGTTTTGCCTCTGGCATAGTTAACAACATCATGATTCTGGATCTGGTTGTAGTTGTAGCAGAAATAAAACAGCAAATAAACTTCCAACCAACATTCCAACAACACCTCACTCCAGCATTCCACCCATTTCTCTTCTCTCCTATCCTTCTCTATTTCCATCACCAGAGTCAATGGGCTGGATTTAATCAGCCCACCCTGGTCTCACCTACTGGTTGGAAAACTACAGACCAGGTGCTGGAAAATTAGATTCTTGGTGGCAGTGCAGACTTGAAAGGCCGAAGGGCCTCCTTCTGTGCTACGTGACCATCAGGCACTCATTTGGCCTTTCCTGGGATTCAGGAACCTGGCAGCAGAAATACTGCCCACCAACAGTAGCCCGCCAATTAGAGGCTGTCGTCTTGCCAATGCCACTGCAGTAGCCAGTGCTGGCCATGCACTTACCAGAGGCCCAGGATCACTGTGGACCCCAGGTCTAAGGTAATGAGAGTAGATAGGGATTCTGGGTGGGGATCACTGGAGTGATTTTTGGGGGATTGGAGACAAGGGCAGTGGGGAGGCTTTCAGTGGGCACCCCCTTCCTGATGCCAGATCTCTCTGCCAGGCACTATGTGCCTGATAATGAGGGATGCAGAGAAATCAGAGGATGTTTGAACAAATGGATGGTGTCAACGCTTGTCACAGTTTTCTGTTTCTATTTCCTGAGTCCTCTTGCATCAACTGAAAAATTATCCATTTGCACATAAACAATTTTCCAAACACTAACCTCAGTAAGGGATAAGAGGTGAAAATAATATTGAAGTAATGCAATATTCCAATTGTACTGCCCAAAAGTCCACTAATTTTTAACAAGGTAATAAATCCCACTTTAGTTTCATTTTTTTCCCACGCATTGGATGAATGGGATAAGAGTCCAGAAACCCTGACAGCTTGTCAGAACAGTCCTGTGGTATAATTAAAGCAGCAGGCTGAATGTTCGGGTGGAACTTCAATTCAGCAAAGTTTTGCCCCTTTGTGGCATTGCTGGGGAAATGTTACCATTTTCTAGAATTAGTATATTTTAATCTGATGTTGATTTACAGGTTTAAATCTTCCCCTGTTAATCAACCCTGTGCAAGGTGAACACTATCCTTCTGTACAGCTCTGACATTTCCAAAAATTTACTCCACCACTCCAGAAATTTGAAACACACCTTTCCACAACATATAGATGCCTCTCATATTCCTAAGCACATGGCATTGGAAATAATTGTGCGATTGTTGCCCTTGAGTTCCTGCTGTTCAATTTTGGTTCTTTCACATTCTCTCTGCATGACCTCTATTGTAGTATTTCCTGTGTTACTGGTTTTGACATGAATAACAACATCAAACAGATTGCATCCTTTTCAAAAAAATTAGCCCACCTACTGTGTTATATAACTTACTCTGGCACCTGCAAGGCAACACCAATCAAGACTTGATCTCAACTGCAAAAATCTAAGCCTTTCTATCTCCTGTATTACTGCACAAATACTTGCTCGAAATGGTTACTTGATAAAGAGTGGGAACCCAGCCTGATTTTTTTGCTTCTTATCCTCGGGATGCAAAGGCTAAGTTTATCATTCCAACCACTCTGGCTGAGAATCAAATCTGGGACCTTTCTGATCTGTATCACTTAATAACATAGCAATATTGTAGGCATTAAGGAGCATCCACAATTCAGTAGGAAGCCTGGATTGGTGGGTTAGAGTAAAACAGAAGTGACCTTTGATGAGTCAAATGGCCTTTTTCATCCTCAATTATTTTTGATTACACTCTCATACATTACACCGGGGGTGCATTTATCCTCTTGCCCATCATGTGTGCAATTAAAGTTTTCAGTGAACTTCTGTTGCAGCAAAGGCAACATCAGAAAGCAAACCGTGATTTTATCTTCTGACCCGGCCCATTCTGCCTCTTGTTTAAGTTTTGAAAAGTGTGTGTAAACAGTATCAATTAAAGTTGCCATTTGTTTCAAAGTTTGAATCCATATGCTCCATTCATCATGGAAGGTGTGAATTAAACAAGCTGGTGTTTTTAGCACCACTCGTATTTTAAACTATATTTCATACTTAAGTACCACATAAAAGTAAGCACAAACCCACAAAACATTGAGTTCTTTAAATAAGACACCAGTGTGTTCAGTCTTCTCAATTGCATTTTAATGTCTACTTTCAAGTGCCAAGATTATAGACTTAAACATATTAATAAGCCATATTACATACCAATGGATTCTGAATTAAACTCTACAGTGAAACAGTAAATATTCTTTTTTGCTGCCATTTTTATAAGGGACATTTTGTGTAAAATGATTTTAACACCTCAGTTGTAATATTTCTCTACACGACTGAATGATGAATTTCCCAGACAAATTAAGTTGTAAAGGCCATTTGATGCATGAAGAACGTGAAGATTTTAAAGTCTATACATATATAAAACTCATACTATAGCGTCTAATAAGTTACATGGTCTACTCAGAGATAAACCAGCATCATAGGGGCGGCATGGTGGCACAGTAGTTAGCACTGCTGCCTCACAGTGCCACGGACCTGGGTTCAATTCCCAGCTTGGGTGACTGTGTGGGGTTTGCACATTTTCCCCATGTCTGCTTGGGATTCCTCCAGGTGCTCCGGTTTCCTCCCACAGTCCAAAGATGTGTGGGTTAAGTGGATTGACCATGCTAAATTGCCACTTGGTGTCAGGAGAACTAGCTAGGGTAAATGCATAGGGTTATGGGGATAGGGCCTGGGCGGGATTGTGGTCAGTGCGGACTCGGTGGGCCAACTGGCCTCCTTCTGGATTCAATGATCTAACTAAAGAAACTGAAACATGCAGACAATTAAGTTTATTTTGGCAATTATTCAATGTTGAAGACAATAAATATTTCATAATTTCAAAAAGGAGATGAACAAATATTCAATATTATTTACAGTATTTCTTAGAAAGAACATTTTCTTTTCTTCCTTGCATAGATCATATTTAATGCAATCATGCAAATAGGCTGAAGAAAATCAACAAAATGTGTATCCTTCCTCTCGTCAGTAAAATATTTCTGAACTCACCTTCTACATTTTGATCACTTAATTATTTCTGATATTTTAATTGAGTCAAAATGTTAGTGCCTTTTGCAAATTATAAATCTGTATTATAAATTAAATCCATGTAAAAGTCAGAAACAACTAAATGTCACATCTATTACTAGGCATGAAAGGTTCAGCCTAAATGAGAAAGATCATTCTAAAGTAGCAGTTAGGGATGGAGGCTGAAGCAAATCTAAAAACACTTCAACAATGTTAATTAGAGTCTGTTTGGAAAAAATTACTCCCAGTGCCAGGGAAACTAGAATTAAAAATGGCAGCACACATGTAAGTGAGTCAAAGAAAAAGTCTCTATACACCCAAAACACATTTTGTGCCTAGTGATTAGTAATAATGTCAGTTCACAGAGAGACTTACACTTTGTTTGATATTGATATAGTCTATGGATTGGGAAGGATAAATAACCATTCTTGATCTTTGTTCATTTTGCACTTCTTCAGTGATCGACTGGTGTGGGTGATACCTCAGTCTGGGCTCGCGAATGTATTGCCTACTCTATCACATACTCATACTAGTCTGTGTCATGCCCAGTAAAGGCACTCATTTTCATAAATTTAAATATGGATTTTGCATGAAAGTTTCAAGCATGGTCTTTTATTTAAAATGAACATTGATGAACTGTTAAGATTGTGACCAAGGGTCAGGTGACCTTTGCAACTTCAACAGACCATCTAAGCTTCCAGAAAGTTGTAATCTATATCACCCTTGGTGGGGGACCTCCGATTTAAATTAACACATCAAGATGAATACTATCTATGGAATACATACTTGCCACTGTTTGGGGATTTAACCGAAACAAGTCCAGATTCTGTGGGTATGATCCTACTGGCTGTTCATGCTACACTCCTGCTGCAGTGAAGTCGAAGAATTTGGCACCCAGCTAAATCTCCATTCACTGTAGCAAGATGGGCAAGTCCCACCAGCATGAATGGCCGTAACATTCTGGCCCATGTCTCTGAGTTGGCATCCTAACAATGAGTTCTTGGCAGAAACCTATTCATCTTGAATAAGTGAAAAACTCATTTGCTATCTCCATTGTATAGTAATAGCTATGAGCTAAGCTTCCAGGTGGATAATATTAGAATTGTGACCAAAAACAGCAGGAAATAATAAGTTTTTATCTGAAGATGCAGAAAGATCAGGGCAGTCTGCAAAAGAACACCAAAAGAGACAGTAACCGTAGCAAAAGGCTGTGTAATCTTTGCCTTTAAGGGCCAGAAGGCCATACATCTTAAAGAGCCTCCCATTATGATTCCAAAACTCTCGGGGTGGGATTTTCTGGCCTCGCTCGCCACGAAACCGGAAAATCCCACCTGAAGTCAACGGACCTTTCAATGGTTTGCCCCTCGCCCGCTCCCATTCCCGTAGCGGGTAGGACAGTAAAATTCACCCCCAGGTCAATTTGTAAATAAGTTTGAACTCCTAATACAAAAACCACAGGTGCCTAACTTTGTGACTTGCAGAACAATAATCTCTTTGAGGGAATTCTGCAACTTTCCAGATATCTGACTTCAGCTATTTGAGCCAATCTGAACTACAATTCAAGAGTTCAAAAAGATTCTGTTTTAATGAATTGTTCTTTGACCACAAATCTAACATATGAATTGTTAACTATTCTTTTCCTTTAACTTGTTGTGGACGGAGAAAGAACGGCTGCAACAATGATTTAACAACAATATTGGTAATGGTGGCTTTAAAATGGTTATTCTGTTTGAGAGTGAAGCATGCTGGGAATTTTGGTCAATTTATAGATTACAACCAGACCTAGGTCGTAAAGAGGCTCTGGTCCGGGAGCTGTGATCTGAAGCTTCCTGTATTGGTCAGATCAGTTGTTTACATTAACTGAGACAGCGCGGTTCTGATTTATGGTTGCTACGTATGGGACATGTAAAATGAGCTAAGTATCATGGCTTCATTCAAAAGTAATTTCACTGGATGTTTGAGCCATGTGACCAGTTCCTGGTAACACAATTGGCTGGATGACAGAGAATCTTCCAGAAGCGAGTGGAGAATTGTGGATAAAAGACATGCGAGTCCTTTGTTTGGCAGCGATAACTTCAAGAGAACAACCATCGCAACAAGATCTTGTACCCTGAAGGAGACTTCGAAGAGAACTAGAAGGTAGATTCAACATAGAGGATATTTCTTGGCCCAGGTTTTCCTAAACTTGGTAGTATCTATTTTCAGTTAGATAGTTAAAATTGATGTTCAGTTAAAGTTCAGTAAAGAGTTAATGAGTTGCAACTGTTTATGTTTGAGTTAGAATCATAGAATCCTTACAGTACAGAAGGAGGCCATTTGGCCCATCGAGTCTGTACCGACCATAATCCCATCCAGGCCCTATCCCCCGTAACTCTGCACATTTACCCTACTAATTCCCCTGACACTAGGGTCAATTTAGCATGGCCTAGCAACTTAACTCGCACATCTTTGAACTGTGGGAGGGAACCAGAGCACCCGGAGGAAACCCACGCAGACACGGGGAGAACGTGCAAATTCCACACAGACAGTGATCCTAGGCCAGAATTGAACCCGGGTCCTTGGCGCTGAGGCAGCAGTGTGAACCACTGTGCCGCCCCTAGTTGATACTAGAAGTGTTAAATAAAGAAATAATTGAATTACTGTCCTTGGTACTAGGAGTGTTAAATCAAGTTGGTAGTAGAGTTGGTACTAGAGTACGAACTAGAGTTGGTACTCGAAGTGTTAAATAAAGAAAGAATTGAATTACTGTCCTTGTTTGTCTCATTAAACTGGAATGCTTGGAAGCTGTTTAAATTGAAGCTGTATAACATTGTTATTTTGGTTGCACTAATAGCAGTGTACTATCATCTTTCATTGTATCTTTTTCAGTGGTAGTTGTGTGAAGGACAATGCATTTAGATTTTCAGGGTGAATGTGTGAATAAATAATGCTCATTATTTAAACCCACAGAAACTTGCTAAGTTGTGAACCTTTCTTTCTAAATTGACCACACATTCCAGGAGCTAAAAACCATACTTATCTTCCTCTCCAGGACCGTACTGATTATAGACAGTAAGGAAAGGGCACAGGATTTCAGTTTATCTCACCCCCCCCCGCCCCCACCCCCATAACATCTGGGCCACGATTTTCCCATGCCGCTGAGCTAAGTTTGTAGCGCAGCGGGCAAGTGATTCTCACGTCGGCCGAAACGCGGGGTCCGCGCGAGCGTTTGCACCCCGCTTGTGTCTCCCAGCTCCGGATTTCCAGCGGCCCGTGCTCCCCACCAGAAATCTGCAGCGAGGCACCAAGACCATTTAAATATAATTTAAGTACAATTATCAGGCACGGGACTGAAGTCTCCGGGCCCGTTAGCATCTCGCACCCCACCAGACTATTCCATTCCAGCAGGGATTGCAGTAGCAATCTAGCAAATTTATAATGGTCATATCACCTAACCTGCACATCTTTTGGACTGGGGAGGAAACTGGAGCACCCGGAGGAAACCCACGCACACAGGGAGAATGTGCAAACTCCACACAGACAGTGACCCAATCCGAGAATCGAACTTGGGTCCCTGGCGCTCTGAGGCAGCAGTGCTAACCACTGTGTCACTGCGGGGCAATCGGGGCTCCCCCGAGGGTTGGGCAGTGGGAAGGTGCCCCCTGGGCATTGGCAGCCTGGCACTGCCAGACCGTGCCCCTTGTACCTGCTCAGGGGGCACCCTGGCACTGCCCATCAGGCATGGGGCAGTGCTAAAGGAGCGGGGCAATTGGGGGAGGGCTGGGGGTGGTCAGCCTGCTGCGAGCGTTGGAACTGTGGAGGGGAGGGGGGAAATCGGTGCGGGTGGGGGGGACAGGGCTGTGCCCAGGAATGGTCGAGGAGCCAGCGGGCCGGCAATGCATGGGTCGCAAGGCTGGCCAGCGATTGACCTAGCCAGCAATGGGGAGGCCATCAATGTGGGGCCACTGCACATGCATTGATCTCGGCACTGACAGATCGACACATGTGCAGTAGCCCATTCAGCACGCTGATTCCAGCCTTTCCCCTGAAATTTAATGACATTCACACCGTTGGCCTCTGCAGTGCACAGAGTGGGGGAGATTCTTCTCTGAACTCCCGCTGAAAGAAACGTGAATTACTCCAGTTTTCACACAAATTCGACATTTAGAATTTTTGGGGGGGAATTCCACCCCCTGATTTTGGAACTGATGAGGAGCCTTGCGAGTGTGCAAATCACTAAGTATCAGAAGATAAAGCCTGAAGCCCTCATTACTCCTTTCAGCAGCTACTGCTCCATCTCCGTGTCGTGTTGCAGATCAAAAGGAACTGCAATAACAGCCAGCAAAGAAGCTCCAGATCACCAGTTCTTTGCTCCCTATGTACACCTCGCTGCCAAATCCAGGAACTAACCACAATACTCCCAAAACACTCCATGGCTCTTCCACAAACCTGGCAGTTGCAAAGGCGAGTCAGAATCACCTTACCTGAGAGTTGGATGGCTGTTCCTTTAAAATCAGGCTAATGGAGAGGTTCCTCGTGCAACTGAATGCACATTGTTTGGTGAGTGACAAGCAAATGCTTTCAGCAGTCATGCATGGTACTTCAGCACCAACACACTGTGCAACATGGGAAAGCTGGGTCAGCCATGCTAGATGAAGCCAGGGTGTTGCATGGCCCACTCAGAGGGTGGGCTTCTGTAGCTAGCTGTGCTGGAGAGCCTACGGAGCCAAATTTGGGAGTCTAAGCATTTATGCTTTACATATTTGGGAGTTTAATATTGCTTTGCAATATATAAAAAAATGAAATGAGGTCAGGCACTGCCCTGCAGAGAAGGAGGTGGAGACATACTCAGGTGAATCTGATGCACCTCCTCCCAGTCTGTTCATAGCAGCGGAATTACAGGTCAGTCAGCAAGCTGCCTCCCTGCTTTCTTTAACAAAGAGCAATGTGTGACATTGGGTCAATCAATGATAAATCAACCTGAAATTTTAATTACATTACATGAAACATTAAAGTCCGATTCCAGCACACAAGCTGTTCTCAAATTACTTGCCTAGTCCCTGTCACCAGCTGACTTTACATTTCCTGATCTTGTTTAAAATGTTATTTCAGCATATGTATGAGAGTGGTGGTGCACCACTCTGGACCTTCAACCTTACTGAGATGGTTTATTTCATACAATTCCCCACAAAACACCTTTCTAATCACAAATTATGGAGCGGAGATGACAGCAAACAAAACACAACTGTTTGACCACCCTTAAGGGGAATCAGAAAGTGGTTCACTCTAAGTGGCTGATTCATTTTTTGCTACAACCTCAAGGATCAAAACTGGAGAGCAGACTATCCTCTCCGTTCAACTATGACGAACATGGTTAAGAAAACCAGGCAGAGGAGAAAATAGAAATTTATTTCCCAGAAGTAAAAATATGGATCAAATGTTTATTTTTCAAATCTCAAAGCTGACTCATTTTCCTCCCAATAAATGTGTTTGCAATTAGGGTTAGCATCGCTGACAAGACCAGTATTTTTAGTCCATTCTTAATTGCCCTCAGAGTAGGGCAGATGCAGTCAGTGTGACAAAGGTGCTCTCACAATGTTGTTCGATAGCAGGTTTCACAGCTGAGTGATCCAACAGGGTAAGCTCGTTGTTCCTCTTTCTCGTGGTTTCATATAACTGAGTGGTTTGTTAGGCAAATTCTCAGAGCGGTTAAAAATCACAAGAATGTAAGTAGTGGAAGCTGGAGAAGGCCTTTTGACCCCCTGAGCCTGCTCCACCATTCAACAAGACCATAGGTGATTTTCAACCTCAACTCCACCTTCCAAAACCATCCCCATGACTCTTAATTCCTAAAGTATTCAAACGACATTCAGTCTCAATCTTAAATATACTCAAGAACTCTGACACAGGGGATTCCAAAGATTCCCAACCTTCTAAGGAAAGACAGTTTTCCTCTTAAATGACTTAACCCTTATTCTGAGATTGTGACCCCATGTTTTGGATACCCTAGCTAGGGTAAACCAAAACTGCACACAGTACATAGAATCTCTCCAATGCAGAAGGAGGCCATTCGGCCCATCAAGTCTGCACTGACCATAATCCCACCCAGGCCCTATTCTCGTAACTCCACATATTTACCCTGCTAATCCCCTGACATTAGGGTCAATTTAGCATGGCCAGTCAACCTAACCTGCACAGGTATGGGCCAAATGCGGGCAATTGGGATTAGCTTAGGGGTTTAAAAAAAAAGGGCGGCATGGACAAGTTGGGCTGAAGGGCCTGTTTCCATGCTGTAAACCTCTATGACCCTATCTTTGGACTGTGGGAGGAAACTGGAGCACCCGGAGGAAACCCACGCAGCTACGGGGAGAATGAGCAATCTCCACACAGGCAGTGAAGGCCGGAATTGAACCCGGGTCCCTGGTGCTATGAGGCAGCAGTGCTAACCACTGTGCCACCATGCCGCCCCTCCAGATGTAGCCTTACCATTGTTCTGTGCAATTACAGCAAAACCTCATTATTCTTATGCTCTTTTTTAACAATAGTTAAGATATCTTGTACCTAATTGCTTGCTGTGCCTGCATTTTAACTTCCAACAATCCATGCACAGGAAACTCAAGTCCGTCCAAATGGAAACAGTTGAATGCAAGCTTATTGCTTGCATGGGGAACTGGAGTCATATATAACCCAAAATGGATAAGGAGGGCATGTTTCTTTTCCTCAAGCATATCATGACAATTTACAGAAATCCAATATCATTGAGTTCGCTTTCCCTGACAACAGCTTATAGCTCCAGAATTTTGAACCGTAATTCAAATTCTCCAACTGGCATGATGGGGTTTGAACTAAGTGTTCTGTGGATTATTAATTTGGTCCTTCAGCTGACTAATTCAGTAACATGACCACTACACTACAGTACCCTATAAATCATGCAGTTGTATTTTATAATTACTCAGAATCTATCATGAGGCTTATGCAAACAAATTATGTTTCCTATATTAAACGCAACTAATGGAAATAGGACAGGAGACAAACTCTATTCATGTAAATGTCAGTCCAATCAGGACTGAAAGCAGGCAAGTCAGCACGAGCTATGTTCAGGGCATCCCTAGTTTATAATGAGAATTCAAACAGACTTTAGAACTGCCTCCTTCTTTGCTTTTAACAATGCACCTGTGCCCATAATAAGTACACCATGTTGGATCCTTACGTGACCATTTCCTGCCTGAGACAAAGGTGAAACATCAATGAATTTCGAGCCCACATGGGTGGGGTATTTGCCTGCTGGACTCTACTTAAAAATGTCGAGATCCAATTGCTCTATCTGCAGAAACGAACTCTTCACTTTTATGAATCCAGCTAAAGTAAACATATTTACCTAATGTAGACATATAGATCCAAGTTTGTACTTCAGCTTGGGTCTTTATAATATACCTTTTGTTAATTCTTTCATGGGATGTAAGCATCGCCAGCGAAGCCAGCATTTATTACACATCCCAAATTGGCCCTTGAATGGAATGACTTGTTCGGCCATTTCAGAGGGGCAGTTAAGAGCCAACCACATAGCTGTGGATCTGGACTCACGCGTCGGCCAGACTGGGTAAGGCTATTAATGAACCAGGTGGGTTTTTATGACAATGGAATTCACATACATGTTCAGTGGAAATTTGACCGAGGTCAAATTTCTTCAACAAATTCACAAATTTCTTTTCAAGAAGCTGAATGTGCACTTAATAAGAAGTATTTCCTTTCCAGGATGGTTTACTGCAGCCAAATGATAGATTATTTCTTTCAATAATGTCCAATTACACAAAGAAATGTTCATTAGCTCTAATTCATATTTCTAGGCGCAACTCCAAAGCATTATTCTTTCCACTTACAAATTTTCTTACTTACACATTGTTTTATATCCAACATTCTTTGGCAGCCTAGAGCGAGGTTGGTTAAAAACTAATTAAACGACTTGCTCAGAAGAAAATGCAAATTAACTTGACATGGACATTGGGCGGAGTTTTCCTGTCCCACCCACCCCGGGAATTGTAGTGGGCGGGACACGGACCATGCAAAGGTCCGCTGACCTTGGGCAGGATTTTCCGGCTTTGGGCAAACATGACCAGGAAATCCTGCCCATTGTCTCCAAAAACTTCCAAGCACAGTGTCATTTTGGAGACGAAGTTGGAGAAACTGTGGAGGTGTGAAAATGGCAGCAAAGACACAACTCCATGATTTCCAACTGCACTCACAGGACCCCAAATTTTCACCAGCTAACATTCTTCCCTCCTGACTTGGGCAGCTCCACTGTGAGGGAAGGCATGCACTGGTTCTCACAATTTTTGTGGAGTCGAGCCACCTCAGAGTTGTTGTGAATCAAAACCTGGATGAGGAAACCATTTGAATGGCAAGTTAAAATGATCTTAACAGTGCCTCACATGCCAAGATAGCACTCCACTCAACTCCCATGGCACCTCGTACCCTCCATGCCAAGTAATGGTACTTCCACGCCCATTCCAACACTATAAACTCTGTTCAGAACTAATGAACTTCATGTAAATAACAGGATATCTGAAGAAGCTTTAGAAAACATTAATTTTTTTTCACAATGGCCCTAATAAACTAACAAATCAACTAGATCATTTAACGTATCAACTTTAGAAACTGCAAGCACTTGAAACCACTTTATCTTGGGTAAGAAAAGATTGTACAACTGACAGATTAGAGCAGCAAGCAAGAGCTGTCATTCAAGCAGTGTTTTCTCTGGGGTGCAGCCATTTCAACAGTATAATGGATGTCTGAGCTCTCAAACAATTATTTAACCCATAGCAATTTTTATCTGTTCTGGTCTGACAGTGCTCATTACTAATAAGTGAAAACTTACTTGCATTCAATGCCTTGTTACAAACATTTGTACAGAAACTTGTATGCTTAGTCACAGAAGTTGGATGAAAAGTAAGATCACCCACCAGTTTCCGTGTAGGAAAAGATAACAACACATTTAACAAAGAGATACGCCATGAGTTGTGAATTACCATGAACTGTTGGACAATTTGTGCCGCTCTGTCATCAGCCATACAAAATGAAAGCTCACTACCAATGTCCTCATGGATATCACACAAGTGTTACATTGTGCTGTAAACATCAATGAATCTCATCTTTAAGGCTGGTATTCCATGGTGTCAGGAGCCTGTTAATGATTCAAGTTATGAGCCTTGAAGTCAGCAAAAAGAATAATTGAGAATATGGAGTTCCACAAGAGGATAAATTGATCTTAGATATTATCTAGATTTTACTTTTCTTTCCGTCTCCACCTCTTAATTCAATCTTTCTTTCCCACTTTTCGTTGTATATCATTAGACTCAAATTCACACTATTTTTTTCCTGTCATTTTCTCTGTTTCTTTCCCTAGCTTTAAGCACCTTTGATTGAGGAGATAAACCATTGGGCATAAAACTCATGAAGTTCCATTTGCATTTCCAGCATTTTGCATTGCAAGTGTATGATCTGAAGAATGAAGTAAAAACCCCATTGATAGTGCTCGCCATGTGGTCCATTGCTTCAGCAATATCTGGGCCATTCTATCTTTAAATATACTATGAATTTTTAAAAACTCTTCAATATTTGAAATGAATTCTTAATTGATCTACAATATATTAAAAATCTATTATACTTGTATATTAAGTTGTCTAAATAATGCACACTTTCTGAAGGTCACACATATTCCAGTGGATTGGAAAACCTCAAATGTAATGTCGCAATTAAAGAAAGAGAGGCAGAGTGCATGAAACCAGAGAGTAGTTTGGTCAAAAACCTAGAACTCCTTTCCTACCAGCACTTTGGATGTATCTACACTACATGGCTTGCAGTGGTTCAAGAAGATGGCTCACCACCATCTCCTCAACTGCAGTTAGCAACAGGCAACAAACGCTGGCCCTGCCAGAAATCCCAGGAATAAATGTTAATCTTATGACTGTCATTGGGAAAATGTTCGAATCCATTATCAGGGAAGTGGTAGCACAACATTTTGAAAATAGTAATCCAATAAAGCAGACACAATATGGTTTTATGGAAGGGAAATTGTGTTTGATAAATTTATTAGAGTTCTTTGAGGACGTAACAGGCAGGGTGGGTAAAGGGGAAACCAATAGATGTAATGTACTTGGATTTCCAAAGGTAATTCAATAAGGGGCCATATAAAATGTTATGGCTCAGGAGAAGAGTTCATGGTGTTCAAGATAATATATTAGCAGGGATAAAGAATTGGGTAAGTAACAGGGAACAGAAAATCAGGATAAATGGATCATTTTCAGATTGCTAAGCTGTAACCAATGGAGTTTCACAGAGATCTGCGCTGGGGTTTCAACTATTTATGATTTATATCGATAATTGGATGAAGGGGCTGAATGTAATGTATTCAAATTTTTTGGTGATAAAGATAGGTGGGAAAGATAGTTATGAGGAGGATACAAAGGGCTGAATTTTATCAGGAGGAAGGAATTAAAGCCAGGGGCTGTTGTTATTGGACACTTCCCTGCACTATCCAGCATGGGAAAGACGCTGGGTGGGGTGCTAACTGGGTAATTGCATTAATAAGGCTTTAATTGGGACCATAAAGAGAGATAGCAGGCATTTTGCTGGAGTTAGGGAGGTTTCCTGCCACATGGGCAAGCCTCCAGCTTCATTGAGGCATGCAGCAGACAAGGACAGAGATGGGTGGGTATCAGAGCTGGATGCTTCAGGCCCAACGAGAGGGCTGCAGATGGGGAGGGCTATCCCAACGGTCCCAACAATTCCTCCCAGAGGAGTCCGTCTTTCTCAGCCCCCGAATTTATTATTTTTAGTTTATTCACTTGGGGGTACTATGAGGTCTTCCAGCTGCCTCAGCAATGCTGACCTCTGCTGTAGGTGCTGCTGAGGCTTCAGAGCTGGCAGCAAAGGAACCCGCCCCCTGTCCTTAAGTGGATGGCAGGCCTGAAGGGAGCCAATTGACAGTAAAGTCACCAGACTTATTCTGCGGCCGTCAATTGCGAGCTCACAACCCTCCTTAAGTCCCCACTTCAGGGTCAGGGGACCAGCAGTAAAGTTCAGCCCATAAGGCCCACAAAGATATATAGAGAGGTTAAATAAATGGGCAAAAGATTTGACAGAGTATAATGTGGGAAAATGTGAGGTTGCCCAAACTTTGGTAGCAAGTTTAGAAAAGCAAAATATTTTTTAGTTGGAGAGAGGCTGCAGAACTCTGCAATATGGAAGCATCTGAGAGTCATCATACATGAATCACAAAACGTCAGCATGCAGGTACAACAGTCATTAGAAAGGTAAATGAAACGTTGATGTTAGGAAAATAAGTATAGAAGTAGAGGAATCTTGCTCTAACTATTGAGGGCTTTAGTGAGCCCAGTATACAGTGTTAGTCACCCCATTTAAAGAGAGATATACCTCCATGGAAAGCAGTTCAGAGAAGGTTCAATAGGTTGACTCCCAGAATGAAAGGGCGATCTTATGAGGAAAGGTTCAGCAAGTTGGGCTGATATTCACTGGAGTTCAGGAGTAAGAGCTAACCTTATTGAAACATATAAGATTCTGAAGGGAACTTGATATAGTAGATATTGAGAGAATGTGTCCTATCATGGAGAAATTTAGAACAAGGCGGCACAGCTTCAAATTAAGGGATCTCTGGTTTACGATGGAGGGGAGGAGGAACTTCTTCTCTCAGAGAGTTGTTAATATTTGGAATTTTCTACCCAACAGCTGTGGAGGCTGAGTCGTTGAATATATTCGAGACTCTGAGTTAGACAGATTTTTGAATCACTGAGAGGTCAAGGATTATGGAGAGCAGGAAGATAAATGGAGTTGAGATCAACCATAATCTTATTGAATAGTGGAGCAGATGAGATGGCCTGCTCCTATTTCTATGTTGTTATCAATCCTATTGTTAGAAAACAATGTTAAGCCACTTTAAAAAAAATCATAAGATTAAACTTGACTACTATCCAGTTATTCAAAGGATTCTATTTTACAAATACTTTATTTTGCTATCTCTTAATACATCTTTCACAAACTTCTACCAAATTCTCTGACCCAGCATGAGCTATGGACAGCATATACAAAGAAATGTACTTGAAATAAGTTACTGTCAGTCAAATCCCTCATCTCAATAAATTTCAAATAAATCATAGCATTTCTAAAGCTAAGATAGCTATCTGCATATTGAATTCCCTGCCTCTCCTTCAAATTTGGTAATTGAACTGTAATGATGATGATCCGAGGAGGTCATTTGCCCCTTCTTGGTTTCCAAGAGAAAAGTATTGCATGTAGCCTACCAATATCATCCACAATAAAAAAAAAACATAAAGCAATTGTGCTCTCTTAGATGGACTTGTAACAGTGAAAATCAAGGAAGATATATCAACTTAATCAAAGCTGCCAGAACAAGGTAGAAGTATTCTACTTCTTTTCTGAAGAGCAAAAAAGGGACATCAGAAAAATCATCAGCACCAGTTACTGGAAGATTCAACAAGACAAGTATGAATATCACATGAAAATCAAAAATCTTAGACTGCACTGAGAATATGATGGACTTTCTGGTTGTGGGGAAATGCTCTGCCATCATTACAATAGGCCACTTACCACTATTCAAGCCAAGTTTATGAGATTATAACAGAGGCTATGAATTTGTAGTCTTCATGAATAAAATTGAATAGTGGAATGAGTCCAAAACTCCCAAAATTGCATGCAGTAAAACATTAATTTCAATTCATTACCATTGTTTTGTCTAATTCAAAACTGATCAACGTTTTCTTTATTCTTTCATGGGACATGGTACTACTCGCTAGGCAAGAATTTGCTACCCATTCCTATTGTCCTCAAGAAAGTGGTGGTGAGCCAGCTTCACAAACCGCTCTAGTCCATGTGGTGCAAGTATACCACAGTGCTGTTAGGAAGGGAATTCCACCATTTTGACCCAGCAACACTGAAGGAAAAGTGATGTAGTCCTAAATCAAGATTTTGTATGGCTTGGAGGGTAACCTGTAGATGGTGGTGTTTCCATGCATCTGCTGCCATTGTCCATCCAGCTGGTAGAGGTCACAAGTTTGGAGGTCAAAGTGAAGTACTGTAGTGCATCTTGGATATAGTACACACTGTTGCTGTGAGTTGGTGGTGGAGGGAGTGAAGATTTGTGAATGGAGTGGTAATTAAGCGAGCAGCTTTGTGCTGGATGGTGTCAAGCTTCTCGAGTGTTGTTGAAGCTGTACTCATCCAGCCAAGTGGAAAATATTCCATCACACTCCTGACTCGTATCTTGTAGATTGTGGACAGGCTTTGGGGAATCAGATGGCGAGTTATTCGCTGTACAATTACGAGCCTCTTATCTGCTCTTCTAGCTCCACTATTTATATGGCTGGTCCAGTTAAGTTCTGGTCAATGGCCACCTCAAGGATTTTGATAGTGGGAGATTCAGTGATGGTAATGTCATTGAATGTCAAAGGGGAGATGGTTAGATTTTCCCTATTAGAAGATGATCATTGCCTGGCACTTGTGTTTTATGAATGTTATTTGCTACTTATCAGCTCAAGTCTGAGTGATGTCCATGTCTTGCTGCATTTAGACATGGTCTGCTTCAGTATCTGAGAAGTCACAAATGGAACTAAGCATTATACAATCCTCAGCAAACAAGCTCACTTCTGACCTTAGGATGAAAGGAAGATAACTGATTCATCAGATGAAGTTGGTTGGGCCGAGAACACTATCCTCAGGATCTCCTGCAGCAATGTACTAGGACTAAAATTATTGGCTGGTAACAACCACGGCCATCTTCCTTTGTGCTAGGTATGGCTACAACTAGTGGAAAGATTTTTCTTTATTCTTTCACAGGATGTGGGCATTGCTGGCTAGGCCAGCATTTATTGCCCATCCCTAATTGCTGTTGAGAAGGGGCAAGTTTTCCCCAATTCCTATTGACTTCAATTTTGAATTGAATTGACTGATGTTTGGCATCTGTAATGTTGGGGACAGCAGAAGGAGGCCTAGATCCATCATTCACTTGACACTTCTGGCTGAGGGTGGTTTCTAAATGCTTCAGCTCAACTTTTACACTGATGTGCTGGGCTTCCCTATTAGTGAGGATGGGGATATTTATGGAGCCTTATTCTCTGGATAGTTGTTTAATTGACACCATCATTCAAGTTTGGATCTGACAGGACTTCAGAGCTTTGATCTGATCTGATGTGTTGCTTGTGTGATTGTAAGGCTCTGTTCACTGTTTCCACTGTTTAGCATGTTTGGAATCCTGTGTTGTATCTTCACCAGGTTGACACTTCATTTTTAGTTATGCTTCGTGCTGCTCCTGTTATACTCTCCTGTATTCTTCAATGATCCACGGCTTGAAGATAAGAAAGGGTACTTCGGGCCATGGGATTGCAAATTATGGTTGAATAGAGTTCTGCTGCTGATGGCCCCATGTGTCTAATGGTTACCCAGTTTTGTGTTCCTAGACCTATTTTAACTATTCCATTTAGCACAGTGATAGTGCCACACAACATGATAGAGGATATCTTTGATCTGAAGGTGGAATTTCTCTTCCCTTGTGGACTGTGTGGTGGTCACTCCTATGCACACTGTCATAAGTAGATGCATAGCTGAGGGGGACTGGTAGGTGGTAATCAGCAGGAGGTTTCCTTGCCAGTGTTTAACCTGATATCATGAGACACCATGGTTTCCAGGCTGAGGACTCTGACAGCAACTCCCTGCTGACTGTGTACCACTGTCCTGTCGCCTCTGGTCGGTTCATTATGTCAGTGGATGGCAATAGTGGTGTCTAGGACATTGTCTGTAAGGATGACCCCATGAGTCTGACTATGTCAAGTTGCCGCTTGACTATTCTGTGGCACAGTTCTCCAAGTTTTGGCAGCAAGGAGGACTCTGCAGGATCAACAGAGTTGGCTGTGCTGTTATTACCACTGCCTTACTTAATGCTAATTGGTGTGTTCAGTTTCATTCCTTTTTGACTCTTCTGTAGTAGTTTGATACAACTAAATGGCTCACTAGGCCATTTCAAAGGGCATTAATGATTCAACAACATAACTGTGTGTCTGAAGTCACATCGAGACCAGACCAGGTAAAGTTGCAGATGGGATTTTATAACAATTGACAATAGTTTCATCGCCAACATGTCTGAAACTAGCTTTTAAACCAGGTTTATTAATCAAATTTAAATTCCACCAGCTGCCATGGTAGGATTTGAATCTGTAACCCCAGAGCAATCTAGATCTCCAACACATGTAAAATTTCCAAAACCCACTTAACTAAATTCGCATTTGAGCTTCCTTATCAAAGGGATCTGGTTATCAGATGCTACAATCATTTTATACCCTTCCAGTTACTATTCAACTGGCAACCTCAGTGAAAACCAGCACAGTCTGATGTTCATCGGTTTCTTCCCATCCCTCTTATATCTGAATGCATATCTTTATAATTTTATCATCGTTTATTATTGTTTCAACACAAGCTTCACCATGATAAGCATCATCTACACACCTTGAATAAAAACTCCGCTCTTAATTTTACTGTATCGAGTCAGAAATGAAAAATTAAAACCAAGGGTGGAAGTTGACTGAGGCACGCTGAGGTGGTGAATCACAGATATATAATGTATAATTATAAATTTTCAGTTTAAAAAAATGAAACTAAAATAAGAATATTGCTTTTATGTAGGCCCAGCACAGCATAATCCATTCTATTCTCCTCCAGTTAATAACAGAGCAAACTTTATTTAGAACAGAATAGATCAGAGAAACTAGCATTACATGTGAGGACCATTGTTATAAAAATGGTAAGCTCTCAATGATATGCGTCTTATCACCACTAATAACTTGCTAATTTAAGATCCCCTAAACTCAATAGGTGGGGTATTACAGCCGCACTCGTCCAGGCACCAGAAATCTCACCTGAGGTCAATGGACTTTTCCATGGTCTGCCCCTCACCTACTACGATTCCCATGATGGCTGGAATGGGAAAATTCGCCCCAATGTCTCCTGTAGTTTGTTATTGAGATGTATGTCTTTTGAGCACGCAGTGAATTTGAACTAAGTTAAAAAGTGGAAGTAGCGACAGTTTGCAACCCAATACCTCTCTCTTCATTAGTGTTTTAAAGGCATATATTTTTGCTCACATTTTGTGCTATAAAACCTAAATTTTTATGCTGGAGGCAACCAGAAAACTAAGGTGCAAAAAGAAAATTGTATTTCTCCATTGATCTTTTAGTGCGAAGGGTATGTTAAAAGTCTACAGTCCAAATGTTTATTCAACAATGTAACAATATGAAATAGATCACTGAAATGGCTTTAAGTGCTTAAAGTAGTCTTCAAAGAGAAAAAATGGGCAGTCCAATCTTATACCTATAATTAAAATGACTATAGATATTGATAATGTTCTGGCTAATGTTCTTTTAAACAATGTAGAATGCTATTGTTAGTCAGTTCAGCACCAAATTTGTGGCATAGTGACAGAAATCAATAAACAAGGAAGCGCAATGCATACCGTGTGAAATGATTGTAGCCCTTGCTTGCTGCTTGCATTTGTACAAAATTAATGGCTTTGAGTAATTAATAAAAGCTTAGTTCACAATAGCATACAAAAGTTCACAACAGTTCTCAAAGCATTCATCATTAATCATTCACTTCATTTTTGGTGCTTCTACAAATGGTACATGCAGAGTTTTATTAGTTCCTAATCATAGAGCAGCAAGTCGATCTGTTCAGTGTAACCCACAAATACTGGCAGCATGAAATCAGAGGAAAGAACAAGCAAGTTGAGAAAACCATGCAGTGATGACAGACCTTTGGAGGGAGGTCCATTTTTTGGTCAGAAGACATAACGTAAGCAGCTTGCGTGTAGGCATAGCTTTTGTAGCGTTTAGAAGGTGAAGGAGTGCGTACGTGGACTGTGATCTAAAAGGGGGAAATTAGGAAAAGCACACAAATAATGTGGAAAGGGTGTCAGCAAGTAGAAAAATATGAACAACAAACATAAACTGAGTGAAGAAAACTTTGCAACACCACAAGAAATCTGCGCAATAATACTGCTCACAACGAATGACTTCTTATTGGAGTTAGATATAGAAGCGCTAAAACAAATAAAAGCCAGAATTGAAAGTTCCTCCATCACTAATATCAAAAGCAGCAGAGACAACTTCCATGAGAAGAACTAAATGTCAACCTGTCTTCTAAATAAACATATTAGCTTTTCACGGGCTGAGGTAGAAAACCTTATTTCTATGTGGCACTCCAATCAGCAACCTTGTTGAAAACCTTCATGTTAGTGTACCTTGGGTTGGTGGGACACTGTTGAACTTCTCAGGTAATTACAATTATTTCTAAAACTATTGAATTTATATCTCATCAAGCCTTAACCAATCAAAAAACTCAAACATAAGCATTTCACAGGACAAAATCACTGGCGGACAAGGATGATTATTAAGTGTGTTAACAAAAGATTCAAACTCATGTTCTTGTATGCAGGTTTTGAAAAGTTATTACTGATCATTTGCCTACAGAAGCTTTTACATTTATAATAAGGCAAACAATGGGATATCCCGATCTCGCTGATGTCTATGGCATTTTGCATGGCTTGCCCATCTTGCTGCCAGGGAGCCTGCTGTGGAGGGGGGACTGGAAGATCCTGCTGATGGGAGGGGCCAGATAATCCCACCCATAATCTGGTTAGTCAGGTGACCTGGCCAATAATTATTTCTCAATCAAAAGCAGGAAAAGAAAAACTAAGTATCTGGTCATCTATCTCTCTGCTGTTTGTGAGCAAATTTGCTGCCACAACAACCTACATTCCAACAATAATTAAACTTCACAACCATCAAACTTCACAAACATTTCATTGGCAGGAATGTGCTCTGAACAAACAAAGGATGTGAAATATGCTATAAAATGCAAGCTATTTCCCCATCATTGGAGCACTTTTTGAGTACTAAATTAATCTCACATATTTCATCGGTTCATCTGCACCTAATATATTTAATAAACCTCTTCAGATTAAGATTATTCCAGACAGAGTGATACTCTACCATGGAAGCTACTGCACCACAGAACAGCTACATGAGACTTCCAACACTAAATTTTCAATGCCTAGCGTACTTGGAGCAGAAGCATCAAGCAGAGGTCAGGTACATTTATACAGAAACAAACGAGGCTGGTCAAGAATTAGCTCTAGTCCATTTTCTAGCACATCCTACTGACACATGCAGTGAATTGCAACAGCATTAGATGCCTAGGTGGAGGAGCTCACCACCTGCTACCCTCTTGGCTACTTTGGCAAAGGGAAAATTGGGTGAGGTTAATTTTATGAGTCTCTGTACTAGTCAATGCGCCATAAATTATTTTAGTATATTCAAAGATATTACACCATAATTTCATCAGGGGTTCCATTCTCAAACTAAGAGATTTATTTTGGACTATTCAATTCGCTATCAGAAATACAACTCTTTCTTGTTAAGTAGCAGTTTAAATAACCATTTCTTTATTACTAGTTTTGGCATGCTAACAAAATCACAGGAACGTGTCATTTTGAAATGTGCACTTGCTGATCATGTTCACAGGAAGGGAAAAAGGTAATCATACTACACCTGCAATAATGATCCTTGAACACATCTCAAGTTGCTAATGAGCCACTTAACAAGTATAAATGACAAAAAGATTGTTCATGCTGATATGGAGTGTGCAATATTGGTGTGAAATGGCTCACCACGTCTGCAAAGCATATTTTAACCACGTGCTACTCTGTGCACATGCATTAAAATGACTGCTTTACAGGTGCACATTGCAACTATATTGATTAATTTAATTGATTCAACATCAAGTCATTTAAGTGGATCAGACTTTGGATGAGGTGCTGGATCCAAAAACAATCAGTGATTTAAAATAAATCCTTTGTCATTGCCCCCAGCCCCGACCCGAGACTCGATGAATATTGAACATTAATGAAAGGAAAGCCCCATTGCCAGCAGTGTCGAAAATATATCTGCCAGGAGCATATCTGAAGTGCACATGAACAAAGCAACCTTCCATCAGCGCTGCTGAAGCCACTGAGTGAGCATCTCCCATGATTGAACAAGTTACTTTAAGAAGCACGCTGTGTGTCGAAAACTTGGGTGACAGAAGAATTCACTACAATATGGTATTCTGAATTGACCTTTATCACATTTGGGACTTCTGATTAAAATAAATTACAATCTCAGTTTATTCGCCTGCATTAGCAGAATGTCACTGATGAAGAAGATAGGCAATGGCGTCAGCCTTAGCTCAGACATAGCACTGAGACCCACTCCAGAGATCCAAACTCTCGATTGGATCTGACATTTCAGTGCAGTAATGAGGGAGTACTGCCCTGTTGCAAGTGCCATATTCTGGCTGAGATGTTAAATCGCTAAGAGGTTCCCTGGCACCATTTCAAAGAAAACCCGAGGAGTTAGGTCAATGGCTATCCTTCAGCCAATTATGGCTGAAAAAACTGGCTGCAAAATATGGCTCCATTGTGCCTGCAATTTTGAGGCTAAGGTGCCAGCTTTGTCCATAAATGGCAATACACCAGTGCTCGACCAGGTGGCAGTTATTGGATACCTGAAAAAAGAAATGAACAAGAGTAGGATTACATTGATGGAAAAGTGGAAAGACAGAGATACAGGTTTAAAGCATCTGCAGCTGGTATATCAAAAGATGTTGTGAGATGAGGGGGAAGAAAGATGTGAGAAGGTGCACGAGGTAAGAATATCCAATCACTGTCAATGGTTTCAGCCGAACAGCTGACAGTGGCAGCACCAATGATTTCCAGCACTGCCGCCTCCTTGGAACTGAGCATGGAATACAGCAACTGCGCATTCACTTTTCAGAAAAGCAGATTGAACAGGACAGAGCTCTAACATTAGATCATTGTCCTGATTAAATGCAATGCACTGCACTGGGCCTCCTTCTTGTGGTGCTCCTTTATCTTCATCCAATTCTTCGTCAATTCCAATCATTTTTACATTGACATGTTATGCAGAATGCAGCAAACTATAGTGTGTGGTGAACCATAGTTGGTTACCACTATGAGTGCTGAGCCATGGATGGTCAGCACTATGGGTGTTTGCAGATATGTTACTGTTGTCACTGTTGGGGTTAGGGTTGGGCTGTTCTACCTGTTGATATTGTTCTGTGGTACACTCCAGTTGGCTCCGCCTACCTGGGGAAGTATAAAGGTCACTGCACTGCCTGGTGACCCTTTAGTCTGGGATTGTATTGTATATAGTGTGCTCCATTCTTGTTAGTAATAAAAGCCTTTATTTCCTGGGTACAATCTAGCCTCCCGAGTGATTTAATCGCTCTTCAATTTTATTACTAACAAGATTTTGGTAAAAAAAAAACCATGGAGCAAATGTTGAAACCCGAGCGGCTTACTTTAGATCCACGTGCGGCAGGAGTGTCGAACACTTTCGACCATTGGTTAAAGTGTTTTCAAGACTACATAGATGCCTCAACAGCCATTCAAAACGACGCCGATAGACTGCGGGTCCTCCACGCGAGGGTAAGCGACACCGTATACTCATCAATCCGCGATGCCCAAGACTACATAGGGGCCATAGAACTACTTAAGAAACGGTACAACAAACCGCCAAACGAGGTCCATGCTCGACACATTCTAGCCACTCGACGGCAGCAGCCCGGCGAAACGACAGGACAGTACCTGTGTGAACTTCAGCAGCTAGCCAGAGCCTGCAACTGCAAGCCAGTGTCGGTGGCCCAGTATACGAACGACTTGATCCGAGATGTGTTCGTGGCGGGAATCGGCTCGTCGTATATTCGCCTTCGGCTGCTAGAGCAAGGTAATCTAGACCTCGCTAAGACACTATGGAAACGGCCTCCAGAAGTCTAGAAACGTACCCCACCGACCACGTGGGAACATCGTGGCAAGTACAGCCACCGACTCAACTTTATTCAGCGGCTCCGAAAAACTGCGCGATTGAATTTCCAACCTCGGACCTGACAACGGCGGCAGCTCCAGGAGGCCCGCGGTGTTACTTCTGTGGATTGGCGAAACACCCTCGGCAGCAATGTCCAGCTAGAATGGTATTGTGCTCCGCGTGTGGAAAGAAAGGGCATTATGCCAAAGTCTGCAGGACCAAACCACCCTCCAAACATAGCAGCGCGGCGTGTGATTCTCCAGAGCTTGTCTCCTTGCCTCCAGCGTGTTCGAGGACTTCCACCACGTGCGATTCCAGAGCGTCGCCATTCCTGACGACGGAGACGCAAGACACGTGCGACCTGCAGGGGCCGCCACTTTTAGCGCCACCGACCACGTGCGATCCATGGGCGCAGCCATTTTGGTCGGCACCGACCGCAGACGACCAGCAGGGGTCATCATCATCAACCATCTCAGCTGCCTGCAGTTGCACCCAAGACCCAACGGTGGCGTCAATCATCCTGGACCAGGCCAAGCCTCACAGACTCGACAAGTCCATGATGGGCATAGAGGTAAATGGACGCCAAATTCATTGTTTGTTTGACAGCAGGAGCACGGAGAGCTTCATTCACCCTGACACCGTGAAACGGTGCGGTCTCCGAGTACGGACTGTCAGACAGACAATTTCGATGGCGTCGAGGTCCCGGTCTGTTACCATGCTAGGGAGCTGCGTGGTCAACCTAACGGTGCGGGACACAGTTTACGAGAACTTCAGGCTCCTCGTGTTACCGCACCATTGTGCTCCGATACTCCTGGGACTGGACTTTATGGTCCACCTGAGGAGTGTAACAATGCAGTACGATGGGCCACTCCCTCCACTTTCAGTGGGAGCACAGCAGCCTCCAAATTGCCCAGCGCACTCCACGTGGAGCGTCTCGACACTCAGAATCACCCCACCATCTTTATTCAAGAATCTCATGCCAGGCTGCAAGCCCATCGCAACCAAGAGCAGGCGTTACAGCGCTGAGGATTGGATCTTTATTCGATCTGAAGTTCAGCGGCTCCTCAGGGAAGGGATCATTCAACCTAGCTCTAGTCCATGGAGAGCGCAAGTAGTGGTGGTTAAAACTGGAAACAAACCCCGGATGGTCATAGACTATAGTCAGACCATTAATAGATATACGCAGCTGGATGCGTATCCTCTCCCGCGCATATCTGACATGGTCAACCAGATTGCGCAGTACCGGGTGTTCTTCACCATTGACTTGAAGTCAGCTTACCACCAGCTCCCCATTCGCCCAGAGGACCGAAAATACATGACCTTTGAGGTGGATGGTCGTCTTTATCACTTTTTAAGGGTTCCCTTTGGCGTCACGAATGGGGTCTCGGTCTTCCAGCGTCCAATGGACCGAATGGTGGACCAGAACGGGCTGCGGGCTACCTTCCCGTACCTGGATAACGTCACTATCTGCGGCCATGACCAGCAGGACCACGATGCCAACCTCCTTAGATTTTTACGCACTGCGTCTCGCCTGAATCTGACCTACAACAGGGAGAAGTGCGTATTTCGCAAGCGCCGCCGAGCAATTCTCAGATACGTGGTGGAAAACGGGGTCCTTGGCCCTGATCCAGACCGTATGCGTCCCCTCCTTGAACTTCCCCTGCCCACTAGTATCAAAGCACTGAGAAGATGCTTAGGCTTCTTCTCATACTATGCACAGTGGGTTCCCAATTATGCGGACAAAACCCGTCCACTCATCAAGTCTACCTCCTTTCCCCTAGCAACAGAGGCTCGCTTAGCCTTTGAAGGGATAAAAGCCGACATCACGAAAGCCACGATGCACGCTGTTGATGAGTCCATCCCCTTTCAGGTGGAGAGTGATGCATCTGATTTTACCCTGGCCGCCACACTTAACCAGGCGGGCAGGCCCGTCGCCTTTTTCTCTCGCACCCTCCAAGGCCCCGAAATTCGACACTCTGCGGTGGAAAAAGAGGCCCAGGCCATTGTGGAGGCCGTCCGGCATTGGCGCCCTTACTTGGTGGGAAAACGGTTCACCCTGCTCACGGACCAGCGGTCCGTGCCGTTCATGTTCAACAACACGTTACGGGGTAAGACCAAAAATGATAAAATCTTTTTGTGGAGAATCGAACTCTCCACCTACAACTATGATATCATGTACCGTCCAGGGAAGCTCAATGAGCCCTCAGACGCCCTGTCACGTGGAACATGTGCAAGTGTGCAGGAGAATCGATTACAGGCCCTCCACAATGATCTCTGCCATCCGGGGATCACTCGGCTCTTCCATTTCGTAAAGGCCCGGAATCTACCCTACTCAGTGGATGATGTCAGGTCCATAACCCGAAGCTGCCAGGTACGTGCTGAATGCAAACCGCACTTCTACCGACCTGACAGGGCACACCTCATTAAGGCCACTCGCCCTTTTGAAAGACTGAGTGTGGACTTCAAGGGCCCCCTCCCTTCGACAGATCGGAATGTGTACTTCCTCAATGTGATTGACGAGTACTCACGATTCCCTTTTGCCATTCCCTGTTCAGATACGACTGCTGCCACGGTTATCAAAGCATTACGGGATCTTTTCACCCTGTTCGGTTACCCCAGCTATATCCACAGTGATAGGGGCTCGTCATTCATGAGTGACGACTTGAGGCAATACCAGCTCTCAAAAGGGATTGCCTCAAGTAGAACTACGAGTTACAACCCTAGGGGTAACGGACAGGTTGAACGAGAGAATGCTACAGTCTGGAAGGCTGTCTTACTGGTGTTGAGGTCTAAAGGTCTTCCAGTCTCCCGTTGGCAAGAGGTACTCTCTGATGCGCTCCATTCCATCTGCTCACTCCTGTGTACGGCAACCAATGCTACTCCACATGAGAGGATGTTTTCCTTCCCTAGGAAGTCTTCCTCTGGGACCTCATTACTGTCTTGGTTGACGTACTCAGGACCTGTCCTCCTGCGGCGGCATGTTAGGACCCGCAAGTCCGACCCTTTGGTTGAACAGGTCCATCTCCTCCACGCCAACCCTCAATATGCCTATGTGGCATATCCTGACGGGTGAGAGGACACGGTCTCTATTAGAGATCTGGCGCCTGCAGGGGACTTGGAAACCCCAGTCGCTCCCACACCCCTAGTTAGGGACCCCCTGACCCTTATCTCCCCTCCTGACACGGCGCGGGCAGTATCGGGACCACCACTTAATCCTCTTACTCCCGTGTACAGCTTGCCTGAGTCCAGAAGATTGTCGCCACCTCGAGGCGTGCTCGAGTCCAGCAGATTGTCGCCACCTCGTGGTCCACCTGTCCGTGAGGAACTGGAGGAGTCACTCGCGCATCATAGTGATGTAGCCCATTTTACCTGGGTCACATTAGAGGGATCCCCTTGTATCAGGAATTCCCAAACAGTGTGTCATGCCCCTAGTGGAGTGATGAGAAGAGCAATTGGAATCGCAAGCTGAGACTCAGTATTAACAGTCCTGTTATCGGTTTCTCGGCCTCTTGAAATATTCATTTCTTTTTGCCTGTAGGCATGGCCAAATCCAATGAGTTCTGAGGCCTGATCGTTGACACCAACAGAGTCTACAAAATGTTAAGTGCCTTAGTTTTTTTTTATAATGGTTTGTATCCCTGCTGTTTGAAACTCACCCCACTCAAAACTCTCCCTTTGCCCCCCAATTTTGATTATGAGGTTGCACCAGGCAAAAAGCATTGGAATGGGGTACCAGAAGAGGAAGGTTTGGGAAGCACTGCCTGAGATTGCTCAAGGCACCCATTTCCCAACTTGAGTTGCCAGTCTTGCAGGCAAAATTCTGACCCGAGGTCTCAAACGTCAAGGGAACAGCCCCAGAATGGACATACAAAGGTAGAGTTTTAAAATATGGTGGCAGAGGCATATTTTGGTTGGTTGTCCAGAATAGGTGACAGAGAATTAATGGTTCATTTTGCACTCTGCTCAGATTTCTTTTCCATTGACTTCAATGGAGAGAAAAATTGGCTTGACTACAAAATTCATTTATGCCCAAGATAAATTTTCTGCTGAGATATTTAAAAACTGTGCTCAAGACAAATTTATACCCCTCTGTCCCTTTGTGTATATTAATGGCAGATAACTTTTAGTAATGCTCTGTTAATCCTTTATCTAATTAGCTCATGTTTCAATGTTGGTCCCAATTACATGTACTCTATTTTATTCTTTCCACACATTTCACTATTTTATTCTTCTTATCCTCCCATAATATTTTAAATTATTGCAGTCAGATGTAAACAATCAGAGCAGCTTCCAAATGGGCAATGTACTCAAAATTTCAACTAAATCGCAGCAGTAGCTACTATGAATATTGACTGATTTGTTTTATGGTTCTAATACAACATATTTCATTTGAATATTTCTTAGAGGAAATCATTATTTTGGAATGAAAATACCATTACCATATCACACATGCTGTCATCCTTTAGGCTGTTACTCAAAAGTGATCATAATAGTCAACTATGCTTAGTTATGTTGTGAACAGGATAATTTATGAGTTCTGGAAGAGTCAAGGATTTAAACTCCCATTCAAATCCCATTTCTGTATTGTTATCACTGTCATTTCTTTTCTTTGGGTGTGTTGTTGCATTGCAATCTATCTCATCTGCCTGTTCAGAAGAAATGTAAGGAGCCCTTATGAAAGTTGCACAAGCAATTTCTGATAAATTAAATGGTTACCATGACAACAAAATATGCACCACCGCCTGCCAGGAAAGCAGAACACAATCTGAAGCAAATCACAAACAACAAAATATAAGTTTAGAGCATGTAGAAACTTTCATGAAAGTATTAATGGATATTTAAATGTATTTCTTAAATCATAGGTGCACATACCAAACATGAATCTTTGGCCAGATATGCAAACCTCTCCTTGGCCTCTGCTAAGAACACTTCGCAGCCACTAGGAAACATATGCAAACACCCCAGAGCAATTTGTCCTCATTTCATTCTCACCTGTGGGAAAAGCACCTCACCCTTGTTTAGTACCTCCACAGATTAAATCAGAACACCAGCATGTGGACAAAATAGTAATCAATTCATCTTTTAAGGGAGTAATAAAAACTCTGCTGCAAATAAGAGATTGGTGAATATGGAAATACTTTAAATGTCCCCTTGATTCTCTCTGTCTGGCAGTCCCTTGAAATGAGGATATCCTGTGGCAAGTACCTGCAAGTGGATTCTTTTAACGTGCAGAGGGTGTTGCACTGCAGCTGTGCCACAAACTGATCAGGAGGCTCTCCCTCTCCTACCACCTGACATAAATATATTGGAAGATTTTATTTGATCACATTATTAATGCACCATATGTGGCCATCAAGTCCTGGAGTGGAGAGCTTCAGGCTCAGAGGCAGGAATGCTACCCACTGTGCAACAAAACCTCCTCCTGTTCCCTTCACTAAGTACACAACATTTCAGTGTTTCAAATGATCAAAGTAGTGATAAACTGTGGACACCGCATGACAACTTAGAACATGCCAGACTCTCGGCATTCAAAGGGTTAAGTGTAAGCAGGATGACTACTCTTGAAGCATATTTAACAGGTACTTTAGGTCAAGTTTTCAAATCATCACCTGCTGGGAGAAATGCTGCTTTTGCAGCATCTCTCTTTGTTCTTCCTGAGTGACCTTTGGCTGTCGTGGCAGGGTTTCAACCTCCTGGATGGCTTCAATGGTTACTTGCTGGGGCAGAACCTGGAAGAGCGACGTGATGTACATAAGGATGGACTTCTTGTCTGGGTGTGCAGTTGCGATGTCTGTAAAAAGAATTGTGTATTTTTTTAAAAAAGGTTTGTTGACTTGCACTCTTAATGTAGGGAGATACACGCTGTTGCACAGCAAGAATCAACCAATCAACCCATCAGGAAGTAGACAGTCTAATGAACAAGGCAATTCTAGATGCACGTCCTCCAGAGACTAATTAGGGCAATGTGAGATATCTCTACACTTCAAACTATCAGGCTTGCATACAAATGAAGATAGTACATAATTTCACAATGGTTATTATTTTCTTTCTTCAGGCAAAGCCAATTCTGTCACTGCTCTTCGAAAAAAAGCTGGCTGCTGACATTTCATATTTCACTGATTGTTATTATAAACAGACCTCATAGAAACAATTTGCCACATACTGAACTGCCAAATCCCTTGAAGTTTAAAGTGGTAACATGGACATGGGTTCAACATAACAATTGCACCCACAATACAAACAATTGAGAATAAATGTTTCTGAAAGCATTCCTGAACCAATGGGATATTTAAAAACATACATAAAATAAGGGCATCATTAGCTTAATATTCTGCTCATTATGTTTCTTTTCACAGCAAATAAATGAACGTAATTCCATTTCTGTGCTGTTTGTGAATGAGTCTCATGTTGCCTGGCTCCAACAGTGAATCTCAAAAGTGGATTTCAGGCCTTGTCGTTCTTGAAAATAGCATTTCTTTCAATATCAACATCCCCCTCCCACACCCCAGCTACCACTCTTTTTGTCAGTGACATCACCCACCCCCTTTCCCGGGGTATACTTCGGAGTGCTCGGACAATCTATTCTTTGTGCAGCTGGTGATTATTCTTGATTGAGCCACAACAGTAATTCTCAGCAGCCTGTTCGACCACAGGGTACCGTATCCAAGACCAATGCTGCATCGGCCATTGGTCAGCAATCAAGATCGGGATCTCGGGCTGACTTTCCCATCCAAAACCTGGGACCCAGGCACCAGTTGCAGCACACTATCATTGCCTTGCTGAGATCTGCAGGCCAGATGATCAACACTGATACTCTCTCATTTCACACAAACTGAGCATTAAAAAGCTTAAAATATGTTTCTCTCCTGTCATATCACAACTTTTTTTAAAATATAGAAATGGCTCTTACATTCTATATAATTGAAACTGGAGAATTCCTTTTCTGGAATTGTTAATGTCTTCTTATATCTGACTCATTGTTTGGGGAATGAATCTGAATGACCATAGCAGTTTTTGAAATTAATGTAAAAGGAAAAGACAGGCCTCACAAAAGATTTTGTTTCAACCAAACAGGTCTCTGACTTCCATTGTCTTTGATTGCGTTCTTACTGTCAGGCAATCTAATATCAGTGACATTGGAGGCAACAAACTCAAGATAGGGTTTGTTGAGTGAAACTGACTGTAACTGCAGTCCATGGCTTTGAATATGCAATGTTCATAGGCGGGGTGACATTTGGGCACAATGTGCTTTTAGTAAGGCTTATGGATTTCCAAGACAGAACAACAAAGTCACACAGGTGAATATACATTGGCTGCATGTGCAGCATGACTTGCACTTGCATAGTTGCTTTCAAGTCACCTCTCCAACATCTGAGCATTTGCAGTTGCCCCATTTGTCTACTTTGCATTGATTGTTTTGACTGAGAGTGGTGACCCTTCTACTTTTCTTACAAAGTGACACCGGGACCTAGGTCTTAAATGGCGGTAACGCTGTACACTTGAAATCTCAATCAACCAAAGGTCATCAAACTGTGCAGATACAACAATGTCACCTGCTGATGGGCTCAACATGCAATCAGCAGAGCAATTCTCTTCTGAGCTGGGACTTCTGATATGGCAGATCTATATCATGCTGACAGGCAATGGTACAATTGTATCATGATAGCACCATGTCTTTCCCTCTAAATTACAGCAGTATCTTCAGCAGAACATGCAGGGAATTGTCGCTATGTTTTTAATCAGAAGGATGACCCAAAAATTCAGAAGCTAAACATTATAGAATATCATGTTAAAAGTTGGAGATGTGGTTCTGGTACACAAACCTTATTGATAATAGATCAGCCATTGCAAAAAAATGAATATGAAAAATTATTGCATTTTTAAAAAAGCTCATCTGTCAATGTCTTGTAATAAATACAAGCCTGAATAAACTCAAGTGATTATTTCAGGAAATAACTGACCTCAAAGCAAACCACTGCAGTGCATTGTTTGTTTATGCAGCCTTAATGAGCAGCATGGTGGCACAATGGTTCACACTGCTGCCTCAGCACCAGGGACCCGGGTTCATTTCTGGTCTTGGGTGACTTTGGAGTTTGCATGTTCTTCCCATGTCTGAGTGGGTTTTCTCCAGGTGTTCCAGTTTCCTCCCACACTCCAAAGTTGTGCAGGTTAGGTGGATCGGCCATTCTAAAATTGCCCCTTAGTATCAGGGGATTAGCAGGGGTAAATACATGGGGTTACGAGGATAAGGCCTGGGTGGATTTGTTGTCAGTGTAGGCAAGATGGGCGAAATGGCCTCCTCCTGTACTGTAGAGATTCTATGATTCCATGACCAATGTACTGTTGCACATTAAACCATTGCAAAATGCTAAAGCAAGAAAATAAATACCTATTTACATATTTAATTATTTGCACCAGTTTATGTTTCAAAGCTAGACCTATTTGTTTGATTTCCAGCAATTTACTAAAAAATATAAAAATAGAATTATGCGGCTTGCATTTAAAAGACAGTGACCCATCAAAGTCTTCAGGAAAATTCCTTAATGTTCCCAGTGAAACCCAATTATGAACTTAATCATCCTTAAATGTGGTAATAAATTAGAATATCTACTTTATTCGAAAGCCCTCTAGGGTTACAGATAAACATATGGCCACCATCTTAGATTTTCAGCAGTGTTTTACAGCACAATCACGTCTTTAAATGTAAGAAGGTGTGTTACAGATTGAGAGTTTTCACAATTCTATTCAATTACTGGGGCTAGGTTAAGACCATAAGACCATAAGACATAGGAGCGGAAGTAAGGCCATTCGGCCCATCGAGTCCACTCCACCATTCAATCATGGTTGATTTCAACTCCATTTACCCGCTCTCTCCCCATAGCCCTTAATTCCTCGAGAAATCAAGAATTTATCAATTTCTGTCTTGAAGACGCCCAACGTCTCGGCCTCCACAGCCCTCTGTGGCAATGAATTCCACAGACCTACCACTCTCTGGCTGAAGAAATTTCTCCTCATCTCTGTTCTAAAGTGACTCCCTTTTATTCTAAGGCCATGCCCCCGCGTCCTAGTCTCCCCTGCTAATGGAAACAACTTCCCTACGTCCATCCTATCTAAGCCGTTCATTATCTTGTAAGTTTCTATTAGATCTCCCCTCAACCTCCTAAACTCCAATGAATATAATCCACGATCCTCAGACGTTCATCGTATGTCAGGCCTACCATTCCTGGGATCATCCGTGTGAATCTCCGCTGGACCCGCTCCAGTGCCAGTATGTCCTTCCTGAGGTGTGGGGCCCAAAATTGCTCACAGTACTCCAAATGGGGCCTAACCAGTGCTTTATAAAGCCTCAGAAGTACATCCTTGCTTTTGTATTCCAAGCCTCTTGAGATAAATGACAACATTACATTTGCTTTCTTAATTACGGACTCAACCTGTCCGTTCCAAGGTTCCAAGGGGTCCTCTGACAACGGAACTGACTAATGGACTCCACTGTGTGGCTCTAAGGCACACAGGCCACAAAGATACAAACTTAACCCCCTGATTTGTGGAAGTAGATCTGACAGGGCAGGAAAAGAAACATTCACTGATTTCACTCCCTCAGTGGGAAAATAAAACTCCGCCCCCGGGAAGTGGGCTTGGGTGAAATTTGATGATCGCATTATGGTTTTATAATAATTCACTGTTGAATAGCCTATTGTAACTTGGGAGGGGGATGTGGTGTATGCATTGGAGGGGGTGGGGATATGAGAGACTTTTCAGCCAATAAAAACCAGTGAGCAGGTCAACAGCCGTACTGAAGCCCAAGGTACATCTCAAGCAGGCTTGTAAAAAGGCAGATAATATGCCCACCTGAAAACAAGAAAGGCTATTTAAATAATCAAATGATTTAAATGTTCAGGTATAAATGGTATTGAGTGGGACTGATTGGTCCTTTCTCGGTCCTGTTGAGGGCTCCTAAAAAAAGTAGTCCAAGAAACTTGCATTCTTTTTTTGGCATGAACAGGACCAACTGGAGTTCCCTTTCTGGGCACTCAAAAAATTCACTGGCCTGCTGAGCTCTATTTGAGGGCCACTTGAGATTCTCTGTCTACCCATTCCCCACAATCTACCAATCTTTCTCCCCTTCAATATTCAATCATCTCAGAAGCAGTAAGCTGAAGCGAGTGCCCACAGCTCACCAGCAGCAAGTAAAGGAGTCCCTGGCCTCAAAATTGGTTTGAGTGTCATGACTGCACACACAAACCGCCGGCAGATTTAGTTCCGTTTGGGCATGATTTAAAATTTACACTCTCGAGTGTTTCAACTCAAATATCATCAGTGGACACTTGGATAAGGAACTAGATGGCTGCCATCACTAGTAAAAGGATATGAGCATGAGAAAAAAGGATGGTTTGAAATTAACAAGCAACCAAATCATAGCCACCACATTTTACTTCACTAACACTCAATCCTAGGGCTCTTAAAACAGAGGTTGCCAAATGGATGTTTTTCGAACAGGTACTGGATAAGGTAATACATGGCCAATCATTCTCATCTATTTATCAGTCAATGGTGGATAGCTGATGCATTTGCATTTATTTAAGTCTTGACTTTATTTCTGTTAAGTCAGATAGAAGTCCAATAAATAAAAGTATGGAAAGACAGCTCAGTGTATGGAGTGCACATCCAGCTGAACATGGCAACATCAGAATGTCTTGAACAACTGCAAGAAGTGTTGTCAGCTGGGACAGCTTGAACTCCTAGTTTCAGAGCTTAGTTTTCAAGTTTATTTATTAGTGTCTCATGTAGGCTTACATTAACACTGCAATGAAGTTACTGTGAAAATCCCCGAATCGCCACACTCCGTTGCCTGGTCGGGTACACCGAGGGAGAATTTGGCATGGCCAATGTACCTAACCGACATGTTTTTGGACTGTGGGAGGAAACCGAAGCACTCGGAGGAAACCCACGCAGACACAGGGATAATGTGCAGACTCCACACAGACAATGACCCAAAGCCAGGAATCAAACCAAGTCCCTGGCACTGTGAGGCAGCAGTGCTAACCACTGTGCCACCTGTTTATTTATGCCACTTAAGCAGCAGCTGGCAAAACTTTAGTGCATCCATGAGGCTGAGAACTTTGTGCAAAGCATATTTCAAGAGGCGGTCACCCCACAGCTTAAGAAAATGACTGGTTGGCCATCAAGCAGAAGGAATAGGCAGGTAGTGCAGGTGTTCCCTGAGTAAATCTCACTCACCAACCAGTGTTCAGTTAAAAATACTGGTGAGAATGATGGTTGCCCAGAGAAGTGCCAGAGCGAACTCCAAGGCACAATGGGTCGTGCATCTATACCTGGGGTGAGGGTGGAGGGTGCGGTGGGGTAGCAGGAATAATGGGAATACAGTTGCAATAGCATTTGTTATAACTAGGAAAACAGACTTCCATTTCCGTGGTCACAGATGTAAATCCAGAATGATATCCTGGCTCCCTAGTTTTGTTATCAAGGATGTCATGAATGCTGCAGGTTACTTTGAGCAGGGAAGGTGGTTGGTGGGCGTGGTGAACATCCAGAGGTCCTGGTCCATTTTGGCACCAATAGAGCAGAAAAGGTTAAGGTCATATTTGAACAGGTCTTCAAAACCTTGAAAGGCTTTGATAGAGTAAATAAGGTAAAAGTGGTTCAAATAGCAGATATGTCAATATTCAGAGGACACAAATTTAAGTTATTGATCTACTTCCTTCTATGCTGTATCATTTTATAATTCTAAACCTTAATGTTGTTTTTAAGGTTCTCTATCAACAGAAATAGTAGTTTATTTATTGGTCAGAAGTAAATTTTACATTAACACTGCAATGAAGTTACTGTGAAATTCCCCTAGTCGCCAGTCTAGCGCTTGTTCGAGTTTAATAAAACCCGAAGAAAAGTTTGGAAAGCCCTTTCACATTTGTAATTTGATTACATCTAACATATACAATTTCTAAACATGAATGACTATTTTCAAATACAACCTCACCAGGTATCAGGGCTGAACTCCAGTTCATTACCATAATCAACAGAATTGATTAATATGCAGAATCTGCTACTAGAGCTCAACAAACTAAAGAGCAATTCATTACTATGGTGCAATATATTGAAACAACAATTCACACTGAAGCAATATCATGCAATGCAGTCAAATGTCTAATCTCATCCTTGGCTCTACACTTGTAGCATTGTCATTAACTTTGAATGGGTTTGCTCCAGTGTAAATTGGATTTAAATGTTCGACCTAAGGCCATAAATTACAGCAGTTTAGTCCTAACAAAGTTCAGGACATTTGACAACTCCATTTTCTGTTTCAAAAGTTAGTTTGCAATCTTAGCTGTGCAAGACTACCACTGCTTCATCGAGTAATTCAATGGAAAGAGCGAGCTTGTAACACTTCACTTACTTCAATACAACGTGATTTCCTGTTGCACTGCACAGGAAAGTCCAGATCAAGTACAGTCTTCAGATAAGGAGTTGCTTGTGCCTGGAGAATAAGTGGATCAGGGCACACAGATGTATTTCAGCTCCCATTTTCACATAATACAACTTGGGCCAGATATTCAGTGCAGGGTTTGGAACCTGATACCTGGATAAATTCTGGGTCCATCCCTGTGTCTGAGCTGTGTCGCTATCACAAAGCCATTTTGAAATATTTAAATCCAATTTTCTGATTAGTCAGAAGGTGAGCTCACGGTCCAGGTGCGGAGTAGCTCCTGAAGGCAGAAACTGCCTGCTGCCACTTGCAGCAAAGGCCAACACAACCTTTCCCACTTGAGTAAGCACTTCCTAGGAAGTGGAAAGAGGTGGACAACAGTCTTGCACAACAAGGTCAGAGTAGAGCCGAGATCCGTTTAAAAGATCACTACTATAAAAAAAATTATTTGGGTCTTGCAGAAAAACCAATATCTTTGATTTGATTTGTTATTGTCACATGTATTAACATTGTGAAAAGTATTGTTTCTTGTGCGCTATACAGACAAAACATACTGTCATAGCTAGGGTGTAGGTCAACTTAATGCAAGGTAGGTCCATTCAAAAGTCTGACAGCAGCAGGGAAGAAGCTGTTCTCGAGTCGGATGGTACATGACCTCAGACTTTTGTATCCTTTTTCTCGATGGAAGAAGGTGGAAGAGAGAATGTCCGGGGTGCGTGGGGTCCTTAATTATGCTGGCTGCTTTGCCAAGGCAGCGGGAAGTGTAGACCGAGTCAACGAATGGGAGGCTGGTTTGCATGATGTATTGGGCTACATTCATGACATTTTGTAGTTTCTTGCAGTCTTGGGCAGAGCAGGAGCCATACCAAGCTGTGATGCAGCCAGAAAGAATGCTTTCTAGGGTGCATCTGTAAAGGTTGGTGAGAGTCATAGCTGTCATGCCAAATTTCCTTAGTCTTTGAGAAAGCAGAGGCGTTGATGGGTTTTCTTAATTATAGTGTCAGCATGGGGGGACCAGGACAGGTTGTTGGTGATCTGGACACCTAAAAACTTGAAGCTCTTGACCCTTTCTACTTCGTCCCCATTGATGTAGACAGGGGCGTGTTCTCCTCTACGCTTCCTGAAGTCGATGACAATCTCCTTTGTTTTGTTGACATGGAGATATTATTGTTGCTGCACCAGTTCACCAGATGCTCTATAACTTGTGCAAGAGCGGTCAGGCTTGCTAGAAAAAAAAAATCCATTCTGCTCCATATTGACTACTTGACAAGCTCCCTGAAGAGCTTATGAGGCACTTAATTGGCATCAGCACCTTTCCCACTCCCTCCCACTCACACCCCATTTGCAAATCTGAAACTGTACCAGAGATGATGGGGTCCCAACACCTCTGCAATAGCGCCTGAGCCTACCAGCAACCTGGCCCTCTGTCTTTACTCTGACATTTCCCTGATAATTTACTATGTCCATACTTATGACATCTGCAAGCATAACATTTACAATTTATAATGGAATTTGTATTGGTAAAAATGTTAACTGAAAAAGTGCATATAAACATTTGAATTTTAAAACAGAAAAACCTACAACATATCGACATCTTAGGCACTGGCACCAGTTGCCTTTTTTAGGCAATTGTCTTTATTTTTGAAATGGTCATTGCACGTGCTGTGCACATTTTCAATAGAATGGGGAAGTTTTTATTCAACATCTATAGTGGGAGAGAATCTACACCATTAACATGGAGAGGGAATATAGTACAATTGCTGCTATTTGGAGGGGTGAGGGGGCAAGGGGTGCTATTTCATGAGCAGAGACACATGAGATACATATTCACAAATTTTGAATGCGGCAGACAAGTTGATAATTTGGATACATGGCTTTGTAAATAGAGGCACTGGGTCATTCTAAACATTTGCAAATAACTGATATGTGCTCGGCTGGAGTACTGTGCACAGTTCTGGGTGGCACATTAGGAAGCATGTCCAGGGCTTGGTGAGGTTATAGCCAGGTTTAGCCAGGATGGCACATGTGGAGAGATTGGAGAAGCTGGCACTGTTCTCCTTCCAGTCGAGAAGACAAGCAGAGACAATTTGAGTTGTTCAACATTCCGATGGCGGAAACCATTTCCTCTGGCATGTGGGCCAGCAACCAAAGGTCATAGATGTAAAATAATTGGCAAAACAACTAGTTGGGAAATTAGGAGGTTTTTTTTCTACACCGGAGAAAATGTACTGCATGGAAGCAGATCCTACAGGAATATTCAAAAGGGAGTTGAACATGTATTTCAAGGGGACTAATTTGCAAAATTATGTGAAAAATTTTAGAAACATTCATTTGTTCTTGCTCGAAATGATTGATTGGTGATCAATAGCATAACAACATACAACAGTAAGTGACCAAGGTTTTACAAGTATGCCCTCACTACCCAATAAAATTGGGAAGCCTCAAACAAGATGTATAAGAAGGGTGCAGTCAAGACATAAACAATTTTAAAGAAAAAAGCGAACAGTGTATGAGCAATAAGGACAGAGAAAAATGCATGGGACAGATAAACAAGTGTTTCTGGAATGGTTTTGTTGTTCAAGATGGGTGATAAAGTTGGCGAGGACGACCTTGTTTTTTGATATTCTTATCATTATTTGTATTTATCTAATAAATCCCCTTTCTAATATACCATTTATCTAATAAACCATGACCACCAAAGGCCACAATAGCTGAATAAAGACAATTATGAAATACTGATTATATGATGTCAAAACTAAGTTGTAAAAGCATGAAGATCAAAGGATAGGCAAAGACTGAAGGAGATGAAAAATTCAACACCTCTACATGCCACTGGAGAGACTGGATTTGTGCAAGAGGTTGTGTGAGGAATTGTCATTTAAATAAAGTCAAAATGCAGCATGGTGTCTTTGGAACTTAGAGGAAACAAGTGAAGAAGGATCAGAGGAAATATGACCACCTATGAAGAGATAAAATGATCAAGTGGCAAAGAGTGAGACGCAAAAACAGACTGATATTTAGTATCAAAGCTTCATGAAGGCAGCTTTAGAAAATGAAGCAGCTGGAGGAATTTAATTTCAGATCAGAGAGGGGCCAAAGGCTTCTCCTTATAACAAACTTAAATATTTCAACACAAATCCCGTGAATGACATTGGAGAGAAAATCTATTCATATTTCAGTCCTATAAGATGATTTCTGAGACAGCAGACAGTGTATCGATCAATACTCTAGCACTAACAACATGATTTCCATTGATGCTGATTTGTTATACAACAGTGAATAAGTTAACAGGTTATTCACTATAGAGTGACTGTTGATGGGATAAACAAGGGCTGGGGTTGGGAAGAGGTGGGGGAACTGTACCTTTGAAACATTTTTTAATAATGGTTCCAGAGATGTAGACAGAGGGAGGTGGACTCAATCTGCAGCCAAAGGTTTGAGGTGGTCGCTGTTGGTTAGACTTCCAGGAATAGTGGAAGAAAACTGACTGTAAGGTCTACCTTTTCTATTCCACAAACCAATTTGGGGAGAATTGTGGATGAAAACCAGGTAGGGAGCCATTCTTTCAGGTTTGCATCAATTGTCCACTGAATCTGTCCAGGGAAGATAGATCACGCAAACTAGAAGCCAGCAACTATGCCAAAAGTATACAAAACAAAACTTAATATATTCTTTTAAATCAGACCCTTTTCAGCCACCTTGCAGTTGTTAGCTCCACTGCTGCATACATCCAAGGCCTACAATAATTAGTTTTCCTCTCCACCACCACCTTCCACAGCCGGCTCTCACCATGGCTATTGAATCCCACTAAAATTATTTAAATTGCCGTGCCCTAGAAAATTTACTGGAGACAGTGAGCGAGAAAGTTGGTTGTGCATTAAATCTATCTTCCCATCTCCCCCTCCAGGTTGCATCCTGGAAGATTTGAAAACCCCAAAAATTTCAATATTCAGCTGAGAAAGGGATCATCAAAGAGTAGCAATTCTATCAGTATGGCACAAGAGAATGGATAAGGTGCAGTAGGAAATGCATTGAATGTAGAGTGAAATCAACAAGCAAAGAATGAATAGAGTTCAAATACAAGTGAAACTGTAAATAAGAAATGTGGGAGAAATTACACTGCCCTGGAGAACCCCAGAGTTAATGCAACAAAAGAGTTAGGTTTAGGGATCAACTCAGGACAGGGTGCAGCGATTTGAGAAGCAGCTATAAAAATATTTTTGCTTATAATCCACATGATAGTAATTTCTTCAGAACTACCAAATGGCAGACCCTGTTAAGGGCTGTGGAAGCATCCAGTGTTGGAATGACCAAGTGTTCTTGGGCTGAGCTCCAGATGTACATACTATGGGCAACAGCAGCAGTGGAATTGTCACGACAAAAATTATTCCACCAATCTGAAATTCAGCCAGAATTTTCAAGACAATATATCATTTTAATGTTAGCTGCAACTCAATAACAGATTTAGGCAAATAGGTGTATTTTTCAGAACTCGTATACTGGTATGTAGATTTTCAGTTGATGTTAAAATGATGATTATCTATGGGTAACATATGTTAAAGTGATAAGCCCCTACGCACCTCTCAAACTTGAATGTAAACCAGACAAGTGCTCCATAACACCACTGGCGAACTTGTACTTTGTATTAAATCATGCCCACCACTTCCAAGAACCCCCAACCCAATAGTCCCCTTACCAAGTGCTCCCTTGCTCCACATTGGAAAGTACCCATTGCATCAAAGGCAGCCCTTTGACTTGCTGTTGGTACCAAACAATGTTGCTTTGGCATCATTTCAGAGCAACACATGCTGCCACAGGAAACTACACAGATGCAGTGACCTCACTTTATCCTGTGTGCACATTTGTGTGCAAGGTGCTGTAGGGTGAACCACAGTCTGATTTAGTGCAATACAGATGCTAGCTGTCAGTGTTCGTGCAATCTAAGACTTAGCAGGGGATGGGAATTATGCTTGGAGCTAGAGACAGTGCTAATTATGGGTTTGTTGACTCTTAGGCAGTATTGCCCAATCTCTTATGAAGGAACAGGAGTTTGCTGATTCCCTGCAGAATCAACTATAAACATAGATTCTGACACAGCAGATGAGATTTTGGAATTGGTTGATCATACAGAATGTACACTATAAGCCTCTATTTTGATAGATTTATCTGGGGATTCAGTGAACCTGTGGACCGAGTTTGGAATCTGATGCATGAATTTGAAGTTTAGTTAAGTCATTTATAATGGTGCAAACTGTGCATTTGGAATTGTAATGCATTTTTTCCAAGATCAGTTATTTTCAAGTTTCAACTTACATTAATATAATCTAAAAAGATAAAATTTGAAGATTATTCCATTTCTCAAAATTGCAACAGGTTAGCTTGAAGCGACATATGTAGGCAAGTATGTTTGCCATATTCTAAGCATACTGGGAAGAAATTCATTGGTGCAGCACCATGCACTATGAGCAAATGAACAATGCCTTATGGGGTGCATATGGGGTGTAATCTGAGGTGCCTCACTTTCTTTGAAAACAGCGGCCTAAAAAGAGTAATAGCTTACATAGAGTCTTGGTGTACGTAGACTGGGACTGAGTTTTCCAGCCCCGCCCACCACCAGGATTGTCCAGTCCCACCAAGTTTCCCGCAGGAGGGGTCTCGGCCGGAAAATCCTACCCAAACTGATAGTAACACTAAGTTTAAAAGATAGTGCTTGTCTTTAGTGAAATATTCATAGTAGTAAATTGTGTTCATGATTACAAATTGGCAAAAGGGTGAACCTCTCCAGAAAAGCACACTAAAGTGTTTTGCTTTTATGCCGTTGCACTTTTCCTTTTCGCTAAATCGTACCTTCAGTAAATTGTGTCTTACTACTACCAGTGTATCATGAAACCTGCAAATATACTTAATAGTTTTAGATTGAATTCACTTTCCTGAGAACATGTTAAACATTTACCAATTTATGTGGCGAATTATGACATTTTGGGTTGGGAAGACATAAGAGTGATATTTGATATTCCCAGTGATTCCCCCCTCCCCTGCCCATCAACCTACCCAAACCTCATCCCGTAACAGTGTGACCGCAACATTCTATCTTTGCTTCCCTACTTTTTACAGGCTTCCCCTTTGCAACATCACCTTCAAATGTGGAATCAGCTTCTATTTATACGCAGTGATATACAGTGCTGTCAGACTGTTTGTCCAATATCTGGTAAGGGATCAGCCATTGTCTTTGGCCTCCATCACAAACTCTGCACTCTTGCCATTGGTTCCATCCCATTGCCTGGACATCATTTTAGGCTGAATCGGACTGCTTGCAATCTCAGCATCTTTTATCAATATATAACTGAGCTTCTGATGCCCCATTGTTCCCCCATCACAAAGATTGCTTACTTGCATCTCCATAACGTTTCCCACCTCTCACATTAACTCAGACCATCTGCAGCTGAAATCTTCACCCTTACCTATACTCTATGATTTCAGTGCTCAAGTTTTCATCCTCCATCCTCTATTAACTTCAGCCCCCTCATATTCTGTCCTGTGCCAAGTCCTGCTTTCCCATCATCCCTATCCTTGCTGACTAACTTGGCTCCAATTAGAAAATTTCTCGTCACTGTAACTTTTATGGTAACTTTTATCTGGGGATCAACAGAAGTAATACACACTGAAAATGACCCATTCTTCTGCAACATCTCATTCCTTGGACGAAACAAACTAATTATTTTTTCTTTCCATTCTGTAAGAATTGAGCCTAATTAGGAGAAAATATTGCAAATTAGTTTCTTAAATATCATGCAAACACCCATTGTTCAGAAGTTCAAAATAGACTACACGGTCGCCATAGTTTGTTGTTCAAATGCTTTCCTCTCCCATATGAGTGCAATCATGGTAATGCTTCCACTCATGGGGTCATTCCATCCAATTTTCATCACTCTGTTACTGTGACCTTAACCTGAAGCCATGTGCTTACACCACCACCTGCTGGTCTGTTGGGGAAACAGCTTGATTCTGGTTTCATCCACACTCATTTACTGAACTTCATGTTCTAACTACAGCAGGGTTAAAAAAAAACTACGGAAGAATTAAAAATAATAGGCAGCCCTTCATAATAGGCAGAATTATTCTCAGCGTTGCATCACTGCTTTGTCTCTTCCATGCAAATCAGATTTTAAAAATGCTTTATATTCAAGACCATTCAGGAAACTATATCAAAGAATGTCGATTTTACAAAATTTATAAATGAATTATTTTCTGACATTTCCAATAATGTGATGTGAGAAGCTGCCTCAATCTGCAGAAATGTCTCAATTATGTGGGAACAAGATTTTTTTAAAATAAAAGAATCACAACTACAAATGGCTCCTGTAATTCTTGAAGAAAAAATGTATTTGAATGAAAATTGTTCACAAAAACCTAGTCACTGATGCGGCAGAATCACAAAACTATGGAATTAGGTCCCAATGGCCTCTAAATATGGGAGTAGATCATACAATCATAGCATGATACAGCATAGAAGGAAGCCATTTGGCTCAGTATACTCCTTCAGAGAGCAGTCCAATTATTCACTTGCCACTGCTCATACTTTGATAACAAATTAGTTACCAAGACACCACATACTGCTGTAAAATTAAATTATACCGGCCTGTGCATAAGTGAAGCTTGTAAGAGGCAAAGGCGGAAAACAAATTGAAAAATGTGACCTCAGCAAGTGTGCAACTATGCATTATGCAAGCCCAGCCAAGATTGTGTTATACTATTAGAATAGAACCTGTTCCCCAACAAGCTTTCAAGGTAGCTGGAGCCTGCGAACCCGGTTTTGTTATTTGCGTGTCATTTAATACAAGGTGTCAGACCGTTATCAGTCAAAGCATTAAAACGTGTTATAAAAACCACTCAGGTGTATATCAAAGCAGAGTTATGATCGTCGGACTAACAATCTTTGTTTCCATTGTAACCATAGTCAAATATGTCAACATTACTTACACTTCTATTTATGAAGTCAAGGATCCTTAGTAATCTTTCAAAAAGCCTTCTCTGGCTATCTTCAAATATTTACAGAGGTACACAGCCAGCAATCTCCCTGCTCCAGAATCCACTTCAAAATTGTACCTTTTAGTTTATATTGCCTCTCCTCATTCTTCCCACCAAAATGAATCACTATACATTTCTTGGTGTTAAATTTCAACTGGCGTTCGCCAATTTCATCGGGCTCTCTGCTTCCTCTTAAAGCCTGGCACTATAATTCTCATAATTTATTACATTTCTGAATTTCATATCATCTGTAAACTTTGAAATTTGCCCTGTATACCCAAGTATCGTTCATTCATATATCAAAAATTACAGCTGTCCTAACACATGACTGTGAAGAGACACCAATGCATACTTTACCCCCATCTATAAAACAACCATTCACGATAACTCTTCTTTTTGTCCCTTCACCACTTTTATATGCATGTAGCTACTGCTCTTTTAATTCCATGAGCTTTAGTTTTGCTCACAAATCTATCATGTGGTCCTTCATCAAACAACTTTTGAAAGTCCATATAGACAACATCAGCAGCATTACCATCATCCACCCAATCCGTTACTTCAAAGCATTTTGCAAGAAATGATGATGCAATGAGCATGTCTGCACACACACGAGACTATCCCATTGATTGTAACAGAAATATTTCAGCCTTGTAGTATATCACAATGGCATTTCATCCATCACCACTGCAGTCTTTGGTGTGAAGACTGAACAAAGTTAATACTAGTCGAGTATTTCATTGAAAATATTCCCATGGAAACCCTGCTCTATCCCACGTATGATGATACTTTCAAGATCAAGATGATTTCTGATAATGCCTCAAAAGATATTTTGACAACACAGAATGAAAATGAAGGACAATCAGAAATACAAAGCAGCAAAATGAATAGAAAGATATTTATTACCTTTCTGACATTCACTAAATCATGGTCCTTTTCAAATCTGCAACCAATTACTTTAAAAGAGGAAGGAAGGATGGGGGTGGAGCGGAGGGAGGGGGGGAGGCTTGAAGAAAGGCACTGTTTGTAAATGATTAGTTACTGTCGCATAGTAAACACAAATGTCTTTGGAATACGATGTAGACATGCCTTCTTGGCAAATTCTTGTAAGTTTCCAAAGAGAGGGCTTCCATTAATATAGAATCTTTCAAATCCTTAGGATGTTCCAAAAGAGCATGGCAGCCAATGAAGTATTTTTGAAAGGTAGTTAGTGTTGTACCATAGAGGAGTGTGACAACAAACTGCACACACACTAAGATCTTACAAACAGCAGAGATAAATGACTTGATAAACTTATTTTTGATAATGTCGGTTAAGGATGAATTTTGGCCATGACATCAGGAGTAACCCAGGTTCTTCTTCAAATAGTGTGCTGGGATCAGTGCAACCTTTACATTCATCTAAAAGATGGAACCTGATACACTGCAACATCCTCTCATTATTGCATGAAATTTGGAGTCTTGATTAGATGCTGAGGCCATCGAAATAGTGCTTGAACTCACAAGCTTCTGAATCGGAGTTGAGAGTGATCCAAATGAACTACAATAAACAATAGCTCACAACCAGAGGATTATTTTGGTGCTTTCCCAACATTTGGAGATTTTTAATACTTCCAATTGTATGAATTTGAAAATTGAACCCATTTTATATTTGGCACTGAGTCATGGGGTAGAATTTTCCCCTCCCGCCTCTCTTGGGAATCGTAACGAGCAGGGGCGGACCTTGCAAATGCCCATTGACCTCGGGAGGGTCGTTCCGGCCTTGAGGTGCGTGCGGCAGAAAATCCCGTCCATTATGTCAACAACCTTGTCACTGTGATGGCTATTTCTTGATTCACTTCTCTCATCAACCCTCCCTGAAAACTCTCCTGAAGTCCTTGACGCCTTGTTCAATATAGTTTTGCAGGAGTTAAGCAGCCTTACAGTGAGAATCAGCAGACTATTAACTGCAGGGGATGTTAGAACTAAACATAATTTGTCTTCAACCGTGGTTCAAACTTGCATAATTCTAAGGAGGTCATTGATTTGCAACCAAGAGTAGAAACACTAATTCATTTCCCCTTTCCTAATCTAGAAGTGTTGAGTTTAATTGTCACATCTCTATCACTAACTCACTTGAGATCAATTCACCCAGAAAAGAGTGAGATCAAAACCTGAATATTCCTGGTCCATTTCGCTGAAATTATTCATTGGATAAAGTTGTTTAGTAAACCAGGGAGCTAACAGTTTTCCAAAGCAAAGGGTAAAGATTACAGGAGTGGGGCCATAATAAAATTAGACCCATTATTTATTGAGGCCATGTATCCAGAAAGTTTGATGGTGACTTTCCTGATAGTGGAAATTCTTCTTTTGAAGAATGGCAGAATGCTGGTCTTTTGTGTGAACAACAACCTGCTATGGAAACTGCTATGTAACATGAGATTTTTAATAATACAAATTTTCATGAAAATAATAATTTGATTCCCTCAGATTTGTCTTGGAATCTCGTTCTGTGAACTGGAGATTCAGAGCCAAAGGATTACGAGAAAAACACTCTTAAATCAGCAGGTGAGAGACATTTCCAAACATCTCAAGGTACCTACAAAGATCTGACAAACTCACAGAAAACTTAAGAATGCAGGGAAAGTAAAATTGGTACTGAGCCTAGAAGGTATAATTTTTGCTAAATTGTAAGTTGTACGAAGGCCACTTCAACCGAGTGCAACTTCTATAGTAAACTGACCTCTGGAACTTAGTGAGTGAGGGAATTCTGAATGCTTTAAAGGTTGATCTATTTCCAAAATGTAGTTTAGCATTCAACTTAACTTTAATCTTCATTTGTAGTTTCTTTCACAACACTAGAAAGTGGTAAACAAGCTGCCTGCTAATGTGGCATCTGCAGTTAGTTGGGTGGTTAGTTAGAATTAGGTACCTGGACAGCTAGGACTGCCTCAGGTCTTTGGAATTCTCACTAGTGCAAAAACAAGAGGCTTTAAATATCAAATGAAGGTCAGCTTGTCAGAGTACTTAACTTGGGAAATTGATGAGTGAGGGAGTTATGCGCGAGGGAAGAGGTGCTATTCTTGTCTTTTACATGACAAACAGTTGAGCAAGAAATTGAGTGCAAGACAGCAAGATACAAGAACTGAGGACCTGCTCAAGTAAGCAGGTAGGTTGTTGGTTTGTGAGTTTTATAGTTTTTTTCCTCTAAAATGGGGCAGTAATTTAAACGTGAACTCTAAATAAGTACTCTATATGACTATCTAGACCAGCCACCATTGTGAGAATCAATATTCATTGCACTTCTGAACTCAGCAGTTGAGTTCCTTTTTAACAACACCACGTGCCCATGTAGATGGTGCTGCCATGGGATCCCCTCTAGGTCCATCTCTCATAAGCATCTTTATTGGTTCCATAAGAAACATGTCTATGATGGATTGACACCTAACCTCCTACCTCATGCTTATTTCCGAATGTGGATGATACGTTTGTTATATTTCAATCGCAGCTGCATAAATAATTTCCTTACATGTAATAATGGGCTCCACCCTGTGCTCAAATTCACCTTTGAAAGGAGGTGCAGTCAAATGAACTTCCTTTCCCTGATGTACTAGTTGACAAACCCACCAGAGGTTTCTCTACTATGGTGCTCCGGAAGCCCACCTTCACTGGTCAATATACATGTTGGGATTCTTATAGTTCCACATGCAATAAGACTGATCTTATTAGCAATCTTGTAAATGGGGCCTGAAGCATTTCCTCACCCTGCAGGCTTGATGCTGAAATAAGTGCATCAATCCCATCCTGCAGGGTAATGACTACCCTGGTCAGATCATTTTGCGCTGTATATCATGCAAAATCTAGCTGGGTCTCAGGCCGTCATCTCTGGCTCTGAAATGTGCTCAGTATCCCTCAGATTATCCGAGAAAGGTAAGGCATCCCAAACATTTGAGTAACAGGTGAAGCTAGCTGTTTCACACTGCTCCAATCAGTAGCAACATAAGTGGTATTCACAAATAACAGAATGCTGCAGTCAAACCAAAAAAAAATTCTGCCTATCACTCAAACGAGTAATGTGGTGTATAAATTTCAGTGTCAGTGTGATGCTAGGTATGTAGGCCATACGTCACAAAGACTGGCAGATGGTATCAAACAGCACGTCCCAGTCGCTGTTCACAACGGGCAAGGCACTGACCATGTTCAACAAGCCTGTGCTTACAAAACTCAAAACACAGTGTCCAACATTAGATGTGATTCTGCAATTGGACAATATTTGTTAAATAATTCTCTGTACAGTAAGAATTACACGGACAATGAATTTAAGATTGTCAGTCAGGCTTGCAGTGTGGTGCACTTGTGTGTACTGGGAGCCAAACATATTAATACACAGTGCCTTGTTCTTTGCAGAAAGGAAAAAAAACATGAACACACTTTGTGCCTGTTTCAGCTAAACAAAATAAGTGACAGCCATTCGCTAATTCATTTGCTAGGGTAATGCCTTGGCCAATTAGGGTCAAGCTGGTTTAAATTTCAAACAATGCTTGGCAGTTATCTGTCAATCACCATCAACTGGTGTATTCCCCATGGCAACACTTCTACCAATCTGAATCCACTTGCCAATTAATCAGCATTTTCTTCTCATGCAGTGTAGGTTTTTGTTTTTCCCCTTATACTGGTATTCTTGTAACGTGTCCTGATGAGTGCAAGACAAAAAGCTTTGACATGTCTCTTTTCCCAGCAGTACTACACATATACTCCTACACTTATCTAAGTTTAAATAAGCACTGTATTAACGAATCACTCAACTAGTAAAACTGGTTAACTACAAATAATTGCAAAATACTGCAGATGCTGGTATCTGAAACAAAAACATAAAATGCTGGAAAATCTCAGCAGGTCTGACAGCATCTGTGGAAAGAGAATAGAACCAACATTTCAAGTCTGGATGATCTGTGGAGGGTCATCTAGACTCGAAACATTGGCTCTATTCTCTCTCCACAGATACTGTCAGACCTGCTGAGATTTCCCAGCATTTTTTGTTTTTGTTGCAAGTACAAACAATTGTTGAGTGGCATTTCAAACTTTGAAATCATAACAAAGCTGGCAGGACAGGTGATTTGTTGTAGTTGTAGTACATGTGGACACCTAGGCAATCAATAGTAACTGTGCCTGCAGTAATTATCTGCAGCTCAAGGCACATCAACTCAGAGCTGATTTGCTGGAGCCAAGCTTCGGACATTGTGATGTGACAGGGAGGGAGAAACGTACCATAGAGTTGATCGCAACAAATAATTTGCATAAAGTGACCTCATTTTTCAGTGTCAAAAATCATGCTTTTGCATATATTCAGTTTATAAGTCAACCCACCTTTTCAGTTATGAAATGTTCTCATATTCTCAGGCATCAATTTTTCATCCCAGAAATGCATGTTTTACTTACATTATACAGTATGTCAGTGCATGAGATCAAGGAACTGGCGCGGTCTGTGTTACGAAGGCGATGTGTGGGAGTTTAAGACACAACCACACAGAGCAGCCCATGCATGGAATATTCAACTGAACGGATGCAGAGGAATATGATTTATTATGCAGGGGTTATTCCAAAAGCAAAATGCCACATCTGATCCAGGCCATAGCCAAAGAGACTCCAGAATAAATACAATGAACACTTTTGCGTTGGATGCTGAAGACAATGGATTTAGCAGTTTAAAATACTTCAATTGTGGTTAATGTTATCTTTGTATGGTTAATTAATTAGGTAAACTATTAACTTGAATAATAGTTTATTTTTCGCACTCCAAAGAGGCAGCAACTCACACCAGCAATTAATATTCTGTCATCAGCATATAAGTCAACTCTGATATTTCTAAGAGGTTTTGAAGGCTTCAAAGGATGAATTATATATCTATATACTTTGTTTCAGAAGGCAGTCACAACCCATAGATTAGGTAAATCAGATTTAGTCTGTGATCAGGGACAGGAGGGTATGACTACAGTAGGCAGGAATGAGGATCTAGGAGGTTGCATAGGAGACATCTCGGCTCTTTCACTGTCCAGCAAGTATGAAGTTCTAGCAGCCTATGAGAGGAGGATCTGCAGGGAGGATGAGCAAAAAGACCACAGAACCTTGGTACAAGGGGCCAATCACTTGATGGAGTAAAACAGAATGTAGTGAGGGGGAGAGAAACTATTCTCTGCAGCCATGAGTGAGAGTCCTGAAGCTGAGTTAGCTGCCCATTGTCAGGTTTAAGGACATCTCCTTAGGGCTGGAGCGGAACTTGGAATGGAAGGGACAGGATTTAGTTGTCCTTGCCCAAGCTGGATCAATGTCAAAGGTAATAAAGAAGTACAGCTAATGGATAATGAGCTGATAGGGCTAAATTATAAAGCAGAACCACAGAGGTAATAATATCTGGATGACTACCACAGCTACAAGCATATTGCCAGAGGGTAAATAAGGTCAATGAGTCGAACGTGTGGTTCAGAGACAGGTAGAAGAAACGGTTTTCAATTCATGAAGCACTGGCACAAGTATTAGGGAAAGAGGCAGCCATTCCATTGGGATGGGCTTCATCTAAGCCCACCCAGGAGCAGTGCCTGGTGAATCAAATGATTAGGGCTGTAGAGAGGGCTTTCACCTAAATAATAGCGGGAAGGTTTAGGCAAGGAGAATTTTGGAAAGATACAGAAATGGACAATGCAACAGTGCAGGGTATGAATATGAGTCGTACTAACCAGAGTGTCTGTAAGAGGGAACAGGCAAATGTAGTCAGATTAGGAAAATTTGATGAACAACAGAATTAAACACACTTCATCTGAATTCATAAACTATTCATAACTAGATAGATGAATTTATGGTACAAAAAGAACTAATGGCTATGATATAATCACCATTACAGAGACATAATTTCAAGGTGATCAAGGTTGTGAACTGAATATTTAAAGGAATTTAACCTTTCAGAAAAATAGAAAGAATGGAAAAGGAGGTGGGGAAGCTCTGTTAGTGGGAAGGAACTTAAAACAATCAGCAAATATTAGAGAAAAAGTACCAGCACAACTAATGGGACTAAATGCTGACTAATCCCCCGGACCTGAATGCCTGCATTCAAGGGTCCTAAAAGAACTGGTTGCAGAGATAGTGTGTGCATTGGTGGTATCTTTTCAAGTTCCATAGATTCTGGAAGGGTCCCAGTGGATGGGGAACTGCAAGTGAAATTTCCTTAATGGGAAATGAGACAAAAAGCTGGATACTACAGGCCAGATAGTTTAACATTTGTCATTGGGAAAATGATAAAAATCACCACTAAGGAGTCTGTTGTGTTATTACAATTATTGTGAAAATCCCCTAGTCACCACAGTCCGGCACCTGTTCAGGTACACTGAGGGAGAATTTAGCATGACCAATGCACATAACCAGCACTTCTTTCGGACCGTGGGAGGAAAGAGGAGGACCCGGAAAACACCCACGCAGACACTGTGAGAACATCCAGACTCCACACAGACTTAAGCTGGGAATCGAACACGGGTCCCTGCCGCTGTGAGGCAGCAGTGCGAACCACCTTGCCACCATACCCCATAGAAATTAATAACTTTATAAAAAGATGAATTTCCCAGTAGCTGACGGAAAGAAGCCCAGGACAGGACTTTACATTTTAACTCTCTCACTGTAACAAATGAACTAAAATCAACATAGACCAACAAGCAACTAATACACAAAACTACAAAAAGTTACTTCCCCACTAACTAACACACCCAAAATACTTTACAGCACTTTTTCACTTTATGCTACACTCCCTGCAGATAAGTAACTTTGAAGGTTAAGTCCAAAACTTCTCAGCTTCTCAACTGGTTTCCTTCTCCCTGCTATCCCATACTGTGTCTTTTGAAAATCATACCACTTAGTATACTGAGTATCCCCAAACTGACCTCTAACAATAAGGTCCACTCCAGCAACTTCTTGGTCCTTAAATCACAAGCCTTGTCTCTTCAAACAAAGAATCAGTTCTCACCAGCTCCTGTTTGTTAGCTCAATTAAAAAATAGGCCACAGTCACTGCCACCACACTCATCCCCACCCTTGCCCGGAGGTGTGCTTTCCCACAGCAGTGGCAGCCTGCCATCTTCTGGTCCCGCTGAAGTCAATACCCATTTGAGTAGCGCGCTGGCCAAGCCACCGGGAACCCATTGCAGAGGATCAACTTTGGCAGGAATGGTAAGTTTTGTCAGTGAGGTCTGGAAAATCCTGGCCATAATCTTTTCCTCTGCCTTTTACAGCAGCAGCTATTTCCTCCCTTACTCTGCCTTGAAGTTTCCATGTCTCTGTCTACAGAAAAAAAACAACTGCCTGTCTTGTATGTCAGGGTCTGAAAACAGTCCCTTGATTTTCTCTAGGTTTCATTTGTAGATCATATGGACCTGTTTCCGAGAAGAATTAGTAGGATCACATTATATGCTGTATTCTGCTTTACCTTAAGTTAGAAGAGAAGTTTTAAAACATAACTGTTTTATGAAGTCCTGCATTTCTAACAGTGCCAGCACATTTAGAAAATCATAACACTATAGAGAAGAGTCAACATAATTTTTTGAAAGGTATTTGATAAACTTATTAGATTTATTTGAGGGTGGAACAAGCAATGTGGATAAAGAAAAATCAGCAGGCATGGTGTACCTGGATTTCGAAAAGGTATTCAATAAGATGTCAGATAAAAGGTTAGCACAGAAGATCAGAGCCCATCGTGTTGAGGGTGCCATATTAGCACAGAGAGAGAAAAGTATAATACAGTAATGCTGGAAATTTGAAATACAAACTGGAATTGCTAGAAACACTAAGCAGGTCTGGCAGTTTTTGAGGACTCAGTAATAACATTACAGATTAATGATTTTTCAGCTGAATTGGGAAAGGTTAGAAATATAATAGGTTTTGAGCAAGGTGTGGGTGGAAAAAAGGTCTGTGATCGGATTGAAGACAAGAGAAATGAAATTACAGAGCCAAAGGGAATGTTAATGAGGCAAGAAAACAAACAAAGAAACCAAAAGATATGCCAAGAGCTGGTATGCAGAAAGCATACAAAGAAAAGGGAAACAAAATGGAGATTATGATCTGAAATTATTGAACTCCATGTTGATTCCAGAAGGCTGTAAAGTGCTTAATCGAAGACGAGGTACTGTTCCTCGCACTACATTGAGCTTCACTGGAACAATGCATAAGTCTGAGGGCAGAGATGGAGAGAAGAATTAAAATGATAAGTCACTGGAAACTCAGTCATGCTTGCGGATTGGACAATGGTGTTCTGCAAAGCAATCACCCAATCGACATTGGGTCTCCCAATGTCAAGGAGACCATATTGCGAGAAGGGAATACAGTAAACTAAATTGAAAGAAGTACAGGCAAATTGCTGCTTTACCTGCAAGGAGTGATTGGGGCCTTGAACCGTGAGGACAGAGGAGGTAAAAGGGCAAGTTGTTACATTTTGCACAAGGTGTTGGGGTGACTGAGGAGTGGACCATGGTGTCACAGAGGGAACGATTCCTTTAGAATGCTGAAAGGGGAAGGGAGGAAAGTGGACCAACATGTCACAGAAGGAATGGTCCCCTAAGAATATGGAACGGTCAGTATGACATTGGGCAGAATTCTTTGGCCCTTCTGAGCTAGTGGATTTTCCAGTCTTCCATAGACAGCCACATTGGCGGGATCCCCGACAGCAAGGTAGGCAAGCCATAGCCGTGCACAACATGCTAGAATTTTGTGTGACCAGAAGATCCTAATGGCAGCCAATAGCGAGCCTCCTCCGTCGTGGGAAAACATGTCTCTAGGTTGCGGGTGGGGGAAGGGGGTGGAGTCCCGGTCATTGCCTTTTGTAACATAGGACAAAAGATGGAGAGAATATCAAAAAGAAACAACTATACTATGCCTAATAGATTGGCATTCTTTCAAATGTACCTTTTCTAAATAAATGGATGCAAACTTACGTGTCTTGAAAATTAATTTTGAATTGCTACTGTCATTGTACTTAGAGGTCATTAAAACTATGGTCAAGTAGTCACTTAATATTAGCATTATCAGGGTGTTAACGTCACTGGCAACAATTTCGTATTACATTACTGTTTTATGACACATGCCAACAAATAAAGCAGCATCAACAAGATTCCATTATTTTCAATGACGCACCAATCAGAGTATGAGCTTGAGAAATAATTCAAGGTCAATTAAGCTTTAATTAATTTAACTAGAGGCTGACAAAAACCTAGAACAAGATCAATGCAGAAAGCTTCCTCTTTTTAATTGTTTAAAGTGACTTTAGTGACATAACTTTTTCCAATTCCAGAGACAGTATGGAAATCCTTGAAAACATGAAGATGTGATAATATTAGCGCAAAATCAAACTAGAAACTGGTGGGCATTTTGGAAGATTTAACATTCAGATTTTCCATGGAGATGCTTGCCATTCCCAACTAATGTACATGGGAGACGGGCATCTAATAAGCCTAGTGTACAACATGTGCACAAGTTTCCAATCCCAAATGCATTTGCCTTTTGCACTGAGGTACGCTGAATACATTACAGGTCTTTGACATCTATGATTGAAATGTTTGTAATGGACATCCTGTTTTTGGCACCAATATGATGCATTGGAGGAACTTAAAGGATTTTTGTCTGAGCTTATAAAAATGCAAGTTGCACACTCTTCACTTTTGCATCTCCATGAATCACGTTGCTTATGAACTCACTGTTACTTATTTTCCCCAGTAAATGTGTGTGTGTTCACTGTTAGCAAGCCGTGATTGAGTTCAGGCTCGCATTTGTGGAAGAGGTCAGGTACGGAGGCAGGCACTTCACATCCTCAGCCCAATAGAAGGGCAAAAAAGTGCTTATCAGAAATCTGCCTGAACAGACATATCATGTCAGTGGAGGTGACCTGTGATCTTTGCACTGTAAATACTGTGTATTTAGATGTTGCTGAAACATTGTTTTCATGTGTGAGCTGGACCATTGGCTCTGTTCGAAGCTAATGTTGTCACTCTCTCCTATCCATGGAGTATCATGCTACGCCCCTCAAAGTTTCAAAGAGCCACCTTGCTTAGTTCACACAGCTCTATGAATCACCACAGTGGCACAGTGTTGCACCAGAATCCGATTCACATTCCTCTGCACATCTAATACCGATCTCAAAGCATTCCCCTTCAGGGAATGCAACAAACTCTCAGGCCTACCCCCAGAGACGCACAAAGCAAGCCACAAATTCTACAAGAAGCGCTCAGGCCCTTACTATATTTTATGACCTGGGACATGGCTTGTCACCCTGTCACCTGCAATGCAATGCTTAGGCCAACAAGCTCATGCCAGGCAAATCCATCCCTCCCATGCCACATGCAGATTGCCATCTTCCTCTCAACATCATCGAATTATGGGTCATGATAATTTGGATGGAGAGGTTTCCCTTCCCAACAGGATCTGCCTGTCCCACAATGAACTGGGTGCAGGCAGGAGCTCCGCCCCTCATTCAGGAGGATGTCCACCCGCCAGCCTAAAATTTGAGACTGGGCAAAAAAAAAATGGCCCTTGAGTGGCCAATTAAGGGCCTCAATTTGGCGCAAAAGGATGGCTGTTCAAGGTCTTGGCCATCCTAGCATAAAATCGCTGCGAGCTCGAGATGGGCAGGAAGCCATTTCCTTCTATTTCACGTTCCTTACCCGCCTACAAACCCATCATGAGGAAGTGTGAAATTCAGGCTATGACGTTTATGAGAAGAAAGTACATACCAACTGCACATACTGGCTCATGTGCCTCCTCCTCACTTATTCCAGGAAGGCTCAAGCTCAGAATAGCTGGGAGCCCTGAGATGGAACAGCACCCAGGTTCTCTGAGCATGACCTATAGATTCTGCCGCAGCAAATGCAGGCCACAGGAATATTCCATTCCGCAAGGGCCCAGGTTGCCTCTCAGGATCACCAAGACTCACGTTGAGGTGGCCAGCACCTCAGCTCCGCACCTGAGAACCTGGATTCAGTGGCATAAGCACTTCAGTGATTTTCTGTACTTCAGAAGGTGAGTGGGATGTTCCTATTATACATGCAGTTTTCCCTTGCTATATGAAGCATGTCTGGCCTTGGGTGGACATAGGGCGCATGATGCTCAGCAGTGTGACAGCGGCCTGCGTCCATGGACAAGGCGCATCAAATGAAGTGCATGTAAATGAAGGACATTGAAGAGGAGATATTTGAGATATTGTGGAGGTATTTCCAAGTAACATACACCTTGCTGAACTTGCACATTACCCTTTCCATCTTTCCCTTAAATGGCTGCCATTGCAACACTATTGCCTTATCTCTTAACTTAATGTTCCAGTTCATTTGCTGCTTTTCTGCCCTCAAATTGTTTTAAGTTTAAACCTCTTATCTTGGACCCACTCCTCTTTCACTCAAACCGAATATAAAAGTCAATCAGATAATGATCGCTGCTGCCTAAGGGGACCTTCACTATGAGATCACTAATTAATCCGATCTTGTACAATACCAGGTTTAGTGCAGCCTGTTCTCTGGTTGACTCCAAAATGTGCTGTTCTAAGAAACTATCCAGAAAACATTCTATGAACTTCTCTTCAATGCTATCTTTTCTTAAATGATTTTACCAGTCTACATGTTGATTAAAATCCCCCATGATTATCGCTGTACATCTCTGACAATCTCCTGTTAGTTCATCCTTTATACACTGTCGTCGCCTGTGGTTATTGTTATTGGGCCTTTACCGCGCTCCCACGAGTGACTCCTTGCCTTTGTCATACTCATCTCAACCCAAACTGCTTCTACATCCTGGATCCCTGAACTTAAGTCATCTTTCTCTAATAGGCTAATGGCATCAGAGACACCTCTTCACCTTTTCCTAACTTCCTGTCCTTCCTAAATGTGATGTGGAGATGCCGGCGTTGGACTGGGGTAAACACAGTAAGAAGTCTCTCAACACCAGGTTAAAGTCCAACGGGTTTATTTGGTAGCAAAATCCACTAGCTTTCAGAGCGCTGCTCCTTTGTCAGGTGAGTGGGAGTTCTATTCACAAACAGGGCATATAGAGACACAAACTCAATTTACAAAATAATGGATTATTACAAAATAATTGGAATGCGTTTACAAAATAATCGCATTCCAACCATTATTTTGTAAATTGAGTTTGTGTCTTTATATGCCCTGTTTGTGAATACAACTCCCACTCACCTGACGAAGGAGCAGCGCTCTGAAAGCTAGTGGCTTTTGCTACCAAATAAACCTGTTGGACTTTAACCTGGAGTTGTGAGACTTCTTACTTCCTAAATGTCACATACCCTTCAATATTTAGGTGTTAATCTATGTCATCCTGCAGCCCTGTCTCTGTAATGACTATCAGATCACACTTATTTATTTCTAATGGCACTATTGGTTCGTCTACTTTGTTTCAAATGCTCTGTGCATTCAGTTATAGAGGGTGGAATCTTACCAAAAAATGGCAAAGTGTCAGAGGCTGACTGAAAATCAGTGTGTTTCACTCCAGAGAAACAGCCAGGTTTTCTTGCTAGAACTTATGGCACTTGGTAAAAAAAAAACATGGGGACATGTTTCACAACTATCACAGGGACGGGGAGGGGGGAGCCTGGCTAAGGGCACCCCGATCAGGCTAAAAGATAACCTGCCCCCCCACTTCACCATGGAGGTGTCAGGGCCTTCCCCTCCCTCCTTGATCAACGCCGGCATCCTGTCCACCCACCCCGGCGATCAATGACGGCATCTCTCCTGCCCCTGCCCTCCACTCCCCTTGTGATCAACACCAGCATCTCTCTACCTGCACCCCCACCCACCCCCCTCCCCCAAATGACTAATGCCAATATCCCCAGCAACTGTTATCGCTGGCATCTTCTCCCCTCCCACATCAGCAGTCATCACCAGCTTCTCCACACCCCCCCCTCCCCCCTCTCCCCTCCACAACTACACACATATGCTGCCTCCCCCCTGCAACGCTCCCTTGCCCCGCCCCGCTAATTAGGCTCCTACTAGAGTCTGGCCCCAGTACTGCCAGGTTGACACAATCTGTGCTGGGGGCAATACCCAGGTACGTCCCTCTCCCACAGGGGCTAACCTGCCCCCAAAGGGATCCCCACCACAGGTTCACGTCTGGAAGAACCTGTTATAAACCTTGCCAATGTGACATCACGTCAGCAAGGTTTGAAAATACGGCTGAGGAGGAAGCACGACGAGGGAGGTGAATGATATTAAAATATATTAAAATACATTTAAGGGAGGTTCTCGCCTTTTATGGGCGTGAACCTCATTACATCACCAGTGAGGGGCGGGGAAAACCATGGACTGCAATCTCTCTGGAGATTCTATCCGGATTTTCAGCCCACCTCACCGTTCTCTCTGACAGCAAACACGGGCTGAATAACTGTCAGGGATTTTAGTTTTGTCCTTTTATTGTCCACTAGTCTCATCAGCTGACTTACTCTTCAAATTGTGCTCCCTCACCATGAAACCACTCTCTATTCTGCTAGGAATTTGAAGGAGAGTGAATGTAACACGTAATTGGACAAAATGAAGATTGAGAAGTGAATAGTAATTAGCTGTTCCAATTATTTTCCTTTTTGTTTTAATGGAACAAGGCTAATATCAGGAAGGCCACATTCAATGTGGATTTGGAAACATGAAGTTATAAGAGGTCATAAATAGATTAGGTGAATGGGCAAATCAATGGAAAACTAAGTTCAATCCAGGCCAGTGTGAGGTTAACCACTTTGTACTGAAGAAAGATCATTGAAAATGTTTTCTAAAATGATGAGAAATTAAGAACTGTAGAGCAGCAAAAAGATTTGGGAGTCTAAGCACATTAATTATTTAAAGCTAAAGATGTGTATAAAATGCAAGTAAAACTGTTGACAGAATATTGGTCTTGATCTTAAGGGAGCAGGAATACAAAGTGAGGAAGTGATGCTTTATTTGTCCACAGCTTTGGTCAGGCCCAATTTGGAGAACTGCATTCAGTTTTGAGCACCAACTCTCAAGATGAATTTGATGGCCTCAGAAGGGTGGTGGTGCAAATACACCAGAATGGTATTGGGTCGTAAAGAATTAAGGGGACATGAGGGTTAGGAGGAGAGATTGTACAGACTTGGCCAGCACTTTCTTGAGATTATAGTATCTGATGAGTAGTCTGATTGAATGGCTTAACTATTAAATGGGTTTGACAAGGAGAAATTATTTCTCTGGTGGTGGAATCAGGAACACAATCTTAAAATTCAGGAGCAAAGTATAAAGGGTAGTAGAAGGCTGAAATTATCTTGCTCAAAAGGCTACTGAGACAACTGCAACATTCAAGACTGATACTGATATAATTTTGTTAGGTAAGGGAATCGAGATACGGAGCAAAGGTGAGTACATGGAGTTGGAAGTGCAGATTGGCCATTGTCCAATTGAATAGAGAAGCAGTCTTGTGGGGCTGAGTAGTTTACTCCAGTTTCCAATTAGTTTTATTCATGTCCTTTGGGCCACCTCTGACCTTTTTCAACTTCACTTTGTAGCATATTGCTACTGCACTGAAATGGATGCCAAACCTAGCAAAGAAAAGCTAACCTCCTGGATGTGGTTCCAAGTCAGTAAGTAAACTTCACAATTAAATTATGCCGGTGTTTGAATCAACAAAACTGTTTTGTATTAGTGTAAACAGAGTGGTGAGAGTTTCAAGTAACCTGGGAAATATTATATACCTTTCTGCTAACTCAAAAGGGTTAAGGATCATCAATAGTAACTTTTACTTCCAGTTGACTCAGACACATGCAACTTGACTTGGCTCAAGAGCAAGCTCGGGGCCTCTTCCAGAAAATCTCTTAATTTTATCTGTACGATGAATTAAGTTAGAAAAAGGAAAAGCATAGCAAGATTGACAGAAAGAAAGATAAAAAAGCAATAAGAAATTTATAGAAATGAAGAGAAAGAAAAATGCACAAGCTAGAAAAATAAGCCTGTAAAGATTATAAAGAGAGAGAGAGAGATGGAGATGCAACTATAAAAATGTGAGAATTTTCTAAAATAAAAAATGATACCCCAGGGCTGTTCTTTAGTGAGATCTAAGCAACAACTGAATTAATGAATTGTCATGTCTTAATATAAATGCAGATATTATTCTATAAAGAATTACCATACCTACCAAGAGCACTCATGTTGCTAATTAGCCACTTTCTGTATCGGAGGACTGCTTCCTGGCTTGGCAAAAATCATGAGATTCACATGGATTAATTACCATTCTTTTATATTTCATTAATCAAAATATTTAAGCAGAAAGCTGCGGCTTTAGGATAATTGCTTAGGATTCATTTGTAATAATTAGGATTCTGGGTGACTGTATTAATTGAAACACGCAAACATGGGCTAAATGGATGTAAAACTGGTGAACATTGGTAAGTGAAGTAAATTGAACTTTAGCTATCACTTCAATGCAAACCTTGGAATTATGTCAACAGACATAAACTACACCGCCCTGGAGTCAGTGATGTGGGAATCAGTTGGTTAAATTAAGTAACAATATCAATGGAACGTGATACACAAAATAAGAGAGCATGTGACTGGAGATGTTGTCATTATAGTTGAAGATCACAAATAGCCAGGGGTTAGTTATACCAAGCAATGGTCAAGTATTCATGTTAATAATCAGTTAGTTTTCACAAATATTGCAAAGACATTTTAATTATTTTTTAAAAAGTTCCTAAGGTTGGATTTTATAAGGCACCACAGTCCCCTCCTCCCAGCTAAACAGCCAGTGGGGAGCCCACCATGCTCCTGAAGGCTGCCTCGCAGCAATTTAATGCTGGGAGCAGTGTTAATTGCTTTAAGGCAAAACTTCCACTCCTTTCTTGGGAAGAAATTGAGCCTTATGAGAGTTTCAGGCTAACTGGATTGGCTGGCAGCTCTGCAGTTCCACCAACACCAGCCCAAGTGCTGGCAGCTCCTGAGACTACAGGTAGTTTCAACATGCTGAGGTGCCCAACTAAGTCCAGGGCCAGAGTGAGGAGGGAAAACAACCAACATCGTCCAGCCACATTGTCACTCCACCACACAGAATGCTTTGACCCCTATAATATCATCACCTTTGTCCCTACACACTTGTGAGTGCCACCTCATACATAGTGGAGCCTCAGGGACTTGGGGCTGGATTTTACCCTCCTTTGGCACGGAGTTTGAATGGTGGAAAGCACATAAAATGCAGCAGGTAGCCTTCTGGTTTTTTACCCACCTGCAACTAACTCATCTGAAGTTTTAAGGGAGATGCTGTGTGGCCTGCCTGCCTTTGGCCTACTGAGGCCCTTAAGTGACTATTAATGGCCATTTAAGTGCCTCACCCTGTTACTGCCAGTATTTTACCCGTGGCGGGGGAGGTCAAGCCATTTTGGTAGACGAACAGTTTTGGCAGAGTCATCTGATGTCAGGCAAGGGAGTTTGGGTACCACCTTTGCAGGCCCCCTGGAACCATTGGAGCAACACCCCTCTTTAACTCTACTCCTTGCCATCTTGAATTTGGCCCCCAACCTCTTGAGGCTCCATTATGTATAGGTTGCGCTCATAAGTGTGTAGGGACAACGGTGATGATATTATAGGGGTCAAAGCATTCTGTGTGGTGGAGTGACAATGTGGCTGGACGATGTTGGCTTTAGCTATCCCAGTGTTTAACCACAAATAAGCATTACTATTTTGAGGGACGGTGTTGGGAGATGAGTGGGGAAGACAGGGGGGCAAATTAATATTTCAAACTCAATTCCTCACCTCTCCAAAACCCTACCCTCCTGGAAGTAACAGCTCATGATGTGGAGATGCCGGCGTTGGACTGGGGTAAACACAGTAAGAGTTTTAACAATACCAGGTTAAAATCCAACAGGTTTATTTGGTAGCAAATGCCATTAGCTTTCGGAGCGCTGCTCCTTCGTCAGATGGACTTTACGACAACGGATGAATGAACACCGCTCGACAATCACCAGGCAAGACTGTTCTCTTCCTGTGGGGGAGCACTTCAGCAGTCACGGGCATTCAGCCTCTGATCTTCAGGTAAGCGTTCTCCAAGGCGGCCTTCACAACAGCGCAGAGTCGCTGAGCAGAAACTGATAGCCAAGTTCCGCACACATGAGGACGGCCTAAACCGGGATCTTGGATTTATGTCACACTGTCAGTAACCCCCACAGCTTGCCTCCTGGACTTGCAGAATCTCACTGGCTGTCCTGTCTGGAGACAATACACATCTCTTTAACCTGTGCTTAATGCTCCCTCCACTCACATTGTCTGTATCTTTAAGACCTGGTTGGCTCTAGAGATTCGCATTCTAATCAGTATTCTGTAACTTGATTTTGTGTCTCTGTATGCCCTGTTTGAGAGCAGATATCCACTCCATCTGATGAAGGAGCAGCACTCCGAAAGCTAATGGCATTTGCTACCAAGTAACAGCTCATACAAGATCAAATTCAAATATGCAATCTGACAGCAAATTGGCAGTGTAGGAGATGGTGCAAATGCGGAGCTGGATGTTACTGGTGTACGTGAGGTCTCTAGCTTTGTGTCTATAAATGATGTCAGCTGGGGGCAGATTATAACTGAGGAGGAGGAAGAAGCAATTGTAGCTTTGGTTTCAAAATTTTACCCCACACAAAAAGGCATGTTTACCTTCAACTCTAGCATTAGCATTTTTATACTTGCAGAACATTGCATTTTATTCCAATGGAGCAACAAAAAATATTATGGTCGTCTTTAATTTGCTAGCTTACTAAGAAAAAACATGAACCAATGATTAATGTGCATCAATCTACATTGAAATGATCTATTCTAAAACACGCTTTAAGCTTTCAAATGGTTCTGGGCTATGAATTCATATATTGAATCACCTAGCACGATCTTTCACACCAGGAGGGAGTGTAATTGCTCAGCAGTAATGTCTTGTTAGTCAACCAGACCTGCCGTGCTTGCAAGTTTTAGGTCTCCTAACAGTACGATAGGGGACATAATCTCTGCCGTGATATGTTGAGTCACTTACATTATTTAGTAATGGACAATTAGTATGCTAAAAAAAGCGTTTTGATCACCAAATGTTTCACTGGCATCTCAAGGAAATCCAGGGAGTTGGATAGTTAAGAAAGGGATATCTTAAACTTTTCAGACTTTGCCTCACCTTCTGCACTTTGTGGTAGTCTTTCAATCAGCTATTACATTTTGAGAAGGAGGGTAAGTACAAGATACTTATTAACCCTGGTAAAATGTTAGACAGACTGCAGTGCAGCATTATACCTGAGGAAACAGTCATAGAGGTTTATAGCATGGAAATAGGCCCTTCAGCCCAATTTGTCCATGCTGCCCTTTCTTTTAAAAGCCCTAAGCTAGTCCCAATTGCCCGCATTTAGCCCATATCCCTCTATACCCACCTTACCCATGTAACTGTCTAAATGCTTTTTAAAAGACAAAATTGTACCCGCCTCTACTACTACCTCTGGCAGCTTGTTCCAGACATTCACCACCCTCTGTGTGAAAAAATTGCCCCTCTGGACCCGTTTGTACCTCTCCCCTCTGACCTTAAACCTATGCCCACTAGTTTTAGACTCCCCCTACCTTTGGGAAAATATATTGACTATCTAGCTGATCTCCGCCCCTCATTATTTTATGGACATGGCAACAGGAGTAAGGCATTCAGATCATCAAAGCGGTTTTCACCATTTACTTAGACCACAGAGTGTCAGATTCCCATTATCCATGCTGTGCAGTCTTTTGCTGTTGGAAAAAGGGACATGTGAAGGGAAAGGTGAAACTTGTAAAATTAGGAAGCCAGAATCAACCCACATTTTTAATGTGGAGAAAGGATTATTTTCGTCAGTGTTTCTGTTCAGAATAGAAATGAGGATCAGCTCAGAATGTAATAAATGTTCATCACTACCCTCTCCCCATTTGTTAAAATTCAACAACACATGAGGGTATACATGAGTGGTTGTGTTACCTGATTAATAATCCAGGAAGTACACATCCATAATGGCAGTTCGAAAATTTGAATTCAGTTCTAAAAAATATCTGGAAGTAAAAAATAAACTGGTACCTGTAAAACTGAAGATGCAAGCCACTCCTTGCATCAAACTGCTGAGTGCATTGAACACAACAAAGGCTATAGTCCCTGGAAACATCCTGGCTGAAGGCATGTGATATGTTCTAGAATTAGCGGCACCTCTAGCTGAACTGTTCCAATATAGCTATAATACTGGCATCTACCCAACAATGTGGAAAATTGTCCAAGAATGGATGGCCACATAAAGTAGGTTAATTCCAAACAGAGCACTGCCCCATCAGCTTCCTCCCAATTATTGGCAAAGTGATGAGAAAAACGTTATCAACTGTGGCATCAAGCACCACTTACTCACCAATAATCTTTGAAAGAATACTGTTTACATTCTGAGTAATAGAACATAGAACATAGAACAGTACAGCACAGAACAGGCCCTTCGGCCCACGATGTTGTGTCGAGCTTTATCTGAAACCAAGATCAAGCTATCCCACTCCCTATCATCCTGGTGTGCTCCATGTGCCTATCCAATAACCGCTTAAATGTTCCTAAAGTGTCTGACTCCACTATCACTGCAGGCAGTCCATTCCACACCCCAACCACTCTCTGCGTAAAGAACCTACCTCTGATATCCTTCCTGTATCTCCCACCACGAACCCTATAGTTATGCCCCCTTGTAATAGCTCCATCCACCCGAGGAAATAGTCTTTGAACGTTCACTCTATCTATCCCCTTCATCATTTTATAAACTTCTATTAAGTCTCCCCTCAGCCTCCTCCGTTCCAGAGAGAACAGCCCTAGCTCCCTCAACCTTTCCTCATAAGGCCTACCCTCCAAACCAGGCAGCATCCTGGTAAATCTCCTCTGCACTCTTTCCAGCGCTTCCACATCCTTCTTATAGTGAGGTGACCAGAACTGCACACAATATTCCAAATGTGGTCTCACCAAGGTCCTGTACAGTTGCAACATAACCCCACGGCTCTTAAACTCCAACCCCCTGTTAATAAAAGCTAACACACTATAGGCCTTCTTCACAGCTCTATCCACTTGAGTGGCAACCTTTAGAGATCTGTGGATATGGACCCCAAGATCTCTCTGTTCCTCCACAGTCTTCAGAACCCTACCTTTGACCCTGTAATCCACATTTAAATTAGTCCTACCAAAATGAATCACCTCACATTTATCAGGGTTAAACTCCATTTGCCATTTTTCAGCCCAGCTTTGCATCCTATGTCTCTTTGCAGCCTACAACAGCCCTCCACCTCATCCACTACTCCACCAATCTTGGTGTCATCAGCAAATTTACTGATCCACCCTTCAGCCCCCTCCTCTAAGTCATTAATAAAAATCACAAAGACTTACAAAAATAACAAAAATCACTATAATTTAACTGTAAATCCAAGAATTTCAGTTAATAAAGATATAGAAGAATGTAGCCACTTGTTATATATTTAAATGGTTGATGTATTGCTTTAAGAGCTGATCACATGATTTGAAGATGATGTCATTAGGGCGTTTCACAGGCTGATGTTTCATTCAGTTTCTGTTCTCTGCAGAGACCATCTCTTTCAGTCAACCTGCTGTGTGTTATTTTGAATCTATTTGTGCAAACCATGCCTTTTAGTTTTTGTTTAAAACCCACAACCCCTAAAATAGAAAATTGGCAACAAGTTGGGATTTTGTTTCATTGAGAAAAGATCCTAAATGGAAGAAAAAACATTGTGGGTTGTCACATTTCAAAAGTTAGAAAGCCTGGGAAATACAACAACGGGATTAAAGATTGAAATGCCAGTGCAGGAAGACCAAGTACGAAAAAAGCTCTCTGTGTGGTTTTAAATTGTATTACACAAAAATAATTTACAACATGGAAGAAAAGATTTATGAATGTGAAGAGAATGTCCAGAAATATGATGAAAAGCTCCAACTGAATGTCTTATCCAAAGAGTGAATCACGTAGATTCTGGGTGATTCTGAAGTTAAGTGCACAACCATTAGGATGGAGATTGATAATGGTGCTGCTGTATCTTTAATTCCTGTGATTACTGCCGAAATCTTGCTGCCGTTTACTCCGGCAGGATCTTATGGTCCTGCCAATGGTACACCCATGCTGTGGGTTCCCCAGCGGTGGTGGGGTGCGTTCAACAGGAAACCCCATTGACAATGGTGGGAGGGACCATAACATCCCAGTGACAGCAAGAAGTGCGCCACCTATCAGAGCATCACTACAGTGCAGAAGGAGGCCATTCAGCCCATCGAGCCTGCACCAACAATAATCCCACCCAGACCCTATCCCCGTAACGCCTGTATTTACCCTGCTAATGCTCCTGACACTATGGGGCAATTTAGCATAGCCAATCCACGTAACCTGCACAACTGGAGCACCCGGAGGAAACCCACACAGACACAGAAAGAATGTGCAAACTCCACACAGACGGTGACCCGAGGCTGGAATTCAGCCCGGGTCCTGGCGCTGAGAGACAGCAGTGCTAACCGCTGTGCCCCCCCCTCCCCCCCTCCCATTACCATGAAACATGCTGCATATAGGGAGAAAAATCCTGCCCTACATACCAACAAAAGCTGAAGCATCTTCCTTTAAAACCAGCTGATATGATTTTAAAGGACATACATGGAAGAGATTGTGCCATTATGTTACATCATGGTCAACAGAGAGTTGAGTGGACAAACAGCAGAGTTGCCTCTCCATGTGGTTCAAAGTAACTTTCCAGTTCTATTTGGAAGATCATAGTTGGAGAAGATAAAGCTTAACTGGAGTGCTGTCAACAGATTGGTCAACGTCAAAACAGACCTACAGCACCTTCTTGATAAATACAAAAGTGTATTTGAAGAGACACTTGTCCCAGTGAAGGGAGTTCAAGTGAAACTCAAGATAAAGCCTAATAGTAAACCAAAAAGTCTCAAAGCAAGACCAGCAATTCACCCCAAGGTCGTAGAAGAATTAGTACAACTTATTAACACTGGTTTGATTTAATTTGATTTATTATTGTCACATGTATTGGTATACAGTGAAAAGTATTGTTTCTTGCTGGGTATACAGACCATTCATAGAGTATATAGGGGAGAAGGAAAGGAGAGGGTGTGGAATGGCAGAAAGTGGAAAAGACTATGTCCAGGGTGCGTGGGATTCTTGATTTTGGTGTCTGCTTTTTTGAGGCAGCAGAAAGTGTAGACAGAGTCAATGGATGGGAGGCTGGTTTGCATGATGGATGGTGTGTTAGAACTAGTTATAATGAGTGACTGGGCTACCCACATTGTACCTGTCATGAAATCAAATGGTTCAGTTCGTATTTTAAGACGACCATAAGGCCAGTATTGTGTGATCAATAAGCACTTCCTTTAACTGAAGATTTGTTTGCAGGGTTATCAGATGGGCAGATTTTATATTTCCAAGTTTCATTTTCTATTGGTCAACACTAGAAAGTTTATAGAAAATTATGGTTGTAGTTTGTCAACAAACTTGATTTAAATGTTGACAAGGATGGTAAAATAAAAGAACGAGGAAACACAAGTGTGATTAAATATTTCATAAATGTTAAAGTTGCAATGGGGAAACCAGTAATGAGAACAATAAGTCTTCAGAACATTACTACCAGATTCAGAAGGAAAACCATTGTCCACAGAGATGCCTTCAGTGAGTTCACCTTGCATAAATGAGTAGCTATTTTGCATACAGATTCTGTTTTGAATATAGGACAGCTTCAGGTCACTATGCTTTCTAACAAGATTGGCAGTTTGTCATCTAAACTACCATTTTATTTTTTTATACAAGTATTTTTCTAAACTTCAGCTATTCCGCTCTGATATTGTCAATCCAATTTATTTAGATGACATACTTTACTTTTGGTTTTAAGTGCATTTGGGGGATCAGAGTCAAATTTTCAATTGGGATATTTCAATCTCATCCACTCGCAGGCACTGTGCAATTAAAATATGCACAGAGATTCTCTCTGAATGTAAACTTGTGCAAATTAATTTCAAAAAATATCAGTCTATATAAAATTACTGTGACATCAGCATTGAATAATAAATGTCAAAATGTGTTAAACACTTAAATTGAGCAGAGATTCAAAAGATGTCCTGAAAGACGCAGTCATCTATCGAACTGAAACATGCAGTAGTGTTTCTTCTCTACCTGAATGATCATCATTACCTTTGTTTTGTGGCCCAAAGGCTAAAATTCCACTTGCTTGTTATTTTTCTGCATGCTATAACCCTGACGAAAATATATTCATCAGTTAGCTTTTTTATTTGGAGGAGGATATAAAACACATTTGATTGACTGGTCAATTCTGACTACCAGAAGATGGTATAAAATTACCTGCATCTCTGATTACACCTTTAAAATGTAATCTGGGCTCAATGGTAACAGTCTATTTTACAGCACAGTACAAATTCAAGTCTGTTGTGCATATCTTTTTGGGCCCTGTGGTAGCAGATAATCTTGACGGCAGCAGGAACATTTTACTTTCATTCACACTGTCCTAATATGAACATGTATAGTGGCAATACTACTTTCTTTAAACCTGATCCAAGCATATATGTCTTTCAGATATGTGCTTCTTCAATCTCACTGATGGCAAACTGAGCAAATACTTGGATAGCTGAGGCCAAGCATGAACTGATAAAGCTGTTTTATTTCCACAGTAAGTTAACAAACAGAACAGCAGTTATGATCTGACTCACTTAATTCAAACCGTATAACTTACCTTCAGGCAGTTGTGGAAAGTGAGGAACATATCATGCTTCTCCACGTTATAATGTCATCGTACTTAAACAAGGATGCTTCTGACATCTTTTCCAACATTTTGAGCTCTCAGTCTTGGTGAAAGCTCTTCTAGCTTAGTTTATTTTTTTAAAAAAGGATTTCCTATCTGTGTTTTTGTCGATTTTACCGTTCTCTGCTCAAAAACTGATCAAACACATTATGACACCATGGGTGGGATTTTATGGCCCTGCTCGAGTGAGACCGGAAATTATGTCTGAGGTCGACAGACATTTCCATTGTCTGCCCCTCACCCGCTCCGATTCCATGGCGGGCGGGGCAGTAGAATTCCGACATGTGTGTAACATGTTCACAGTGTAACAAAATGGGCTAACAAGTTGCTGACTTTTCACAATCAAAGTAGAAAAAGCAATAAACAACAAAAACTGTAGATCCTATACATTAAACAATCTATCATAGTTAGGAGTATGGCAAAGTTTTGCTTTTTTCATCTAACAGTAGGAAGGATTCCACTCCCTTGGTAATCTTTTCGACTATGGTTGCAGGTTTTTTTTTAATCTGCATGACTAACACTCTATGTTTTAAAACACAAGTTTTATAAAATAACCCAGATCCATTTTGGAGAAATTTGTCAAAGAAATCCTAAATGTAGTGCTATTATTTCTCTTTGGGCTATTAATTCATCCATCTTGTTACCAATGTTGCAAGCATTCAGGTAAAGATACTTTCGCCAGAATGTTACGGCCGTTAATGCCGGCGGGGTTTTCCCATCCTGCTGCAGTGAACAGAGATGTGGCTGGATGCCAAATTCTCTGACTTCACTGCAGTGGGACCGTGGCGTGAATGGCTGGTAAGATCACACCCTCGGATTCTGGCCTTTTGCCATTTTTCCCTATTCTGACCTGATTTGTTGACACACTGTACTACTGTGCGCTAAAGAGCCCAGTATTTAACAAAGTAACAGTGATGCGTCCCAGACAGGGAAGGCAGGCCTTAAGCTTATCTCAGCACGCAGCAGCTTCTGTTGCCACCTCCGATCAGAGTCCAGGAGTGTTGGGACTTCACTCCATCGCATACTCCCACCCCACATCCCCCAAACAAAGATCCCACGATTCAGGATGCTTTTTCCTCAAGGTGGCTGCAGCAAGCCAGAAGATTACCCAATTTTGCGCACCAGCCTCTGGAGCAAAGATCCAAGTTATCTGCACTCATAATTCTGAAATAAGTACAGGAAATATTGGAAAAATGCAGCAATGTGGAAAGAGAAACAGAGTTGACATTTCGAGTCTGTATGACTTCTTCAGAGCTGTCTGGTCTTTTGAGCACTCTGAATTTTAAAAGCTCCACCATTGGTGGCCATACCTTCAGCTTCTGAGGCTCTACCCTCTGGATTCCCCTTCTCACACCTCCCCACCTCACTTTGCTCTTCAAGATTACCCTTAAAAATCTACCTCTTTGGCAATTCATTTGGCTATCTGACCTAATATTTTTTACGAGGCTCAGTGTCATATTTTACTGTATAATGTTCATGTGAAGTGCTTTGGGACATTTTATTACATCCAATGCTCTAAATGGCCAGCTGCCTCATCTGGTGATGTAGCATTGGTTCCACTGTCCAGGACTTTAATGGATAGGAATTTCTGCAAGAATCTCTCGCGTCACAACTTTATTTCATGTTATTCAGCAACTTGCTCTCACATTAGAATCTCAGATCTTTCAATCTCAGCTGTTAAATTCCATGCAAGTGCACTCATGGTGATAGCTAACATGTTCTTGATGCATTATAGTATATCAGTCACAAGCTAACAGATCCAAAATCAGCCACAACCATTACTGAGAACCTAAATTGCAAATCTGTCCAAAGGCATTTCACATTTAATATTCTCTGATGCAGTGCTATATCTCATTCAAATTGGTTCTTAGTGCTTTGCAAAGAAGCACCATTCAGGGATTTTGCCATAATTTTTGACTTTCATTTATGTAAAGTTGTGGCAATTAAATGTCAAGAGTCATTTTACAGAAATGATTAAACGCTGCTTCTAACACTGGAAATGCTTAGAGCTGGACTCTCCTCTCCACTATAGCATTGTAACAGAATAGGACTTTTGCTCACTGACCCAACACTGCCATGACTTCTTCCTGACATAGTGTCATGGATCTGGGCTACGTACTGTTGCAGGATGGATTCCTGATAATATTCTCATCATCGAGAAGGAGTTCTCCTTTGCCAGGGTTTAAAATCCAAGTGACGCTGCAGTGGATCCATTAACACTGTGCCAGAAAAGGTAGTCGGCCAGTTCAATGGGACAAAGGAGACCCCAAAAATTTCTAAAAATAATTTGTTAGGCATGAGCTGAGGCTGAGAATTATAAAGGTAAAACACTGTGGTTTAAACTGAGGGATACAAGGCCAGCACTGGAATATTTTCTATCTTTGAACAAACTTTATGCCTTACCCCAATTCTGGCCTGATCCCTGATTCTAATTGCTTTACCATTGGATGTTTTTGCTTTCAGCTCCCTCAGCACCAAAAGCACCCACCCTCGCCACCTTTCTCTTGTCTTTTCAAACTCTCCTTAAAGGCTACCTTGATCAAGCAATTGGTCATCTGCCCCAATGGACAGGGAGAGGAGAATTCAGTAGGAGCCCAAAATTTTTATTTCTCACTGGTGTGTAATTACAACGGGATCGTTCTATGCTGCCCACCATGGCAGATCAGTAATACAGCTGGGGGCCAGCGTCAAAGAGATTTGTATTCTGCGAATGGGATGAAGACTCAAACTGAATCCACCCCCCAATGCCTGATTGTCCATGGTGCTAGTTGGAAAAGAGGCCTGTCCAGAACAAGTCTGGAATAAATTGGCTTGCAAAAGTCAGGACTTACCTTGAAGAAGGACTGGAGTTGCCTCCAAAGTTCAGGATACAGGCCACCAGCAGACCTTGGAACACGATAACAGTGGGTGGGGGGAGCATCCATCAGGTTTATTTTCCAGCTATGGTGTCTTCCAGGTGGTCCATCTTTCAGCCTCAGTGTTCCTGGAAGTCCATCTTCTCTATGCAATTATAGGTCAGTGATGTCGTGTGTCTTTTCAATATGGCACCCAGACCTGCCATGGAAGATGGCACAAAACTCCCAGATGCATAATTATGCCAGGGTCAGAAGATATGGCGTGGTTTCTCATCAGTCTCCACAGTGGAAAACACACCCTACCTCCTACCCTCCTGACTGAGAGAACTCCACCCAGTATCTCTTTTTGTGGCTTCATGTCAAATTTTGTCCAAGAATCTTCTTGTGATGTGCTTTGGTGTTTTGGGATATTTTTGTGCATTGAAATCACTCTCCAAATGTCTTCAAAAATTGCCACAGACTTAAACAAGAAACCTGAAGAACTAAGAGTAGAAGCTCTGTTATCAGTGCTGGGGAAGAGTAATACAAGCTGTATTGCCACCTAGAACTCTGAGAATCAGAAGAATCAGTCTTGCAAAATTTTGGATGCCGTGAAGACCTATATTGAACACTCTACTAATGCTACTTATGAACTCTTGTGTGTTCAATACCAGAGCTCAGGAAGAGAAGGAGAATATTGATTAGATTGATCTGTATGTGACTGCATTGAGATACCTAGCTGAATCTCTAAAGTTTAAGGAGCTGAAGGATGTTCTGATCAGAGAAAGGATTGCCTTCGGAATGAGAGATCCTACGGTGAGAGCACGTCTGCTGGGGAGAGAAACCTATTCTCAAGAAAACTATTAACATGTGCATAAGTTCTGAAGTGGCTAATCATCAGCTGAAGAGTATTGATGAGCAATTAACTGATGAGGCTTTGCAGAATGCTGAGAGGCTGTTCCAGCCTTCTAAGCATAAGAGAAAGGAGAAAAAGAAGAATTATTTACAAAAGGATCAAGGCCAGAATACTGGGTGTTAAATCTTCACCACACAAAAGAAAAGGAAGTATGTCCAGCATGGGGAAAGCAGTGCTCTAATTGCATGAAGCTGAACCACTTTACACACAAGTGTTTTGCTGGAAAAAAGAAAAGCAAGCCTATAATGATGTTTGCTGTAAGGATGTCAGAGGATGATTCTGACAAATCATTCTGCATTCTAGAACAGGTTGGCACAGTCAATTTACAAGGTTAAAAAAATAGTTGTGACAGATACAATGTTGACTGCAGAAGGAAAACATGAAGTTAATATGAAGTGTCAGATAAACACCAGTGCCACATGCAACATCATGAGCTTCCCAGATCTGTATAAAGTTGCTCAAGATGGTGACCTGAAAGTGAAGCCATTGAAGGTAAACCCGAGGCTATATGAAGGAACGCTGCCCAACTCAAGAGGACAACCCAAGCTGATAGCCCAATGCAATGGGATGAAAGAAGATTACATTTTCAGATATGAAGAAAAATTCACTCATCTCAGCTGAAACAAGTCAAAAATTTGGACTTGTAACTTTCTATGCATCAGAGAAGTTTTGCAATATTTTGCATGGCACCAGCCCATAGATCCTGACAAACTACAAAGATGTTTTCACAGGCCTTGGATTTTTCCTGAATACCATATCAAGGTAGATGACTGTGAGAGACCAACTCAGCACTTTCTGAGGAGAGTTCCAGCTGCTGTCAAGTACAGGCTGAAAATTAAAAGAGAGAAGTTTGAAAAGATGCAAATAATCAGAAGTGATAACTCCTACAGACTGGATTAGCAGCAAGGTAGTAGGGGAAAAAAACCCTGGAATGCTAAGAGTGCTTAGATCTAAAGCACTTCAATAAAGATTTAAAGAGCTCTAAGTAGCATATGTTATCACCGAGGAATTTTTTTCCCTCAACTTTTCAAGGCAAAGTCTTTACCACCCTAGCAAAGGATAGATACTGGTGAGTGGAGCTGAATGAAAGCAGCAGTTTTCAGACCACGTTCAGAATGCCATTTGGGAGATGCAGATGTACATGCCATCTGGAATTTCTACTGCTCCAGAAGAGTACCAACACTGGCCGCCTGAGGTAGCCAATAGGGAGGGATCTTGGATGATCTGCTCGTCTATGCATGTGGAGATACAATGGAAGAAACCATCACAGACCATGATCAAAAACTAGTGAGACTGCTAGAGAGCGCTCCCCGAATGAATCTGAAGCTGAACAAGAACTGCAACTGAGAATGACTGAAGTATATAGACCATGTACTGACAACAAAAGGACTTTACTCTTTTCCTGACAAGGTGAGGGGTCTGGCAGAGATTCAGCAAGCAACAGATCTGAAGGTGGTGCAATGATTTGATGGATTTGTGAACTAACTTGCAATGTTCTTGCCCATTGTCATTGGAGTGTGAGCCTCTACACAAGTTCACTTCAAAGGGTGTTCAGTCATATAGTGGCAAAGAACAAAAAGCAGCTTTTACTCACATAAAACAAGTAGTGACAACAACTTAAATGCTGAGATACTATGAGGCAATGACAAAGTCACCCTCCAGGATGACGCTAGCAAAACAGGACTTAGAGCAGCAGCATTCGCCGCAGCAACAACACTCCCTGGAGGCGCAACATCACACCAGGAACCAGCAAACACCGGACAAACAAACTATAACAACCTGCACATGTATCATTAGAAGACCTGAATGCTTTAAAGATTATGGCTGGAATTTTTTGGCCATTCGTACCGGCAGGATCTTCCAGTCCCGGAGGCTGGGGATGCATAGAACGGAAACCACACTGACAGCGACAGGACCAGAAGATCCTGCTGCCAGCCAATGGAAGGCCATCTCTGCTGCTGCAAAACACACTGCAGTGGAATGCAGAAAATCCTGCCCAATGCATGCAATTCGTTTCTAGAGACATACGAAAGTGAGGCAGTGTAGAATGGACAGTTTTCTGCTCTCGGCTGACGAACTTCTTTATAGAAGTGTACATAGGAAATTTGCAACTACAATTGATAGTGCATGAAATCAGTTTTAATTAATAAGGGACTATTTGGAGAAAAAACCTTTGTACACTGAATGTTGCGGACTTTGGTTTGCTGACTCATGTGACCTCCAAGTCATTGGATTCCTTGTGATTCCTTTTTGAACAAAGGATTTGGGCAGAAGTCATTTCACCCATCAGATGGAACATGCACCTTTTACAGAAGTCAGAGGAAAGAACACAGAAGGCTGCACAAGCACAGCTTATACTAATTTTGAGAATTATTTTTCTTTAAACAGCTGCCAAGATTATTACTCAATAAAGATTTATTCAGCATTTTCTATATTAACATTAATGGAAAGATAGGACAAGGGCCTTGATGAGTATAAAGCAGGAAGAGAGGGAGTGAAAAACCTTTTCGATAGAGGCTGCATTTTTCACTTCGCTTTCTCTATGTATTTTTAAAAGTAATTTCAGAGCACAGGTATCTTATACATTGTCAGGTAGCTTCCTATCATGGCAAGAAAATAATCAGAATTACCTTTGTGTATATTTTTAATTGAATATTATCTATTCCAAAAACTTGTAATAAGTGCTGAAGGACTACCACACGATCACATCTGCCATTACCATCAGAAATTATTCCCAGTTAGAAATTGGGCAAATAATGTGCTAAAGACATAGAATATACTTTAAAGTTACATTATATATTATATTTCTAGTGTGGAATTCTCAAGGATTGTACAATTGTAGTTACAACACATGCAGGGAAACTGTTCAGTTTTCATCAAATGCATTTCCAAAAATTGCATTTAAACAGCATTTTGATTCCCCATAAAACTAATATTCAGTCATTATTTTCATCACAACCAAAGGTGGCCCTAACTATAAAATGCAGAATTTGTTCAAACATGCACATCTATGTAAAGTTTTATTTCTAAGTATTATAAATAAAAATTACAAGAATATTTGTGGTCTATTGCAAGTGATCGGAAGATAAATACATGGGAGTGACCTTTCAGCTCAACTTGGCTCAGACTCCTGCCCCTATGTGCCAAGTAGATCTAAAACAAATCATTTCCAGCATTGTTGTGTTGCATTTTAGACTTCTAGGATTGCAGATTTGCAAGCTTTAATTTCTTTTTGTTCTTCCTGTGCAATCTTGTCTGATTGCAGAACAAGCTCCAGTTGTTTCAGATATTTGGGATCCAGGTTGAAATGTGTAATGGGTAAGGTTTAGATCTTGTGGCTTGAAGCATAAAAATAAGCAGCAATTGCAGCACTCAGCCCCGATTTGTGGGAAATATCCAGAAGAACGTTTAGTTTAGAAACCAAGTAGCAAGGGACTGCAGCATAGTGGTAATTTTACTGGAATAGTAATCCAGATGCCAGAATTAATGCCGAAGAATCACAAGCTCGAATCCCACCACAGCAACCAGGCAAATGTAAATGAATAAATCTGGTGGTATATAAATTATTTTATCTATATATAGAATAAAAATGATAGTCTAATTAATAATAATTGCGAACTATCATCAAAAACACATCAGGTTCGCTTCAGCAGAGGAAATCTACCATCCTTACCCAGATTGGCCTGCAGATAACTCCAGGTCCACAATAAGGTGGTTGACATTTAACTGCCCTCTGAAATGGCATAGTAAGCCTGAGCAAAAACCACTTCAGCAAAAGGCACTGTGATGTTCCCGCATTAGGTGGGCTGCAACAGTTCAAGGTGGCAGCTCACCTTCTCAAGGGCTTTTGTTCACCTATCATCATTACCGGTTACTGGTAGACGCACCATCCCAAACCAACTCCTCAGCTGACTTATTTTTCAGGATAGAATGAAAGTAAGCTATTTATTTTCTTGAACTGTACAAATTCACTTAAACTGGTCAGCTAGAAGAAAAGCAGCATAAAATATTTAAAAACCTTTCCCAAAAATCATGCGAGTGGGGATAAACATAAGGTTTGCAAATTATTTAAATTGCAAATTACAAAGCATGCCAAATGCAATAAGTAAACATACAGATAGCTTAAAGAATTTGAGACTGGATCATAAATGTAATTACTGCGACATTTCCAACATTAGTAACACTAGCATAAAGGAAGCAACAACATGTATGTGCTACAACACCATTTTTCCTACAAAAGCCCAAGTGCTTCTCAGTTATTGCGATGACAAGTTGGCATTCACAGGCGAACAAACACATCTGCTCATATTTAATTCATTGGATGTCGAAAAGGAGGCAGTTCTGTATTCAAAAGATTAATATTTATATCAATGGCAATTTGGCCCATTCTAACCCGCCACCTCAAAGTAGCATGCAGCCATTTCCTAAATGAGTTTTACCTCCTCCACACAACTCTAGAGTCATTCCATAGAGAATCACTCTTCATGTTAACAACTCCCTAACATAAGATCATGAGACATAGGAGCAGAATTAGGCCACTCGGCCCATCGAGTCTTTTCCGCCATTCAATCCTGGCTGATATTTTTCTCATCCCCATTTTGCTGCCTTTTCCCCATAACCCTTGATCCCCTTATTAATCAAGAACCTATCTATCTCTGTCTTAAAGACACTCAATGACCTGGCCTCTACAACCTTCTGCAGCAAAAAGTTCCACACATTCACCACTCTCTGGCTGAAGAAATTCCTCCTCATCTCTGTTCCACATTGTATTCCATCTGCCACTTCTTTGCCCACTCTCCTAACCTGTCCAAGTCCTTCTGCAGCCCCTCTGCTTCCTCAATACTACCTGTCCCTCTAAATATATTTGTATCATTGGCAAACTTAGCAACAGTGCCTTCAGTTCTTTTTTCCAAATCGTTAATGTATATTGTGAAAAGTTGTGGTCTCAGCACCGAACCAAATATCCCAAATATTGGGAAAACCATGCTCAAATATCCATTTGAAGCCCTGCCTCTTGTGCTACTTTCCCATTTAATTTTGGTTAATGTTGTGGACTTAACATTTGTATGTTATATATCAGTGAAATCACAGCAATCCTCCAAATCTATTTTCTTCTCCATCTCTCCATCGTATTCCACCTCTCACTTCCTTCATCCTGTCACTGGCACCTGTTTTCTCAGCTGCCCACACCCTAAACTCTGGAATTCCCTCCCTAAACTTCTGCACTTCACCAATTCTCTTTCCTCCTTTAAGACACTTTGTAAACCTAGCTCTTAAATTAAACTTCTCACCACCTCATGTCTTAATGTCTCGTTTTTTGGCTTGATGTCAGTTTCTGTCCGATTACACACTTAGAATCTTTTGAAACATCTCATAACATTAAAACCAAGTTCTTGTTTTCTGCCTCAATGAGATGAATATTGGATAAATTTAAAGATGTAAAGGTGCTGCTGTTCCTGCCTTAGTCCCAGAGGACCATGGACTGCTCTCCTGTTTGAGAGAGAGCTGACTGGTGGTGAGTTAACCTGAAGGTCACCACATCTCATGCGAGGAGTAAGTTTGAGAAGGTGGGGCCTTCACAGATAACCTCAACCAGAATTGGAACTGACTCCTCGCTGTTGGCATCACCCCATATCACAAACCAGCCATCCAGACAGCTGAGCTAACTGACACTCCAATATAAAGGTATCAAGTAACATGCATTAATGAACTAACAAATAGATAGTGCCCAAGTATAATTATTTGTTGAACTAAATAGTTTATTTGATCTTTCCCTATAATTCAATTCTCAGATGTGAAGAGGTTAACCTTATAGTTCTTCTGTTCATGAATGCGCAGCTAGTGCCCAAAGAGTAATGTTGTGAAAAGCACTTCAGCATATGATGAAAGGGGGCTGTTTGTTAAGATTGAAAAGCTACTGAAACATTAAGTTAGTTATTAAGGTGTCAAGTTTGCATTTCAGACTGTGTAATCAGATGCATGGACAGTTCCCAGCAGCATACAGAGATGAATGAAAGGAACAACATCTAATTATGCAACTTGGTATTGTTCATGGATAAGCAGATAAAAGGACAGCATCCATACATATATATCTCTAATTATAGTCTGTGGGAGGATTTTAAAGTACATTAATGGCAGTTAAGAAAGCATGCAACCCATTTTATATACTTACGGAATGTAGTGTCCATTCCCCTTCCCAGGTTATTTAGTATTCAGTGAACACAGTAAAAGGTTGCCACACAAGATATAATTGTGATAAAGCATAGCTAATTAACAGAATGAGGGGAAAGGTTTACCAGCTGGAATATGAGAGAAGCCACATTAAATTGTTCGAACTTTATTCTACTCTACTCTGGCAGCCATTAGTAACCCATCAAAATCCAAGATAAATAACCATTTAACAGATAAACATTGCAAGAAAATCTATTCATTGAACCAAGACCGAATTACCCAAGATATTGAATTTCTATCACTAAACACATTTATTTTCATTAAAAGTGAAATGTTCAACCCCACAGCTAGAGCTCCTTCACTTCTCCCTGAACTTCCTCGCAGTGGCTTCCAGTGATCAGTGTTAAAAAGCAGGCTTGGAACAGTTGTAATTTTGGATTCAATGTCTCTTCAGCAAATTACAGTTTAAGCTCAATACAAGATAGACAACAAGCACTGAGAAACCTTCATGATATGCACCAGTAGGATCACAGTGGCTTTAACAACTAATGTGTCAATGAGTACCCAAGTATTGATAATTTGCGCCTGAAGAGGTACCACTGGTTGTTTCCAATATTGCAGTGAAAATGACTGGGGTTATATTACAGAATTACAGAGGATTCACACAGAGACCAAGATTCTCCTCTACTCAGCCTAATTGCAGAATTCAACAATATCCCAAAATAGTGGTGAAACTGCAAAAAATATGTAAAATATAGCTGTTAAATACTTTTTCTAAGATTTAAACAGTTAAAAATGGATAGTAATAAAATACTTTGGTGCTTACCCTAAAGTAGGAAATAATGGGACCACAGAATTCAATCCAGTGACCTTTGCTCAAATTTACAGGGACGAGACACGCAATCTCATATTAAATTGCACTTTTTCCCCCTAAAGCAAAAAACATTTTTACCTGTATGTGTTTAAGATATAATGATTCCCTTTTCCTTTTCAGTGGGAAAGAGAAGGGAAATAAAGTAAATTATTTACAAACTTGGTCATCTGTTTTTCATACTACTGCCAAATGACTCCAACCATTGAACTTTCAAAAGCACAATGGTATGATTATGGCTCAGTCGTCGCACTCTTGCATCTGAGTCAGAAGGTTGTTAGTTCACGTCTCCATACAGAGACATGAGTGCAAAATCTTGGCTGATGCATTAATGCAGCAATAAAGAAATGCTGCACTATCAGAGATTGTGCTATTTGGATGAGATATTAAACTGAGGTCCCAACTACTTTCTCAGCTAGACATTCAAAAATCACATGGCAAGCACATGGAAATTGGATGCTGTTTGGGTGCTATGGATTCCAGTTGTGGCCCAAAATGGCATCCACTGCGTGCATGTGCACTTTTGCCATGAATTGTGCTGGACGAAACTTAGCACACTAGGTAGGTCATGATGTCAAATGGCATGTCTCACTGAGTTGATACCAGTGCTCGCATTTAAGAACTTTGCATTCCAGCCTACACCCTCTATTAAACTTGGACAACTGAATATGCATTATGCAGCATGAAGGTCATAGGGGTCAGGTGTCTCACATATCACTGTGTGGGCAGTGCTGTACTCAGTCCCAAATTAACCCTTTAGATAGCAGGCCCTTCTACCACACCAGTACCTCTCCCCTCTTGTGATTTTAAAGGATTATCAACTACTTCTGGGTTAATTGCTGTTAATTTCTTCTAGCGGTTACTATAATTCCACAAGTGTTTGGTGCTTTCTATAATTCTTTTACATCAAAAAAATCTCCAGGAGTTGTGTGGTAGGCACTAAAGCACTTTTTACTGACTTTAAGACTCCTGTACACACCAGTCCTTCCCAGATATAGCCGCATAAGTAGATCTTCCTTTTGGAATAAAGCACAACAATGGGAATGAGTGGGCTACACAAAGCAGGACAAGATGCTGGAAGAAAGAGGAGGAGGAGGAGGAAGAAGTGCTGTTCTTCTTCAATTCAAATAAAGAATACTGGATGAACCATTAGCACATCAATAAGGATGTTGTCACTGAAATCTGCTAAGTGCTTCAACCAAAATTGCAACCTCACAGCCAGGCAAGGACAGCATTGCCAGTACTGTGTAGATTACTGTGACCATTAATCTTTATCCTTACTTCCTTCCAGGCTGGAGCTGGAGATATTAGCAATATCCCGCAGTTTACCACACAATTCTGCACAAGGGAGGTAGCTGAGAATCTCTATTCACTGAGAGACATTTAATTCCCTCTTGTCAGAGAGAAGCAGGTGAAGTAAACTTGAAATTCTTCTCTGATTACAGCCACACCCTCCCCTACCTTCCCATCCATTCAAAAGTTGTCTCTCCACGCTGGCCTGCCTACCACAGCCCAATGTTTTATGACAATGGGGTCAGATTAAGGCCCTTTATTGCCAATTAATTGAGCAATTAAGGGTTTCAACAAGCTTAGGGTGGACAGCCTAGTAGGCAACTTACCCACCACCCGTATCATGAGGAACAGGGTGGTGGTGGGATGGGCGCCTGGTATATGTCACATGCCGATCCATCTAAAACACACCCAGTTTCAGTTGTAGCTGTAAAATCCAGCCCGTCAGTAACTTAGCACCAATTTGGCTAGTTTCGCAATCATTTTGCTCTGAGTGATTATAATGAATGGTACACATTGCTACTTACAAAGTAGAAGCTCTTAAAAGCAAATGTACAACTAATAATTCACTGTTAATGACCAAATATTCTATATTAGAAATAATTCAGCTGACTAATTTAAAAATAAAATGGCCTAGGTTGAATTTTAAAGGCATTTTTCAACATTTGGTGGTCCCTTTCTAGATCAGAGTAGAAAATGGGGAAGTGGTGGCACAGCGGTATTGTCACCAGACTAATAATCCAAAGACCCAGGTCCAGGCCAATGCTCTGGGGACACTGATTCAAATTGCATCAAGGCAGCAGGTAAAGTTTAAATTCAATTAGTTATTAAATCTGTAATTAAAAGTCAGTCCCTGTGATGGCGGCGATGATTGTTGCAAATGCCCACCTGATTCACTAATCTCCAGCAGGGAAGGAAATCTGTTATCCTTATCAGGATGTGACAGCAGTCTCACAATAACATGGTTGTATCATACGGCTACAAGGAATGAAACCAAATGAACTATGAAGCATCGACCTTGGCACTAATATTTCACTGACAAGTCCACCAACACCCTGACATGGTCAGGTATGTGAGAAGGCAATGGCATAGTAGTATTGTCACTGAACTAGTAATCCACAGACCCAGGGCAATGCTCTGGGGACCTGAGTTCGAATCCCACCGCAGTGGACAGTGAACTTTGAATTCAATCAAGATCTAGACTTAAAAGTCTAATGATGACCATGAAATCATTGGTGATTGTTGCACCATCTGGTTCTTTAATGTCCTTTAGGGAATGAAATCTGTCATCCTTAGCTGATCTGGCCTACATGTGACTCCAGACCAATAGCAATATGGTTGATTCTTAAATGCGGCACCAGGAGACAGTGCCCAGGCAGTGCCAAAATTTTGTACCATTGTCATTTAATCTCTTTTGCCATCCATTCTATCACAGACATTATTTCCTTTTTCCCCTCCACTTTTCATTCAAAACCGATGACATTTCTACTTTCCTCAATTATGGTGAAATTATGGCCTGAAACAAAATCTGTTATTCTCCCCACAGATACTGTCTAACCTCTTGGGTATTTCTAGCATTTTCTATTTTTGGTCTAGACTCCTGCAAAGTTAAAGGCAAATTGAAACCATCACATCTGATGCAGTATTCTTTCTGGTTGTGAGATGCTTCACGTTTCTTATATTGAATAAAATAAATTAAAATGGAACATTCATCTCACTGAGAATTGCAGCAAATAAATTGTTGTATTGTCTCCAGCACTAGGTGGAAATAATTCCACATGGTTTAAACGCAGTGCCTTGACTAATCTTGTGAAATATTCAGCTGTTATCTTTAAATGATAATCCCAAGAGATTCAGGCCAATGCTGAAAAAAAGAGAAGAAATGCTACATCAGTTAGTATTTGTCCTTAGACTTCAGTTTGAAAAGTCTGTAAAATGTCAGACATGGGAAGACTAGTGAGGTAGTCAAATGCAGATGATTCATTTAACAGTCACCCAGTGTTCACTAAAAATCTTGCGCAATGACTTATTGCTTTTGATTTACAACATTACAATCTGGTTTCCATGCAGAAATGTTCCAAGCTACCATTTCAAGACAAAATGCATTCTTTGTAACACAAATCAGAAAAACTATAGCTGGACGTCTCCACATCTGATGCTGTCCTTGCTTACACAATTATACTGGACAGCCACCTGTTATCACACAAATTGTGCTAATCATTTGTCACCACTATAGGCATCAAATACAAAGAAACTGCTTAAAACAGTATCCAGAGTGCCAAGTATTTTGTGCAAGGGCAAAGTTACGCAACATTATAAATTTGTAAATAGGTGATCTTCGTGACGGCACAAATATGTGTTAGAATGCACATCTTGGGATCAAATATGGCACTGGTATGGTTTAGTGTCAAAAGTTGCCAAGGAGAGGAATGGAGTCATTAGCTAGAGAACAACATTCGGAGTGGGGAACAAAGACAATAGCATCAGTCTTCCCAATACTTAATTGGAGAAAATGTCACCTCAGCCAGGACTGGATGTCAAATAAGTAGTCTGATAAATAAGCAAAAGTGAAGGAGGAATTGAGAGAGGTGGTAGTGAAATAGAGCTCCATAGACCATACCATATATACATATAAAGTGAGCAGATTCAATGACTAAAGAAAAAATCAGAATATTGGAAACAGAATTAAAGAATAGATACAGGCATGCTCCTCAGTGTCAAAACCATGCCCATAGTCAACAGTACCAGCAGTGTGTACTATCAAGAAGATGCACTGCAGGAACTCACCAAGGCTCCGTAGACAATACTTACCAAACCCATGACCGCTACCATGTAGAAAGACAAGGGCAGCAGACACATGGGAACACCACCAGTTATAAGTTCCCCTCTAAGCTCCTCATGATCCTGACTTGGAAAAATATCGCCGCCCCTTCATTGTCATTGGGTCAAAACCCTGGAGCTCCCTCTCTAACAGCATGTTGGGTGCAAATACATCACATGGACTGCTGCGGTTCAAGAAGGCAGCTCACCACCACCTTCCCAAGGGCAATTAAGGATGGGCCAGTGACACCCACATCCCGAAAATGAACAGAAGATAGATCTCATCCTATTCCCCAAGAAAATATTAAAACACTAAAAAGTAATCAATTAACTAACATTTACACAATTCGAACAGAAATAAGAAATCAATTCAGATTCAAATTTGTAACAGCAACAGGACAAAGTACAACCATGAACAGCTATTCAAGATGGTCCACTATAAAATGATATTAACACCTTACAACACGTACCCTGCAACATATCTAAACAAATCCAGATGCAAATCTACACAGAATTAGCACCTCACCATACAGTCATGTTAAGACGACTCTTAATTGACTGTCAAAATGTAGCAGCCTCCCTGAAACATAGCAGAATGCTTAAGGTGATTCAAATTAGTGAATTATGGAATGAATTATACAACATCACTAAATATGGAATCAAAGCAGAAATCTCATGTTACAGCCACCCATGTAATCTGCTCCCATGATGATCTATTAAGAACAAAATAAGAGTTTATGTCTCAATGAAGCAAGTCACTCAATCATGGCAAGAATAAATACTTTGACAATTCTCTTGAGTAAACAATAATAAGTATATTTTTATGAATCTTCACGTAGAAATTCATCAAAATACCGGTAAAGAATGCATAAATAAATATTTCAACATTTGGTACATGGGAAATTCATTGAGGAGAATAAGCTGATGTGATTGCAATTTTTTTTTCACACTGAACATCATTGCCAGATCACGATAAAATGGAAAAAATATACAGATTGCACAAGCACCCTGTATAACGATCACCTCTGTGCACATTCTAAAATTAGATTTCTCAGTTAGATGTTGCAACTACCAACAGTGACAGAGCCGAGGTTGAAACTGTAATGCCATACTGAAGAAGTGCTGTAGGGTCTGATGATGACATCTTCTGGATAAGCAAGTTAACTGAGGTCATATATATTTTCTAATGATTCTATTGAATATTAAAGAGCCTGTGGCACAAAGGTAAGTAAGTTCCCCCGAATTTCTGGCCAATATTTATTCCCCCAATCAACATCAGTAAAATGAGGTGAATTGGACGTTTATCTCATGTTTGAGAGATCTTGCAACATAAACTTACTGTCATCTTTACTTATATATAATGACGGTGACTGCAATTCAAATAAATAATTGTCTGAACAGCTTTGGGACAGTTTTAAGAGATGGATATAAGTTCTTTGTCAAGACAAGTTGCTTTATAAAAATCTTTTCTGCAAACTCAATTGACAGATAAATCAAAGTCATTTCAAGGACATCTTCCTGATTGAAGATGTCACCTCTTGTTAAATAACTGGATGTGCTCTTACACAATTCCTTGGGGGAGTCATAGCAACATTAGTGCAACGGATCCCATTCAGACAATGACTGAATAATTAATTCCACCTCTTTCTAGTTATGCCAATGCAATCAGATACTGCCCAACTGCAAATCTTTCAAAATTGAAAAATACTTATTTTAAATTGCAATTCTGGAAGGAAACAACCTTTGGAAAGCCCGAATGAGGAAATGCATTAAAATTATACTGTGTGGAAGCATTGAAAATTTATCTTCCAACCACAGAATGGAAACATTTCAGACAACAGAAGGTTTTGCACAAGGAAGGTTCGATGCTTAATCTCTCATCAATGCTGAATAAAAGCTGGAACAAAGGGATGGAGGCAATTGGCCAGGGAATTCCTGGCCTTGGAAGGTGAGGTGGGGGAGGGGAGGGGGGGGGGTAGAGGGTAGGGGGAGGTGGTGGTGGTGGTGGTGGGAAATCAGGATTCCTCCTCTGATCTCAAAGTTAAGGGAGTTTTGCTGATCTCGGTAGTCAAATCAAAATATAGACCTTGATAAGACTGCTGAAATTTTGATGAGATGGACATCAATTATTTTCTAAAAGCATGGATTTATATTTTAAGTTTTGGTATCATCACATAACGTAGAAAGATATAAATTGTCACACAGTAGGAGCTAAAAAAAAGATTTCTAAGAAAGATGAAAGTAGGATGTTTAAATGTCACCTCGGTCAATCTTTGGCAGTATCATAAAATTACCCCCCATTAGTGTTACTCTGTAACTTAGTGACATCAAACTATACACATGACAAAGTGTGATTAGTCATGTGTAGTTTGTATTGACATTTTGATAAGCAATCTGTAGTACAGAAACAAATGGTAGACAGTAAAGGGAATATGGATTCAAATGGGTTTGATAATCGATTGCAGAAGTATCCAACCATCAAGTTTGGCTATGAATTCAATATTTTAAGTGTATGTGTCAATATTATTGCATGTACTGTGTGTTTAATAGAACTATGACCTCTTGACCTCAATATTTCAAAAATCCTATTGATTTTTGAACAGAATCAATGCTTAATCACAATGAAAGCCTATACACTAACACTAGGAAAAATCACATGCCCTATCCATATTGTTCAGAGTGACCCTGATGTGGTATCAGCATTTTGTGTTCGTAGCCTTACAGCACCAGGGACCCGGGTTCGATTCCCGGTTTGGGTCACTGTCTGTGTGGAGTCTGCACCCTCTCCCCGTGTCAGCGTGGGTTTCCCCTGGGTGCCCTTGTTTCCTCCTACAGTCCAAAAGAGGTGCTGGTTAGATGCATTGGCCATTCTAAATTCTCCCTCAGTGTACCCAAACAGGCAGCAGAGTGTGGCAACTAGGGGATTTTCACAGTAACTTCTTTGCAGTGTTAATCTAAGTCTACTTGTGACACTAATAAATAAACTTTGAAACTTTAAACTAGAGGGACACTGAGGCAGAAACAACCATAATGCTTTTAGATTCAACTTGAAGACTGAAGCCAATATTGCTAACAATTTAATGAGAGTTTTATATTGTAATAGGGCTAAATTTACATAGTTGATGCACAACTTGAGTGAGATTGGCATGGTTGGAGAAGTAGGTAGGGGGGATGGTGTTGGTCCTACTAGGTGGACATAATGCACACAAATTAAAACATCATCCTTTAAAACCATTCTGAGGAAGAAAGTGGCCTCAATGTTCCCAAAGTCAAAACACAAGCATGTGGCATGTGATAAAATAAAAACAACACAGCTTAACTGGTCATGGTCCAGGGTAAATTAAATTGATGTGAAAATACTTGATCGGGTACAAGGTAAATATCTCTCTAATGAATAAGGATAAGTGTTGGACTCAGCATTTTATTCCCGAACTGCCTATGATGCTAAAATCCAATTGCTTAATAGTTTTAGTTATCTGTTCTGTCGTCAACTCATTCTAACCTTAAAATGAACAACTGTATGATCAATTGACTGTAAATCTTTCCCATAATTCAACATCATGCATTAATTCCTCTCCATCAGTTGGAGCAAATTGAAGATTACATTCCCCCACTTATTGTTTAACAAAAGGTTCTTTTCTGGTGCTGGTAGCTTTGTGCACACACTGCAAGCTGCAGGAACGACACAAAGATTAAAATTCCTCATGATTACAATGGAGGTCTTAGCACTCATCTTTTTCATGACCTCCCATAGCAGTACATCAATTGCTATTTTATTCTGTGGTGGCATGTAACATATGCCTATCATTAACTTCATCCTCTCCAGATGTTCCAGATATCAGCCCAAAGATGGACTGGACAATTCCCAGTTCTTTCTCTTAAACAATGTCTCAACCTCTCTTGGGTCCAGCCATAAATGGCATCACACCATTTCTTGAAGCACACATATCCCTGCAGATTTGTTCCACATACATTGTCATTCTTTAACCAACTTCCAGTTTCCCCATTTTTATCCATTAGCATCCTATTACTTCCAATAAACATTTTATATTTTATGATTCTGACATTCATATAAACACATCTTAGACCATTTGTGATCTTTCTTGCTATATTCACATCACTCATCCCTGTTATCTACTTATAGAAACTAGGAGTAGGCCATTCGGCCCTTCAAGCCTGCTCTGCCCACCATTCATTTTGATCATGGCTGATCATTGAATTCAATATCCTGATTCCCTTCTTCCCATTTTTCTCATTTAAGTTTGTCCCAAATGTCTTCAAATTAACAGTCTTTAAATGTACAGTCAGATATCTATTTTTCCCAGAATTGATCTCAAAAGGTTAAGAACTTGAACCCCTTCTCTCTCGACCACACATTCATCAGTTTTTTTTTCTAAAGATGTATGATACAGGAATAATACTGAAATTACTATTTTTCTCCCAACTCCTGAAATCTCTTTTGCAGGATCTCCATTCTGTACCTATATATCATTGTCTCTCTTGTGAACCATGTGCTGTGGTGTCTCTTACTCTGTCCCGGAACATTAGACAGACCTGCCCGCCAAGTTTCAAGCTGCTCCATTGTGGAAGCAACAAACCATTTAGGGCTTCCAGTCATATTTGCAGTATACTGCAATCAATTGCTTGAAATATGGAATCTCCGGACTCAAATCTTAGCTATTCTCTACTCCCTTTTGCAACCATTTGCAGTTTTGTGCCATTTTACTGCTTAATGTCATCCTGAGATTCTGTCCCTATTCATCTCCAGGGCTGAGTGTCTCTGGGCATCTCTCGTTTCACAGCCTCTCTCTGTTTCTGCTTACTCTTTCTGTACGCAGGGATTGCCAATCAATTATTTCACTGAGCAGAATTTTATCATTTTTAAACTCAGTGTCAACTCAGGCAGGAAAAGCTGTGTGCTGCCCACAGGCTTCACCACCATGTTTTTTGAAACTTGGTTAAAACAAATGCTGGAGGTGGTGCCACAACATCACACTGAAGGGCAGGCTATGGCACTCCAATCTAAAAAAAAATAGAAGGAACTCCTACACATGGGAACCCCACTCATAGATAAGGGATACTCCCACCCCCAAAGACATGAGGAACACCTCCTTACCCACAGACACAGGAAACACCCCCCTGTTCACAGAAATGGGGAATCCACTACCCCACAGACTTGTCCAATGGAGATCCACCTGCCCCAGCTTTGCCCCCATTACTGCCCCAGCACAGGGGGGCACTGCACAGACATTTTCAGGGCAAAACCCTCACCTCTATGTGGGCTGTACTTACCTGCACGACCCCAACGGGTTCTCTTTGCCAGGTCCCTCCCATTTGTTAGGACCTGTTGTAAACCCTGCTGATGTCATATTGGTGGTGGTGACACAAGGGAGAGGAAAATAGCAAAGATTTGAGTTAGGAGATTCAATATTTCAAGCAATTGATTGCAGTATACTGCAAATATGTGGGTGTGGAGGTGCCCGCTAATAAGATGTTAACAGGATTCCCAATCTTTCATGGCGGGAACTCCATTATGTCATTGGTTGGGGGTGGGGGAGAGAATCCCATCATCGTAAAAGCCATTTGGGAACTCCTATTGGATTCTCCTCCCCCACTCTAAATGGATGCGACGAATCTCGGCCACCGTCTCCCTCAGTAACAACAATCTAATGGAAAATATCTTGCAGATCATTTCTGCAACAGAATGTAGTTGTTGTCATTAATGCCAAAAATTAATTTTCGAGGGATTGAATTTGTTAGTAAGCATATTCCTCCTTTATATTTTGAGAATTTAGCAGAGTCCATATATGCTCATCACAAACACATATTCAGTTATTTCCAATCAGGCATGTGGTAAAGTGAGTTTGATCTGATAGGTTGTTTTGGAACTTACCTTCATAAAATAATTCCTCTGCAGCTCAATATCTCCCAATTGCACAAAACTTTTTTAAAAATTAATTATTTTTGAAAAATTTAATTCTGTCATAGATTTCCTCCTTCCTGCTTTGTTTCTTTCTGAATTTTCCAAGATGGGCCTCACTCTCACATGGACAAAAATATAAATTATGATTTCAGCAACAAAAAGGAGCAATAAGGGTGGAAGGAGATAAGATTTTTCAGATGGAAGGAAGTAGTGGGGGGGTGGGGGAGGGTGTGTGTGTGTGAAGAGATTAGATGTGAGGTGGGATCTGAGCTTGACACTGAACCATTCTTTCAGATTCAGCACCACAATGATTAAATTGGCGGTCCAAGGACTAATTGAGTTTATATATTTGTGGGGCCTTATCTGCTGAAGTGTCCGGTTAATCATATTTAGTTGGAACAATGTGCAGTCCAAGTTGTCGGATCATGTGATGACAGCCATATGTTCAGTGCTTAAAAGTTCTTTTAGCAGAACACTTCAACACTCCTGAAGGTTTAGCAAATTTGTGGGCCCTCGGAGTGCTTCAAGCTTGTAAAAACAATATTGTGTGTCCCTTTCATCTGCTAAGTTCAAAATTGTTCTTGATTGCTGTGTAATTGATTGTACTTTGAAACTGATCTGACATTTTTGCAACACTCAGCCATCACCAACCCACAGCCCTAGTAAAGAGCAGAGCGGAACAAAATATAATGAGTGATGTTTGAATTATAAGGAGAGGCTGGATAGACTGGACTTCTTGCCTGAGAGCATAGGAGGCTTAGGGGTAATCTTATAGAGATCTATAAAATAATGAGGGGCATGATAAGGTAGATAGTCAACATTTTTTCCAAAGGTAGGGGAGTCTAAAACTAGAGAGAATAGGTTTAGGTTGAGAGGGGAGAGATAGAGAAGAGTCCAGAGGGGCAATTTTTCACACAGGTGAGTGTCTGGATTGAGCTGCCAGAGGCAGTAGTAGAGGCGGGTACAATTTTGTCTTTTAAAAAGCATTTAGACAGTTACATGGGTAAGATGGGTATAGAAGGATATGGCCAAATGCGGGCAATTGGGACTAGCTTAGTGGGAAAAACTGGGCGGCATGGACAAATTGGGCCGAAGGGCCTGTTTCCATGCTGTAAACCTCTATGACTCTGTGATGTAGTTTCCTCATTTACACTACAGTGTTTGCTTTAAAGTGTTTGGAGCTTGGACAGTGTCAAACTGGAGTGCAACCTGGCTAAGTTCCATCCCAAATTCCAACCCGAAATGTGAATTACTGGAGAGTTTCTGTGTCTTTATTTATAAAGTTCTTCATTTTCCTACCTGAATCTAATCAAGTTGTTTAAAATGACAAAGGAATTTAACAAAGTAAGTCCTAACACACCCTCTAAAATGTTTGTTTAAGCACGTGGCCCCTATAATTTTTTGTTGCACATAAGAACTAGGAGCAGGAGTAGGCCATCTGGCCTCTCTGGCCTGCTCCGCCATTCAATAAGATCATGGCTGATCTTTTTGTGGACTCAGCTCCACTTACCCGCCCGCTCACCATAACCCTTAATTCCCTTACTGTTCAAAAATGTATCTATCCTTGCCTTAGAAACATTCAATGAGGTAGCCTCAACTGCTTCACTGGGCAGGGAATTCCACAGATTCACAACCCTTTGTGTGAAGAAGTTCCTCCTCAACTTAGTCCTAAATCTGCTTCTCCTTATTTTGAGGCTATGCCCCCTAGTTCTAGTTTCACCTACCAGTGGAAACAACTTCCCTGCTTCTATCTTATCTATTCCCTTCATAATCTTATGTGTTTCAATAAGATCTCCACTCATTCTTCTGAATTCCAATGAGAATAGCCCAAATCTACTCAGTCTCTCCTCATAAGCCACCCCTCTCAACTCCGGAACCAACCTAGTGAATCTCCTCTGCATCCCCTCCAGTGCCAGTATATCCTTTCTCAAGACGACCAAAACTGTACACAGTACTCCAGATGTGGCCTCACCAGCACCTTATACAGCTGCAACATAATCTCGCTGTTTTTAAACTCCATCCCTCTAGCAATGAAGGACAAAATTCCATTTGCCTTCTTAATTACCTGCTGCACCTGCAAACCAACTCCTTGAGATTCCTGCACAAGGGCACCCAGGTCCCTCTGCAGGATCATGACTTAAAGGGGCCAACTTGTGTGCAGACTACACAGGAACTCTTGGTTGCTGTGCAGGTTAGAACGAGCTATGAACTCTGACAAAGGGTTATCCAGACTCGAAATGTTAGCTCTATTCTCTCTCCACTGATGCTGTCAGATCTGTTGAGATTTTCCAGCATTTTTTTTGTTGTGTTAGAGAGAGCTATGCTAGGTACAACAAAACAAGGTGAAATCCAGAACAAAGTGCAATAATCATGAAATTAGAGCCAGGCTAGTAGAATCGGAAAGCATACTTTTTACAGTATTGTGGTTATCAGGAACACCCTCCAACAATTAGCTGAGCTTGCCAGGTGGATTAAAATGTTTAAGGCTGAGAGTAATCAGATTTTACTGGTTAAGAATATCAAAAATATGAGCTGGAATTTTGCCATCCCGCCCGCCCCTGGAATCAGAGCAGGCGAGGACAGAACATGCAAAGATCCGTTGATCTCAGGCAGGATTTTATGATTTCAGGACGAGAGAGGTCATAAAATCCCACCCATGGAGTTTAATTTAGCCATGATCTAATAGAATAATATAATAGGCTTTGGGGACTGAATGCTCTACTGTTATTCCTATGTTCACAGCAGACAAGGATGTATCCTTGCTCCCTCTCTGTTGTCTGATGGATTGACTCCTGAAGTGTCAAGAAAAGCCCATTCATTTTCTCCAATACAGCACATCCAGGGTTTGTATTTCTAACATGGAGTGTCCAAACCTCAGTTTGTTTACCAATTCAACCAACTTCCAAATTTAACAGTGCTCAGAACAGTAGCTCTTGATTCCAATTAAGGCCGCCATCTACCAGAAAGCACAGCAATCAGAAACATCTGATCTGATAACAGGAAAATAAATGTTCCCCCCTCCAATTACTTAATTGCACAGAACACTAGCAAACTAGAGCATGGCAGCACCATTGCTAACCCAACTGCATAGTCTCACCAACCAGAAGACTCTCAGATCCAAGCATTCACCTATAACAAGTGTGTGGATATGTCACCAAAATCTCCCTGTATCAAATATTGGCCAAAGCTAATGCTTCTCTCTTGGCTGCTTATGAGAAAGACTATGAAAAATAAAGCTGGAGAGTGGGTGCAAGAATGTGAGTGGGAGAGAGAGAGAAACAGAGGAGTAAAAAAGGCAGATAAAGTGCAAAAAAGGTGAGGAGAAATAGGCAGAAATTGAGGAAGCATGGGATAGGATGGTAGAGAGCGAAAAAGTGAAGGGGAAAGAGAAGGAGGCAAATGAGGCGCAATGAAAGTAACAGAGGTGAAGGAAAGGGTGAAAGAGATGAAGGAGAAACAGAAAAATGAAGGAGACAAGAGAAAAATAAAGAAGCGGATCAGACAATTGAAGGGGGTGGCAAGGGATGAAGGAAGGATTGAGAGAAAAGAAGAGCAGGAGAGTTGAAGGAGGAGGGCAAGGGAATTGAAGGAAGGGGCAAGCGAAAAAATAAGAGGTGAAGGAAGGGAGTGTGAGAGGGATGTGAAGGACATCACAGAGCGAAAGAAAACTGAGAAACAGAGAGTAAAGAGTAATCTGATTAAGATATAAAAGAAACACCAACACAAAAGAAGGGAAAACAACAATGGGAGAGTGGAAATTATGAATAATTAATAGAATAATTGAAAAGTTCAGAAGGGTACAGATAAAAAGGTGTAAATATCATAAATCTATTGGCTCCAAGAAGTCGAAATAGATTAAGAAACTAGATGGCATTTAATCAGTGCTCATTTCGGCCTGATTCTACAATTGGCAGAGGGCAACCAGGTGCTGGCATTCACGATATTAAATCAAACCCCTTTATCCTGCTGGCTGAACAGTCGACTCATAATAAATTGGGTTTATGATTTTGGTGTCAGGATAGGGGAACTAGGTTTAGCAGTGTGATTATTAAATGTCAGCTCATAGATCCTGGTCTCCTGGTAAACATGCATCAGTATAAAAGTGGCTATGATTCTGCTGAACTCAGAAGTGATTTAATCAGACATAGTCTACTTATCAGTTGTGACACACAGATCCAATGCATGGCTCCTCAATCTAATCAAAGAGCTCCATATGAATACAATGATTAAGTTAAGGTCAGTGGATGCAATTCACTTATCAACTGCATGTCTGGTTTTAGACAAGGACATGGCCATGCATCCTCTCTCTCTCTCTCTAAGCTTGATTGTCTGCCTGAATAAATGCATTATTGAGAGTGAAAAGGTAAGCATATCCACATTTTACGATCTGGCATACTCTGGCAATACAGTTCTATTCACTAACTGTGCATCAACCACCTTTTTGCACTTCAATCCTTGAATGAGCTAGCACATATGCTGGGTGTATGGATCTCCTGGCTCAGGATGAAAAGTGTAAATATAATTCCAGGACCATGAATAAAATCCATTAGCAATGACAGAGAAGACATGGTTCTTATTATTTCTGCCTGGACAGTTATTTTTGATCTTTGGGCTGATGCCCTCCCACTGGAATCACTGCTGTAGCTATCACATCAGTGGCTAAATGAAGAGCACTTGCATCCACTCTCTGTTCAAACCTCATCTCTATAATATTTCCCTGCTCCCATCCTATTGAAAGGTTCCAAGATCAGGATAATTGCAAAACAAAATACATAAAGCTCTCCAAGATTTATTGTGCAATACCAATCACTTTCTGGTCATTTGGCTTTGTTCACAAGGCAAGATGTCACCTCAAAAAATGAGTTAATTCATAATGAATCAAACTAGTTATTTTGCCTTGTTTAACCAGGTGACATGTCTTCAGCAGTCAACATCTCCCTTTAAGGTCCTGTCTCAGTGTGCAGTCATGATGGTATCCAATGCAACAAAAAAAACAACCTTACTCCACAGCTTTAATTAAGTGAAGAGGGACACCAACCTGGCAGCATAGATATTCTGTACAGTCACTGTGCAGGACACATGAAGACACTGGAGGTCACAACAGACTATAGCGATCTACGTGACTTAACTCAATTATTTTATATTCAGTCATTCATTCAGGGGTACATTTCTCTCTGTTCTGCATCAGGAATGGAAACTTTGATTTTTATCTTCCCTTTTCCAAATTGGGGATTTTGAGAAGAATTGTGTTTGTCTCACTTCTATCCTGATTCAGGTTATTTAATTCAGCTTTGACCAGGAATTAAAGATAGGATATTTCCTGGTCCATTTGGCTCAGTGCTACATGACACACTGTAATTACTAATTTTAACTATTCAGACAAGGAACCAAATGCAAGTTTTTAAAATGTATTTTCTGAATAAATATATACAGTAGAATAAATAAAACAAGTTTGAGCTTTTTTTTAAAGATTTTGTTACTGATGTACTGCAGCTTTATTGGAAATCAATAGTGTAATGTTTAGTCCTTCTTAAAAATTAAACTCATATTTGATTTGGTTCCTGAAGCTCTAAACTCTACACCAACCTTCAGGATCCAGCAACTTCTCAATGCCAAGGTTCTTTTTAGCCACATTGAATGCATGATCCAGTCTCTCATGTGCCGACTGCAGTTTTGCCACATCCTTCCAGTCAAAGAGGTCAGGCCTGCAAGTACAATGAAGCAAATTATAAAGTCAATCTTAGTTCTTGTTGGATTAAAATCAATTCCACTTCAAATTACTACCTAATAATAGAAGTCAAAGGGGCTATTACTCTAGGGGATAGCTATATATTGTTAATTTTGTGAATCCCAGGTCCCTCATTTTAAAAGATCACAGTGAACCTGCATTAGGAAGTCGAGAGGATCAGTGCTTTGTAAATATTTAAAAGGTCAACATTCTGGAGGAGAGGAATGGGGAGATAATTATTTTTAAATGTCTTGTATTTTATTTCTGTTTAAAACATACTTTTATCCTCATCTAAATGAAATATTTTACAGCCAGCAGAATAAGCAGGAAATATGCTCCCAATACATTGCCAACATTGCATGGTAACTAGCGGTGTGAAGAAATTCCCTGGAGTGACACATGTGCAACATTGTCTACTCCTGTGCTTCAATCATCAAACATTAATGGCTCCCAGTAGTGGAGCACCTGGTAAGCAGGCCTATTATAAGAGACAACAGTGCATTTTTTTCTTCTTTGCGTAGTTCCTTTCAATACGAGTAAGAAACTAATGCTCAAAACTATTAGGATTAACACTAGAGAAAGGAGCAAGCCGTAGTGGGTTGACTGGAAATGCTCTCCTACAGCAGTGTGATGACATCAGTTGTGGTTTTATATAGAAAAGGAGAAGAGGTTAGATTTTTTAAAGGTAACCCCAAGAAGTACATGGGATAGAATGAAGACATGATTCCTTGCTAATGATAAATATGGTGAGTTAATCAGCATGACAGTAACTCTCTTTAAAAATGTGTTAGGGTTAGATTGCATCAATTTCACATTTGTAACAATGTACATTTTCTTACCAGTTTTCTCCCAATTCCTCAAAAGGATTCAACAATCGTTAATGGCACAATGTAATGGTGCTAGTCACCACACAGCATCTTATTCCCATGACTTGCTGAGATAGTTTTTCCCCAAAATATACTTTATTCATCAAATTTGTAAGGTACATACAATGCAATTCAGGGTTGACATCACATGAAGTGAATTACAGTTAATTGACGAAATAAATGCACTCCAGGATGCTTCACTGCACTTACAATGCAGTTCGCACTTACATTTGAACATTTTCTGATGCATATAGTCCAATGTATATAGCCCAAGGGGTTTTGCAAAAGTTCCAGCCTCTTGGTTTGTTTTGACAGAAGGACGAAAACTGTGAACTGTTCCCCCATTAATCCTGTACACTGGTTGGACTAAGCTGAAGAGCATTCCCCAGCACATAGCTCTGGACTATGGAATGTGCCATTGAGCAACATTTGGTTGTGGACAACACCTCACCTTGGATGACCACCAGGTTTCGGGTAGAGCAAAGAGCATCTTTCACTGAGTCGAGGACTCTCCAGTAACAGCTGATGTTTACCTCAGCGTGTGTCCCTAAGAATAGTCCATAGAGGACAGAATCCTGCATTGAAGAGCTGCTCAGAATGAACCTCAAGAAAAAGAGCCACACTTCTTTCCAAGCATTCCTTGCAAACACACATCTCAGATGGAGATCTGAGATATCAGATGTGTATGAAGGCTCTAACAGATATATATGCAGACATACCTATCCTTCCCCAAACCCTATTTTGTAGAGTACATCTATCATTTGTTTCTTTATTCTTTCATGGGATGTGGGCATGACTGACAAGGCCATTCTTATTGCCCATCCTGTCACATACAGGCCAGAACAGGTAAGGACGGTGGATTTCCTTCCCTGAAGGACATTAGTGAACCAGATGGGCCTTTATGTCAATCGATAATGGTTTCGTGGTCACCATTACTGTAACTAGATTTTCCATTCCAGATTATTAACTGAATTTAATTTCCACCAGTGGCCATGGTGGGATTTGAACCCTCGTCAACACCTGGGCCTCTAGATTACATTACCACTATGCCACTGTTTCCCCCAGTGTGTGATATTCAATTAAAGCTCTTCTTGGTCCAAGCTGATTAGACACTCTCCTATCCTGCACATTGGTGCTCGTAACACTCACTACCATGAGGAATATCAACGATCTTCCTGCAAGTTAAAGCACAGGTCTGACACCAGTTTCAGAACAGACTTGGCCTGATTAGTGATGACTTGGAAAGGATGTTGCAATCCATGTTAAGCAGTGAAATGGACTGCCTGACAAGTTCTGATCTCTTTCTCTTGTCTGTCAGTTTGGAATTCAAGGTACGTTTGCTCAGGGATTCTGACAGGCTGCTGGCCAGGGTACCATCTTGTAAGCTTATAAGAAATCTGGATATCTGAGCCTCAACTGTGTGTGTCACAATTGGTTAGCAAACTGCAGAGCCAACACAACCAGGCCTGTTCTCAATCTCATCTGATATGCATTTTAGTGGAGGCAACTGAACAGTAAGCGGGAGAAGGAACTCTTAACTGATATTCCCCTCGCTAACCCAACTGCATTAAGGATCATGATACCATCCCAGTTCTACTTCAGTCTAAATCAGCAAATGCAGCAAACTGAGTTTGGGTTTCCCCCCTTGGTCAATATGACTTAAGTATTCAATGGAACCTGAGCCATCAAGAGATCTAACTTGCACAGATTTTCACAAGATTGTCAATAAGAAGTGTAAATTTTAAATCTGCTGACAATTGAATGAGTTGATGCTGAAGTCATAATCTTGTGTGGTTTATGTTTTAATGTGAAAGAAAATCACCAGCAGCCTTCAACGGATTGGGTGTCCATATTTCAAAAAGACCCAGATATAACTCCCTGAATTAGTGAAATTAACTCTATTTGCAAGGGTATTCCCCTGTCACAATAATAGAAATAGAAGTATCTGTTGAGAAGAAACTTTGTTAAGGATTGATGCTTGACAACAATGTTTTAACATTGGATACTGTTTTCTCAAAAACGAAGGCAACTTCTCCATTTCCTAGGATCATGTTGTCTCATCAGTGGATCGAGCAGCTATTACAATTATATATGTTAGAAACATTTCATCAACAATTCGATTACTCCAATGTCATATGGTTAAAGGTTATAGTTCCAGATATGGCATTAGTTCTGCCTGTGGTTTCAATTGTTTATTCAGCACAGGAGAATTTCGTAACTTCGGTATTATTGAGCATAGCTTTCAATATTATCCCCTTTCCACAGAAAGAACAGATGCAGGAACAATCCTGTGTGAAGTCTGGTAAGCAATTTAACATGAACAAGGTTAACTATCCCACCTGAACTATTTTGATTCAACACTGCAACAAGCAGAAGATGCTGGTTTCAGATTGTAGGGGTTGGTTAGACAAGCGATCACTGGCTGTTTTGCAGGAGGAAATGTTGAGAAACTGTCACACTAAAAGCATTTACAGAAAATTTGCAAATCTACAGGAACAGCAGATCTACCCTAGATTTTGGTGGCATAACAAGCTGAAATACCAACTCAGAAATAATGTTAACTGAAAAAATTTGGACAAAAATTCAAAAAGCTGTCCTATACCATATGAAAGCAACCCACACAAAAAAAACAGCAACAACTTGATTCAACAGCATCTCCAACAGCACATACACAATTGAACTAATCACCCCAAAGTTTTCACTTCATGCCTATCTCACAGGTGCTTTTGCCTGTCCTAGCGCTCCTATGCAATGTTGGCACAGCGGATGCTGCACGTCACCGCGGGAAAATGCAGATGGCTATTCAGGATGACTATGGCTGTCAACTGCGATTAAATGCTTCCTGGAGGTTTCATCATGTTACTTCCCACCATACATCATTAGTCAGCCAACACATCCATCCTTGTGATGCGCTGTCTTCCTACGCCAATTGGAAGGCAAAAAGACACTACCTGAATAGATGATGCTTGACTGTTAGCTGGCGAAGAGAAACGTTTAAAGAAAATACCAAAAAAACTTTTTAAATTTTCCAATAATTTTTCTCCAAGGTGGCAAATAGCAGTATCCTGGAGATTAATCTTCAATCCTGGCGAGTCCAGGACAATCCTGGAATGCCAGCATGCCTAAGGAGCTGCCTTCTTGAACCACTGCAGTCCATGCAGTGCACCAGCGCTATTATGGAGGAACTTGCAGGATTTTGACCCAGTATCAGTGAAAGAACAGTAATATAGTTCCAAAATCAGGATAGTGTGTCTCTTGGAGGGGAACTTGCAGATGGTGGTGTTCCCATACATCTGCAGCACTTATCCTTATCTAAGTGATGGAGATGCAAGTTTGAAAGGTATTGTCATAGTAGGGGTTATTGAGGTACTGGTGCAGGACATCTTGTAGATCGTATACACTGCTTCTACTGTGTGCTGATGGTGGTGAGAGTGAATGGTTGAAGTGATGAATGGGGTGCCAGTCAGATAGGTTGTTTTGTCCCAGATGGTGTTGAGTTTCTTGTGTGTTGTTCGAGTTGCACTCATGCAGGCAAGTGGAGAGTATTCCATCATAAGCCTAACTTGTGCCTTGTAAATAGAAGAACGTTAGCCAGTCAAGAGATCAGATACTCATAGAATTCCGACAGTACAGAAGGAGGCCATTCAGCCAATCGAGCCAGCACCGACCACAATCCTACTGAGGCCCTATCCCTGCAACCCCACACATTCACCCCGCTAATCCCCCTGACACTAGGGTCAATTTAGCATGGTCAATCAACCTAACCCACACATCTTTGGATTGTGGGAGGAAACCAGAGCACCCAGAGGAAACCCAAGCAGACACAGAGAGAAAGTGCAAGCTCCACACAGACAGTAACTCGAGACCAGATTGAACCTTGGACCCTGGCGCTGTGAGGCAAAAGTGCTAACCACTGTGCTGCCCTAGCTGCAGAATTCATAGCCTCTTACCTGCCTTTGTAGCCATATTATTTATCTAGCTGGTCCAGTTCAGTTTCTGATCAATGGGAACCCCCAGGATGTTGTTAGTGGGAGATTCATTGATGGTAATGATACTGAATATCAAAGGGAGATGGATAGACTTTCACTTGTTGGAGGTGGTCATTGCCTGGCACTTGTGTGGCATGAATGTTCCTTGCCACACATCAATCCAAGCCTGAATGCTGTCCAGACCTGCTGCATATGGATGTGGATTGCTTCAGTCCTTGGGGAGTCGTGAATGGTGCTGAACATTGCACAATGATCTGTGCAATGATCAGTGAACATCCCCATTTATCTTATGATGGAGGGAAGGTCATTAATGAAGCAGCTCAATGTAGTTGGGCTTGGAACACTATCTTGAGGTACATCTGGAGTGTGGTCCTGGAACTGAAGATGATTGACCTCTAACAAACACTACCATCTTCTTTTTCCCAGGATGGAAGATTCAATTACTAGGGGGCATAAGTTTAAGGTGCGAGGGGCAAGGTTTAAAAGAGATGTATGAGGCAGATTTTTTACACAGAGAGTAATGGGTGCCTGGAACCCGTTGCCGGGGGAGGTAGTGGAAGCGGATACGGTAGTGCCTTTTAAGGGGCATCTTGACAAGTACATGAATAAGATTGGAATAGAGGGATATGGTCCCCAGAAGGGCAGGGGGCTTTAATTAAGTCGGGCAGCATGGTCGGTGCAGGCTTGGAGGACCGAAGGGCCTGTTCCTTTGCTGTAATTTTCTTTGTTCTTCCTTTGTTCTAGGTATGACTCCAACCAAAGGAGAGTTTTCCCTCCGATTCCCATTGACTTCAGTTTTGCTGGAACTCCTTGATGCCGCACTTGGTCAAATGCTGCCTTGAGATCAAGGGCAGTCACTCTCACTTCACCTCCCAGGTTCAGCACTTTTGTCTATGTTTGGACCAAGCCTCGCCTGAGGTCAGAGCCTTAGTGGCCCTGGCAGAATCTAAACTGAGCTTTAGTGAGCAGATCTATGCTGTGTGAGTGCCACTTGATAACATTGTCAATGATCCCTTCCATCACTTTGTTGATGATCAAGAGCAGATTGATAGGGTAATTGGCCAAATAAGATTTGTCCTGCCACTCATCCTAGGTCAGAGGGGCTCAGCTAAAACACCTTGAATCAAAAGATTCATGGTATTCTGATCAGACCTTCATGCCATGTGCTGTATCCAGTCACTTATCTGTACAGCTGAAGCAACTTTATGTTCTACATCCTCCTCCCACCTCCTCTTCCATGTCCTTGTCCTCCTTTGATGAATTATCACCTAGCAGTGCCTCACCGTCTTTGAGGTCCACACCTCTCTGGATTGCCATGTTATGGTGAGCACAGCAGTCCCACAATGACCCTGACCCTTGCAGTAATGTATTGCAGGGCTCCACCTCACTTGTCCATGCATAGGGACTACACCTTCAGAAGTCTGATGGCTTGTTCCATGTGTATCCCGGTGAGCAGGTGACTTTGGTTGTCTCACATCTGTATCTATGTCTATGTCTAGGGCTCCTGTAAAATGGCAAGCAGCCATCTCTTCAACTAATATCCCTTGTCCATAGAAGCCATTCAAGGAGTAATAGCAGCTGCCAGAAGAGCGAGTGCACACACGGAGGAAGGTCTTGCTGTGGTCACAGACCAGTTTAACATTGAGTGGAAGTCCTTCCTGTTGAATGGCCAGTCACTGAGTGCCTTGATGGACACACTGGTGCAATCAATGATGCTCTGCACCTGGGAGAATTCAGTGATGGTGATGAAACAAACTGTTCTCTGTCCCTATGAAGCCACGTCTGTCTGGAATTGAATGTATAGTCCAGCTCTCACAAATAGAGCAATGGTAATCTGCAAGCTGCCGGCATGTGCTGCCATTAGCAAACTGCCACCAATGTTCACAGCTGATCATTGGAAGTAGCCACAAGCAAAGATGTTCAAGGTCACAGTGAATTTGACACTCATTAGCAGGTCATAGTCACCAGTGCTGAGGTGTGAGATCTTCAGCGATGAGGGCACAAATGAATATGGCCATCTATCTGGAAAGTTGCAGGCTCCTGGTTTATGGGTTGTGGTCATCTCCAGTAGTTCCATGGATCCTCTGTTGAGTGTATGGTTTCAGTGTTTTTTCTGCCATTTGTCCCTCTCATCTGCCCTCTTGAGCCAAGTGGCTCCACCCTTTCTGCAGAGAGTTTTGCTCCTCATCATCTCTGGGCTCTAAATCCAAGAACCATGCCTCCATTGACAGTTGCAACCTTCCTTGTATTAAATGACATCCCCAGTTGTCTTTGGCAGCCTTGACACCTGGTCTTAACTCCTTATGATGTCAGGGTATGGGAGGATGGGGACGGGGACTCCTGAACTGCCCAAATGCTTACCACCCACCCTCCTCCAACCCGTGTTGGCTGATGGTACCTGTTACCCAATGGTCAAGTCCACTCAGCTTTGTTCATCCTTTTACAGAGGCCAGCTAATTCCCTCCACAATCATGACTGGTTTCTCATTCCTAACCTTCCTTCCTTCACCTGGTCTGCCTAAGACAATGCTGGTTATCCTCTTGCCATTCTTTAGGGCCAAGTAGCAGTATAGAAATCACAATATCCCCATTAATGGACTCTTAATGATCTCCTCAGCCATCTTAATTAGTCTTCATCATGGACCAGATGGGACAATGGGGCCATCCTGGTGAACATGGCCAGCAAGGAGTACAGAGTTGGGAACCTGTCCTGCCTGCATTTTGGACCCCTGTAAGCCTCTATCTGGAACCAATATTCCAGTCATTGTGTTTTTATTAGGCTCTTAAATATTATGTTCCCTGAAGTTCTTTCAAAGATAGCAGTCTCTGATTAATGAGTCACTGCCTCAGAAGTGCAGCAGAATTCAGAAAGTACCTAAACCGGTGTAAGAGACAGAAGGTTGGCTGTGCTTGCAATTATCTGCTAACATCAATAAAGGCCTCGTGGGTTGATTGTATAATTGTTAACTGGGTTGTATCTCAATTACACACTGATTTCAGGCTTTCCCTGTAAAATTGAAAGCCAAGAAGCTGTAGAATCAGGCAGTACCTTAAGCTCATTCAGCACTTTTCAACAGGAGCAAATCAACTTGATAAATAAAGTGATATGAGGAAACTGAGTTCACTTGATCCTTTCTAAACAATGATTCAAATAATGTTGGTACAGACAGGACCCGGTACTATCGAAGGCGCACGCTTGTGGAGTTGTCCATTTTACAGAAATATCATTTAACCAATGTATTACGGCACTTGTTTTCTTTAAAGCAACAAAATTATGATGCTATACATCACTTAGCCCTAAAGAAACTTTTGGGTGGCATGGTAGCAGTGGTTAGCACTGCTGCTTCACAGCTCCAGGGACCTGGGTTCAAATCCCGGCTCGGGTCACTGTCTGTATGGAGTTTTCACATTCTCCCTGTGTCTGCGTGGGTTTCCTCCGGGTGCTCCAGTTTCCTCCCACAGTCCAAAGATGTGCGGGCTAGGTTGATTGGCCATTCTAAATTGCCCCTTAGTGTCCCGGGATGCATAGGTTTGAGGGGTTAGTGGGTAAATATGTAGGGATATGGGGGTAGGGATATGGGGGTAGGGATATGGGGGTAGGGATATGGGGGTAGGGATATGGGGGTAGGGATATGGGGGTAGGGATATGGGGGTAGGGATATGGGGGTAGGGATATGGGGGTAGGGATATGGGGGTAGGGATATGGGGGTAGGGATATGGGGGTAGGGATATGGGGGTAGGGATATGGGGGTAGGGATATGGGGGTAGGGATATGGGGGTAGGGATATGGGGGTAGGGACTGGGTGGGATTGTGGTTGGTGCAGACTTGATGGGCCGAATGGCCTCTTTCTGCACTGTAGGATTCTATTATTCTATGATAAAGAGTGTCAACAGGTTAACCAGCCCACTCCATTAAGTATTCATATCTGTGTCATACTGCCTTGCATAGCCACTAAACAAAACCAAAATGATATGTGGAAGAGGAAGAGACATTGAACACCAGGGTGGAATTTTCCCATCCTGCCCACCATGGGAATCGTAGTAGGCGGAACACGGACCATGTAAAAGTCCATTGACCTCGGGCGGGATTTTCCAGTTTTGGGGCGAGTGTGGCTGGAAAATCCTGCCCCAAGTCTGAGGTACATTGCTCAAACTTGCAGCTTGATTTTACAGCGAGTTACCCCTCAAGCACAGGATTTGTGAAAGGGAAAAACAGGGACAATACACATTCAGGCTTTAAGACCGACCTGTAAGGTATGAATTCTCAACAAATTAACGTCAGTTTGTGAATGTTTCCCCATATTCTTGTATTTTTTTGAACTGCCATAATCAACTTGTGAATTTTTACACTTATTTTAAACTTGTTTCAACTTTTCCTCAGCTGAAATGTATTCCTCATTTTACTTCAAAACTTTCAAAAATAATTTAATGGCACTGTTTTGAACAACTGCAGGGGGGTTGGGGGATTTCCCTGATGCCCTGGCCACCATTTACTGGTCTATAACCATCATAAAAAAGCTAATTATCTAGTCATTATGACATTGCTGTTTAAGGGAGTTTGCCATGCACATATTTGCTGTCATGTTTCCTATGTTAAACCGTGACTACACATCAAAGATACTTCATTGACTATAAACTATTGGGCTATCCATTGGTTGTAAAAGGCATTACATAAATGCAAGCTTTTTTTCTTTTTATATCGCTCATTTCTCACTGTTTCCTTCCTCGATACCCATGATCACCACAGGTACCTTGACTGCATTTCAAGCACCCTCCTTCCTATAAAGACTCTCTTCCATTCTCCATCGCATCTGTTGTGACAATACAACCTTCCACACCAGCATTTCTGATGATGTCTTGCCTTTTCATCAACTGAAAAATTTTCAACCCCTCCAATGCAATTAACAGGACCCTCATCACTGTCCAATCGATTTCATGCAATAATACTCTCAACTCTTCTCTTCCCTCCCAGGACCACAGTAGGGTTCACCTGTCAGCACCCTCCATTCCACAACCTCCATATTCATTGGATCATGCGTCATCTTTTCCTCTAGCCTAAAGCCATGATCAAACATATCTGTTCCTCCGTCCCTCCTTTGAGCCTTCTGAAGGGCTTGCTCCATCAGTTACATTCTAGTCCACTCCTCAATTCTGCTCTTTACTATTTGTACCTCCCCTTGATCCATCTTCTGTTTCTTTACTTGTCCTATTAACATCCACTTTTGCCTTGCCCCATCATCCCAATTCTCATTTAATCTCTCTATCCCTATCTTTTCCTTCCCTTTTCTTCTATCCACCTCCCATCTCCCTGCCTCTGCACTTGTTTAAAATCAAACAACAAAGAACAAAGAAAATTACAGCACAGGAACAGGCCCTTTGGCCCTCCAAGCCTGCACCGACCATGCTGCCTGACTTAACTAATACCCCCCACCCTTCCAGGGACCATATGCCTCTATTCCCATACTATTCATATGTGTGTGTCAAGACACCCCTTAAAAGCCACTACCGTATCCGCTTCCACTACCTCCCCCAGCAGCGAGTTCCAGGCACCCACCTCCCTCTGTATAAAAAGTTTGCCTCGTACATCTCCTTTGAACCTTGTCCCTCGCACCTTAAACCTGTGCCCCCTAGTAACTGACTCTTCCACCCTGGGAAAAAGCTCCTGACTACCCACTCTGTTCATGCCTCTCATAATCTTGTAGACTTCTATCAGGTTTCCCCTCAATCTGTCACATCTCTCAACGCTCCAGCCATGATTGTAACACTGTATTCTGCACCCTCTCTTTTCCTCCTTCCCCATGTACTCTATCAATGATATGTTTTTGCCTGCAGAGTGCAAGAAAGAATACTTTTCACCATATCCCAGTACATGTGACAATAATAAATCAGAATTTCTAACTCTTCCCAGTTCTGACGAAAGGTCATTGCCCTTGAATGTTAACTGTTTTTCTCTCACCACAAGGGCTGCCCGACCTACTGAGTATTTCCAGCATTTTCTGTTTTCATACAATTAGAGGAACTTGACTGGTGCAAACATAAGCACTGGTAGTAGAGCAACAATCAAAGGGAGTATTTTATTCCCCTGACTGCGTTAAGTGTGGGAATTAATCTCACTTACAATTTTAAAGTTTCTACTTCTCCAGAAAATGGACTCTTGGATATTTGTCATTTAATCTCTTCCTTCTTCTCTTTTGTTTTATCCTTGGTCCATTCCCCCACTGTCACCACCCCATCAACCCTGCTGCCCCACTTTCCTGAGTTTATAAACTGTTACATCCCCAAGTAATCCCAGTTTTGATAAAGCCCTGTCAATTTGAAATATTCATTCCCTTTCTCTCCCCACAAATGCTGCAACATCTGCTGAGTATTTCCAGAATTTTCAGTTTTTATTTTAGGACATTAAGATCTACACCATTGCTTTGTGATGGATTTCAACAAAAGCAACCAAAAAATAACGCAGCAAAAATAATAAAATCAGGGAAGCAAAATAACTGCTTCCTAAAAATCTGTGATCGAAATTCATACTTAGATTGTAGGATTTCCAGAAATCCTCTGGCATTGCAATTGCAACTACAACCGAGAATTAATCAGACAAGCAAAGGGAAAATTGAGTTGTATTAATCGATTAAAGGTAACATACTGAACAAGGGATTCAATCAAACAAAATTTGAATCAATACACTAACAGAGCCAGCAAAGAGCATAATTACTGGAGGAGGCATATGCTGAAACCAGGACACTGCAAGACTGATCGAGGAATAGAGTTAAGCTCTCTGCACAAATATATCATGAATTTCTCATAGTTGTAAGTAAAAGGGAGGAAAATAAGGGGGGGGATCAAGAATGATGTGAGGGTCATGAAAAGAGACCACTGCAACTCCTACAGTAAACAACACTGACTGAAGGTCATAGGCTCCCATCTGCAGATGAGTGACAGTGTGAGCAAGATAGATGCAGCGGTGTTATTTACACCCTGGTTTCAGGATCTTTCATAACAAATTTACATTGCCATAGATTCAGCACAGAAACCTAAGCATTGAGCAGTCAAACTGCACTTAGATTCAAGCGTTCCACCTCCACCAAGATCGAAGTAGCCTCGTGTTGGAGTGGAGCTATCATCGCCCCAATCTGACAGCTTAACTGACAATCGCAATCCTTCAACGACTGTAAGTACAGCTGAGGAATTGGACCACACAAACTAAGCACTCCACTCTCCTTTAAAACTCTCATTTGTTAAAACAAACGCACGCACGATTTCTCACTTCAACCTTCACTCTAGTATAACGACGGCATAAAATCCCAAGTTGAAGTTGTTTGACTTTGTGAGGGGATTCAAATATTAGGTTTTAACAGAATAGTAGCTGGAATGACAGCGTAGTCATAGATCTCTATCTAAAAACACTCTTGCTATTTGCATAGGGGAGAACAACCAATTGTAATTAAATCTGGCGACAAAACATCTGCTGTTTCCTCCATCACTATTTAAATCAGTAAGCTTGACTTTGTACACTTTGAGGTGCTCAAATCTTTAGTGCTTAACACCATTGGTTGTGCCACACACCAGAGTCATCCCACTCAAAACCGGATAAAATGCCAGCAATTAGACTTTGCCAATGTTATAAACATAATGGCCCATAATTTCCTCACAGTGACAATCACCAGCAGATTGCTACTCTGTAGCAACTTACTTTCGCTGGAATTCCAAAGCCACTGTCTTGCCTGACGTTCCTGACTCAGGCCAGGTGAGACTGGAATAATGAAACACCTCAGGGGCTCCAGTAGTGAAGTGGAAGTGCAGCAAAGGAGGGCATGCCCCCAAAAGGATAGCTAATTAGCATTTCTATCTGAATACAAGGCTTAGATAATACATATTGTCATGGTTATGGGCTTTGCATGCGGAGTAGTCCATAATAGGCCATTGGTTGTATTGGCTGCCAGTATTGGTTGCCAGGGTCCTGACAGGACAGTCTGCAAGAATGTGCGAGGGTGAGATAGAGGGACAATGCCACTAAAATTTAGACGAAAAGGCAGTGATCTTACTGAAGCATTTAAGATTCTGAGGGGCTTGACAATGTGGATGTTGAAAAGATATTTCGTCTTGAGAGAGAGAACAGAACTTGGGGTCATAAAGTGGTCTATTTAAGATGGAGATGGGGAGAATCTTTCTTTCAAAGGCTGATTAGTCTTTGGAACTTTCTTCCCCAGAGTGTGGTATAGACAGGCCCATTAAATATTTTCAAGACAGAGATAGATAGATTCTTGACTAACAAGGGAATCAAAGGGTATCAGGAGTAGGGAAGAGAATCGTAGACACAGTCAAATGCCCATAATCTTAATAAATGATGGGGAAGGCTCAAGGGGCCTAATGGCCTTTTCCTAATTCCTATTTTTGAAGAAATAGAGACAGTCAATCTCTATTGTACGCCATGCAGAATGCAGGTGGGCGCTTGTGCTCAGGTTGAAGAGTTCAAACTCATGAGGATTTAAACGAGGCTTGAAGATTCGCCTAGCTTTGGCTAGAGGGTGCAATCTCCAAGATAACCCTCAACATGAAAATCAGTTTAAGGATTAGAGAAGGAATTTCTGGAAAAGGAAAAAATTTCTGGAAAAGGAAGCTAACCATTGGGGATGGAGAATAGCTTTGGGCTGGAAAATGAATTGCCCACTTAAGAGGCAAAGTAAAGTATAACCGTTGTGGGGGAGTTTCAGCCATTAAAATTAAATGAGCGATCTTATCTGCAGCTTAGAGTACAAGTGGCCTATTTAATAGTATTTGGACAATGTTACTTTGAGTTTGTTTATTACAGTAAATTCTTAAAACTTCAAGTCGTGGTGCTTGATCCTTCCAGTCACTGGGAATTCAAATATCTTTTTAAAAGTTGGGGGTTGTAACATCTTTAATATATTTGATGAAGGACACATAACTATAATCAATCTGGACTAAGAGAAAGAGAGAAAAGAAAATAAGAAAGCATTCTGAAACTTCCCAGCCCTGCCATGGCAGATGCAGCCATCCATTTAAACCCCTGTTGACTTCAGCAGGACCGGAAAGCATGCGGAGTGGAAGGTCCCACCAGGAGAGGCCCTATTTGAAAATCAGAAAGAGAAAGTGGAGAAATTAATTACAAACTTTGATGGAGAGCAGATGCCTTGGAGCATTGGAACCCTATTTTAACAGACTCTGCAACCAAGGGAAAAAAACAAGCAACATGCATCAGTCCTTAGCTTTCTGACTGTTGGTGCATTTGCCATATGTGAAAGCCATTTTGCAATTAAATTTCATAGAATCCCTACAGTGCAGAATGAGGCCATTTAGTGCATCCAGTCTGCACCAAGCATCTTACCCAGGTCCATCTCCCTGCCCTATCCCCATAACCTTGTGTATTTATCTTGGTTAATCCACCTAGCTTACACATATCTTGGACACTAAGGCGCAATTTTGCATGGCCAATCTGCCTAACCTTACATGTTTGGACTGTGGGAGGAAACCGGAGCACCTGGAGGAAACCCATGCAGACACAGGAAGAACATGAAAACTCCACACAGGATTCCAAGGCTGGAACCAAACACCAATCGCTGGTACTGAAAGGCAGCAGTGCTAATCACTGTGCCACCATGCCACACAATCACAAATTAAATATTGAATACATATGCTGCTGATTCCTTTAAATCAGGTTACAATATTTTGTGAATAGCCTTGAGGTAAAGGGCTATAAAGACATCACAATTCTGCAGGAAGGCTTTTTGTTGCTAAACATGTCCCTCCGAGTTCTCACACTGGAAGCGAGAGTCCCTGAACAGTGTGGATTCCTGATTGCTTATTAGTTCTGCTTTGCTAATCTTTTCCAACTTCTATATCATGTCAAGAAATGAAGTGAGAACACCAACAGCAAGGGGATTTAAATGCTCTAAAGGCAGCAGGGTAAGTGTATAAGAAAAGGTTTGTTTTTTTATTATCTAAAGAAAAGAGGAAAAATTGTACTGTTGCCAATTGTCACACAGAGACAGGGTATTAGCTGAGCAACAGTAACACACAATCTTCGTCAAACATCAAAGCTTTGTGTCTTCATGGGTTAAATAGGTGCTTACGGAGGGGATTTGTTGTGAATTTACAGCCCTCATTTCCCTGGGTTCCCCCGATCTGTGCTACAACTTTGGAAGGGGATCAGCAAAAACCACTTCTAAATAACAGTTTTTATCTGTTTAGCTATTTCTCCAGGGATCTCTATTGATCTTCCATCATAGAATGCTCCTACGGAAATTCCATTACTCTGCCCATATCTCAGCTGTTGCTAACATATCCTGTTGATCTGATTCAGGATTTATCTATCATTGAATTGACAGTACTCAAACTTTCAAGCTCTCAAAATTCAAATCGACAAAACCAGCAAAAAGAATTATAAGGGAAAATAGAAGGTTTCAAAGGTCAGATTGGCTGGACATGTGGGCTGCCAAAGAGTGTTTAGCAGTCAAACACAAAACCCTATGGGAAAGGTTTAAAAATAACACAGAGCTGTGGAGAATGGAGGATCTTATTTCCTATTTGAAAAGTTAACATTCAATATTTAGGCTCACACATGAAGAATGGTTTGATGAATGCAGAGATCCCTCCATTTCCAAATTATCTGTTTCTATGTGCTTGTGCAATTCCCTTAACACCAGTGCAAGTGGCAGCAACATTATTAAGCATCCATCAATCAGTGATGCCTGCAATGTACACACCACTAAGGATGATTCTTTCAAGCCAGCTTCACTCCAAGAAAGAAATAGATAATTTGACTCTTAATGCAAAGGCTCAGTAGTTTTTACAAGGATTGTAATTGGAAGTAATGCAAAACAGGTTATATAACTCTGGAGCTTTCCATTCTTGATAGTGTTTTCCATTTTCATCGTTACCAGCTAATGCTTTATGCGACTGCTTTGCATTACTTACCTCTTTAATCAAGCATTTTTTTTCCTCTTCAGTTTATCTTTTTGTATATTTTACTCAGTTCCAATTTAATTTTCAGAGCTTCTGCAATCATTCTTTTACTGTTAGAAAAGGAAAGTACAGCGATTACTTTTAAGAAACTCAAATACTTATCGTCTTTGGTTTGGAGGTTGGGAACTCCCATTCCTGACAAACCTCGGGCCTTTTATGCGTGTGCCAGCCGGGAAATGGCCACACATGCACAGTTCGAGATTTTGACGTTCTTCACTATCCTCTGTGTCTGAGAAGCAGGAAAAGTCAATGGTATGAAGGGCAGGTCAGATGACCTGATACAAATAACCATGATATTTTAAGTGTCCCATTCAGCAGGAAACAGGAGGGGGACAGGGGAAGATCCCAAAACAGGGAGGAGGACAGGGAGATCCCTCAAAAGGAAGTCCCAGGTAAGGGATAAAGACCGGGATCAGAAATAGGTCCCATTAAGTAAACATAAAAAGTCAAGTAATATGCTCCTAATTCAAGAGCAAGCTGCAGGGAGTAGGTCTTCTGCAAAGTGGGCACAAGAAAAGTTCTGAAGATCTGAAAAGGCAACCGAAGGTTGGTGACTCCATGCTGTGGACCAGAGGGGCAAAGGTACCCTTTGGAGCAGTGATTCGTATGGCTGAAGATCTGAAATTATGATTGGAAGGTTAAGCTCAAGTGTGCTCAGAGATCCAGAGGAAAATAATCTTGGAAGGCACATTTAAAACATGGCAAGGAGGGGAGGATCATCATTGAAGCTATCCAAGTAGGAATGGCCTTTAGAGAAAATCCTAAGACAGGATCTTCAGATGTGAAAATTGAAAACCGTTGTAAGAAAAACTAAATTTCAGTGAAAATGGCTGGCTCACAATGTGGCAAATGTCTGGGTGGGTTGTTGAGAATCCATGGAATCTTTGCTGGTTGCATTTGTCATCCATTGTGTCATGTGGTGTAACTGAGCTCAGCTCATCTGTCAATTCACATACCTCATATTTACCTTGAATGTTAGATATCAGATAGATATCGTAAAATGTTATCTTTTTGAACTTGTATGATTAAAGTTTATTTTTGTTTCTTCCAAACCCATGGACTCTTGTGATTTTATTCATTAAGGAAGCATCTTGACTCTTAAACTTGATCTACTTGAAACAAAATGTTATTGGTTCGTAATCAGATCTCTCCCCATGTCTTGGGGTCTAATCAATTAAGGATCATAACATAAATTGGGATCCTATCCAGGATCCTGGATCTGCAGACAAACACAAGTGCTGATACTTGCTGAGACTAAGTTTTATAAGATTTCCACAGTGAATTTTACTGATTGAAAAGACCTTTTTGGTCTGGAAATTGAAGACTTATCCCAGAGTGCATTGCAACAATTAAGTAAGGTTAGGTTAATTGTAATAGCATAAAAGTGAGTGTTAAAAACAGGGGCTAAAAAGCAGAAATGATCCAGAGCACAGCAGCTTGGAATGACAGTAGAAAAAGTGAACCCAGATAGCAGTTCAGTTGAATTAGTTATGACCCAATTGCAGATGAGGCAACTTGAGATGGAAAAAAAACAAAGAAAAACTTGAATTGGAACAAAAAGAAAGAAGAAATGGAAGTGAGAAAGCTCAAGTTTCAAAGAGAGAATGAAATCAGACAGCATGAACTGGCTAGAGAAAAGCTTAGGTTACAGAGAGAAAGAAAATCTAGTGGTTTGGATAGAAAACAAGTCCCATTGGGAGCTTTGATATAACAAAAGCTCTCCTTCTCTTGCCTAAGTTCATGGATGACGGGGTCGAGAGATATTTTATCATGTTTGAAAAAGTGGTTACAAAGCCAAAGTGGACAATGGATACATGGACTCTCATTTTGCAAAGTGTTTTGATCAGGAAGGCTGTGGATATGTATTCCAGTCTGTCAGAAGAACAATCTTCAGATTATGAGATAGTTAAAGTATTTAATGCTTATGAGATTCTCCCTGAAGCATACGAGTTAAAATTTTGAACTTTGTTGAAAAGACCAAATGAAAGGGTTGTTGAATTTGCTGGAGAAAAAGAAATGCTGTGGGATCACTGGCTTTGATAACAGAAGTTGAAACAACATTTTGAAAATATGATGGAGCTATGATAATAAAGAATTTCAAAAGAGCATCCCAATAGCTAACATTCATACCTTGAAGACTGTAGATTTTAGGTTATGAGAAGCAACAGTTTTGGCAGATGAGTATGATATATCACGTCGGCAGTTAAGGGAATTTAAATCTTCATTTGTAAACCAACAGGGAAAGTGGAGGAACAGGAAAAAGTCTAGCTTTTATGGAGGAGGCAAAAAATGTTCCAGTCAAGAAAAATGATAGTGTAGAATGTAAAAATAGTGTGAAGAAACCTTTATTGTCATAAGGCTGGGCATCGCAAAGCCCATTGTTGGAAATTGAATGATAAAGCTGGGCAGTGCCAGGGGGCAGTCTCAGGGTACTGCCAGGGTAATGGCCCTCTCCACCCAGGAGGGAGTATTCACCTTCATGCTCTGTTCACCAAGTGCAAATCATAGGGGAGTTGTCATGATTCATGTCAACATGAACATTCTAGGGGTGGGGGGGGCAGACTATCAAGTGTAAAAGCCTGATAATTATATTTAAATACAGCCAAATGGGGATCATGTCATTGAATGTCAGGAATTCCATTACGGGGGGGGGGGGGGGGTTTACAATCCAAAACGGAAATCCACTGGGGGAAATACATTTTAGGACTCCGATGGGATTTCTTCCTCTCACCACTGATCTCGTCCCCTGAAACCGGAACGGAAAATAACAGTAAACTTAAGTTGCGCTCTGATGAATGGGCCAAGCGTGGTTGGAAATGTTCCAAAATTCTATTTCATATGTACACTTTATATTGGTCAGTGATATAGTGGGGCATTACTGTTTTCCCACAATAATAAATAAAAACAGAAAATGCTGGAAAGACTCAGCAGATCTGGCAGCATCTATGGAGAGAGAAATAGAGTTAACATGTCAAGTCCATATGATTCTTCTTCAGAGCTGAAGATGGGCAGAAATCTGATGGATTACATAGTTATGGAGGGGATGGTGAAGATAGAGCAGAATTGAAGATCAGGGATAGGTGCAAACAGTTTATTTTCAACAACTGAAATGGAGTATCGCAGTTCTGAAGTTGTTCCTGTGACTCTTTGCCCAATTTTGACTCGGTGGAGTGAAGAACGCATCCAATTAACAGTAATGATGCATCAACCTCAGTAACGGACAGTACAGAAGCGTCTGCAGAACTGCAAACTAAGATTGTCAGCAGAAGGATGAAAACCTCAAACTGGCCAGGAAGGGTCAGTGACCACGAACACTGAGTTACAAGTGCTTGCCTGTGTTCACACACAGGACATCATAGTAGCAATCCAGGCAAGTGGATAGTTCACAGAAGATCATTTCCAACCTCAACAATTGCATGAAAGCGTTGAAATTTTGGAATGAACAATAAAAATCCAAAGTGAGGATGGTTTGATGTTGTTTAAAGAGAATTAAACAAGAGCTGTTTGGAATGGGATCAGAAGAAACTACAGGATCGTAAGATGTTCAAAGGTCAAATCAAGCAGGAGTATGAAACCTTTGTGTGAACATGAAAGCATCACAATAACTTCCTTGAAACAGCCAAGAGAGATTTTGATCAGAAGATAAATGAGTTGTTAACGCACAAAGAAGCCACTTTGACTTTATTGTCTCAAAATAAGAATTTGCCATATTTGAGTTTAGAAAATGAGCTTGAAGAGGAAATTACATCTATAGCTGACAAAAAAAGATGAGGATTGGGTTGTGGAGTTAAGTGAAACATTTTTACTAAGTTAAAGATTGGGAAAAAGTGAAAAAAGATATGTATGTATCAAAGTTATGATGATTCTTTGATGTTTAAATTCTGCTAACTTTACATGTTACAAGTATTGGCTTTTGAATTAGTTAAAGCTTTATAAAACTTTAAAATGTGCAATTGTGAAATAAAATGAAAAGTTTATCTGTGCAGTATGCAATAACATATTTGTTACAAGTTCATGATGTTAAGTTTTTGAAAAGAAAGTGTAAAACCATTGCAAAGAAACCTTCACAGTACTGACTCTTCCTCTCTTCTAAGGGGAAAGGAGTTAAGAAACTGCAATACTTTAGTTCATAGGTTGGAAACTCCCATTCCTGACAAAGCTTGGGTTGCCTATGCATGTGTCAGCTGAGGAATGGCTCTCATGCACAGTTCAAGTTTTTCTTTACATTCTTCAGGCCAGGAAGAACCCTGTGCACCTGTGCAGAAGAGAAAAAAGAAAACTGCGTGACTGGGAGGTTAGATGACTTGATGCAGAGTGCCGGGATACTTTAGGTGCCCCAGTGAGTGGGACGCAGGAGAGGTGCATGGAAAGATCCCAAAACAGGGAGGAAGATAAGGAGACATCCCAAAACGAAGTTCAGGTAAGTGATAAAGAGAATGATCAGTAATAAGTTATAAGAAAAAGTCAGAGTAATAGGCTCAGAATTCAAGAATGAGCTGCAGAAGCAGACTTAAGTGGGTACAAAAATAGCCCTGAACTTCTGAGAAGGCAGCCAAATGTTAGTGATTCCATTTTGTTGGCTGTTGAGTCAAAGGTACCACTTTGAAGCAGTGGTGTTCTATTTGACACAGCCAAAGATCTGAAATGCGCTTGGAGTGTGCTCAGAGATCCAAGGGAAAGGAATCAGAGGGAATCACTGAAATGCAGCTAAGTGGGTATTGTTGAAGCCTTCAATGTGGGTGTGATCTTTGGAGAGAATTCCAAGCTGGGGAATCCCCAATCTCCCAGATGTGGAGATTGAAAACCCTTGTGAAAAAGACGAAGGGTGGGATTTTCCGGCCACGCTCGCCCCAAAACTGGAAAATCCAGCCCAAGGTCAATAGACCTTTGCATGGTCTGCCCACTGCCCACCACGGGTATCATAGTGGGTGGGACAGGAAAAGTACCCCTCAATGTTTCAGTAAGATTGGTTGCTTCACAATTTGACAAGTGTCTTGGTGGGTCTTTGAGTAGTCAATGGAATCTATTTTGATTGCATCTTTTAAGTAATGTGGTATATCTGACAACAGTTCACCTGTCAATCAATTTATACCTCATACTTACCCTTAATGTTAGAGTATAAGATAGATATTGTAAATTGCTTTATCTTCCTAAACATATATAGCAAAGTTTATTTTTGTTTGTTCCAAACCTGTGAATCTTGTGGCTTAATTGGCAAGTTTCTTAACACTCAAACTTTATCGACTTTAAACAAAATGTTATCGGTCCTTAACTCAATCTTCTTTCAGCTTGCAAGGTCTGGCCAAGGACCATAAAGCTAGAAACCTGAAATAAACTGAAAGCACTAGAGGCAAGTCAGGCAATGCTTTCAGAGAAAAAAATAGTGTTAACATTTCAGTTTCTATGACTTTTGATGTACTATGTTTTAAGCAATTATAAAGATAGGGGCGAAGGGAGAATCTAATCTGGATGAAGTGGAAGACAGAAGTGCTTAAATGACAAAATATGATGCTGCAAAGCAAAGGTGGGTTCAAACTGGGATAAGTAATGAAAGAAAATATGTCTGGAGGAGCTGTAAATAGCATCCACAGAATCACTGCACGCGTCTGATATTTGGAAAATAAATGGGAGCAATGATCACGATTTGAAATAGTTGAACCCGATTTTAAGTCTGAAAGTGTGTGAAGTGTCCAGCTGAAACATGAGTTCCTCAAACTTAATTGAACTTTATTGATACTGTGTAGGAGACTAAGGACAGAGATTAGAGTGAGAGTGCGGTTGAGAATATAAAAACTCAGGGTCACACCAGCAGACAGAATGGTGGTGTTCGGCAAAGTAATTATCCAATCTGTCTTAGGTTTCCTCAGTGTAGAGGAGACCACACTGTGGGCAAAATTACAATATACTAAATTGAAACAAATACATATGAGCAAATCGTTGTTTCATCTGAAAGGAGTGTTTGGCATCCTGGGTAGTGGGAAGAGAATGGAGTGCATCTCCTGTGCTTGCATATAAAAGGGCCATGGGAAGGTGCTCCTTCAAATCCATCTTTTGTTTCTTTACTTATCTTATTACCACCCACTTTTGCCTTACACCATCACCCCTTTGGTCATTTCACACATTTTGCCTCCCACGTCATCAGACCTTTCCTTCCCTTCGTACTTCTTATTTCTGTACTGCCTTAAAACCTGGTAACATCTCTAACTTTTTCCAGTTTTATTGAAAGGTCATTGATCTGAAACATTAATGCTGTTTTTATTCCAACAGATGCTGTCAAACCTGCTGAGATCTTCCAGCATTTCCTGCTATTAATCCATTCTTCTGTGTCTTCCTTCTATTTTGCTGAGATGTCCTTTGTGAACCTTCACAGTGTCTCTCTGCCATTGTCCTACCTAACTCTCTTTCTTCTCTTGCCAAACATTGTGACGAAAATTCCAGATCCAAGTTCGGTCAGAATTACTTTGCTTCAGCTCAGAAAATTTAAATTACTCCTTTTTCTTTAAATAGCTGTTTGAGAAAACTTGCTGCCCATGACATGACTGTATTAGTTTGTGTTACGACAGTCAGCACAGTGAAATGTCATTCACTGAATGTGAAGGATTTTGAGATGGTTTGGAAGATGTGATTGTGTTTTAAAATTGATTTCAGTTAGGCTGTGACTGAGAACTAAAGGTCTTTCATTGTGTTATTGTGTAAATAAATACTCAATATACGTCAAGTATAATGCTGGTTTTGATTTGGGCACTTCAGATACTGAAGCAGTCCCTGCCCTCATGCAGCAAGACCTGGACAACATTCAGGCTTGAAACGTTATTAAGTGTGAGAAAATAGCCATCTCCAAAAGAGAATCTAAACATCTTCCCTTGACAATCAACAATATTACCTTCTCTGAACCCCACTATCATCATCCTGGGGGTTACCATTCACTAGAAACGGAACTGGATCAGCCATATAAGTACTGTGACTACAAGAGCAGCACAGAGGCTGGGAATCAACTAGGCCCAAGGCTTTGACAAAGGGTCATCTAGACTCAAAACGTCAGCTCTTTTCTCTCCTTACAGATGCTGCCAGACCTGCTAAGATTTTCCAGCGTTTTCTCTTTTGGGATCAACAAGGCCCAAGTCAGTTTTATGATGGAATCCCCTCCACTTGCTTGAAAGCACTTACTTAAGAAACGCAACACCATCCTGCAGCCCACTTGATCGGCACTCCATCCACCACCTTAATCATCCACTCCCTTAACCACCAATGCACATTAGCAGCTGTGTGTATCACAGACAAGATGCATTGCAACAACTCACCAAAGCTCATTCAATAGTTTAAATTTATTTATTAGAGTCACAAGTAGGCTAACATTAACACTGCAATGAAGTTCCTGTGAAAATCCCCTAGTCGCCACACTCAGGCGCCTGTTCGGGTACACTGAGGGAGAATTTAGCATGGCCAATGCACCTAACTAGCACATCTTGAACAGCACTTTCCAAGCCTGCAACCTCAGGAAGACAATGGTAACTTGACAGTAACCTTCTGATTTCCATATTTAACTGCATGTGTGGGCATCAGAGGTTGCTGTCTGATTTACTTATTAATAATGGTGAGTTCCCAATTAGCTCATCTTTTTTTTAAACCGCAAATTCCAGGCCAATATCGATTTTACTTCACTTTGCTTACTGAAACATACAGTTTACAACTAAACACTGGCTCCCAATCCACCAATTTGAAAATTCTCATCTTCATGTTTAAATCCTTAATATGGCTTCATTCCTTCTTATCAAGTAGGAAAAATCAGCTCAGACTACTTCAAGATTGTTCTGACCTAAACAGGCAGAAACTGGTATTAAACTGGTTCAGCTGGATCCAGAACAACTAGTGGCTTGCCAGAAGTCTAGTAGAGCTCCCAGTTGCTGAGTAGGCACCAGTACTTATCAGTCACTTATCAATTTTATTAAAATTAGTACACCAGTGAAACCCTCTTGATGTCCCCTCCAGCTCTCTCCCCCCCTCAGTCACCTGCTCCCTCGTCACTACCATTCCTGCTCCTGCTCCCCCAACCTTTATTTTACATGAACTCTTCTCATTAATCGGACAATTTTTTGTAATGAAAATCCATATGTAGGACATGTTCATTGTCTTGTTTTAATTTGTTTGTGTGTAATAGCAAAATTATAAGAATTACATATTTCAATGGAGATTTGAACCTGTTTAAATGCAAACCTGATTTTAATTTGCTCAAGAATAAATTTGTTCTTTTTGTGAATTAATACATTTGCAATATTCCACATCACAAAAGCAATAAAAGGTTATTTCATGATCTAAATCATGGACTTAATTTTTTTATTTCACTCTTATTCATTAAGATTGGAGTTACTCTTGCAGACAGTGGGCATTTTGCAAAGCCTGGCCAACCAGATGCATCAACTCCCTCAGCACCCCCACCAGTTTGCTGCAACACCCACCTCTCCCTCCCATTCACAATTGCAGCAATTATTCCCAATTTCCCACCCGCCCCCGCAATTGCAGCATTTCTTGTCTAGCTCCCAAATCCACTTGATCACAGCCACTTTGCAGCACCCCCCACCCCTACCCCCAGAATGCAGAACCTCCCCCTATCAACTCCCACTTTGTGCTTTTAAAGTTTCTCTGGGTCAACAAGCTTTGAAAGACTCTGCTTCTTCAACACTGGCCTCTTGCACATCTCTCACTTTCTTCACCATTGGCTGCCACATCTCCAGCCTTGAAATTCTCTTGTTAAAATTCTTGCTTCTCCTGTGGAATTCATTACCACAGGTAAGTAGTTGATGCCAAAACATTGAATGTATTCAAGAGGCGGCTACATATAGCACTTGGGGCGAATGGGATCAAAGGTTATGGGGAGAAAGCAGGATTAGGCTATCGAGTTGGACTATCAGCCATGATCGTGACGAATGGCGGAGCAGGCTCAAAGGGCCAGATGGCCTCCTCCTGCTCTTTGTCTGGTGTATATCAGTGTCTTCTATGTTTCTCCACCTCTCTCTCTCTCTCCTTTTTAACTAATGTTGGCCCTAATATCTCCTTCTTTGGATTGTTCATTTGCCTGTGAAGCTTTGCTATGTTACAAAGCAGTACTTAAATGCAAGTTGCAGTTGCCAGAAACAATAGCCAGAGAAGATTCCACTTTCATAAGACAAACGTTCCACTGAATTATACACACTGTAGAGCTACCAGATGGCAGCGCAGTTCCTGACATCACAAAATATCTGTAACTTACACCATGTTACATAAAAGAAAAAAAAATTCAACCCCTGTGCCTCTTATAAAGATCAACACAAAAATGAATGATAGACTGCATCAATAGATAATGGGACATTACATACATGTTATATCCATTTCAGACTATCGGATAGCCACTTGAGCATTACTGTTCTAGGATGCTTCGGCAAGAACACCAGATTAATTCAAAGGTTACCACCATTCACTGTGTGCACAAAAGTACTTAATTTACTGCAAAATAAAACAGTACTGATGTTATTAGTTATTTATTTCAAAAGAAATAAACAGGAAGTAAAAGGATTGCACGTGATTTTAAAACCCTTGAAACTTCGTTTCAATGCGGCCTTATACAGTTATTTGGATATTCTGGTCCACATCTTTCATTTTTGTGAAACCAGGCTACATTTTCAGAATGTGCAGGAATTTTATCCAACACATCAGTGTGAGCCCAGTCACAGACAATCTTCCAGCCTCCAGGTCATTTTAAATACCTCGAGTGAGATTCCTAGTCTCTGCCATGCACCCGACCAGCAGTGAAAACGAAGATTTGCTACATTGCCTCAGGGGCCTGCCACAACATACAGCACTGTCAGTGACCTTTGAGTTGCCAGAAAGACTGATACTTATTTTTAAATCAGAACTGTAGCCTGCAGCATTGTTTACTCAGGCAACCAATTGAACAAGCTTTCTGTATTTTAAAACTGCAATGATCCTGCTGCCATTGCAACACTGGATTTTAAGAATTAGACGGTATCTAGCATTGGTATGGGTCAAATTAGGGAAAGTACATTGGATGACATACCTAGATGGAATTACATAGAATATACAGCACAGAAACAGGCCCATTTGGTTCAGCAGTTACATAGCTGAGTTTCTGCATCACTTGAGCTTTCTCACATCCTTCTTATCTAACTCTTTCAGCATTACTCTTGATTTCCTTCTCCCTTATTTGCTTGTCTAACCTCAGTAAGTTCCATATTCTCACCACTTCTAGGCAAAGATGTTTCTTCCAAATTTGCTGTTCCCCTTCTATAATATCGTGGCCAGAATGATATACCAGACACTTCAAAACAAGTTCAACATAATTTCTTTACTTTTCAATTCTATCCTTCTTGAAAGAAAACCTTGTGCATGGTTTGCTTCTTTATTGGTATCTTGCTCCTTTTGGTGATCATAGGATGGTTACAACACAGGAGGCCATTTGACCCACCTCATCCACACAAGTTCCTGTAGCATAAGGGTTTGGCACATTCAAATTTAATGCGTGACTGAGTATAGTACCACCCACACAGTGACGTAGGAAAGCACATGATCCAGACCCAGGGATCAATGTGGGGTTGAGCAGAAATTGGAAAAGACCTCAGCATGACGTAGTTCCTAGACTGTACCCTTTACTACTGAAGACTATGAAGACTTCCTTCAGAGATGCTTCTGTAAACAATACTTTCCCAACAGCTCCTGCAAGAGGAACTGACTGGTCCCCTGCCCATACTCCACAGCCTTACATTTTCTTTGCTCTTCAGGTGCTTATCCATTTCCTTTTTGGATCCCCAGTTGTGCTTGTCTCCATCACATTTTCAGACAGTGCGTTCCAGATCCTAACCACTCACTGCATAAAATAGTTTTTCCCCATGTCACCATTGGCACTTTTTTCTATCACCTTAAATCAGTGCCCTCTAGTTCTGAATCCTTCTATCAATGGGAACAGTTTCTCCCTATTTACTGTCCAGATCCCTCATGATTTTGAACAATGGTCTCAAATCTCCTCTCAATGTTGTCTCCAAGGAGAACAGTTTCAGCTTCTCCAATCTATCCATCTATCCGAAGCCCTTCACTCCTAAAACTGTTCTTATTTTTTTCTGCACACGCTCTAAAGTTTTCACATACTTCCTTAAGTGTGGTGTCCAGAACTGGACACAATCGACAGGATTTTACGGCCTCGCTCATCCTAAAACTGCAACATCCCACTCGAGGTCAACAGTCTTTCCATGGTTTGCCCCTCGCCCGCTCTGATTCCCATGGTGGACTAGATGGTAAAATTCCAGCCAATATTCCAGTGGAGGCTGAACCAACATTTTATACAGATTCCTCAAAACTTCCTTACTTTTGCACTTTATACCTCTGATCTGTGTAGTTGTACTCTCAGATCTCTTTGCTCCTCGATGCCATTTAGGTTATTTTCCCAATAAGATGTGACCTTATTTTTCTTATCAAAATGTAATCCCTTTGTAATGAAATTCAACAGCCAACTCTTCTAAAAGTTTCTGAACATCTTGTTGGTATGTACTGCAGTCATTGACTAACATCCCAATTTGGTGTTATTCTTACATTTAGAAATTGTGAAGGGAATTTTTCTCCCCCCCCCCCACAGGAATCATGGCAGGTGGGGGGAAGGGGGTGGGGAGGTGGACTATTCAATGGTCCGTTGACCTCAAACAGAATTTTCCGGTTTTAGGGTAAGCGCGGCTGAAAAATCCCACCCTTAGTTTTTGATTCCAAAGTACAAATCATTAATATGAATTGTAGCATAGATTGTTTTATGACCCCATTTTCCAACTCTACCAACTCTGAATTGCTGCTCTTTACCCAAAGTGTTGTGCAGCCAGCCAATGGAATTCTGATATTGTGATATTATTTCAATATGCTGGTCCACAGTGAACATATTAACCATCATCCGTGAATTCTATCTAGTTATTTTAATAATGTGAAAATAGTGGGAGACACGGTTGCATACATCACTATACCATTTCCAGCCCCCACATATAATCTAGAAACTGGCACTGGGAAATTGAGTCCTCTTTCTATTGCCTAAAGCTTTTGACTTATAAAGCAATTAATAGAATAATGCTACAAGCTGCTAATGAGAACTTGTGCTCATGTGTCAAATTGTTTGTCAAAGCGATGAGGAACCAAACTCTATGAGCTCATTAGGAGTAATTTTAGCACTAAGAATCAGCCTGAGACAAATGCAAAGTTAACATTTGAAAAATTCAAATCAACCTGGACCTCTTCCCCCCCTCAAATCCACCCATTACTGGTTTTAATAGAGATGGTGGGGAGAGGGTTGGGAGTGGCGACCAAATCGCTGTCAGGCAGCAGATGAGTCAGTAAAAGTTTTCAGAAAGCTGCGTACCTCAATTTTTACAGGTTTTTTAGTCTTTACTCATCTTGATTGGGTTGCCTGGGCCTCAGAAAATCCACCAGTTAAAAAGCAAGTGAGAAGGATCAAATTCATAAGGTAAGTGCCGTAACAGCATTACTTGTGAACCAGGAAGGATAGGGGCGTTCCCCCTCTCCCCCAATCGGCACAAGCTTCCAGATCCATAATCGTTAACTCCTCCCCCTGGTTTCCACTTCCCAATTTCCTGTGTGTCACCCTTAATCTCTCCCCTCATCACCAATTGTTCCCCATCACCAATTAGGGGCTCACTTTCTTCCTCCCTTCCTACTTGTTCCTCACTACGTTCTTGCGCTACAGTTTTTCCTACCTGCGAGTCAGTCAGCTCATCAATCAGTTCCTCAAGCAGACTCGCTATTAGATGGGAAATCTGCAAAGAAATCTGCTGAAATATTCCTCAGTTAATATTTGCAAGGCAGCCAGGAAACTCATATTTTTGGGTTTTCCAACAAATACTCCTCCCCAACCTCCCACCCACCATCTGGCTCCCTCTCCCATTTTCCCAGAAATTACCAGGCCATTGTGTTTTACTCCTGAATTATTTTTGATTCTTCCCAGGGACTTGAAACCATGGCCTCATTATTATATCTCAACTTTTACAGTTTACCAGCAATAAATATTACAAGTCAGTTACAATATATAGGCAAATAAAAACACACTGGGGAATATCTAAGCCAAGGCAAGGTCACTTAAATTATAACGATGCAAATAAATTCAATCCCCAGACTGAACACAGCCCATTATACAGATAGCCCTCCTTGTTAAATTTCCAGCAGCTATTATTTAAACTAATTGTTTCAGTTAAAAGCAGAAGTAAGATGATGAAATACAGTGCAGAGACTCAGCAGGTTTAAAGGAGAAACAGCGTGAATTAATATTCATTCACTTTTGGATCGCTCACAAATAAGACTGGTACATACTTGAAATAACATTACTTCAGCGTGTGACATGAAGACAATTGTCCTTCTTGAATTGGGTTGAGCTACCTTGAAGCCTATAATGTTGAATATTTTTCTTCATTTTCTCCCTTCTTCTTTGGTGAGCATTGATTCTTTTTTTGGAGGTTCCAGGGACAATTGTTGCCAACACTACTAATTCTTCCAAGAGACCGTGCTGTCAAAGTGTGTGAGCCTCATTACAAAGCAGCAACACAAGTACAGTTGCTGAAGCCATTTCTATCCTGATTTGCATGTATATGCTCTTCCAGCAATGATTGCTGGACACTTACGGAGCAAGGGAAATCTATGATTTATTTTCCACTCCCGAGTCTAATAAAGCTAAGGAAAATACTGCAACATCTCCAAAACTGCATTATCAAAGAAGGTTTATTCAGCACACATCCGAAATTAAACTTGCACATCAATGGGTCTATATAACTCAACTACTTATTGGATAGATTTGCTGAACCATCATGGGAGCTGGGTGTTAAGTAGACAATTCATCATTAGTTACAATAAGGTAGGTCGTGCCTTACTAACCTTATTGAGTTTTTTGAGAAAGTGACCAAGGAGGTGGATGGGGGCAAGGCAGTGGACGTGGTATATATGGATTTTAGTAAGGCGTTTGATAAGGTTCACCATGGTAGGCTTCTGCAGAAAATGCAGATGTATGGGATTGGGGGTGATCTAGGAAATTGGATCAGGAATTGGCTAGCGGATAGGAAACAGAGGGTGGTGGTTGATAGTAAATATTCATCATGGAGTGCGGTTACAAGTGGTGTACCTCAGGGATCTGTTTTGGGGCCACTGCTGTTTGTAATATTTATTAATGATCTGGATGAGGGTATAGTTGGGTGGATTAGCAAATTTGCTGATGACACCAAAGTCGGTGGTGTGGTAGACAGTGAGGAAGGGTGTCGTAGTTTGCAGGAAGACTTAGACAGGTTGCAAAGTTGGGCCGAGAGGTGGCGGATGGAGTTTAATGCGGAGAAGTGTGAGGTAATTCACTTTGGTAGGAATAACAGATGTGTTGAGTATAGGGCTAACGGGAGGACTTTGAATAGTGTGGAGGAGCAGAGGGATCTAGGTGTATGTGTGCATAGATCCCTGAAAGTTGGGAATCAAGTAGATAAGGTTGTTAAGAAGGCATATGGTGTCTTGGCGTTTATTGGTAGGGGGATTGAATTTAGGAGTCGTAGCGTTATGTTGCAACTGTACACAACTCTGGTGCGGCCGCACTTGGAGTACTGTGTGCAGTTCTGGTCCCCACATTACAGGAAGGATGTGGAGGCTTTGGAGAGGGTGCAGAGGAGGTTTACCAGGATGTTGCCTGGTATGGAGGGGAGATCCTATGAGGAGAGGCTGAGGGATTTGGGATTGTTTTCGCTGGAAAGGCGGCGGCTAAGAGGGGATCTTATTGAAACATATAAGATGATTAGAGGTTTAGATAGGGTGGATAGTGATAGCCTTTTTCCTCTGATGGAGAAATCCAGCACGAGGGGGCATGGCTTTAAATTGAGGGGGGGTAGTTATAGAACCGATGTCAGGGGTAGGTTCTTTACCCAGAGGGTGGTGAGGGATTGGAATGCCCTGCCAGCATCAGTAGTAAATGCGCCTAGTTTGGGGGCGTTTAAGAGATCCGTAGATAGGTTCATGGACGAAAAGAAATTGGTTTAGGTTGGAGGGTCACAGTTTTTTTTTTTTTAACTGGTCGGTGCAACATCGTGGGCCGAAGGGCCTGTTCTGCGCTGTAATGTTCTATGTTCTATGTTCTATACAATAGATGATTGGTCATTCTGCATTGGGACTGCTTACTTGTCTGTTGCCTAAATTGTTTACAAACTCCAAAAAATATGAAGAAAACATCAAGTAAACATGAATCAGGGATTTTTTTAAATGCTCAGGTGACTTTGTACGATGATAGTTAATAAAGATGGTACATCAGTACATCAATAAGCATCTTCCCCTTTCCAGAAAGCATGCCAATTAACTCCTTGAACAACAACTATTCTTTGATGAGGTTAGCCACACAGACTACTGTAATTGAATATTAAAGATACAAAAGAAATAACAATAGCAATACAATGGTCTACTCTGAAATTAGAGAATGGTACAAAACTGAAAGGCATCACTTAGCCCATTGTGGCTGTGCTGACTCTTCGAAAGAGCTACCCAAATAGTCTCATGTCCTACTCTTCTATCAGAGCCCTATAATTTTCTTTTTCCTTTCAAATACTTATTCAATTCCTTTAGAAAATTATTGAAACTGCCTCTCTTACCATTTCAAACATGACATTTCAGATCGCAACAAGTTGCCCAGTTAAAAAAAGCTCATGTTGCTTCTGATTCTTTTGTCAATTACCTCAAATCCACATTCTCTGGTTATTGATCCTCCTATCACAGAAAACAGTTCCTCTTTATTTACTCTACCAACACACGTCAGGATTTTGCACACCTCTATCAAATCTCCCCTTAACCACTGCTCCAAAGAGAGCAACCCTACTTGCTACAGTCTCACCAAGTAACTGAAGCCCCAGTAATCTCCTCTGGAAAACCAGTTCAGCACTCCCTCTAAAATGTTATCTAAAATGTGGTGCACTGGGCCAGAGACTCCAGCTGGGGCTTAACCAGCATTTTGTTAGGACTTAGCATGACTTCCATGTTCTCTGATGTTCTTTATCAAGTAAGAAGTCTCACAACACCAGGTTAAAGTCCAACAGGTTTATTTGGTAGCACAGGCCACTAGCTTTCGGAGCGCTGCCCCTTCATCAGGCAAGTGGGATTTCAGTTCACAAACAGGGCATATAAAGACACAAACTCAATTTACAAAATAATGGTTGGAATGCGAGTCTTTACAGGTAATCAAGTCTTAAAGGTATAGACAATGTGAGTGGAGAGAGGGTTAAGCACTGGTTAAAGAGATGTGTAGTGTCTCCAGCCAGGACAGTTAGTGAGATTTTGCAAGCCCAGGCAAGTCATGGGGGTTACAGATAGTGTGACATGAACCCATGATCCCGGTTGAGGCCATCCTCATGCGTGCGGAACTTGGCTATCAGTCTCTGCTCAGCGACTCCGTGTTGTCGTGTGTCGTGAAGGCCGCCTTGGAGAACGCTTACCCGAAGATCAGAGGCTGAATGCCTGTGACCGCTGAAGTGTTCCCCAACAGGAAGAGAACACTCTCGCCTGGTGATTGTCGAGCGGTGTTCATTCATCCGTTGTCGTAGCGTCTGCATGGTCTCCCCAATGTACCATGCCTCGGGACATCCTTTCCTGCAGCGTATCAGGTAGACAACGTTGGCCGAGTTGCAAGTGTATGTACTGTGTACCTGGTGGATGGTGTTCTCACATGAGATGATGGCATCCGTGTCGATGATCCGGCATGTCTTGCAGAGGTTTCTGTGGCAGGGTTGTGTGGTGTCATTGTCACTGTTCTCCTGAAGGCTGGGTAGTTTGCTGCGGACAATGGGCTGTTTGAGGTTGTGCGATTGTTTGAAGGCAAGAAGTGGGGTGTGGGGATGGCCTTGGCAAGATGTTTGTCTACATCAATGACCAATGATCAATGACTTTTTTATCAAGCCAATGCTCTTCAAACAGCGTTATAAGAAACACTTAGCTGCTGCATCCAGCTACTTCCGTCTCCCTTTAGCTGTCAGTTTTCCTGGGCATTGGGAAACCTGGCCATCCAACATTAAATTCGAATTGCTACCACCAAAGTACACATTTTTCACCCAAACTGGTAACATGCAGAAAAACATGAATTTTCAAAGACTGCAATTCTATAGTGAAAAATGATGTGATCATGTATTTGAATGCAGTAACTTAGTGCACGTTTGCCAGATGGTTTGTCATGTTCTCCATATCTGAACTTTCTTTTCAACAATCCTGAATTTCCACCAATTTATTCTTTTGAAATTACAAATCTCAGGGGAAATAAACACTGTCCTTCAAAGATTTTCTAAACCCAGTTAAAATATCAAGTCATGTTTACATTACAGGGTTAATCTTATTCCATTCTTGATAGGTTTCAGGGCAATATCTTGGAGTTGAAAGTTTTTCGTAATTGGCAGAAGGGCTAAATCCTAGAGAGAATACTATAGGCAAGTTATGATGAGTAACAGCAAGCTTGAACTTAGAAAGACAGACTGTGGAGGAGGGGAGCAAAGTTGAAGTCCAGCTCTAATAATATGAATTTAATTCTTAATCTGTATTGGAGGAAACATTATCAATAGCAGATTGTAACAAATTGTCACCCCAAGCCTAATTTCCTGTCTATTAATTTACACAAAAGAAAGACTTGCACTTATATTGCACCTGTCACAACCACTGGACAGCCCAAGGCACGTTATAACCAACAAAGTATATTTTCTGAAGTGCAGTTACTGATGTAGGAAAAGCAGCAGCTAATTGTGCACAATAAATTCCCACAACAGCAATGGTATAATGACCCAATAATCAGTTTTTTGTGATGTTGATTGCGAATAAACATTTGTTAGGTCACTATGGTAAATTCACCTGCAAGTTTTTGAAATAATGCCCTGAAACCTTTTACCTCTATCTTGGAGGGCAGCAATTCCTCCACAGAATCAACCGCCGCCCCCAGCACCACCCCCACAGAGCCCCCAACACCTTCCATACAGCACCCCTCCCCCAGCACTACCACCACTAATCCCCTGGCACCTCCTCCATACAAGCCACTCCCACCCCAACCCCCATCATGGAGCATTCCTCCAGGCACTACTCCTGACAAACTGGCCGGGCATGACTCTTTCTTCCCTGGGGGCTATATTCACCTGTGCACCTCCGACGGATTCAGCTCACCAGGTTCGTGTTGTTGGAGACTTGCCATGATTCATGTCAGGGTAAGGGTTTGCCGATATGAGTTGACAATATAATGCGGAGTGGTCTATCAGGCATAAAGTCCTGATATGCATATTTAAAATGGATGCAATGGGGATTCCCTTTACATCATTGGTAGGGGATAGGGACAATTAATCGGGGAAATCCTGCCAATGTAAAAGCCATTTTGGGATGCCCTCTCAATACTCTGCCCCTCTACCATTGCCACTCCCCAAAGATAGATGATTCCCCCAGCACCTCCTCAGCACTATACTGGAGTGCCAGCCTGGATTGCTGGGCTCAATCTACAACCTGCTAACTGAGAGGCCAGAGTGCTACAAACGGAGTCAGAGCTGACACAAAACAGCTGACACTGAATAGAAATCAGGTCCATTATTTTGCTAAGTGGTTTTCAGTTAGGTCAGGTTAGAATACACATTCATATTGGTAGCTTCTGTCTGTGGAATCCTCCATCAAAAAATAACAAATTGATGCCTGACCTTCAAGTTTGATTCCATGATGCTAATCATGTGAGGTATAGCCAGCAAACTCATACCAATTTCCCAGTAACCTACATATCAGGACAAGGTATCACCATGTATAACTTCCTACGAGTACAACCCGCTTACAATCCAAAATATCAATATATTTATTCAAAGATCCTGTACTTACTGTACAACACCAGTTATATAAAAATATCAATGTTTCAGTTCAACACAGCCTTCCTCAATTCCTCCAGTAAATCTTTCAGCTAATTGTCCCACAATGACTGCTCAGTCAATTAAATCAGGATTGTACAATGCTAACCAATTTGTCACTGTCTGTTCTGGCTCCCAGATTTTATGTTCATACAGTTAGTTCTGCCATTGACACTGAGATTGCTTTTAACCATTGAAGGGTTTGCATTTTTTTTTCCTAGAGAAAAGTACACTCTAATGAAGAATTTTACTGCACTATGGATTACTCTCTTGATATAGCTGGCAACAATGGCATAATGTACAATAAACTTAAACATTCTTCTGAGCTAAACTACCAAGCTGTTGATTTCACATAAGTATGAAGCAAGAATGTGCAACGTTATAAAGAATAATGTGTTTGCAGCCTACAACAACCTAACTTAACAATGAGCATTTACTTTTGAAAGCCTCCAAACTAATTCTGATCGCGTGTAGTTCATGCTTTCACAAACAAATTTAATGAATTTCTATACTGATCACGAAGTTTTAAGGCCAAGATTTTAAACCTTCCCAAACCCAACAAAAACAATGGGTACTGGGCCGGGGGGTGGGGGGTGGGGGGGGGGGGGGGGGGGGGGGGGAAGTAAAGTTCAGTCGGTGACCTTCCTGCTGCCCACCTCTGACCTGTCTGAAACTTTGCAGGACACAGGAAAAGCGTTGAGTGGCCTGCCGAGCTTTCGGGTCCATCTGCCTCTGCCAATATTTTGCCCACAGCATAGCGGAGGCTCCATGCCATGTGGGAAGCCAGGCAGCTTTAACTGTGCAGGCTGGTGTTGGATAGAGGATGGGGGACCTTCTTTGAGGTGTTCTTGTGCCGATCACTGGCACCATCCCCAAGGTCATTACCCCTGTCCTCTAAAAACCCAGACCTCCAAGTACTTCACCCCACCACTGCCACTGTCCCCCACACACCCATCAGCTCATCAGTAAGACATTTGGCAGGACTCAGAGACGCCCAATCCCAGATTTCCCTGGGGTCCGCAACATGGTGGGACTTCCTGTAGTCTTAGCACTGGACATTGTTCCCCGCTCGTACTGCTGGGTCTATAGTGCTGCTGGCTATACAACTATCAGCAGCTCTTTAAACAGGCTCCCACCCAAGAGGTCTCGCCTTAAAGCAACTAACACTGTTCTCAGTGTTAAATTGCTGCAGAACAGTTATTGAGATCATGAGCAGGCTCCCCTCAGCCATGATCTTATTGAATGGCAGAGCAGGCTCGAGGGGCCAGATGGCCTACTCCTGCTCCTGGTTCTTATGTTCTTTTAGCTGGGTGGGCAGGGACCACGGCACCCCCTAAAATCCAGCCCATCTTTCTTGTCACTATAATTTTTATGACAGTGATTTGTGCCACCTGTGAGGACACTGCAAAAGGCAGCTTTGGCCTACTTAATACTTAGAATTCATTCATTTGGCACCATTACGTCAATATTAATGTGGGGAAGTTTCTCTGGAGGAAAAAAACATACAGGGCTGGATTTTACATTTCTTGGTGGGCTGAGGGAATCGGAATGGAAACCGAGTGTTCCACCCACTACCAGCTCGGCTCATCCAATTAAGAATTGGATGTCTAATTCGTGCCTCTGATGGACAGGATACCAATTGGTGAAGCAAAGGGGAGTTCCAATTGGTGCTGCAGCAAAGGGGTAAACTGGAAGTTAACCACTGCTAGAATTGAAAAGGCCCCTGCCCTCAGAATCAGTCTTTATTTTTTTAATTGTACCGTCAACAAAGATAAAAGTTGTCATAAATAACACGCAGTTGCTGCCACCTTCTCAGGCCGATTCTGCTGATACATACAGCCATGGTCCCATTGGCAGGCCTTCTCTTTCGCCCACGTGCCACCTTGTCACAGCTGCTGCCAAACACTCTCAAACCTTTTCAGGTCTGAGATTCAAAAAATGGAACAGGCAACTAAACGTTGGGGATGATTGGATTGTTAACAAGTTAACTTCAAAATGACTTGTGGACAGAGAATTTCCATGCCGACTCACCCTCTGTAATTTGGGAGACGATGCCTTATTGAAACAGAATGTCATCACGCCCTATTTTGTATTTGTGCGGGGGAGGGGGTGTGGATGGGGGCGGGGGTATGCACCCCATTTTTGGATGTCCACAGTTCTTGGAACTCGGGTTGAATTTCAGTATCACATTGGGGAAGGTTAAATACAGAGATGATTATATTAGATTGTTTGTTAATCATTTTTCAGTTCTGATAAGTGGTCAATTTACCCTTTTCTTTGCACAGATGCTGACTGATCTACTGTGCATCTCTAGCATTGTTTATTTTTATTCAAGATACCCTCACTCCATTGTTTTCCTATTCTCAGTTCATGCATTAAGAAGTTGAACATTCCTACCCTCTTCTGGAAGCTTTCAGGTCCCATAATGAAAGACTACATATAAGGTTCACGCTATTTCCAGTGGCTTGTGATAAGAGGCCTGCGAGTTTGCAGAAGCTTTTCAGATCTTATCCTCATTTATTTTCTGGCTGAACAAACATCATATACAGATAACTGCCAGTTCTGAAGATTGTGTGTTCTACAAGAGATAAAGCTCACTGCAACAGCAAACCTCTTGACACCATCATTGGTGTCTCTGTTACTGTGACCAAAAAAAAACCCTGAACCAAAATTTCTGTCTGCCAATTAAAAAATCAGGAAGATATCTCTTTCTTACCTGTGACTATGGATGAGTGCATTGAAGGCCAAGCCATCGGACCAGCTGGAGGTGAAATTGATGACATTGACCGGCTTGTAATTATGGATGGACTGGCGGACCCAGCTCAGAAGAATCTTCTCACTATTGGTCTGCTGCAGGTTGGCCATGATGCCCTTCATAACATCTTTTACCTTAAAAGAATGCAAACAAATTAGCAGAACCAAACAAAGCAATGATATGAATCTGATAGCATCTCCCCAAACCAGTAACACAAACATCAAATAATGTATTTTCTCTCCCTCTTGTAAAGCATTATGTGATGTTTAAACAAGAAAATAAATGATTTGGGGTTGGCATTTCCCACCCTCACCCCTTTACACCCCATTTCATCCACTCTCCCCACAATCTTTCAGTCGATAATTAGAGGTGGCCTGGTGATCATGGGTGCTACTTCTGTGGGTGATCATGACTGTGATTTTCTGCCATCTGTCACAAAGTATTCTTAATGGGGAAATAGATCCTCACTGATGAATTTTCATTTTCAACAAATAAAAAAACTGCTAATCGCATTAACTGAATCTCACTTGGCAGTAAGCAGTGGTCTAGTTAGTGAGCGAGGCATTTCCCTGACATCGAATCATAGACCGATATAGCACAAGAAACCATTTGGCTCACTGTGCTCTTTGGTAGGGCCTTCCAATTAATCCCATTTCCCTGCTCTTTACCCAAAGACCTGCAAGATACTTCCCTTCAAGTATTTATCCAATTCTCTTCCTATCGAATCTGCTTCCACCACCTCCCCGTCAGTGCATTCCAAATCATGACAATTCACTGTGTAAAAGAATTCTCCATGTCACCTCTGAATATTAAAACTGGTTATCACTCCTGCCACAGGAAAAGGTGCCTACTATTTGTGTTATCAAAACAATTTTTGATTTTGGACACTTCTCTCAAATCCTCTCTGTTTTGCATTGAGAAGAAACCCTGTCCCTCCATATAATTCTAGTTCGCCATCTCTGGTACCATTCTGTTAAAACTCTGCACCCCCTTTAAGGCCTTTACATCCTTTCTGAAGTGTGGTATCCAGTACTGAACACAATATAATAGCTGAACCCTAACTTATATTTTATAAAGATTGTTAATTATACATCAGCAAGAAGAATGATCCTTATAAATAAATCTGAGGAATATTACTGTTTCATTCCCTTCTGTCTAATTAACAACCATTCACCACTGCTCATCACTTTCTGCCCATTAGCCAATTTTGAATCCATGCTATCAATGTCCCTTTAATTCTATAGATTGTAATTTTGCAACCAAGTTTGGTGTGGTTCTTTGTCAAACACCTTTTGAAAGTCTATTTACACAATATCAACCTTTTCCATCAATTAATCAAAGAACTTGATCAAATTAGCTAAACACAATTAGGCTTTGCAAATCCACACTTACCCTTATTCATTACCCCATATTATTCAAATGACAATTAATATTATCCAGGATTATTGTCTCAAAGTTTCCCGACCACAGACATAAGCTGACCGGCCTGTTTATCTCTTGTCTCTTTTCCGTTAACACGGGGTGACACTTTGTGGTGGACCTCAGTTGTGCCTTTGTCCTATATGGACCACCATTGTGTGTGTTTGTCATACCTGGACACATCCCCTTCCAGTTTGGTTCCTCCCCTCAGCACCTAGTATAAAGGTGGCTGTCTCCTCCCCCTTGTTCAGTCCAGGTCGGTTAATTGTTGGGATCTGCTCCTGATTCTGTTGTGAATAAAAGCCTACACTTATATTGGCATATCGGTAGTCTTTCGCCTTATTGATAGTGCATCAATTTTATTCACAACAGTTACTAGTATGGAGCAGTTTCTAAAACCCGACAAGTTAGCTTTAGACCCTCAAGAGGTTGGAGCCTCTGATAAATTTGATCATTGGTTGGACTGCTTCGAAGCATTCGTCGACACCGCTACGGCCATCGACACCGACGCTGCTAAACTCCACGTGCTCCGCGCCCGGGTAAGCGAAACTGTCTATGGAATCTTCCGGGACGCTGCTACTTACGCGGACGCTATCGAACTCCTAAAAGGGCAGTTCCGAAAGAGCCCTAACGTGGTTTACGCCAGACACCTCCTAACTACCCGCAAACAGCAGCCAGGAGAATCGTGCGCCCAATTTCTGCGCGCCCTGCGAGTCCTCGCCCGAGCATGCGACTGTAAGGCTGTTTCAGCAGCTCAGAACACGGAGGATCTGATCCGCGACGCCTACGTTGCGGGCATTGAGTCTACATACATCCAGCAGCGTCTGCTGGAACAAGATGACCAAGACCTCCGGAAAACGGCCACGATGGCTGAAACGTTAGAAGCAGCCTCCCATAATCTCGGGTCTTACCTTGGATCCCGTTCCACCGACGGGGCTGCTCCAGCAGGGCCCAAATGTTACTTTTGTGGCCTCCCTAAGCACCCTCGGCGTCACTGCCCGGCAAAGGACGCGATTTGCTCCGGATGCGGTAAGCTAGGCCACTTTGTCAAAGTCTGCAGAGCAAAGCCGCTTCTGAAGACTCGTGGAGCCATGTGTGCTCCGAGGGCGCGGCCATCTTTGATGCAGGCGGCGGCTGCGCGCGAATCGCCATCTTGGATGCGGTCACCGGAAGTGCGGGAATCGCCATCTTTGATGCGGTCACCGGAAGTGCGGGAGTCGCCATCTTTGAGACTGGCATCAAGGCAAGCTGAGCAGGAAGCTTCATCCGTGACGTCATCAGACGGCGACGAAGATGGATTCTTCTTTAATTCAACAGTGGCATCGATTTGCCTGGACCAGTCGCAGCCACATCAACTCTCCAAGTCCATAATGGAGATCAAGGTAAATGGTTATGCAGAAAACTGCCTGTTTGACTGTGGGAGCACGGAAAGTTTTATACACCCTCGCACAGTGCGTCAATATGCCCTTCCCGTGCAACCCTGGAGCCAGACCATCTCCATGGCCTCGAATTCTCACTCAGTGGAGGTCCTCGGGTGCTGCTTGGTGACGCTGACGGTACAGGGCACAGTCTACGAGCGTTTTCGGCTCCTCGTGCTGCCGCGACTCTGCGCAGCTGTACTGCTGGGGTTAGATTTCCTCAGCCATCATAGGAGCGTCACCCTGCAGTATGATGGCCCTTATCCCCCGCTCTCCGTCTGCAAGGCGCCGTCACGGCAGCGCCCCTCGCGCACCACCTGCAGTCTCTCGACCCTCAAGATCACCCCCCCCCCGTTATTTGATAACCTCACCCCGGATTGTAGGCCTATAGCCACCAAGAGTAGGCGCTATAGTGCGGATGACCGGGCCTTCATTCGGTCCGAGGTACAACGTTTGCTCCAGGAAGGGATTATCCAGGCCAGCACCAGCCCCTGGAGGGCGCAAGTGGTCGTAGTTAAATCGGGGGAGAAACACCGCATGGTGATTGACTACAGCCAGACCATAAACAGGTATACCCAACTAGATGCATATCCTCTTCCCCGTATCGCGGACATAGTCAACCACATCGCGCACTATAGGGTTTTTTCAACGATCGATTTGAAATCGGCTTACCACCAGCTCCCTATCCGCTCGGAGGATCGCCCATACACTGCCTTTGAGGCGGATGGCCGCCTCTACCAGTTCCTCCGAGTCCCCTTTGGTGTCACCAATGGGGTCTCAGTCTTCCAACGGGCCATGGATCAAATGGTGGACCAGCACGGACTACGGGCCACTTTCCCGTATCTGGATAACGTCACCATCTGCGGCCATGACCTGCAGGACCATGATGCCAACCTACAAAAATTCCTTCGTACGGCCACTCTCCTGAACCTCACATACAATGAGGCGAAGTGTGTTTTCCGGACACGCCGCCTCGCCATCCTTGGGTACGTGATAGAAAATGGTGTCCTTGGCCCCGACCCAGCCCGTATGCGTCCCCTTATGCAGCTTCCCCTCCCTACTACCCTCAAAGCACTGAGGAGATGCCTGGGCTTCTTCTCCTATTATGCCCAGTGGGTTCCCCGTTACGCAGATAAAGCCCGTCCGCTCCTAAAATCGACCGCTTTTCCCCTGGCGGAGGAGGCCTGTCGGGCCTTCGATGACATCAAAGCGGACATCGCGAAGGCCGCGATGCACGCTGTGGACGAATCCATCCCATTCCAAGTGGAAAGTGATGCGTCTGACTTTGCCCTCGCTGCCACCCTTAACCAGAGGGGCCGTCCGGTGGCCTTCTTTTCCCGGACCTTACAAGGCCCTGAGATTCGACACTCCTCGGTCGAGAAGGAGGCCCAGGCCATCGTGGAAGCCGTCCGGCACTGGCGCCATTATCTCGCGGGCCAACGATTCACCTTAATTACGGACCAGCGGTCAGTTGCCTTCCTGTTTAACACCAGGCAAAAGGGCAAGATTAAGAATGACAAGATCTTGCGGTGGAGGATTGAGCTCTCCACCTACAGATATGACATCATGTACCGGCCTGGGAAGCTCAATGAGCCCCCAGACGCCCTGTCCCGTGGATCATGTGCCAGTGCCCAACTAGACCAGCTACAGTCCCTCCATAACGACCTCTGTCACCCGGGTGTCACCAGATTTTTCCATTTTGTCAAGTCCCGTAACCTGCCCTTCTCCCTTGAGGAAGTCCGGACGATTACCAGGCAATGCAGGGTCTGCGCTGAGTGCAAACCGCAGTTCTACCGGCCAGGTAGGGCGCACCTTGTGAAGGCCACTCGCGCGTTCGAGCGCCTTAGCGTTGATTTTAAAGGCCCCCTCCCCTCCTCTAACCGCAATGTTTATTTCCTGAATATCATTGACGAATACTCACGTTTCCCTTTTGCCTTCCCCTGCTCGGACATGACCACGGCTACAGTGATTCGGACCCTGAACAAGCTCTTCACCCTGTTCGGCTTCCCAGCCTATATTCATAGCGACCGTGGGTCCTCTTTCATGAGTGATGAGCTGAGGCAGTACCTGCTCGCCAAAGGCGTTGCCTCCAGCCGCACCACTAGCTATAACCCCAGGGGCAATGGTCAAGTAGAGCGGGAGAACGCAACCGTCTGGAAGGCCGTTCTATTAGCGTTACGGTCTAGGGGCCTTCCAGTCAGCCGTTGGCAAGACGTCCTTCCGGACGCATTACATTCCATTAGGTCACTCTTGTGCACAGCGACCAATACGACCCCTCACGAGCGGATGTTTTCATTTCCCAGGAAGTCCTCCTCGGGTACTTCGCTCCCGGATTGGCTGATGTCCCCGGGACCCGTCCTGCTTCGGAAGCATGTCCGGACCCATAAGGCAGATCCCTTGGTCGAGGAGGTCCAACTGCTCCATGCTAATCCCCAATATGCTTATGTAGCGTACCCTGATGGGCGGGAGGACACGGTTTCTGTCCGTGACTTGGCACCCGCGGGTGCCCCGGAGGTCACCACGTCCTTCCGCCCCACGGTCCCTGGTGTCGTCCATTCGGAGACTGCTACGCCTCTTCCTCCCTCAGTCCCTGTCCCCAATGTAGTGTGCCCAGAGCCTGTTGCAGCCCCCCACCCCCCAGCTCCGGTTCCCACTGTTCCCCATACGCCACCAGGGCCACAGCCCATTCCTCTCGCCCCTATGTACAGCTCGCTTGAGTCGCCGGAGCCGTCGCCACGCAGTACCCGACGACTGGACGGGACGACGGATCGGTCCGCTTCACACCACCCAGCGCCTTCTCTCGACGCTCACTGTACGGAGCCTGGGCCGACATCGCTCCCTGCTCGGACGACTCTGCGACCTGCACTACGACGATCGCGACGACGGATCAAGCCACCGGTTCGTCTGGACTTGTGATATTGTTTCCGCTTCACCCCCGTGTTGTTTTTTAAAAGGAAGGGGTGAATGTGGTGGACCTCAGTTGTGCCTTTGTCCTATATGGACCACCATTGTGTGTGTTTGTCATACCTGGACACATCCCCTTCCAGTTTGGTTCCTCCCCTCAGCACCTAGTATAAAGGTGGCTGTCTCCTCCCCCTTGTTCAGTCCAGGTCGGTTAATTGTTGGGATCTGCTCCTGATTCTGTTGTGAATAAAAGCCTACACTTATATTGGCATATCGGTAGTCTTTCGCCTTATTGATAGTGCATCACACTTATAATCTTAATACCTATTCATATAAAGTTTTTTTTCATGACTACAGGAAATATCAAAACATTTTCAGTACTTTTGAAGTGTCGTCACTATTGCATGATCAGAACCACGGCAACCAATTTGCGTGCAGCAAGCTCCCATGCACATCAGTGTGACAATGACCAGATAATCTGTTTCCTGCTGTTCAGATACAAAAAATAGTCAGAACATTGGGAATAACATTGGGTGGCACAGTAGTTAGCACTGCTGCCTCTCAGCTCCATGGACCTGAGTTCGATTCCCGGCTTGGGTCACTGTTTGTGCGGTCGGTGCCTGCACGTTCTCCCCATGTCTGCATGGGTTTCTTCGGGGTGCTCTGGTTTCCTCCCACAGTCCAAAAAACATGCTGGTTAGGTCCATGCTGAATTCTCCCTCAGTGTACCCGAACAGACGCCGGAGTGTGGTGACCAGGCGATTTTCACAGTAACTTCAATTAGTGTTAATGTAAGCCTACTTATGATTAATAAATAAAGTTTAAAACTTTAACACCTCTCTTCTTCAAACTACTGCCATGGGACCTTTTACATCTACCTGAGAGAGTGGATGGGGCCTTAGTTTGCTGTTACATCTTAAAGACAGCGGGCGGAATTTTACGCACTCGCTCAACCAGAGACCATAAAATCCCATCTGTGGTCAATGGACCTTCCAACTGTCCGCCCCTTACCCGCTCTGATTCATGTGGCAGGCAGAGCGGTAGAATTCCAGCGAGTATCTCCAATAGTAATTGGTACTTCACTGAAGTGTCAGACTTAATGTTTGTGTTTGGGCCGAGGAGGAGACTTGAACCCACAACCATTGAACATGGAGGCAAAGACTGCTACCAACTGAGCCAGGAGTGATACCATATACAAATATCTTACCCATTCATCCTCCTTATACTCTCACTTTGCCCCTCTTATTCTCTTTTCAAGATCTCTTCCTTAATACCTATGTTCAGGTTTGGTTCCCCACTGCATTATTAACTTTATAATTGCCATAAACCTCCATTATGTGTATCTTTAATAATCCAGGGAACTTTAGCTATGGCTGCCCTCCTTTCTCCCTCACGAGAACATTGCTGCTTTCTACCTGAACCACCCATTCTTTAAAGGCCTCCCATTCTTCAACTACTCTTTTGAATGCTAATTTTGATTTCAATTCACATAAACCAGATCCTTTTTTAATTCACTGTAATTAGCTCACCTCCAGGTCAGTATTCGTTTTCCTCAGCATTGTCTATAACTATTCTAAACCTGAGGATAGCATGATTACTGTTCCTCAAATATAGTCCGATTCAAACATACTTCACTTTTAGTTTAATTCATTCGTGGGACATGGGCGTCGCTGGGTGGCCAGCATTTATTGCCCATCCCTAGTTGCCCTTGAGAAGGTGGTGGTGAGCTGCCTTCTTGAATCGCTGCAGTTTACGTGCAATGGGTTGACCCACAATGCCATTAGGTAGGGAATTCCAGGATTTTGACCCAGTGACTGTGAAGGAACAGCGATATATTTCCAAGTCAGGATGGTGAGTGGCTTGGAGGGGAACTTGCAGGTGGTGGTGTTCCCATTTATCTGCTACCCTTGATCTTCTGGATGGAAATGGTTGTGGGTTTGGAAGATGCTGTCTGAGGATCTTTGGTGAATTTGGTGCAGTGCATCTTGTAGATAGTACACACAGCTGCTACTGAGCATCGGTGGTGGAAGGTGTGGATGTTTGTGGATGTGCTGCTTTGTCCTGGATGGTGTCAAGCTTCTTGGATGTTGTTGAAGTTGCACCCGTCCAGGCAAGTGGGGAGTTTTCCATCACACTCCTGACTTGTGCCTTGTAGACAGTGGACAGGCTTTGGGGAGTCAGGAGGGGAGTTACTCGCCGCAGTATTTCTAGCCCCTGACCTGCTCCTATAGCCACTGTGTTTGTGATGAGTCCAGTTGAGTTTCTGATTCATGATTACCCCAAGGATGTTGACAGTGGGGGATTCAATGATGGTTACACCATTGTGTGTCAAGGGGCAGTGGTTAGAGTGTCTCTTATTAGTGATGATCATTGCTTGGCATTTGTGTGGCGCAAATGTTACTTGCCCAACTTCATGTTCCAGGCAAGATCCATTCATTTGGCTGGAACTAACTGATCATAGAAGTTCTCTTGCACATATTTCTGAAATTCCTCCCCTGCTTTGCCCTTTACACTGCCATTACCCCAGTTTATATTCAAATAATTGAAACACCTATTATCAATACAAGGTAGTTCTTATATCCTTCTGAAACATGCCTGCAATTTTGCTCCTCTCTGTCCATCTGGTTATTTAGTGACTTGTAATATAGTAACATAACAGCATGATAGCTCCTTCACTGCTCCTCAATTCTAACCTCAATTCCCTCAACTATCTCATCTCTCTCCACTGCGGCAAGAGTTGTTTGATCTCTACTGCTATTACTTTCCTTTGTTCTTTCCCCATCTTTCCTGAATACATTGTCGCTAAAAGAAATTTCAGTCCTGAATCACTCTCTTCATCAAGTCCGATCTGTGCTACTGACACCAAGTTTGTCATATATATGGTGATTTGTGTTTACAGCTCAGCAGCTTTATTTACCACACTCCATGTATTTACCAGACAGCCTCTCTAAACCCATCTTGGACTGCTCAGCATATGGAACCCCCCTCCCCTTCTCTGACTGATCTCTATTTATAAATTACTCTTTACTTTAGTGCAATCTGTATTTGCCAGTCATCTGTGTACCTGATTACTCCACACAAATGTTTCAGCCTCATGTCAAATTAGTTCAGTACTGGTTAACTTTCTGTGGAGGACATTGGTCCTTGCTCCCTGGAGATATAACCTATCCAACTTGAACAAGTTCCTCCTTCCCAGAAATGATCCCAATTCTCCACGAGTCTGATGATCTTCCTCCTGCACCATTTCTCCAGCTATGCTTTAATTTGTTTTATCCTAATATAGTCATTTGCCATTGAAGCTGTTGCCACAGCTGGTAAGTTAATTTGGCTTCTAACATTCTGTATAATGGAAACATAACTTTCAGCTTCACTTGAATGCCCAGACTGGTTCAGCACAGCTAAAACAATACTCCTTTTCCAGAAAAAGCCATTGAAGGAAGCTTATTCTTAACACTGAGAAGATAATATAATTGCAAATGTAAATGCAAAACAAAGCTCATTGCCTACAGTGTTGCTGCCAATCAACTGACAGAAAGTGTGGGAAATGATTTAGAGCACCTCGTCACTGTTTCCATCTCACCCAGACTGGAGAATTATCTATTAGATATGTTCTGATTCAAATGCCGCAGAGCTCAGTATCTTGCAAAATATATCTTGCAAAACACACTGTGGCGGAGACAAATATAAATCATTACTGGTGCTTGAAAAATGGAACCAATACAGCACTCTTTCCCTCAGTAATAACAAATGTAATGATTTGATCGCTGCTTTGAAATAATGAGAAAATTAAATGAGAATTGATTATGTTCTGAAATGAAATAGAAATCAATAATCAGAATCTGTATTTTTTGAAAGATTTTGTCATTCATTTTTGTTTCAAATATCTGACAATCAGCACGCTGCCTGCAGGTGATGACAGCAGTAAAATCGAAGTGCCAATAAAGTAATTCAGATTTGATTAAAATGGAATTTGTTTTAAATGCCTCAACGATCTGGTCGTCTCCTCTCCTGCACAGACTGACTTGTGCTGGCACAGGTTCCAATGGCACTCGCAGCTTTCAATCAGAACATAGGAACAGGAGTACGTCATTCAGCCCCTCAAGCTTGGTCTGCCATTCATGGTTGACCCGCGCTTCAATCTAATTTATCTCCCTTTACTGCGCAGCCTCTGATACCCGTACCTGACAAAAATCTGGCAATCCGAACAGGAAACACTGGAAATACTAAGCAAGATCTGGCAGCATCTGTGGAGATTGAAAAACAGAGTTTTCAGGTCACTGACTTTTCATCAGATGAGGTCAGATGAAAGGTCATTGGCCTGAAACACTGACACTGTTTCTCTACGCAGATGCTTCCAGACCTGTTAAAGCAGTTCCAGCATTTTCTGTTCTTATTTTAGATTTCCAGCATCTGTGGTATTTTGCTTGTGTAAGGATTGATCAGCTTAGCACGAAACCATCCACTGCCCTAGCAGCTGCAGATTTTTGGGGAAGAGATTTCAACTATCTTTTGAGTGAAAACTGCTTTCCTGATTTCACTCCTAAATGGCTCGATCTAATTTGATTATTATGTCCCCTTGTTCTGAAATCCCCAACTAGAGGAAATAATGCATCTACATCTACACTGTTGAATCCCTTTATCATTCTAAACATCAGAATTAGATCACCCTTGAACATTCTAAATTCAAGGAAATACAAATGAAGATTATCCAAACTGTCCTCATAATTTAGTCCATTAAATACCAGTATCATTCCATGCTGTTTTCCCTCTGAGGTCAGTAATTCCTTCCTAATGTGTGGTGCCCAAAACTGAATGCAGTCTTCCAGATGAGATCCAGCAGAGGTGGCAGAGAAGGATTCTGGGAGAAGTTGACTCAATCATCTTGACTATACTGTGGGTAGCCGAAGAACCCCTCCAGTGACAAATAGGAAAAAGATCATCCAGTAGGGCGGCACAGTGGCAAAGCGGTTAGCAGTGCTGCTGCACAGCGCTAGAGACCCAGGTTCAATTCCGGCCTTGGGTGACTGTGTGGAGTTTGCATATTCTCCCTGTTTCTGCATGGGTTTCCTCTGGGCACTCCGGTTTCCTCCTACAGTCCAGTTAGCAGAGTAAATATGTGGGGTTACGGGGTTAGGACCTGAGTGGAGTTATTGTCGGTGCAGGCGCGATGGGTCAAATGGCCTCCTTCTGCACTAAAGGGATTCTATGATTTTTCTGATTCTATGAGGACTGTGCAACTGAAGCATCTTGACTTCACCTTTGTATTCTTACTTCTTTAAGGTAAAGACCAGCAGCCTTTTCAGTAACTTGTGCTTGTGCACTAAGTTTTAGTGATTTCTGTAATTGGACGCTCAAATCTTTTCACTCCTTCAGAGTTCCCATTCTCACTATTAAAACTTGTCTTTTTTGGACACAATGTGGATAAATTTGCATTTCTCCATTTGCCACCATTTATGGGGAGGTGGTGATGTAATGGTATTGTCACTGGACGAAAGACCCAGGGTAAAGCTCTGGGGACCCAGGATCAAATCCCGCCTGCATATCATGAAATTTGAATTCAATAGAAATCTGGAATTAGAAGTCTAATGATGACTATGAAACCATTGTCGATTGACATAAAAACCCATCTGGTTCACTGATATTCTTTCGGAAAGAAATCTCCCATCCTTATCTGGCGTGGCTGACATGTGACTCTGAATCCACAGCAAAGTGGTTGACTCTTAACTGGTCTCTCAAAGGCCATTGGGGATGGGCAATAAATGCTGGCCTAGGGAAACCCACGTCCAATGAATTAAAAAATAATCCAGTGGCTTAGTCTGTCCATATGTAACTTCCCATCCAGAAAATATACTGCGCTTCAGGTAATTCATGTGCAAGCCTGGGTGGTGGAGCCACAGTTGTATAGTTGGCATTTTTTTAAAAAATGGATGGCCATAGGTTTGAATACAGTTCTGAGCAGGAGATTTACACTGTGCGTAGTGAGTAATCCCATTGGGGGTGGCCTCCCGGTTAACTCTTCCCTTCTCCTGATGTGGTGTTATTGAAGTTAAATATTCTGTTCCTACTGCTGCCCACATGGCTATCTGCAAACTTAATGATGAACAAGGATCAAACCTGAAACCTTTCTGATACCAACAAAATCATGTTTTTCACTGCGTGTGATCAGAACTTCCACAGGACATTCTTATAAAGGTTGCAAAAAACATTTGATCTCTGCTGTATGATTGTCCACAGAATAAATTTCACATATTGTTTACCTCATCTGTCAGCAGAAGTATGAGGATAACCACATGATGCATGAGTTAGGAGACACCCATCTCATCTTTGAAGCTGCTCCAGCTAAAGGGTTGAATTTCCCTGGCTCACTGGTGGCGAACTTGGAAACACGGGAACCATAAAAATAGGGGAGGATCACCTCAGGACAGTTGCCAGATACATTCCTGCCACCACAGAACTTTCCGAAGGGAGGGCTGGGAAGTGGATTGAAGGCCCACTCTTCACACAAGGAGGGCAGCCAAATAACATTGCTAATGGCCAAATTAGGGCCAATTATTGCAGCCTTGCTGGCATTTAACTGATGGCGGATCAACGCTCACTGTGGCAGACCTAGAAGTGGTGTGGCCTTTTCTTCCTGTGGTTTCATGCCCTAAAGAAGGGGTCACAGACAAGAACAGCTGCACTCATAATCAAAAAAAAAACACCTGGAGGGTTTTACCTCTGCTCCAAGGAGCCTTCTGGTTTCACCTCTCAGAATCTGTTATTTAAATGTATGACTCCAAAGGCATTTCCATGTCAAGGCACTCTTGCAAACCACTATCTGCCTTCACAGTGCCCACCTCTCCCCATGGGACTCCCGTGTTCTAGAGCTGCTGGCCTTTTGATTAGGCTGGCAGCATCACCTGGAGTTGTGGAAAAAGCCAATTAGGAGGTCATTTCCTGGAAGAATGAGATGCTGGTCTCGCTGCAGATGAGTTAGGTCTCAGGACTCCCATTTAGATCCAATATTAGGGCAGCAGGGGGGCACAATAGTTCGCACTCCTGCCTCTCAGTGCCAGGGACCCTGGTTTGATTCTGACCTTGGGTGGCCATTCTCCCATGTCTGCATGGGTTTCCTCCGATTGCTGCAGTTTCCTCCCACGGTCTAAAGATGTTCAAGTTAGGTGCATTAGCCATGGTAAATGCATGGGGGTTACAGGGATAGGGCAGAGGGGAGAGCCTGGGTGGAATGCTCTTTAGGAGAGCTAATGCAGCCTGGGTGGAATGCTCAAGAGAGTTAATGCAGACTCAAATGGGCCAAATGGCCTCTTTCTGCGCTGTATGGATTCTATAGTTAGATTTCTGAATCCCATGGGAAAATCAATACAAAATCTCATTCTGGAGGAAGGTTCACAATTCAGATTCTGATTGACGTGCTGTACCTTTTCAGTACTTTCTTTTTTGTTTTTATTTTCGATTTTATGATTGCTAAGACCATGCAAAGCAGCTTCCAAAGTCTCTTGCATCTGAATGGATGTTGGTGCACAACTGTAAAATCACAAATTATTTTGTACAATGGCTTTCAAATGAGAATATCAGAGAGAAAGCTCTTTAAAAAGGCTGAAGATACTGGGAAGGGTGAATCATACTGTTTCAGTATTGTGTTCCAAGGCTAGGAATAAATCATTCTGTTGGAGAAAAGTGAGTGAATTTTTGTTTAGCCTCCAACTTATGAGCAATTGCTTCAGATATATATTATGGTTGTGCTTATAAGACATATAAACAGAAATTGCTGGAAATGCTCAGCATGTTAGGCACCATCTGTGGAGAGAGGGACAAAGTTTATGTGTCAAATGTTTTTAACAATGGCCTGGAAAGATCCCGCTCTGTAGAAACTTAATGATAATACTCACAAAGGAAGAGTCATCCAAGCCCTTGAGGTTATCACCACAGCAGAAGGCATTGCGCTGTCACCACCACTGAAGCAAAGTGTAAGCGGCAAATACAGATGAGACCTGTATTTAAGCACTAGCCTTTCGATATTAATGGGAGTGAACGTATGCCATGGGTTGTTAGACCAGAAGATGTCATGATCTCAACAATTGGGGCTTCTCATCCAAATAATGCAGAATTATGAGAGCCACCAAACAAATTCTCATTCACCCATTCAGTTTGATGGGTAACTTACACCTCAACATAATTGACAATTTTAGCTAACTGAAGACTTCAACAAAAAAAAGTCAGAAATAAAGATGCAACTGATGCTCAACACACAAGTAGAGAAATACTCACAAACTAAATTCCACAGCAAGTTAAACAACTGGATATTTATTTTAAGATTTACTTCAAGTATGGCTATGCCAACTGAAAGAAGTCTCACAACGCCAGGTTAAAGTCCAACAGGTTTATTTGGTAGTACAAGCTTTCGGAGCGCTGCTCCTTCATCAGGTGAGTCAACCTCACCTGATGAAGGAGCAGCACTCCAAAAGCTCGTGCTACCAAACAAACCCGTTGGAATTTAACCTGGTGTTGTGAGACTTCTTACTGTGCCTGCCCCAGTCCAATGCCAGCACCTCCACAGTATGTAGCATTCATGTATCTAGAGAGGGTACTGCACCCTGGGGGTGCAACCCAAAGTTGTGAAATTCAGTTAAAAAGCAAAATGCTGCTGATGCTGGAATCTGAAAGAAAAACAGTAAATGCTGGAAAATCTCAGCATCTCTGGTCATCAGGTTTGCTACGTTGAGACAGAATAGAGCCAACATTTCGAGTCTGGTGACCAGACATGCTGAGATTTCCCAGCGTCTTCTGTTTTTGTTGTGAAATTCAGTGTAGGACTTCTGCAGAAAAAAAAATACACCATTTAAATGAAGCTTGTGTATATACAGGACAGCATCATACAGCCCCAGATCAAATAACAACAAACTAATGGGTCACGAAAACACAACTGGGAGCCCAATTCTCCAATATGCACAAATGGCAAAGCTTAATAAAATCAGTCCTATATTTTATCCTCATTTGTCTCAACCTCATCTATATCATTCCATTTTCTGTACATAAAATCTAAATTCAAACATCTTGCACACTTCCAAGATAGTTTTTTTCCTCCTTTAACCTTAAATATTAATGCAAAGGGATAAAAATTCCCCATCCTGCTGTTAAAGAGATAATTGTGATGATCTATTGCCAACATATTAATACAACTCCATCCAGTGCTCACATATGGCTTCTGATTAATGATTTAGGTATAAATATTACCCGTAAGCACAACAACGGTACTTGGTAGGTCAAGCTCTAAGAAGATGGTCACCTGTTGTGCAGCTAAGGTTGTTCATATGGTACTGATTATTTTTACCCAGTAAGTACAATAATATACTAATAAATTCATCCAAGCAAACTTATAAAATTCTATTTTTTATCATGCAAATACTTCCTGCCTCTCGGGATCGAGGATGACTTGTTTACATTCCAAAGGTTCCGAGATATTGGTTAAGTCCAATGCACAATCTGTAGAATCTGCCACGTGCAGGGCAGTTGGTAACATAGAACATGAGAAATAGGAGAAGGAGAAGGCAATATGGTGTGTTGAGCCTGCACTGACCGTTCGTTATGGTCATGGCTGATCTTTGGTTTCATTCCACTTTCTAACCCCAGTCTCCATATCCCTCGACAGCCTTGAGAGCCAGGTAAATCAGCTGTTTGGATGGTTGTGTGCACCCTCCACCGTCACTTCTGCACATTCCCAACAAAGACTATCATTGAGCTCAGTGACTTCTCAAGTGAATCTTCTCCATATTGGTTGATCACAAACCAGAGACGCCCATGAGTCAAATGGGGGTGCTTGGTCTCTTTAATCTCCTCAGAGAAATAGAGAATATTTCCCTAATTGTGTACTGAACATCTGGTATAGCTTCAGTTTTATCTTTATTCCTGACTTTGAGGGCATCCCTGAAGTGGTTCCACTGTCATACAAATAAAAAGCATACTGTATATTCATTAGTCAACGGTCACTTAATGATATCAGTGTTTGATATCTGGTCACTATGGGGTTTTGACTCCATCGTGCAGTTACAGTCAGTTGCATTTTTGTTTTTCTTTCATGGGGAGTGAATATCACTGGCTAGGCCAACATTTGTAGCTCATCCCTAACTGCACTTCAGAAGGTGGTGATTAGCTGGCTTTTTGAACCACTGTGGTACACATACAGTGCTGTTAGAAAGAGAGCACTAGGATTTTTACCTCGCGACTGCAAGGAATGGTAATATAGTTCCAAGTCTGGATGGTGTGTAACATATTGTGGAACCTGCAGACAATGATTTTCCTATATATCTGCTGCCCTTGTCCTTCGAGGTGGTAGAAGTTGCAGGTTTGGAAGGAAGCCTAGTTAGTTGCTGCATTGCTATTTGTATATGGTGCTGTGCATCAAAGGTGGAGGAAGGAAATATTTTAAGATAGCGAATGGGGATGTCAATCAAGTAGGCTGTTTCTTGAGTGTTGTTGAAGCTGCACTCATCAAAGCAAATGGCAAGTATTTAATCACACTCCTGACCTGCATCTTGTAGATGGCAGACAAGCTTTGGGGAGTCAGGAAGTGAATTATTCAAGGCAGAATTCCCAGCCGCTCTTGTGGTCACAGTATTTATATGATCAATCCAGTTAAGCTTCTGGTCAATGGTAACCCTCAGGATGTTGACAGTGGGAGATTCAGTGATGGTAATGCCATTGAATGTCAAGGGGAGATGGTTAGATTCTCTCAGGTTATGAATTATTAGCTCAAGTCTGAATGTTGTCCAGGTCTTGCTGCATGTGGATGCAGATGCTTCAGTCTCCACTTCACTGAACAGAGCACAAACCCCTATTGCACTCTTAAATTCCAAGGACTTTGCAAAAATGCCCCTAAGAGTACAATAATTCAGACTGAAGATGATGAGGTTTGATGCAAAGACGGGGCATGTTCCAGGAAAGCAACATTATCTCATATCCCACTGGCAAGGTCTGAACAAGGTGATGCAGTCTTTGTTGATGAAGTAGAGACTTTTGCATCAACAACAACCACAACTCTGCCAGCAACAGCTCAAATGACTGAAATAAATCAGAGATGCATAGAAATCTGATGAAGAATGTGCTCAGATCAGAGTACTGCCTCAAAGATGGCCAGCATACATGTCACAGAATCCGATTCTTAGACATTACCATGAACAGAGGGGATATTCCAGTGTAGTCAATAATTTACGCATCAATGATAAAAAATTGGCAATTCCCAGAGTTCTGTGCTTCGATATACAGCAACAATTGCACCAAAGACATTTGAGCAGCACAACATGTCAAGCCAGAGAAAGCTATTAGTTTTGACAGCCAGATCTCTCAAAGTCATTGTAAGAAATGATATCAAACTATATTACCTGTGCTATTTATCATCAGGAGACAAGAAAACTGTCATCTTCCTTTGCATGAGGACAATAGAAACAGCTTGAGGACCTCTTTGAACATAGAGTTAAAATGTTCTTGATCACAGTCAACTACTATTCCAAGTGGATAAAAGTCAAGCAATTACAGCACTGATTATGTCACTGAAGGAGATATTTTGAACACATCGAATCCCAGATTTTGTAATCTTATACAATGGACTGCCTTTTGCTCACAAATACTTTGAAGAGTTCACAATGTCATATAGATTGGTCAGAGACTTATGGGGAGATGTAGCATCTCTCTTCCCCTCTTCAACTACCATGTCCCTGAGAGGGCATTGGCGACCATAGATCCTCATGCTAACCTTGCTCTGGAGGAGTGGATCATGTTCATTGATGGTGCATGCATCAATTGTGAGGTTCTTTAAAAAGATCGTTGTCTACCTCAACTTCTTTTACCATCAATCTTTCCCATCAGCATCAAACTTTCTAACTGTGTGATGTGCTAATATGACACAGTATATATCTTCACAAGAAGTAACACAATGTTTTATGAACTTGCTCTGTCCTGTAGACCTCATGGAAAAGACTTAGCTTACAGGAAGAGATGTTCCATGAAAGTTAATATTTTCTTTATTCCCTGTATATATTCTGTTTTGACATGAGACCAAGAATATTATAGTCCTCGTCAAAGGGTTGAAGAGTGGAGATATTGTATCAAAAAAAACCACTAGTTTGATGCTGTAAAGACAGTGACTAGCCTGACAAGAAGGCACATTCGCAAATGGCCTTGCATTTTTGGTGGCATATTTCACTATTGTCTGTGGACAAGCACAGGCTACAAAATTAACTTATGGTTCAGTGGCAGAGCTAATGAACAGTGGCTTAGTAAAAACCTCCATAATATTGCAGCATCGAGTGACTGTGATGTGATCCTTGGAGCTTTTGCCTCCTTTATATTGCACATCAAAGAAACGGAGGACTGTTGGGCAAAACCCAGACAAACATGCCGGTTTTGTCTATACTATAGTTGGCTCTCAGCACAGTGATGCAACCATGGATGCAAAACACCATTTTCAGTCACTGACAGATGGTGACAGAAGTGTTAGTGAGGGATCACTTTGGGACCAGTGACCATAATTCCACGAGTTTTAAGATAGCTATATAGAATGATAGGTGTGGCCCAAAAGTTAAAATTCTAAATTAGGGCAAGGTCAATTTTGATGGCATCAGGCAGGAACTTTAACAGTTAACCGGGGGAGTCTGTGGGAAGGCAAAGGGAAGTCTGGTAAGTGGGAGGTTTTAAAAGTGTGTTAACCAGGGTTCAGTGTAAGCACATTCCTCTTAGAGTGAAGGGCAAGACTGATTGAAGTAGGGAACCCTGGATGACTCGGGATATTGAGGCCCTGGTCAAAAAGGAGGCGGCACATGACATGCATAGGCAGCTGGGATCAAATGGATCCCTTGAAGAGTGTAGAGGGTGTAGGAGTAGAGTTAAGAGAGAAATCAGGAGGGCAAAAAGGGGACACAAGATTGTTTTGGCAGATAAGGCAAAGGAAAATCCAAAGGGCTTCTACAAATACATAAAGGCCAAAGAATAACTCGGGAGAGAGTAGGGCCTCTTAAGGACCAACAAGGTCATCTGTGTGGATCCACAAGAGATGGGTGAGATCCTAAATGAATATTTCACATCAGTATTCACTGTTGCGAAAAGCATGGATGTTAGGGAACTTGAGGAAATAATAGTGACGTCTTGAGGAGTGTACATATAACAGAGGAGGTGGTGTGGAAATCTTAACACACATCAAGGTAGATAAATCCCCAGGACCTGATTAAGAATATCCCAGGACATTGTGGGAGGCCTCGGAGGAAATTGTGAGTACCCTAGCAGAGATATTTGAATCATCGATAGTCACAGGTGAGGTGCCTGAAGATTGGAGGGTGACAAATGTTGTGCCTTTGTTTAAGAAGGGCTGCAGGAAAAAGCCTTGGAACTACAGGCTGGTGAGCCTCACATCTGTAGTGGGTAAGTTGTTAGAAGATATTTTGAGAGACAGGATCTACAGGCATTTAGAGACACAAGGGACTGATTAGGGACAGTCGGCATGGCTTTGAGAGTGGAAAATCATGTCTCGCTAATTTGATTGAGTTTTTAAAAGGGATAAGCGATAAGATAGATGAGGGCAGTGTAGTTGTTGTTGTCTAGATGGACTTTAGCAAGGACCTTTGACAAGGTACCACATGGTAGGTTGTTGCATAAGGTTAAATCTCACGGGATCCAGGGAGAGGTAGCCAAATGGATACAAAATTGGCTTGATGACAGTAGGTGGTTGTGGAGGGTTGTTTTTCAAACTGGAGGCCTGTGATCAGCAGTGTGCCTCAGGGTTTGATGCTGGGTCCACTGTTATTTGTCATTTATATTAATGATTTGGATGAGAATTTAGGAGGCATGATTAGTAAGTTTGCACATGACATCAAGATTGGTGGCATAGTGGACAGTGAAGAAGGTTATCTAGGATTGCAACGGGATCTTGATCAATTGGGCCAGTGGACTGACGAATGGCAGATGTAGTTTAATTTAGATAAATGCGAGGTGATGCATTTTGGTCGACTGAACCAGGGCAGGACTTACTCAGTTAATGGTAGGGCGCTGGGGAGAGTTACAGAACAAAGAGATTTAGGGGTACAGGTTCATAGCTCCTTGAAAGTGGAGGCACAGGTGGACAGAGTGGTGAAGAAGACATTCGGCATGCTTGGTTTCATTGGTCAGAACACTGAATGCAGGAGTTGGGAATGTTGAAGTTGTATAAGACATTGGTAAGGCCACACTTGGAATACTGTATACAGTGCTGGTCACCTTATTACAGAAAGGATATTATTAAACTAGAAAGAGTGCAGAAAAGATTTACAAGGATGCTACCAGGACTTGATGGTTTGAGTTATAAGGAGAGGCTGGATAGACTGGAACTTTTTTCTCTGCAGTAGGAGGCTTAGGGGTGACCTTACAGATGTCTATAAAATAATGAGGGGCACAGATCAGCTAGATAGTCAATATCTTTTCCCAAAGATAGGGGAGTCTACAACTCGAGGGCATAGGTTTAAGGTGAGACGGGAGAGATACAAAAGGATGCAGAGGGGCAATTTTTTCACACAGAGGGTGGTGAGTGTCTGGAACAAGCTGCCAGAGGTAGTAGTAGAGGCGGTGATGCGCTACTCAAACACGAGGCCTGAAGCTCGGTAAATGAAAGGCTTTTATTTACTGTAATGAAGCAGCCAGTACTTATATACACTATCCCAGACTGAAGGGGTCCCGGCCAGAGCAGGGACTCTTATACCTCTCCCAGGAGGCGGAGCCCGACTGGGATGTGCCACAACACGACAGTACAAAGGTGTAACAACCCCACCCTAACCCCAACAGCAACAATAGCACAACCCAACAGTAACATATGTACATCCTTGTAGTACTGGCCAGCCCCTGGCTCAGTACTATCCAGTGGGAACCAACGATGGTTCACCACAGGCGAGTACAATCTTGTCTTTTAAAAAGCGTTTAGACAGTTACATGGGTAAGATGGTATAGAGGGATATGGGCCAAACGCGGGCAATTGGGACTAGCTTAGGGGTTAAAAAAATGGGCAACATGGACAAGTTGGGCCGAAGGGCCTGTTTCCATGCTGTAAACCTCTATGACAACATATCCCTTACAGCAACAACAACTTAGGTTTATATGGCACCTTTAATATAATGAAACATCTCAAGGTGGAACATCATGGATACCAAGCATTGGATCTAGAAAGAGTGCAGAAAAGATTTACAAGGATGCTACCAGGACTTGATGGTTTGAGTTATAAGTAGAGGCTGGATAGACTGGAACTTTTTTCTCTGGAGCACAGGAGGCTGAGGGGTGATCTTATTGAGGTCTATAAAATAATGAGGGGCATAGATCAGCTCGATAGTCAATATCTTTTCCCAAAGGTAGGGGAGTCTAAAACTAGAGGGCATTGGTTTAAGGTGAGAGAGGAGAGATACAAAAGTGTCCAGAGGGCGGTGAGTGTCTGGAACAAGCTGCCAGAGGTTGTAGTAGAGGCGGGTACAATGTTGTCTTTTATAAAGTGTTTAGACAGTTACATGGATGAGATAGGTATAGAGGAATGGGGCCAAATGCGGCCAACTGGGACTGGCTTAGGGGTTTAAAAAAAAAAAGAGGGCGGCATGGACAAGTTGGGCCGAAGGGCCTGTTTCCATGCTGTAAACCTCTATGACTCTATGCAACATTTGTGTTGACACGGGCACACTTGCCTGAGTTGAGCTGGAATGAGATGGATGGCTGTGGAAATTTTCCAATCATTCATCGGGTCCTTGAACATGGTAAACTAGGGATAAGAGTGTATTGCAGGGCTCTTATTCAAGGAGTGGATCAGAATTGATGATGGATTGTGAGCAAGCATGGTGGAACCACTCTATACCATGTGTTCACCGTCGAAAGTTCAGGCCTGCAGCAGAGATGTTTTCTGGTATGAGAGCATGGTATTCAGATGCATCAATAAGCTCCCGTTTATACTTCAAAGTGCTATCATCTTTTGTTTTACCACAAGATGATTTTTGCTAACTCACGATTGCTTTCACTGCTAGGATCATGCTAGTCAATGGTTGACTTCTTTAACCAAATGAAAATCATTGAGTTTCTGGTTACCAGCCATGTACTCAAATTTCCTGGTGAAAATTTTCCAATCAATCGTGAAGAACCAGATAAGATTATGATCAGTACCAAATAAACAATGTCAGGAACTTCAGTTTGGAAACAAATGACTGAATTGCCTGTATCGCTGTCTGTACCTGTACTTTCTCCCAATAATAATTCTAATATGACAGACAACTATACTGTATCAGTTTGGTAGGTTGGGTGCATGTACATGTGCTGTGTCTGTGTGTGGGTCCACATGCATGTGGGATCAACCAGGTCTATGTGCATGGATTATGTCTGCAGGCATGACAATCAGCCAGGTCCACACAAAGTGGGAATCTTCCAAGCCTACACTTTCGCATATCATTGGGGTCTGTTAATGTGTCTCTTCCAAAATAATGGAAAACACATCAAAATAATGAAACATGCCACCAAACATCCCAAAAAGCAAATTCCCATATAAATGTACATTATACCTGCTTCTGAAAATGCCATTATGGCACTATTGACTGGTTAAAATAATGTGTGGTCTCTCTTTGTCATGTAAAGGTCATAATGCACCACAACTGTAGCAGATCTGTTGAAGGAAATATCCCTGACAAGACTGAGTTACAACTGCAAATCAATTCCCACAAATTTCTATAGGAAAAAGTGCTTTTAAGTATAATTCTTCATCTTTAAGGAGTCGCAGTAAAGGTCACTTCATCTGATAAAACTACTGTATTATTGCAGGAAAATTTTCCAGACTATAAAACAGAAAGGGCACTTTTGTATAGCAATATAATTCTATCTCACAAGGATGATGATATAGTGCAGCATACAAGAACACAAAGATCAATCACTGATACTTCCCCAACAAAAAACACAGACAGCAGCCTGTCCCTGCGAGTTGCCTTCCCACAGAGACTGGGTGAGATCAAAGGAAATTCCTTGACTGGTTTCTTTACTCATTAGTTGCTGAACATCATTGGTACAAACCAAGGAATGGTGGATACCAGCAAAGTGTGTCCAAATTGATTGCGAAACTCCAGTATTACTGGTGCCAGTGTTACATGATTTGAGAATTTTGAACTGTTTTTACCTTCCTGGAGGCTACTTTGGCCAGAGGGAGATTGTATCCCAATGAGACATGCATGACTTGAAAAGAAGTGTAATGGCAGATCCACACATTCACCAATAACAAACTGATCTGGCATTAAAACATTGCACTGTTTAAGTTAAAAACACCAAACAATTTTGGGTTACGCTGTGGAATGCCAATGCAAGGGCAAATAGTAACATAACTGACATGGGCAGTACTTCTGACTCAAACGTGACTGAAAGTTCCCACTAATATCACAACAATCCAAGAAGTTGTTGGAGAAAATATGGAAGTTTTTTTCTTATTTACCTGCCAGTGAAGGATGATGCTCCAGATCAAACCCAAAGTAAGTTTATGATTTCCATCCACTATATCACTTCCACCAATATTTACCAAATCCACCTGCGGAAGTAAAGGAGGATAAATGTAACTAGATATGTCATTGTGACAGCAGATGTTTGCAAAAATGGTCAGGATTAAAGCCAGGCTTGTTCAATCAGCTGCCTAGAGATTTTTCTATAAGATATCCAAACTCCAATAGTCCAGAATATGTGGCATTTCGGTAGGTGGGAATGGGGGGAGGATTGTGGGTGGGAATAGAAGGATGGCAGGCAGAGACCCTGCCATTTTCCCACCTCATTGTCTATTGAGGCCCTTAAGTGGCCAATTAATGCCCACTCAAGGACTATAATTCTGCTGAGCAGTGGATTAGCGGTTCGTCATTTGTCAGGGAGTATAACAAGCAAACCAATGCAGTGTTTGTTTGTGGGCTCCCAGGAAGGGACCCTCATTCAAAGGCACTCAATTCTTGATCAAGGGATCTGGCAATGCAAAAGGAGGCAGTGGAGGTCTCTGCTGAGAGCCACATTCCTGAACTCGTTGCTAACCCCCTTCCATGGCCCTCCCTCCTCACTTGCGGCCTGGCATCCAACAATGATTCTCAGTCCTGGATGGGTGTCATACTGGCAGCAGCCTGTGTCACTGCAAATCAATCGGCTGCTGGTCAATCAGAGGTCAGATGCTCTCAGGACACAGGATATCCGCCACTGGATCTGCCACAAGGAAATGCAGGGCACTGAACAGTGGCACACGATGCAGCAGATCTTCCTGGAAAGAGGCGACATGGGGCTTTCGCTGGTTCTCCAGCTAACAGCTGAGATCCCCTGGAGCCTCCAAAAGATTCTGGCCATACTCTTTACTTTCACTGTGCTAATAGTGACCGACATGAATTTAACCAACAGTGAATCAATTGTCGTGTACTGTAATCCTGGAAACATATGTTATTGCTGTCCTAGTCCTGAACGTATATCTTTCCCTAGTTTCACTCCAATATTCCATCTGAGTTCTTCTTAGTCATGAGACCCAACTCATGCTCTCTTGATCCTATTCCCACTGAGCTTATGTTCACCCAGCATCCCCACCTGGTCCCCATTGTAGCTGATTTTGTTTACGGTTAATCTATTGCATTTCTAACATTTTCCTGTGTTGATGAAAGATTATAGATCTGCAAGATTAACTCTGTTTCTTTATTTACAGGTATTGTCAGACCTGCTGAGTATTTCCAGCACTTTTTTTGTCTAGATTTTTTTTATGATGTCATCTGTCTCGCCTTTAAAACGTGCTGTCTGATGACATCAAAAAATCATCAAACTCTCATCAAAAAATAACCCTTAAACCTACCATCCTTTCAAATTACCATCCCATCTGAATCTTCCTTTTCACCAAAGTCACTCAACATGTTGTCATCTTCCAAATCAGTGCCCATCTTTCCCAGAACTCCATGTTTGAGTCCCTCCAAAATACACTTGGCTAGCCTTCCACATTTTACTCTCCATAAACTTGAGGTCATCTGATATTCTGTTGCCCATGTTGTAACTCAGACTGAGTTCTGTTGAGCTATTATCTCTGCAACCACTGACCTACATTAGCTCCCAGTCAAGACATAATAATTAGAATCAGAGGTGGAAAAGCTGGTGCAGCAGCAATGATTAATGGGTATCATTTGCACCCATCTCTTCCCTTTCAATCAGACACTCAATCATCTTCTCAGTATGGCAACCTGGTGTGACATAGGACTAGCAGTGATCTGCTAATTGTGTGCCCTCTGTGGTACAAACAAACACTTTTCTCTCTTCCCTTTTTCAAGGGTGATCAGACGCTGGGATCACTAATGTCCAGAAGGGCAATGATGAAAATGTTAATGACAATGCACCATCACTCACTCTTACAATACTAAGCACCAGCAGAGAAGAACAATTGAGAATAATTCAATAAAGCATTATAGAGTCATGGCAGCTAGCAGGACAATGGGCAGAGACCTGCAAGATGTGCTGTTGTCATCAGACATCAATAGTGTGGAACTGCAGCCAATGATGGGGAGGTGCAAGGTCATGGAGGAATTTAAAAACAAGGATGAAAATTTTAAAATCGAGGTATTGCTTAACTGGGAGCCAATATAGTTTAGTGAGTTCAGGGATGATGGGTAAACATGATTAAGACAACAGAGTTTTGGATGATCTGTAGTTCATGGTGAGTAGAATCAGCAAGGCTAGCCAGGAGTGCACTTAAATAGTCAAGTCTAGAGGTAACAAAGGTATGAATGAAAGTTTCAGCAGCAGATAAGCTGAGAGAGATGTAGTTGAGCTATGTTATGGAAATAGAAATCGGTGGTCTTAGTGATGGCGCGGGTGTGTGTTTGGAAGCTTACCTCAAGATTAAATATGACACTAAGGGTGTGATCTAGCCTTCGGTTGCCATAACTAGCGATAAGAGTCAGTGGCTGGTGAGTTAAGGGCTGTGGCAAGTTTGACTGCAACGCACAATGCTGCATTAGCTCTAGTGGTTTTGCTACAGTATACATGATCGACAGCGCAACTTATGGTGAAATGAATTATGGTGGGAGGAGCATCATGTGGAGCCTGGACCCACTGAGCTGAATGGCCTGAAGTGCTAAAAATTCTACATAACTTTGTTGTTGATTCTATATAGAAACAAAGCCTCCTTATAGTTATGATGATTGTCCCGTTAAAGGCAAAACAGCAGAGTAGGAGGTCACTTGGGTCTGAGTGACCAATCAGAACTCAGAGTGGAGAATCACCTGAGGGGGAGGAGTTCTCTTAGGCAGAGGTATTCCAGAGCCTTATAAATAACAATATGTTGTTCACTAGTGAAGTCTCTGAAAGTGCATCATTACAAAACAACAGGTCTGTACATAGTCCACAGTCCAGGAATTTCCCATCCAGGATAAGGCAGGTTCTGCAGCCAGAGCAAAATAAGTCACTTTCAATTTTCACCCAACACCATCCTGTTTGAGATAAATGCAGGAATAAAGACACCAAAATAACCTCCAACAGTTCCATCCTTAGTTTCATGGCGTTTGGAAGGCATTGGGAACCAGAGATTCGTCAGGGACAGGAAGGGAAAATTAGCATAAAATTCAATCTGAAACTGACCTCCTGCTCCTTCAACAGGGAAGATAGAAAGCAGCATGTCATCTAATGATTCTCTCAACCATAGCTGGTGCAGAGATTATAGTTGTCCAAAAGTGGAGAGAATTTAGAAAATTTATCGTCATAAACATTGGAAAAAGTTGCCTATATTTATACTCAAATTGAGTATTATATAATTTAAAGAAAAATAAATTTGGTCTTTTGAACTGGTAGTCCAGTAAACAATGCCCCATCATAACTTTAAAACTCTGTACTGCAGTCTATCATACAGATTCTATCAGCTCACATATAATCATACGATAACTTACATTGTTCTTCTGCAAAATCTGCAGTGCTCGGTTGACATTGTTTAATGCATGAACCCTTGTGCATCCCTTTTCTTTTGCCTATAACAATACACAGGGACACAAAAAATATACATTTTTTTAGTAAGAATCTAGATTTTTAACCACAGGCAGCTGGAGAGGGATCTGCAGAAGGCAGTCTAACTGCTCACCTCAATCCACCACAGATAAGGAGATAAAATGACATTCCAGCTAAAGATTTGTCTGTTAACAAAGATCCAGCGAATTGATCAACATAAGTCTGCAAGCACAAATGACTGGAGAACAAACTGAATGATTTAAGTGGCCTTCAGTGCAAAGTGCTGTAAGCTAAGGACAAAGCAAGCATGACACCTCCGAGAGCTCCCAACAACTTACGAATTCTTGTCATTCACAAATCGACACGAAAAGATATCTGCATGGTATCTGCATGATGATTGATATTCATTCAGATTTTCCATCGAAGTTACAGCACATTCTACGCAAGAATAACTAGAAATTTTATTTTTTACATGAATAAATCTATAATCTTTTTCAATGGTTTTTAATTGTTTTACACAGTACAGTATATTTTTGTTGCAGAGCATATTTCATGTGCAAGTTGATATTTGTATTTGCAATAAATATGCAAAGCTGCACTGTTGATGAATACATCAAAGGGAATGGCTATTTCCGATTATACATGTAGATAGGGTAATAAATCTCATTCCACCAGCTCAGCAGCTCAGAATCAAGAGCAGAGGTTGAAATCTGTCCATCAAACTCACTTGCCTCAGTTTGATATGTAGCTTCCAGTCAATAAGATGCCATTGAAAACGTGCTCTTTCCATCATGGTCAGAGAAGGAAAGGGAAAGAGAGAAGGCAAGTTGATGTGGTTCTATTGGACACACCTGTATCATACCTTTACTGGCCTTAAATGAAATGGAATGAGTTATCCTTGTGGCCATTGCGATGGAGATGTTAACTAAAACATAGCAGAACTTTTCACAGTATGATAGATGATATTTATTTCTTGAAGGGGTGGTAATTCATCTTTTAAAAACTAATTCAAATTTTGATTCTAAATAGTTTATTAAGTCATTTATCACAAAATCGACAAAGGTCGGATTCTGATGTGTGGCAGGCCTGGCAAACATAATTTGCAAGCAACCTTCCTGCAAAAAAAAAGGGAACACGTAATTCTGAAAAGACAAATGATTTTCTGAACATACTGATTGAAAAAAAACCTGCAGGAGCTCTCCTGACCCTCAAAATGAAATGGATAACTTCATCATAACACTGTTGCAACAGACAGCAAATCAGAAAAAAATACATGCGAACACTGAAAGGGCAACAAATGAGAGTTAAAAATGTCGAACAATCTTATTATCCATTTTCTGTTCATCACTTCCTCTTCCTTCATTATCTGTCCATCTAAAGCTGTCATTTATATAGTTTGCTGACTCTATCTTGTATATTACCAGTATCTGAAGGAAAACAGAAGAATAGTAATTGAAGCTCCATCTATGGCATCCACCATATCCATCAACGTAATTATGTTGAGAAAACTCAGGCAGAATTTCATAGAATCCAGAAGGAGGCCATTCAGCCCATCAAGTCTGCACCAACAACAATCCCACTCAGGCCCTTCACAATAACCCCACATGTTTACCCTGCTCCTGTCCCTGACACAAAGGGGCAATTTATCATGGCAAAACAAACTAACCCACACATCTTTGGAAGGAAACTGGAGCAGTGGGAAGAAACCCATGCAGACAAGGGGAGAACATGCAGAGTCTATAAAGACAGTCACCCGAGGCCAGAATTGAATCTAAACCCCTGGCACTGTGCAGCAGCAGAGCTCACCACTGTGTCCCCCTCAGTCCCTGCTCAGTGCATAACTTCTGTACACTGCTATCTTCCACACCAAGGGAGCAATAAGGTATTTGTTAACATTAAAATATTTAAAAATAAACTTTGAAATGTCTGTGTCTGTTCACCAGGGAAATTTCCACAGATTATTTCCAGCAATTTCAAATATATTGTGCCAGTGCAAAGCTTAAACAGTTGTCTCAAAGTGGTTTCGATAACTGGCATTAAACTGAAAATATTGCCATTTTTCCGGAAGATTCTGCATCGATTCAGTATAATGTACATGACCCAGGTGACTTATGAAAACTATTGTGGCTCATCAAAAATGAAAACACTTTCAGATAAGAATAGGAATGATAAATCCCAGATTTAATTCTAGGTGGGGCTTGTGGATGGAGCTAGGTGGTAGAGTGCGCCCTTCGCATGTCTGAGGTCCCGGGTTCAATCCCCGGCGGCAAGGAGGTACAATGGTTAGCACCACTGCCTCACAGCGCCATGGACCCGGGTTCAATTCTGGCCTTGAGTGACTATGTGGAGTCTGCGTGGGTTTCCTCTGGGTGTCCCGATTTCCTCCAAGCATCTCATAGAATCCCTACAGTGCAGAAGGAGTCCATTCGGCCCATCGAGTCTGCATCAACCACAATCCCACCCAGGCCCCACTCCCATAACCCCACATATTTAAATTGTTAATCCCTTGACACTAGGGTCAATTTAGCATGGCTAATCAACCTAACCTGCACATCTTTGGACTGTGGAAGGAAACCCATGCAGACATGGGGAGAATGTGCAAACTAAATGAATATTTCTCATCAGTATTTACTGTTGAGAAAAGCATGGATGTTAGGGAACTTGGGGAAATAAATAGTAATGTCTTGAGGAGTGTATATATTACAGAGAAGGAGATGCTGGAAGTCTTAAAGCGCATCAAGGTAGATAAATCCCCGGGACCTGATGAAGTATATCCCAGGACGTTGTGGGAGGCTGGGGGGGAAATTGCGGGTCCCCTAGCTGAGATATTTGAATCATCGATAGTCACGGGGGAGGTGCCTGAAGATTGGAGAGTGGCAAATGTTGTGCCTTTGTTTAAAAAGGGCTGCAGGGAAAAGCCTGGGAACTACAGGCCAGTGAGCCTCACATCTGTGGTGGGTAAATTGTTGGAAGGTATTTTGAGAGACAGGATCTACAGGCATTTAGAGATGCAAGGACTGATTAGGGACAGTCAGCATGGCTTTGTGAGTGGAAAATCATGTCTCACAAATTTAATTGAGTTTTTTGAAGGGGTAACCAAGAAGGTAGATGAGGGCAGTGCAGTTGATGTTGTCTACATGGACTTTAGCAAGGCCTTTGACAAGGTACCGCATGGTAGGTTGTTGCATAAAGTTAAATCTCACGGGATCCAGGGCGAGGTATCTAAATGGGTACAAAATTGGCTTCTTGACAGAAGCCAGAGGGTGGTTGTAGAGAATTGTTTTTCAAACTGGAGGCCTGTGACCAGCGGTGTGCCTCAGGGATCAGTGCTGGGCCCACTGTTATTTGTCATTTATATTAATGATTTGGATGAGAATATAGGGGGGGGGCATGGTTAGTAAGTTTGCAGGTGACACCAAGATTGGTGGCATAGTGGACAGTGAAGAAAGTTATCTCCAATTGCAACGGATCTTGATCAATTGGGCCAGTGGGCTGACGAATGGCAGATGAAGTGATGCATTTTGGTAGATTGAACCAAGGCAGGACTTACTCAGTTAATGGTGGGGCATTGGGGAGAGTTACAGAACAAAGAGATCTAGGGGTACATGTTCATAGCTCCTTGAAAGTGGAGTCACAGGTGGACAGAGTGGTGAAGAAGGCATTTGGCATGCTTGGTTTCATTGGTCAGAACATTGAATACAGGAGTTGGGATGTCTTGTTCAAGTTGTACAAGACATTGGTAAGGTCACACTTGGAATACTGTGTGCAATTCTGGTCACCCTATTATAGAAAGGATATTATTGAACTAGAAAGAGTGCAAAAAAGATTTACTAGGATGCTACCGGGATTTGATGGATTGAGCGATAAGGAGAGGCTGAATAGACTGGGACTTTTTTCTCTAGAGTGTAGGAGGCTGAATGGTGACCTTATAGAGGTCTATAAAATAATGAGGGGCATAGACAAAGTAGATAGTCAATATCTTTTCCCAAAGGTAGGGGAGTCTAAAACTAGAGGGCATAGGTTTAAGGTGAGAGGGGAGAGATACAAAAGTGTCCAGAGGGGCAATTTTTTCAGAGGGTGGTGAGTGTCTGGAACAAGCTGCCAGAGGTAGTAGTAGAGGCGGGTACAATTTTGTCTTTTAAAAAGCATTTAGATAGTTACATGGGTACAATGGGTATAGAGGGATATGGGCCAAATGCGGGCAAATGAGATTAGCTTACGGGTTTTAGAAAAAAAAAGGGCGACATGGACAAGTTGGGCCAAAGGGCCTGTTTCCTTGCTGTAAACATCTATGACTCTATGACTCCAGACAGACAGTGACCCGAGGCTGGAATTGAACCCAGATCCTTGGTGCTTTGAGACAGCAGTGCTAACCACTGTGCCGCCCCCAAATCAATTGCAGCAGTGATGGGATTCGAACTCACGCCTCCACAGAGACTGGAGCCTTAACTCAGCGCCTTGGACCGCTCGGCCATACGAAAGGACACGCCACACTCCAAAGATGTACAGGTTAGGTGGATTGGTCATGCTAAATTTCCCCTTAGAGTCCCAGGATGTGTAGGTTAGGGGGATTAACGGGGTAAAAAATATGTGGGGTTACGGGGTTAGGGTCTGTGTGGGATGCTGTGTTGGAGAGTCAGTGCAGACCTGATGGGCCGAATGGCCTGCTTCTGCACTGTAAGGCTTCTATGAAGTGAAACACAGGCTTCTAAAAGTTGTAGGGCGGAATTTTCCCTTCCCGCCTGCCACGGGAATCGTAGTGGGCGGGACACAGACCATGCAAATGTCCGTGACCTCGGGCGGGATTTTCCGGTCTTGGGGCGATTGCAGTCGGAAAATCCCGCCTGTAGTTTGATACAAAGAATAGCTACTATGTGTTATTAATGATCTAATTTCTTCACATGCAAAGGCTTGTAAGCCAAAGATGAAACAATTGTCACATATAATCTATCAAGGAAAGTTTTACACTACTGCTGACGTTAACAGAATTTTGAACAATGTAAATTTCCTACGTACTAGATCGTGGCCAACAAAACCCTCCAGAAGTTCGAGAAGCCTTCTTCCATCACATAGGTCAGTGAATAGATCTTCAATCAAAGGTTTTCCAGCCTAGGTGAAAAAAAAAGGTATTTACAGGAAATAATATCACCCATCACAGACAGCTAACTTGTCAGCTGAAATGAAAAAAAGATTAGAATTTCAATTTGGTTGTGAAAAATTTGAAGTACCATATTTAAGTTTGAAATATTCATTTTCTACTCAACACTTACTGCATTTTATTAATATTCATTGCAGCCTTTCAACTCAGGACTGCGAGAAAGTGGCACTGAGCAGTGCACTAAATTTCACTGAAGGATCCTAACCTAATAATTGCATTCTGAAAAAGTTCATAAAACTGAACAAGCTCAAATCCCCAAATACACAGTGCAAACAATTGGCAATAACAATGGCTAACTATCACCAAGAACCATTTGTGACATTTTGCACTCTGATTTAAAAAAAAGTTTTCAGGAAGTAGTCCCTGCTGTGTAGACTCAACTTATTTATATTTCTAACATTTTCTTTAAAAGGCATTATTTATTAGGCAGGATATCAGTTATAGCAGTTTTAATAGAAAAATCACTTAATTGAAAAAAAATCTTTTTAAGCAGATGGCTCAGTTCAGAGAAGATTTTTTTTTTAAAGTTACATGTATTTAAGTTAGAGACACAATAAAGGGGAAATTGAATTTTCAGATCTATTATAGCCCTTAGATCATAAACTTCCAGTGGATCATTGTCAGGTGCAGGGGGAAGTTCTCTCTATTTGACCTTAACATAGTGACTCTCATCCCAACCTATTAAGCACACCCTCACTCCATAATGGCATTTCCATTATCCACATAAAGTTATTTTTGTGTCAACTGAATTTAAATTTGACTGCACCAAAGTAATTTCCTGAAGAACCCTCATCACTGTCAGGTGAGGAAATCTTCATTTTATTATTCCAGGCTGGCTTAAAACTCCATGAATAAAATGACAGTGTTCTAACCCAGTGTATGCATAACATAACTTTTTCAGATCATTTTGACACCACCCTGAATTACTCATCTTTATGGAAACAGAGGTTAGTTGTAATGTTTACAATAATTAACCTTCAGGTACAAAATCAAACTTTGAGACTCTCGGACCCATCTGAATAGTTTAAATTTCTAATGAAGTCAGGGCAATTCTCCTCGGACTTACTGGGTGGGGTTTTATGGCCTCCCTCATCCGGAAACCATATAATCCTGCCTGAGGTCAACGGATCTTTCCACCCCTCGTCCACCCACTCTTGAAGATGATTGACCTCTTGAAAATGAAAATGGATCTCTGGGAGCAATCAGAGACCAGAAGATGGACCTCCTGAGATAGAAGATGGGTGTTCAGGAACATTCTGAGGCTGGAGGATGGACCCTCTCCAGAACAGCAAATCTGTAAGGTCCACCTGCAGATGCTCCACCACCCATTGCTGTTGTGTTCCAGGGTTACCAGCGGCATCCAGATGCAGCCCCAGGCATTGTTCAAGTGAGTCGCAACACCTACACACCACATTGTTCACACCGGCATGTTTTCCCACTTGCACCGCAGAGAATCAGATGTGATTGGTCTGGCCTTCATCTGCATCCATGAGTGTGATGGAAATGAGTTTCATGCCAGCCTCCAGTGGGTTTCCTGATCGGTCTTGGCAGGCAGCGGAAGATTCTACTGTAAATTCACACTGGCGTAAAAGTGATTTTTGGGCTTTGCACCGAATTCTACCCACTTGCCACTAACCCACCAACGGGGACTTCGGAGAATTCTGTCCTGAGGGCCATGATTCTCCCATCCCACTGCACTGACTTTTTAGTGCAGCGGGCCGGGAGATTCTCGCACTGGCCAATTTATGTGGCTTGCTTGGCATCTTCCAGCACCGGACTTTTGGTGGCGTCAGCTCCACGCTGGAAATTGATAGGGAGGCATGAAAATCATTTACACATTATTTGAATTTCATTTGAATGAGATGAGCAGGCTCAGGGCTGAAATCTCCGGGAGGGCGGGGGGAAGCAACTGCCCCCCCCCCCCCCCGACAGGGTCAGGCGGCAGGGGGTGCCCCTGGGTATTGGCATGCCCGCTTGGGCCCCCTGGCACTGCCCAAGGGGCAAAATACCAATGCCCAGGAGGAACCTTGGCACTGCCCATTGGGCATGGGGCATTGCCAAGGGGACAGGCCTGTGGGGATGGGGCCTGGTGGGGATGGGGTCCCGCTGCCACTCTGTAGACAGGATTGGGTCGGGCTATCAGCCTGCTGGGGGGCTCGGGGCTGGCACTGTGGGTGGGCTAGCAATCGGGAGGCAGGCAGTGCCAGGCCACTGCACGTCACCGATCTTAGTGCTGACAGATCGGAGCATGCACAGTGGCCCACTCAGCGCTCTGCTGTCGGCCTCTCCAGCAGGAATAGACCCCACCCCCAGCTTTATAATGAAATACACGCTAGTAACCGTTGCAGTGCGCAAAGTGTGGCAGAATCTTCTCTGAACTCCCACTGAAAAAAAGAGCGCAAATTACTCCAGTTTTCATACGAATTCGACACTTAGAATTTTTGGGGGAAATTCCGACCATGTTGTCTCATCTATTTTTCAGTTCACAGTCTCTCTGCATATTCCAGTCGAGATTGGGGTTTAGAAACATCAACTGTAATGAAACAAAATGCCAACATATTTCTGAAGTCAGAGAAGACTTGATGACATTTGTGGATAGACCTGAAGCTCAAGATTAATATGACCCTTTCCTTTCTCATCATGGTTTGGAAGTCCCGAAATGCCAGTGTCATGCACTCTTCTAAATATTCATAACCACATACAGCACCAAAGCTTTCTGTGCTACTGTTTAAATTAGTTTCAAATATTACGTCAAGCCCCTACCTCTGCCACCCATGTGCCTTATTTTAGGTTGATCCATGTCTCATTCTTTCTATGCCAAATTGCTCTCCTCCTCCTAATTTGCTCCATTTTACAGAGTCTCAATAACCACAGACCAGTTGCCTTGGATAAAGTAACATACCAGTGGCCAAGCCCAACCACACACAACAGAGGACAGTTGAAGGGCAACAAAATGCAATTAGTATTTTGAGTTGGAACATGCCATGACATACCGATAAAATTAACAGTTAGTTAACTCGACATTGTGGCTTTTAAGGTACAATTGACTCGGTGCACAATTCTTGCCAGCAAAGGGAAACCATCAGTGATGGGGGGGGGAGGAGTAAAAATTCCTGCATCAGGAGCACCACTGCAGCGCCACAGGGAGAAGAGGTCAGATATTGGGACGGGTCACTAGTTTTCTAAACCACATCTGGGGCAACAAAGTCGACAGGGTTGAAAACGTGCATGGTAAAGAATAGAAAAATAACAGTTTTTTATTGCACACCTGCACAACAAATGTCAATAACAATATCGTGGATCAAATATCACATTGTTGACACACAGACATCCTTTAGAAATAATGCAGTAACAATATTCAGGATCTTCAGTTTTCAGCTGATGCACCTAAACTGTGCTACTTTAAATTTGCAAAAGAAAAATCAGTAACAGAACCTGAACTAGCAAGTGCAAGAAGAGCAACTTTACGTTTAGTGCTATCTTGGTTTTTTTAGATGTCCTGTTTTCACTGTAAATGGGAAATAGAGACTGGCATATTCAACTTTTACATTTTTCTTTCCAGTTGGTGGTAAATAAGTATCTTTAAGGATAGAATTGAACTGAGCGGAGTTCCCAGCTTGTCAGGTTTTGGGCCTAAGGAGAGGGAGTGGGTATCAGCAGGCTTTAAAGGTCTACTCTCTCAACCAGATTGCTATGCTCTGCTTCCTCACCCACAGCTACATGCACTCAAGCAATAAACGGACAGCAAATTGGCAACCGGCATCCTCTTGAGATAGAGATGGAGCTATAGGCCTTCCTTCAGTTTCAATTTCCTTCTATTATACTGCCCAAAAGGGAAGTGCAGACCTCAACGACTGTTACAAATCAAATATATTTTCTCAGTTACAGAAGGGCTGCTCAGTGATCTGAACAGAAAACATATAATGGCTTAGGATTGGCTGTCGTCGGTCGACGAATGGCACCCACCATTACTTAAACTAAGTTAGATGAGTGAATTCAATGTCAAATCTGACAGAGAGAGAGGCACACAGAGAGGAAAAGAGTGGATTAAGAGAGTGACCAAAAAAAGGCAAAAATATATTTTTATGAAATTATAATTTTAAAAAATCTCCACAACAATTAAATGCTAAAGAAATGAGATTCCACACCTGTTAATAGTTAATTTCCAGGGCCGGGGAAGTTATTTGGCAGTAAATATGTCTTATTACAACACTGAAAAGGGCACTTGGACTGAAATGAACAACCGCTAATTTTATGTGATGAGTTTAGTTCATATTTAGCAAAGGAAGTTCATAATGCTCATTGGGAAGCCAACCCCTTTGGGTTTTTTTCTCCTCTCCCACTTTCCCTGCCTCTGCACTTGTTCAAAAATTGCTATCTTCCGAACTTTTTCTAGCTCTGATTAATGGTCATCCAACTAAAACATTCCCACGGTTTTCCAGCCCTTCAGCCTGGCGGGATCTTCTGGTCCTGCCGATGTGAATGGAAATTTCAATGACCCACCAGCCCCACCAAGGGGGAACCTGCAAATGGGGGAGGTGTTCGAACCAATGAGCATTATGAACTTCCTATACGTGCATGATAAAATGAACTGAACTCATCACAGAAAGTTATTTCAATCTGTCTTTTTCAATGCTGTAATAGGACATATTTATTGCCAAACAACTTTCCGTCATTGGGGATTAATTTTTAACAAGTGTGGAATCTCATTTCTTTCGCATTTAACATAGAACATAGAACAGTACAGCACAGAACAGGCCCTTCGGCCCACGATGTTGTGCCGAGCTTTGTCTGAAACCCAGATCAAGCTATTTCCTCCCTATCATCCCGAAGTACTCCATGTGCCTATCCAATAGCTTCTTAAATGTTCCTAAAGTTTCTGACTCTACTATCCCTGCAGGCAGTCTATTCCACACCCCAACCACTCTCTGAGTAAAAAACCTACCTTGGACATCCTTCCTATATCTCCCACCATGAACCCTATAGTTATGCCCCCTAGTTACCGCTCCATTCACCCGAGGAAATAGTCTTTGAACGTTCACTCTATCTATCGCCCTCATCATCTTATAAACCCCTATCAAGTCTCCTCCCAACCTCCTCCGCTCCAAAGAGAAAAGCCCAAGTTCCCTTAACCTTTCCTCATAAGACCTACCCTCCAAACCAGGCAGCATCCTGGTAAATCTCCTTTGCACTCTTTCCAGTGTCTCCACATCCTTCTTGTAGTGAGGTGACCAGAACTGCACACAATATTCCAAATGTGGTCTCACCAAGGTCCTGTACAGTTGCAGCATAACCCCACGGCTCTTAAACTCAAACCCCCTGTTAATGAACGCCAACACACTAGAGGCCTTCTTCAAGGCTCTATCCACGGCTCTATCCATTTAATTCTATTCCAGCCATTAACTCTTGTTTCTCTCTCCTCAGATGCTGCCTGAATTGCTGAGTATTTCCAGCTTCTTTATTTCAGTACCCACTTTACCAGAAATGTTTCCTCCATGGTTTAACAACTTAGCCTGAATGTAGTGTCTTTCACATTGTAAAATATCACAATGTACTTCACATGAGCATTATGAAGTCAAATTTGATACCAAGTCACACAAGAAAATATTAACACAGGTGACCAAAAAGCTTGGCCAAAAAGATAGATTTCAAGTCGCCTGTTAAAGGAGATGGGAGGAATAGAATGGTGATGTGGAGATGCCGGCATTGGACTCGGGTAAGCACAGTAAGAAGTCTCACAACACCAGGTTAAAGTCCAACAGGTTTATTTGGTAGCACAAGTGTCAATTAAAGTATCACGGATCAAATATCACACTGTTGACACACACACATTCTTTATTTGTGCTACCAAATAAACCTATTGGACTTTAACCTGGTGTTGTGAGACTTCTTACTAGGAATAGAGTGGGACAGAGCCTTTAGGAGGTGATTCCCAAGCTTAGAGCCTAGACAGGTGAAACCATGACCATCAACTATGATAATCAAGGATGTGCAACAGGTCATAATTGGAGAGTGCAGAGAATTCAGAGGGTTGTGGCGCAGAGTAGGTGACAGCAACAGCAAGGAGCCAAACCATGGAGTAATTTGTAAACAAGTTTGTGGGTGACATGGTGGCATTGCTGACTCACAGCACCAGGGACCTCGGTTTGATTCCCGTCTTGGGTCACTGTGGAGTTTGCACATTCTCCCTGTGGCTGCCAGGGTTTCCTCCGGGTACTCGGTTTCCTCCCACAATCCGAAAGACGTGCTGGTTATGCATTGGCCATCCTAAAATACCCCCTCAGTGTACCCGAACAGGTGCCAGAGTGTGGCGACTAGGGGATTTTCACAGTAACTTTGTTGCAGCGTTAATATAAGTCTACTTGTGACACTAATAAATAAACTGAAGCTAGAATTTTAAAAGTGAGGTTTTGCTGCTGCCAGAGTCTACGTGGGTCAGTGAGCACCAGGATTGACGGCTGAACAGAAGTTTGTACATCAAACATCCGCTGTGGTCCACATGCAATCTGGTAATGTTTGTTTTTTGTCTGAGACACAAACAATGGTTGCAAAGCAGGCGGGTTGTACAACGGGCGGGCGAACTGATCAACCAAATTATTGCCACTGCAGTGAAAGTGAAAACTGTATTTGGCATGAATTAAATGGTGCTCAGAGTTGGAGCACTTGAAGAAACAAAAGTTAATCAGTGTCAGTCAGCATGGGTTTTCAAATGGTAGGTCATGCTTGAACAACTTTACAGAATTTTTACAAGCCAAGTCAAGGCAACGCAATGGCTGTGTGTTTTTTCTAAATGGATTTTTATCAGTATTTGATGAGTGAAAACTATCATAACAAACTGAAGCTGCAAATTACAATTTATTTTCAGCATCAGTGGTGTCAGTCATTCTTGTAAGTGACCTAAACATCTTGATTTTATGAGAGTTGACACACGCTGCCCTACATCTAGCTCAATGACAGCATGACCCACCCCCTAAAGGAAAACCAAGCAAACACTTTAATATGAAACAAACAGCTCTTTTATTTTGCAGTAAAGTGCACTGCAGCCATTATGAACACATTTACTTAATTCAAACAAATCTTTGCACAAAATAAAGTACACCCCACACCAGTCCATAGTGATGGATTGTTTTGCTGCATGTAAGCTGAAGTGGGGAAAAATATACAGATGAGTACACTTTAAAAATGACTGCCTGGCACATAAAGTGTTAACTGGAAAAGAGACATTAAACAGGCACTGACTTTTAGTACAGACAGCCACTTGAGATTAAAACATAAAAGACAGGCAGCTATTTAAAGTTAACATGCAGGAATCAGATCCTGCAGGAAGCCAGCTAGGGCTTGAGGCACTCTTTAGGATAAGGACAATAGGGTTGGGTAAAGAGATTAGATACAGGTGGGATCGGGAATACATAAATGCAGGAAAGCCAATTATTATATGAATGAGCCGAAACTAAACCATTGATAGCCATTGATGTAGGAAATGTATCCATTCATAGAACAATGCGATGTTAACATGCTTATGTCTGTATTTGTCTATAACAATGTGTTAACGATCGATCATCTGCTTGATTACAACGATGTGATAATGGCTAGATGTCCGATCCATCTATTGTGTAAAGGGTATAAAGATGGACCGCTCCTATTGTCTCATTGAAAGAAGGTTTGCTGCTTGTTAGTTCCTTGTCTCCACGAAGCTTCGTTAAAATAAAACTATATTCTTGAAACCTTCAAGCCTGACTCAGTGGTACATTTCCCACAACAATTGACGTCGTCGGCTAGGATCCTATTACTGGTGAGATCGATTGGCCACGATCGGAGCCGGGGTAGAGATCACTGAATCTGCGAGAGTCAGACAAGGTCAAGAATACAGTTTGCAAGGAGTTAAACTTAAGGGGTTAAACTTAAGGGATATTTGTAGCAATAAGTATTGTTGTATATGATATAGTGCTAAGTACTAACTGCTGATAGTGATAAGTAACTGTTGCTTGTGCTGACTGACAAGAGGACAAGGTAGTGCCTGTCTCAAAAACCCTGCCTTAGACCGGCTGTTGAGAGGAGAAATCTCCCACGCGAAGGCTAGGAGATTGAAGTGGGTAAAGAGACACCAAGGGCACTGAGGATTGTGAAGCACAAGTGGCAGAGGTCGGTTAACATCAAACTCTGTAGTGGCGAACAAACACAGAGTTGCCATCTGATTGCATGAAAGTTTGAAAAGTTGGGAACTGTACTGTCAATGTTGTGAAAAGCGGGGCAGAAAAGGAGCTTGATCAACTCTGACCTAAACCGGACTCTGGTGGAGAAGCACATTGCCGAGGTGGTAATAGTGGAAGCTGAGAGTATAACTTGAAACCCTGTAACAGTAGTGAAACACGGTGCTAGAGTAGTAATAGTGGCCAGGGGTAGTGAAGTCCCTACGGTAGAGAGCACACTTTACTAGGGAGTAATCGTGGCCGGGGTTAGTGATGTCTGCAAAATGGAAGATAATGAAGTTAAAAGGGGACCTGCAGGATCCCTCATTGAAGATTACATGACAGACAGGAAAGAGTTTATAAAGAGAATGCAAAAGGATGGCTGGGATACTTCTCAGACCTTAGAGCAGCAGAGAAAGTGGATAGATAAGGAAAAGAGAAACAAGACAAAGAAGGTAGGAGTATTGTTAATACATCAGTTAGCTGGTCTAATTGAGCAAGTAGTCGCCTCTACTAAGAAGTGGAGTGAAGATAAAGAATGGATTAGAGAATTAGAATCCCGAGTGAGGGAACTGGAGAAGCAAAACCAGGTTTTAGAAGAAAAGCAATGGAGAGGGGAAACTGTTCCTCTACCTCCTTGTGAGTCCACCCAGCAGGGACCAACCGCTCCTTCAGAGGAGTGGGAAGCGCTAGAACACAACTTAGCGCCAGTAACCCGAGGGGGAACAAATGCGCGACCAAACGCAACTTATCAACCCTTCACCCCAGGTGAGAGAAAGCAGATAATGGCTTCCCTGGGTAAATTACAACCTAGAAGCGCAAACACTAAATTCTGGGAAGAATTAGACACAATCTGGGTTGGACACCAATTACACCTGAGAGACATACACCAGCTGGTCAGGGCAGCCTGTCCAGCAGATAAGTGGAGGCAGGTAGCAGGTGGACCCGCCGCTCCTCCAGCATAGGATTATAGTGGGGGACAGTGGACACATGCAGTCGCCCTAACATCAGATGGATGCCCAACAGACACCCTTCACCGTTTAAAGCAGAGATTCTGAGGGTATTAGGGAATGCTCCCACTAACTGGAGCAGAATTACCACAACCAAACAGTTAAAAGGGGAAGGAGCTTCTGAATATGGGGAACGGTTGTTCCAGGTATATCAAGAGTGCTTAGGACAAGGGAACCCAGGTCGAGGGGATCGAGCGTTCATCCAGGCTTTTAAGGATGGGCTCTCTAGTGCTCACCAGGTCATCCTAAAAATGGGAGTGATTATGTCCCAAGATTACGATGAATTGGTAGAATGGGCTAGTGGCATACCTGGAGGTGGATAGAGAGATCTTAGTTTTTGTATTTCAGTGTGTTTGTGTGATTTGGTAGCTTGTTGAATGTAGGTGGTTGTTGTTGTATTAGATTGAGAGCAGGGAGCTGTAGAAGCCTGTTTATTCCTGTGGAGTGTTTGCTGCAGGCAGTGGGGATGCGGTGCTTTGCACCTTGGTTTAGCCTCAGGGGGGCTGGGGGAGTGTTAAAACTGTTAAAGATTAAAGTGATAAGATTTCTTGAATTTACTTCTGTTTTGAGTTAATTACAGTTTGGAAGAAAGAAGAATAAAAGCGACTGTCTTAATCAATGTTCTGTATTCTCTTTAAATGTTTTACTTACATCCCAGTTTGAATGAAAAAGGATGTGCTGTGGAATGACTGTTGGAAGCTTCCATGTGTGTCTATGTGTGTTTAAACAAAGTGGTTGCGTGGATGTTTTGTTGTTGATTGTTTTAATGTTTTAATGTTAAGAAAGGATTTAAACCTTGGAAGGAACCATGTGCTCTTTCCTTTGTCTTGAAGTAGAAATTATAAGAGTTAGTTGAGAAGTTAAGAGAAGAAAACAAGTAATTTTGTGGAAAGGTAGAAAAGCAGGAACAAAAGAATGAGGTAAATATATTGTCTATGAGTCAGCTTAAAGTATATCAAGTCAGTGAAATGCAGTATTAAGGTCCGCAGAATATCGCGATTTACAAACGTCTAATAGTTTAAAATTCTGTAACTGGTTAAAATTATATACTGCTGTCGGAATCTCATGTGCCATCTATTGTTCAAGGTTTGCCAAATATAAAAACACTGCAAAGCTTAAAATCTAGCCAGTTAAGAATCAAACTAAAACGTTTCTAATCAATTAACTAGTATGTATTGCACCTACTTTGATTTTGATTCAGCGCCTGTTATTTTCCTAGAGTGCGGGGGTTTTGATCTGGAGCTCAGTTTAAAAATGGAAACGGCTTGAATTAAAATGGTTACGATGTGTAAAGTGGTATGATACAACTGCCGCTTGATTATTTTTATTATACAGTATAGCACTGCCATTTAGACCTGAGAATAAAACCAAATCCTGAAAAGCCTTAACCAACTTTGTATGATATATTTATATACTATATATTGTGTATCAAATTAGAGATAATGTAAGAGTACATCATATAAAGATCGGAGCTGTATGGCATGTGATTTTAATGGGGAAAGCGATGTCTTTTGATAGGATTATATACAAATGACTGGATGTCCAGCTGCAGCCAAAAAAGGCCAGTACAAAGTGTTATTTAATTCACACTAAGCTTTCTATGGAAGGGAGATATGCAATTAAATGTAAAATGCACTAGCTAAAGCCATACAAGCATCGGGAAAAATGTGGACAGAGGTATTGCCCACTATACTAATGAGATTAAGAGCTACCACAAACCGGACAACCGGATTAACTCCTTATGAGCTAATGACAGGACGGGCGATGCAATTACCCGAAAGCATAACAGGTGGGACCGATGTAGGTCCACTAAAAGATAAAATCAGGAGATATGTTCTGGAACTAAGCACCCAACTAAAAGGGATGCGCAAATTGGTAAAAGACAATCAGGAAATAAAAGACGCAGAGAGAGAGCTTGAGATGCTCTCTGACGTCCCAACAGCGGGAAGTCGCGTCCGAGCAAAAACATTACCTGACAAACCAGGGTTTGCACCAAAATGGAATGGGCCATATGAAGTTATAATTAGTGGAGACACCTGTGCCTGTATAGACATAAGAGGGAAAGGTGTCTGGAAACACTGGACACAGCTAAAATTACACATTGGAACAAATAAGTAACTAGATTGATGAACTAACGAAAATGCTTTCCTCAAAACAGTCAAAGACTGCAAGGAAGAACAACTGGTACGCGCGGGTTGATAGATAATATAACTTGTAAAGGTTATATGAATTATAGTGTTAGGTTTGATATTTGATCGTTGCGAATATGTGTGTAATTGCTTATGTAACTGTACTACTTTGCGTTGTCACGACTGTAAATTTAACTGGATTGGAGGATAACTTGTTTTACAAAGCTCACATACATTTACACGGGAATCGAACTGTATGTTACCCGTTAGCACAATCGGTAGAAGCCCTATTTGTAGCCACCCCTGGGTGGACCCCTCATGACTTATATACTATAGATACATCAGTCCCTGTAAGGGACAAATTGGCAAATGTAAAAGTGGTATACAGGGGAGATGTGTGGGACTTGTAAACCCCACAGATCCTGTGTGCAGGGGGTTCCAACAGGTGGGAGGAAAACTTTGTTCAGATACTGCAAGCTATCCGCTTTGTTTTACGGGGCAGGCATGGGGATGTGCCCATGCCTTGGTCCCTAAGAATGATTCCTGTGTACAGACACAGTGTCCGTCAACATTGTCGGGTTAATAAGGGACAGTTTACTTGCACTTGTGATGAACAGAAATGTCTGAATATAACCGCAGGAAGACAGCTTATTTGTGGACAATGCAATGGAACTCACGTAAGCTCAGCCAGATAGACATACCCATTTGATACTTACCAAGTGGTGGGATCAAATGGGGAGTCAAGTAAACCGAACAATTGGCAATATGAACAAACTCATAATCAAGACACTAAATGTTACTGGGCTAAGAAGGGATATGTGTTCCTCTTCAATGGGTACTTACACGACAGAAACATCAAACCTCCCAAACCGTTTTGCAGTAGGAACAATTGGACCACTGATTGTTCCATGTCCTCAGAAAGGGCATATTCGGAGGAGAATAGTAACTCGGGTTATCAGCAAAGAATTCTGCGCTGATTGGGAAGCCCCGGGCACAATGGGATCCTCACTGGGATATGGGTTCCTTGGAGCCTCATCTCTGGGCGGGGGGTGGGGGGGGTGGGGGGGGGGGGGTGGGGGCAGCAGGAGTGATTAGTGCAAAGAATAGGAATCATATTGTTTGTGGACTAACAGTCCTGGGAAACAGCACTTCAAAAGCACTGGAGGCTGTTAACCAAGAAATGGCTGAACTGAGATTATATGCACAACAGACACGATATGCAGTGGACTATAAGTTAGCACAACAAGGGGGAGTGTGTACAATTATAGGCAATAAATGCATAACCCATGTCACAGACAAGTCCTATAACATTACACAGGTCATCACTAGCATCAGAGAACAACTTGATAGCTTCAGACAGGAACCCAAGAAAGGAAGTAACTGGCTGGAATGGCTAGTAGGGGGGTCCTGGGAATCTTACTTATGACATGGATTGGTCATACTCATTTCAATTGTAATTGTCTGTTGCCTAATTGTTGGATGCCTAAAGGTCTGTTGCAAGGTGATGGTGACAAGAATTGTGCCAGGAGCCAGTGTATACATCGAAGAAGAAACCCCAATGAAGATCCCCAATGTTAACATGCTTATGTCTGTATTTGTCTATAACAATGTGTTAACGATCGATCACCTACTTGATTACAACGATGTGTTAATGGCTAGATGTCCGGTCCATCTATTGTGTAAAGGGTATAAAGATGGACTGCTCCTATTGTCTCATTGAGAGAAGGTTTGCTGCTTGTTAGTGCCTTGTCTCCACAAAGCTTCGTTAAAATAAAACTGTATTCTTGAAACCTTCAAGCCTGACTCAGTGGTACATTTCCCACAACAAAGCAATGGTGATTCTAACTTTCCCACCAGCATTTCCGATCTTTTTTCCTCAGCAAAGGCCTTCACCACTTTCCCTTCAAACCTGATTGCCCTTGCAATCTTCCTTTTTTCAGGAACCTTTTATATTTCGGCTGCAGCATCTCCCATCTGTTCACATACAGACAGAGATTATGAGATTTTCCAATATTAAACTTTACAGGTTTCTTCTGCTTACCGTTTAATTTAAGGAAATGTGTCATTACCATAATTTACCTTTCATTTTGGTGCCTTTTTAAGCATACAAGAATATATTTTGCTTTAAAAAAACATATTAAGTGTAATTCTTATTTACCAATCTTGCCTGTGGCAAAATTGGTTTTTAAAAAAAATCTTGAACCTGTTAAAATTGAACCTGGCTCAGGAAGATTGGAATCAAAAATTGGCAAGCAAAATAATAATTGAGCATAGGAGGCCGATAGTTCAGACACATATACAAGTGGGGTGTGAAGGAAATGCATCCAAAATGAGAGCTTCTTGGATAGCTACTGATATAAAGACTATAAATACATAAAATGGATGTATTTTGATGAATGTAAGCTTCTTAATACAGTAGGAAACCTAGCTGAAGAGAAAAAGTACAGAGGAAAACAAAATAAAACAGTGAGGGGCAATGAGAAAGTATGAGAATAGATAAGTAGCTAACGTAAAAAGGAGTTCAATTCTCTTTTGTAAACATAAAAATAGTTAAAGAATAATCTTATAAAGGGTGGGCCCGAGAGGTCTTGTGGATACATACAAGGCCTGGCTAAGGTACTAAATGTGTACCTTGCATATACCTTCAAAGAAGAAGAGGATTCTACCAGTGTCACAGGCAAGGAGGAGGCATGGAAAAATTGGAGAGTATGGAAAATCTTGAGGAGATATTTCAAAGGTTGGCAGTGCTCAAAAGTAGAAAGGTCACTCAGTCCAGATGGGATTTACGCTAGGCTGCTGAGGCAAGTAAGAGCAAAGGCTCTGGCTGCAATCTTCCAATTCCCCTTAAATATGGTAGCACAGGTGGATAGAACAATCAAAACAGGAAAGAGAATCCTCTGTATTGATTAAAAAAATACATTTTGTTGAAGTTTTTTGTTTTGCATCCATCAAGACAATCACATGAATACAGATTTCAAGGGAAAATAACAACTTTATACTCTATGAGAGGACTGATATCTTCTCGCATAGTATAAAACATATCTGTGGTCAGTCACACCACTTTCTGAAGCCAAGTGACCGATGTCATCCAAAACATTATCTACGGATACCTCATCAACTGCTTCCTTCTACCCCTCCACCTGTGGACGCTTGTTACACCATGAGCCAACTGGTCTCACAAAGGCTCTGTCTTTTAACTTGGGCTTCCAATCTCCATTCTCAAAGAACTCACCTCAGAATATCCTCCCAAACTATGCTTTCATTTCAACAAGGATCCAGCCCATGGTTTCAGTGTTTGCATTGGGCAGCTGCTTCCCACCAGCTGCTAAAACCTTGTGATTGGGAAGCTGGGAGGCGACAAGAAGCACATATATTAAATCTGGGATTAACTCTTAGGAGGGAGCACAGAGAAGTTAAGATCAAGCCCACAAAGTACATACTGACCTGTTCTGTTGTCCCTACCTGTAATGTGTGCCGCTTGGACACACTGAAGCAATCTTGTTGAAGTTACAAGCAAGTCTTTATTAACATTGCTGAACTATGTACTATATACAATGTTCAACACCGTTCATGACTCCTCAGATACTGACTTTGTCCCTGCCTAAATGCAGCAAGACCTGGATAATATCCAGGCTTGGACTGACAAAGTGGCAAGTAACATTTGCACCACAGAATTGCCAAGCAATGACCACCTCCAACAACAGAGGATCTAACATTCAGTGGCATTACCATCACTGAATCCTCCACTGTCAACATCCTGGGGGTTACCATACTAGCACCTGAACTGGACTAGCCATATAAATACTGTGGCTACAAGAGCAGGTCAAAAGTTAGGAATTCTGTGGCAAGTAACTCACCTCCTGACTCCCCAAAACCTGTCCACCAAGGCACAAGTCAGGAGTGTGATGGAATACTCTCCACTTGCCTGTGTGAGTGCAGCTCCAACAACACGCAAGAAGCTTGACACCATGACACCAGGACAAAGCAGCCTGCTTGATTGCTACCCTTTCTACAAACATTCAATCCCTCCACCATTGATGCACAGTAGCAGCAATGTGCACCATCTACAAGATGCATTGCAGGAATTTACCAAGGTTACTTAGGCAACACCTTCCAAGCCCAGGTCTACTGTCTTCTAGAAGGACAAGGGTAGCAGATACCTGGGAACACCATCACTTGGAGATTCCCTTCCAAGTTACTCAACATCCTAACTTGGAAATATGTCGCTGTTCCTTCACGGTTGCTGGGTCAAAATACTGGAATTCCCTCCCGGACAGCACTGTGGGTGGTGGATCTACACCTTAGGACTGCAGCAGTTCAAGATGTCAGCTCATCAGCACCTTCTCAAGGGCAACCAGGGATGGGCAATGAATGCTGGCATAGCCAGCGACACCCACATCCCGTAAATTAATGCAAAAAAGATGATGCCAAATTTTATGTAATCATAGCTGATATTTTCAGAATAAGCCATGTCGGGGATTAATTTAGGTCATCTTGCATAATAGAGGCAAGCCAGGAATTCACTTTTACAGTTCCTAACACAGTACTAAAAAATCCCAAACCTCATAAAGGAGGAGTCTCCTTGGCCATTCTCAAATATCTTCAGATGTCCAGGGCTTGACAATGCCATCAGGACCATCTGTCTATCCTCTCAGCATAGAAACAGCACAAAAAGTGGGGACACTTTAAAATAAGTGTCGGCAGGGTGGTATTCCCACAAAAACAGTAGGAAAAGAAGGTATCATAACTTTTTCATGGTCATCATATTACAGGGTTACAAAACAGTATAACAGCTGTTTGAAATCATTGAACATTATGAACTATACACGCTGAAGCCTCTTTGATCCTCAGGTGCGCATTAATGATTTATTTGCACTTTCTTTCCATCCATGTGCCGAAACTAATGGCTGATTGGAACAACGTAAACAACTGCTATGTGTGGAGAATAACGTTTACTGACTTTAATTGAGTAGCCTACCATCTATTGCTTAAAACACCAGTTAGAAGCCTTACTGCCTACAGTGATTAATGAGGGCATGTTTAAAAGCTACCATTTTGCTTTGTGCCAAAATTGACATTTTTTTCTTCATTTACAGTTTTCTGCACTTCAGCATTAATTATTTAATTTATTTCACAAGCTAATATTTCATGCCAGATTTTATTTGTATTTTTATGGAAGAATTATAGCATCAGAAAAATGGGTACATGTTGCAAAAATCACAATTTTTTCCCTAATTTAGATATAATACTGGAGTGAATGGATAATGAAATGTATTACAAAGTGAAGTCCATGAGACTGATGAAATATAAAATGGCATCAGCTTATTGGGTCGTGCAAGCCCTCTGTTGCATTGCTAAAGAAACTTAAATCTCGTCACACATCAGAACACTAGATTTTCCAAATGGTTTTTTCGACTGGGCTCATGCAGGTTTTTTGTACAAACTAGTTTTGAGGGACAAAAAAAACTATCGAGTAAAACCATCTTTGTTATCAGAGGGTGTACTAGCTTGTGTAAAAATGTAGGGTAGCAAAGATTATCCGAATTGAATTGATTTGTCACGGTTTGGAATATAGTGAAAAGTATTGTTTCTTGTAAGCTGTTACAGACAAAACAGACCATTCATAGAGCACATAGGACAGAAGGAAAGGATAGGGTGAAGAATATAATGTCGCAGTTACCGATAGGGTGAAGAGGAAGATTAGCTTAATGTGTCATAGGACCATTCAAATGCCTGATGTCAGCAGGGAAGAAGCCGTTCTTGAGTCGGTTGGTATGTGTTTTCAGCCTTTTGTATCTTTTTCCCGATGGGAGAAGGTAGAAGGGAGTATGTCTAGGGTGCACGAGGTCCTTATTTAATTATGCTGGCTGCTTTCTCAAGGCAGCAGGAAGTGTAGATGGAGTCAATGGATGGGAGGCTGGTTTGTGTGATGGACTGGGCTTCGTTCACAACCCTTTGTAGCTTCTTGCAGTCTTGGTCAAAGCAGGAGCCATACCAAGCTTGATGCAACTGGAAAGGATATTTTCTATGGTGCATCTATAAAAATTAGTGAGATTTGTAGTGGGATGTCGAATTTTCTCAGCCTTCTGAGAAAGTAGAGCTATTCAATCTTTCCAGGAAGAGAAACAAACTAATGCAGTTGATATTTTAAACTTATTTTACTATTATGGTTGTCTTTGGGTTTAAAAACAAAACAACAATGCCCTTCTCCTCCTTAGGCAGTCCATCAGGATCAAGGATGACTCCATTTCAATTAGCTCTGAGATAGCTGATGAATCCAATGCATGAGTAGACTCTGCCACATGCGGGCTGCTTGAAGTTTGAGCACTCTCTCCAATGCCCCAACATTGTCTCTGCATATTTCTGGGAAAGTCCCCTGATGTGATTGGTGCCTTCCAGAATGAACCTTCTGCATTTTGCTCTGTCACAGGTTAGGGACTCCCAGGAGTCAATGAGGATGTTTGACCTCTTCAGAGATGCTTTGAGGACATCAATAAAGAATTTCTGCTGAACTCCTGGGAGTCTCCTTCTGTGACTAAGCTCAGAGTTGAGCAGCTGCTTTGGCAGTCTGGTGTCAGGCATACAAATACATGTTCTACCCAATGGAGCTGGTTTTGAATGACTAGCATCTTGATGCTCGGGAGGTTGGCTTGGCGCAGGACATTGATGTTAGAACGCCTTTCTTGCAAAGACGCCACATGTGGTACTATTAGTGCTTTGAACTGCTTGCAGATCCCTGAGTATTAACCTTTAGATGATTATTTATTACTGTCCATGGAATCACTCTGCTTTGCTATGTCTTTCTGACAACTTCAGATGAATGACTCAAATTGAGCAAGACAGTTAAGAAATACTTTCTAACAAAAATGACTAATCTCACTTAAACGGAATAGCTTGATCTGTCTCTTAGATATCAGGCCAGAAAAATGTTCTTTGGACTTCAGTATCAAAATAATTTGGTTACTTTTTGACTCAGCCTGGTTTTTAATCCCATCGGTGCAATGACAGAAAGAAAAATGCTAATACTAAGATACATCAAAGCATACTTATTTCTGGTATAATTTTTGTGAATCTTCACTGCACTCTTTCCATGAATCTAGAATATTTCCTGTCTTCCAATGCACAACAACTACTTATATTTGTATAGCAGCTTAAATATATTAAAATGCTACAAGTCACTACACAGGGGCATTATAAAATAAAATTTGATACCAAGCCACATTAGTAGATATTAAGTTAACTGATCAAAAGCTTGGTCAAAGAAGTAGGTATTGAAAAGTGCCTTCAAGAAAAAAAGTGAGGTAGAGAAATGGAGAAACATAAGGAGGGAATTCCAGACCTTTGGCACGGGCAACTGAAGGTGTAGTGACCTGTGAGGTATTAAAATCGGGATGTATATAAAAGAGGTTAGAATTAGAGGAGCACTGATATCTCAGAAGGTTGGAGGAATTTATAGAGACAGAAAGGGCTGAGGTGATGGGATTTGAGGGGTTTGAAAAAGGACGAGACCTCACAATTTTAAATATTACATCTGTAAGCTAACTCATGCCCTGCAGAAATTCAACATCACTTCCTTATTCTTATATTCTGCAGCCCCAACATGTGAAATTTAGACTACCATTTGTCCATTCATAATCTTTTCTCAGCACACATATATTTATCAACATCTATTCATCTGCCTCTACAGGTCTTTCTGTTGACTGCCAGAATGGTCTTTCCTCCATTCTGTTATACTTCTTATCAAGTATGTTTCTGATGCGCGTCAATTGAACACGAGGCACGAAGCTTCGGTAACAGAAGGCTTTTATTGTCTAACAATGGAACTTAATAGAACGTTAACACACTATCCCAGACTGACGAGGTCCCGCCCGAGCAGGGGGTCTTATACCTCTCCCAGGAGGCGGAGCCCGACTGGGATGTGCCAAAACAGTAACAACTACAGGTGTATCAAACCCACCCTAGCCCAACAACAACATTAGAACAATCCCACAGTGGGAACACCCTAGCCCAACAACAACATTAGAACAATCCCACAGTGGAAACCAACGATGGTTCACCACAGTTTCATTCCAAACTTATTTTTCTAAAACTGTAGGACTTCACCACATTTAAAACTAAACTGTCCTTTCCATTGTTCTGTTTATGTCACCTTTCAATCTTTTGCATTCATCTGCACAATTGCCACATCCTTCATTTTGTTTTCATTTTCCATGCTTCCCAAGTTTGTACCATTAGTCAACCCTTAATCAGATTGTGTCTATGTTCAAATCAGTTTTATAAGTGGAAAAGAAGAAATCCCAGCACAGATCACTGAACACATCCAGATAATATGAAAAAATGTGGGTCCCCCTAATCGTTGCCCCCCTAGTCGGGCAGCATGGTCGGTGCAGGCTTGGAGGGCCGAAGGGCCTGTTCCTGTGCTGTAATTTTCTTTGTTACTTGCTGTTCCCCAGCTATTTCTCTGTCTATTTGGCCATATTCCCTTTGATTTTAATTTTTAGGCTATGCACATCATTTATTGCCCAATCCTCACTACCCTGAGGTATTGTGGTTCAGATATTATAGGCAGAGAGACCTTCAAATCGGTCAAACAGGCCTAGATTTCAATTCAGGTCCCAGAAGTGAAAGCATCATGTTTAACCCACTGTATGAATACAGGTACAAGGTCAAGAAATAGGAGAAAGTTAAGACTTATATTTCATAATTCACAAAGCATTTCTTAAAATATAGAGGTTCACATTTTTGAAAACTGCCAGTTAAGGCAATTCAAACGAGCTATAAAATGTTGCTCTTAAAGAGGTTAGGATTTTGATTTCTTAAAAATCCCTTTACAATCCATGAAAACAAATGACAACAGTTCTACTAGGTCAGTCATTCCTAAGAAAGAAGAAATCACTGTGGTAATCCACTAAGATGACATGTTTGTAACGTAGACTTGATATCAGAAGCACCTGAACAATCAGTATGATAAAAAAAACATACCAAAGGCTTCAAAATTGTTGACCCAGAATTTGCTGGACAGGACATCTTACAGTTAGCCCATATTGTTCTTGTATTCTTCAACTCAAAAAATTGGTTGATGGAAATTAAGTTGCTGGAAATGTGAAGTGATAAAGGGCAACAGGGCACCTGGGACTTTACTGAATAATAGGACAGCGCGGCTCTGAACCAATGAGATTTACAGTCTGAGAAATAAACAGGGAAAAGACTGACAGGATAAGTGAATTGGAATGGATGCATCCATTTCAAATCAGGTACAGAAAGGGAAAATATAAGATTTGGTTAAAGAGGAACGACAAATTGGAAAAAGTAAAATATGACATTTAAAAAAGATCACATTTAAAAAAGATCACATAAAACAATTCCAATCCGATGAAACTAAATTCCATAATTTTGATTGTTTACTTTCTGTACAAGTTTGACAGTCACTAACAATTATCATATTAAGATTACTCAAACTATTAATTATTGAACTCAACTTTCGGTGACACATTTAATGCGCAATTACTGCACACATGCAGAAAATTCATGAAAGCACAAGGAGGTTTTCAGCCAGCAACTTGGTGATTCACAATTCACAGGGTTTGTGGGGGTGGTATCTCTTCCTCACCACAGGATACCGGCCAATTTGCATGTTAATAATGGTGCACATTGTTCACACACCTGTTTTCTTTTCTCCCTGCAAATTCTGGACTTTTTTTTATATTTATGTCAGCTCGGATAAAAGTTTGCAATCTAAAATGGGGAAAGATAACACATCATTTCATACAACCTTTTGTGTCAGGGGAATTTTCCCATCCCACCCACCATGGGAATTGTAGTGGGCAGGGAAGTGATGTAAAGGTCCATTAATCTTGGGCAGGATCTTTGGGACGAGCGCGGCCAGAAAATCCCGAAATAAAACACGAGCTGATTGAAAGTTAGTGAGAGAACAGCATCTGTCTTAGCATATGTCAGGAGTATGAGTACAAAGACTAAGTCTGCTGAGAATCAAAATCCACAGTGCAACAATCCTGCCCACTTTGCTCTTACTGCGTCCCAGCATCCTGCCAAAAAGTTCAACTTGAGCTGCATTCAGGAGCTTCTGAAGATTACATAGCAGGACAAAATACCAGAGACTGAGGTGCTGGTCTGAACATCCACACCATACTGAGACAGTCACGATTGAGTTGGACTGGTCAGGTAGCCAGAATGCCTGACACTTGCTTACTAAAGTGAATCTTCCATGGAGAGCTTGAATCAACAGTCTCATGGTGGTCAAATGAAGCATTGCAAGAACACTCTGAACTCTTCATTCAAGGAGTTTAGAAATAAACTTGGAGTCCTGGGAGAAGCTTGGCCAGGACTGCTGCACCTAATGCAACCAAGTAAAAATGTGACTGGGTACAGATCAACCTTAGCAGTCACCTATGTACTCACTGGAACTCTAACAAACACCCCAAGCGATAAAAACAGTCACATTCGCCGCCACGAAGATCGAACAAGGAGATCAGGAATCTGCGACATGCAGCTCCAAAGCCATAAGTGACACATTAAGGACTCGTGTGGTTCCTGAATGGGATCGATTGATCTCATTTTGATGGCAATTTTAAGTCCATAAGAGAGTGTGCGTGTGTGTGAGCGAGTGTGAGTGTATGTGTAGAGAAGAATGGCAGTATTGATTCACAATAACATTACAGTAATATACTGGAGAAAGAGGAAGTTCCAATGTTCCAGGGGGACAAGGACAGAATTGGTCTGGCTAGAGGTAAGGAATGGAAAAGGAACAATAACATTGATTGGTATCAAATATAGACCACCAACTAGTGAGAAGGATGTAGAGAAATAAACTTGCAATAATTATAGAATAATTATCATTCAATTATCCAAAACAGACTGAACCAAGAAAAGTAAAATTACAGCACAGGAACAGGCCCTTCGGCCCTCTAAGCCTGCACTGACCATGCTGCCTGACTTAACTAAAACTCCCTACCCTTCCAGGGACCTCTATTCCCATTCTATTCATGTATTTGTCAAGACGCCCCTTAAAAGTCACGATCGTATCTGCTTCCACAACCTCCCCCGGCAACGAGTTCCAGGCATCCACCACACTCAGTGTAAAAAATCTGCCTGGTACATCTCCTTTAAACCTTGCTCCTCGCACCTTTAACCTGTGCCCCCTAGTAATTGACTCTTCCACCCTGGGAAAAACCTTCGACTATCCATTCTGTCCATGCCTCCCATAATCTTGTAGACTTCTATCAGATCACCCCTCAACCTCTGTCTTTCCAGTGAGAACAAACCAAGTTTCTCCAACCTCTCCTCATAGCTGATGCCCTCCATACCAGGCAACATCCTGGTAAATCTTCTCTGTATCCTCGCCAAAGCCTCCACATCCTTCAGGTAGTGTGGCGAGCAGAATTGAACACGATATTCCAAGTGCGGCCTCACTAAGGTTCTATAAAGCTGCAACATGACTTGCCAATTTTTAAATTCAATGCCCCAGCCAATGAAGGCAAGCATGCCGTATGCCTTCTCGACTACTTTCTCCACCTGCGTTGCCACTTTGTGACCTGTGTACCTGCACACCCAGATCCCTCTGCCTATCAATACTCTTAAGGGTTCTGCCATTTACTGTATATTTCCTATCTGTATTAGACCTTCCAAAATGCATTACCTCACATTTTCTGGATTAAACCCCATCTGCCACCTCTCCGCCCAAGTCTCTAACTGATCTATATCTGCTGTATCCTCTGATGGTCCTCATCACTATCCGCAAATCCACCAACCTTTGTGTCATCCGCAAACTTACTAATCAAACCAATTACATTTTCCTCCAGATCATTTATATATATTACAAACAGCAAAGGTCCCAGCACTGATCCCTGAGGAACGCCATTTGTCACAGCCCTCCATTCAGAAATGCACCCTTCCACTGCTACCCTCTGTCTTCTTTGACCGAGCCAGTTTTGTATCGACCTTGCCAGCTCAACTCTGATCCCATGCGACTTCACCTTCTGCACCAGTCTACCATGAGGGACCTTGTCAAAGGCCTTACTGAAGTCCATGTAGACAACATCAACTGCCCTACCCTCATCATTTCATCTTCGTCACTTCCTCGAAAAACTCGATCAAGTTAGTGGGACACGATCTCCCCTTCACAAAACCATGTTGCCTCTCACTAATACGTCCACTTATCTCCAAATGGGAATAAATCCTGTAAATAAATTCCTGGGATAGGAAATGTGCAAAGGGACAAGAGGGAAGAGAATTCCAGCAATGTGTTCAGGATAATTTTCTGCAGCAGTACGTTTCCATTTCCAAGAGGATAGACACTGGTGGACCTGGTTCTGAGGAATGAGTTCACCCAAATGGATCAAATATCAATGAGAGTGCATTAAGGGGACAGTGACCATCATAGCATAAGATTTAAGTTGACCATGGAAAAGGACAAGGAACAGTGCAAAGCAGGGATAATTAATTGGGGAATGCCAACTTCAAAAGGATGAGAATGTATCAGAGTCGAGTGAGTTGGAATTAAATGTTGGCAGAAAAGACAGTGGTTGACCAATGGGTCACCCGCAAAGAAAAAGTGTAACAGACAATGTCAAGATATATTTCCTTCAAGGTGAAAGATAGGACAAATAAATCCAGAGCAGTCTGGATGATGAGTGTGATACAAAGGTAAAGATGAAAAGGGATAAGTGCACATACAGCAGACGTCAGGTAAAAAAATAAATTGGAGAATCAGGCTGAATATAGAAGGGCCAGAGGGGAAGTGAATAAAAGAATAAAATCAAGGAGAGAACATGAGCGTTCTGACAATGTGGAAAATTGCCCAGGTATGGCCTGTACACAAAAAGCAGGACAAATCCAACCCGGCCAATTACCGCCCAATCATCAGTAAAGTGATGGAAGGGTCATCAACAGTCCTATCAAGCAACATCTACTCAGCAATAACCTGCTCAGTGAGGCCCAGTTTGGGTTTTGCCAGGGTCACTCAGCTCCTGACCTCACTATAGCCTTAGTTCAAACATGGACAAACGAGCTGAATTCCAGAGGTGAGGTGAGAGTGACAGCTCTTGATATCAAGGGTGCATTCGACCAAGTGTGACATCAGGTAGCCATAGCAAAAGTGGAATTAATGGGTATCGGGGGCAAACTCTCCATTGGTTGGAGTCATACCTGGCATGTGGAAGATGGTTGTGGTTGTGAAGGGTTAGTCATCTCAGCTCCAGACATCTCTGCAGGAGTCCCTCAGGGTAGTGTCCAAGACCCAATCATCTTCAGCTGCTTCATCAATGACCTTCCCTCTGTCATAGGGTCGGAAATGGGATGTTCGCTGATGATTGCACAATGTTCAGCACCATTTGCGATTCCTCAGATATTGAAGCCGTCCATGTTCAAATGCAACAGGATCTGGACAATATCCAGAAATATTGGATGAGAGTTTGGGACTCTTTTCCTTGGACAGAAGAAGGCCGAGAGGAAATTTGATAGATGTATGGACTGGTGGATAGTGAGAAACTCTTTCCACTGAAGGGAGCATCAATAACTAGAAGGCGTAGATTCAAAATAAATCGGTAAAGTGAGGGGAGGAAAATAATTTTTACTCAGAGTGGTTGGAGTCTGGAACAAACTTCCTGAGAGAGTAGTGGAGGCAGCTTCGACCAAGGTATTCAAAAAGGAATTAGAATTGCTATCCGAAAATAAATAATGTCTAAGATTATGGGGATAAGGCAGGGGAGTGGGACAAGGTAAAATACTCTTTCAGTGAGCCAGTGCAGACTCTCTGGGTCAAATGACCTCCTCCTGCAATGTAATGACTCTGGAATTCTGGAAAGAGCTCATTCTGTTTCTTGCTACTTTTATTCCACATTGTACTTGTGAGAGAGTATATTTCAACTCACAACTCTTTTGTAAAAACGTTTAAAATGTTGAGATGTATCTCTCCTGTTTTTCATTATTATTGGCATTTGAGCAACAGCATTATGGCTCCTCAGGTACTGCATTTTTAACAAAAAGAGCCATTCCAGAAAAAAAGTTATAATAGTTGGTTAACACCTGATCTTTATAAACTAATAACTCTGTTAAGTAAAAGAACATTCAGTTCATACTGTACAGTCAATAATGTTAAATAAATATTGAGGCATAAGTTATGTTGTACAATTTATAAATTACATGCACCGATGAACCTAAGCTAAGCCAACAATGTAACCAAGAACACGGAGTGATTTTGTACAATTCAGAAGAGGCATAACCCAAATCCTACCTTGAACTCATGTGTGAGTGACTTCCAGGTGATGGAAGTCACAAACCTTTTCACTGAAAACAGATAGTTCAACAATGAGCATAAAATTTCTAACATTTGTTTGGAAGTACAACCACAAGAGACCACAAGTTGTGATGATCAACTTTTGCTGTGCAAAGTTAGGGAAAAAGTTTTGGAGACATCATTGTACCGTTTATTTCTGGATTGCTAGCAAGCAAATAGTTAAATGGTCAATCATAAATCCTACAGTGCAGATGGAGGCCATTCGGCCCATCGAGTCTGCACCGATCACAATCCCACCCAGGCCCTATCCCCATACCCCATGCACTTAGCCTAGCTAGTCCCCCTGATACTAAGGGGCAATTTAGCATGGCCAATCCATCTAACCCGCACATCTTTGGACTGTGGGAGGAATCTGGAGCACCCAGAGAAAACCAATGCGGACACAGGGAGAACATGCAAACTCCACATAGACAGTGACCCACCGTGCCATTCCAAACACGTCATCTTATTCAGACAAATGGCAGTATGTGCCCTCAACATCATTTGGTGCAGCATATGTAGGCCAACCTAATGAGCCTTCTCAAAGGTTTAGTTTACAAGTAGGCTTGCACTAACACGACAATGAAGTTACTGTGGAAATCCCCTCGTCGCCACACTCTGGCGCCTGTTCGTATACACTGAGGAAGAATTTAGCATGGCCAATGCACCTAATCTGCACATCTTTTGGATTGATGGGAGGAAAACTGGAGCACCTGGAGGAAACCCACACAGACACAGGGAGAACGTGCAGACTCCACACAGACAATGACCCAAGCCAGGAATCGAACCGGAGTCCCTGGTGCGGAGAGGCAGCAGTGCTAACCACTGTGTTACCGTGCTGCCCTAGATATTAAATTAGATATTAAATCTGAGCCATACAAATCAAATACATTTTCCACTTGTGTTGTTGGCACTCAAACAGGAAGATTTCCCAGCTAAACCACCTCAATTAAGTTTGGCCTAGAGTCCACACAAACTTGAAAATTCAGTTTTAATGAGACATGCAAACTGCATATCTGTTACTAAAGATTGTCAGCAAAAGCAGTTAATTTATGTCACTCAATACCTTGGAAGTAACACTGTTAGTGAGAATTTACATTATTCCATCATCAAGTACACCTGGAGTATACCTCTGGCTGTGATGCACACATTACAGTCACATAATAAAAGCCATCTTTCTTCTTCACCACAGGTTATGAAATCCAGCAGCAATTTGAAATGGATGAATTCAGAAATTATAGGGTGGTTACAATGGTAATCAGCTGTCTGGGGTGATTAAAAATTATAAAGAGTTTGGCCTTCTTCTAGAGAAGTATTGATTTCCAATGTATACATTTTCAAAAGTCAAGTAATTTGCACTTCATTTTTCCTAACTAGATCAAACTGTCTCTCATCAGCTGCTGAAACTAATTGGAGATGTTTGTTCTTCCCGGCTCCATGCTAATAATCAATTACATGATGACAGAAGAGTGTTTTTAGTACCATTTCAAATGTTAGCCTCAAGCAATAGCAGAATAATGGCCAAAACTCCAATAGAATGTGTTGAAAATCACAATCCAAACATTGATACCAAGTATGTAAATCTCACAAATAAATGAGCCAATTATATTGATCTATTCTGAAGACAGGCTTTATTTTGCTATCTGAAAACAAACTAAGAATAAATATGCTTCATCAAACAAAATTCCCAAAGCCCAAAATTGATAACCAGCAACATAGCTGTACTTTACAGTAATGCAACTGTGATGCATGATTAACCACGCTCATTCTTCCAATGTAAGCAGCACGGAAACTTTATGCAACCCTTCAATAAACACACCATGCCACAGCAGGAGGGCCAATTCATCTAAGGCTAGGACCACTTAAAGCTTGCCTTCACTCTTAAAGGAGGTGCATTCTGGCTAGAGCAGCTACTCTAAATGGCTGGAGAAAACCATCTGAGCAAGAAGAACACTGACTAATGGTGCAACAAGGCAAATGGTGTGCTTCAAGGTTTCCAGATGCAGCACTGGAAGCCTTGATGCAAGAGAAGAACAGGAGGAAAGGTCTCCTCACTCAACAAGAGACCAGGAGGCCCATCAGACAATCTCTCAGAAGGCAATGGGAATCAGATAGCCGTTGCGGTTAATGCTCACAGTGTAACACTGAGGACCTTAAGGTAGTGCCATGAGATGTTTAATGGTCTCACATGAATGGTCAAGCCAAGTGAATGTATCCTAAAATGCCACACCTCACACCTGAACCGCTAGCCTCAGACACTAGTCAATCTACCACACCCCCTTTATTCACTTATTAGTAAAGACTAACAATCAAAACCCAGCAGGATTTTACAGCCTCGCTTGACCCAAGACCGGAAAATCTCGCCCAAGGTCAACACACCTTCCCATTGTCTGCTCCATGCCTGCTCCAATTCCCCTGGCAGGCAGGGTGGTAAAATTCCTTAGTGTTCATAGCTTCACCTCATTCTAATGCACTTAACACTGCTGCAAGCCTTACTCCAACACTTTCTAGACTGCATAAATTGCCAGCTATTCAACCATGACAGCAACATCATCCAAACAGACTGCCCCACAAATCACTGGTACACTTTTCTCTCTTTTGCAGGACAAGGTGACACAGACAGAAGCAGCAGTACCTAACCAGCAGGAAACAGGCACAGTTGCATGTCATAGAGCTCATAGACGTTTACAGCATGGAAACAGGTCCTTCAGCCCAATTTGTCCATGCCGTCCCTTTTCTTAAACCACTAAGCCAGTCCCAATTGCCCTCATTTGGCCCATATCCCTCTATACCCATCTTACCCATGTAACAGTAATTGTAAACACTTTTAAAAGACAAAATTGTATCCGCCTCTACTACTACCTCTGGTAGCTTGTTCCAGACACTCACCACCCTGTGTGTGAAAAAATTGCCCCCCTGCAGACTTTTGTATCTCTCCCCTCTCACCTTAAATCTATGTTCTCTAGTTTTAGACTCCCCTACCTTTGGGAAAAGATATTGACTGTCTAGCTGATCTATGCCCCTAATTATTTTACAGATCTCTAACAAGATCACCCCTCAGCCTCCTACGCTCCAGAGAAAATAAGTCCCAATCTATCTAGCCTCTCCTCATAACTTAAACCATCAAGTCCCAGTAGCATCCTAGTAAATCTTTTCTGCACTCTTTTGAGTTTAATAATATCCTTCCTATAAATAGGGTGACCAGAACTGTACACAGTATTCCAAATATGGCCTTACCAATGTCTTGTACAACTTCAACAAGACGTCCCAATTCCAGTATTCAATGTCCTTACCCCTGTGGAGGAGACGATGCTCATCTTTATTGGAACAATCATTGAATATGACGCCTGCGTTATCTAATCCTCCTGCTCACATTCCATTCATCCACTCTCTTTGATTTACTAGCTGTATAAGGATAAACTTACTGCTTTTCTTCCACAGTCCTCCCCTCACCACAGTCATACTCTTGCGACGCCTTTCTCCTTTCAGATGCCTAAAATTTCGACCTGGTCGACCAATGGTGAGGTATGTCAAATAGTGATGCTGATGATCACTCAGTCTCACATTCACAACGATCATCTCAGAAACTGGTGCGCACATTAGAGGGTAGCCTAGAGGCAGGTTCTCTGCATGGTGAAAAACAAGGCACGAGTTATCTACAGTGAAGCCTTTGAGAAAGGGCAGTGCAGGTGTCAGTTTGCTGGAGGATAAAATTGTGTGTGCGCTCTGCTGCAGAGAATTTAGATGAGCACTTCACTGGAACAATGTAAAGAAAATGGTTGATGCATATGCATGCAGAAATGCTGTGTCAATTGACAGACTTGCCTGAAAGCTGGCTTCACGGTCAAGGAGTATGGTAGAGTCTGACAACAACCTTTGCATAGGGCTTTAAGCAGAGATTGGAAGCCATCCTCTCCAGGGTGGAAGTGGTGACCAACTCCATGAGAACACCAGATCCAACCATGATGGCTGATGTCTCAGCTTTCATTCCAGCACAAGCAGAAGTCACCAACTGTCTGGTTACTGCACTGGAAGCGGAGGCTGAAGTAATGCAACACAGCTTGCATGCATGCTCAGATTGTTGCCATCATAGTTGCAGATACCGGTGCACAAAAGCCTTTTGCCAGTCTGACAATAGGCTAGCTATCGGACCTCCAACAAATTACTAGGATTGTTGAGGTAGCACCCTGTGAGGCTGGTAGAGATCCATGGAGCATGAAACTGCTGTCTGCTCTCAAGGTGGCAGCAATCATCCTGCCCTCACCAACGTGTCAATGCCTTTGCTGCTGCCCAGCAGTCAGTGAGTGCAGACTGCTGCTGTCTATACCCAGGTGATGTAATCCAGAGTCAGTTCTACCATGGGTCAGAGCTGCAAAAGGTTGTATTGTAAGGATATCTGCAGTTTGCTCAATTAGATAAATACTCAAGAAGAGGGGTAAAAATAAACTATCCGTGACTGCTATCACAATGCATTCTTTTGCAGTTTGAAGATTCTAATCAGCTGTGCAACACATTAGCAAATGTGCTGACTCGCTCTTTCACACAGTCATTATTATTTGACAAAGATGTGGACAGAACAATAGGTGAGACACACTTTTAGCGTTACTGATCATTATCTGAATATTTTAGTAAATGCTGCAATGCTATTCTTTAATGTTATATCCCACTGGGAAACCAAGGAAGAGACTAAAGTCAATAGTTGAATAGAATAATGAAATCAGCAAGGTAGGTCAAGAAATGATGATTAGATGATAACCAGACTTCGATTTATTTAGAGCCTGAAGGTAGCCGGAAGAAAGAAAGAATGAGGGAGATAAGCAATTCCACAGTTTTGAATGTCTTCTGGGGGAAAAAAGAAAGTTATTCTATGGGAGATGGTGAAACTTGCTTTGTGGAATTATTGAGCCTAACAGTGGAATGCAAATGAATTATTGCACACATGCACAAAATGACAAGATCTCAAAAGTACAATGTTTATAACTGTTCAGATATTAATTTTGTTCCCTTGTATTACTGAACTTGTTTGTTTCCAGCCGCTTTTTATGATATCATCAACATTCACTATTTGAATTGATGTGCTGTGTAAGGACATGATCCTAAAGATATCACTCAAAAAGCACAAGACTTAATAGAGAAAATCGATGAGGAAATCCATCAAGTGCTTGAGGAAAAACAATGGAACACAACAATATGGGGTTAAAAGCATTACAGGAAGGAAAGGTTGATTGGCTCTGACCCGTGTCAAACATGAACAGCCTCATCAGAGTGGAAGCTGGCAAATGTTATCCCGCTTTTCAAGAAAGGAGGGAGAACCTTGGGGAAATGCTGGAATCTATTATTAAGGACATCTTAATTATGCATTTCAAAAAGCATTGTGTGATTAGAACAATCAATCATCGATGGAGTACAATATAGGGAAGTGTGAAGCTATTCACTTTGGTTGTAAGAATAAAAAAGCAGAATATTTTTTAAAAGGTGAGAAACTAAGTATTGATGTTCAAAAGAGACACTTGGGTGTACTCATTCAAGGAGCACAGAAAGTTAGCATGCAAGTACAGTAAGCAATTAGGAAGGCAAATGGCATATTGCTCTTTAGTATAAAGGGATTGGAGTACAGGAATAAATACATCCTGTTACAAGTGAACAGAATTTTGGTGATACTACTTCTGGAGTACTGTGTGCAATTTGGTCTTCACTTTTAAGGAAGGATGTACTTGCATTGGAGGTGGTGCAGTGAAGGTTCACTAAATTGGTCCCCATGGAGAGGGGGTTGTCCTATGCTGACAGACAAAGCAAACTGGACCTATATTCACTGAAGTCTGGAAGAATGAGAGGTGACCTCATTGAAACATTCTAAAGGGGTTGACAGGGGATATGCTGAGAGATTGTTTCCACTGGTTGTGGAATCTAAAGCAATCTCAGACTAAGGAGCCAATCATTTAGCACTGAGGTGAGGAGAAAGCTGAGGAGGGTTGTGATTCTTTGGAGTTCTCTACCAAATGGATTGTGGATGCTCTATCGTTGATTAGGTTTGAGGTTGGGATGGACATTTGGTTTCTCAGGGAATCAAGAGATATGGGAATGAGTATGAAAGTGGAGTTGAAAGCCAAGATCAGCCTTGATGGTACTGAATGCAGAGCAGGCTCAATGGACTGTGTGGTCTACTTCTGCTCGCATTTCTTGTGTTCTTATGCTCTAAAGGGGCTTTTGTGTTACAACATTCCTTAAAGCCATAGATTTTTAAAATATTCTTTCATGGGATGTATGTGTCACTGGCTAGGCCAACTCTTTTATTGCCCATCCCGAATTGCCCTTAAGAACAACAGAAGTAAATCAGGAGCTACTAGCTAAATTTTGTTCTTGTGTTCTGGGGGATCCCAGTGTCAGGTTTGAAAGTAGGGGAGTTGGGGGGCAATCCCGCTCTTTGGTGGTCTGAAAGAACCATGGCTACATCCTGTCAGGGGCAGGGGCTGTCAGTCGATCAAACGGCCAGCAGCTCAGCAGCACTACTAGGAGTGGTGGTCACTGCTGGGGCTGCACCTGGAAGAAGAGGACACTGTGGATGGATGGTACTCCCCTAACCAGGAAAGTGGAGCCTGGGTCACCTTGGCCAGTTTGGCAGGCACCCAGCCAATGAGGAGGGTTGAAGTTCATGAGGACAGGTGGCGCCATTTCACAGGGGTCCTCTCCATGAGTCAAAGAGTGCCCGAATAGGAGGAAAGGACCACTCTCTGCCAAGCCAGCTGGCTGACACTTCCTTCACAGGGTGAAGAGCCCATTCAATACTAGTAAAATACCAGTGGCTGGAGAAAAAAAGGCCCTTAATGAGCTACTTGTGTGGCTTAATTGGCTTCTGGGTGGGAGAGCTATTCACTACCTTCCCGGATATGGGTGACACAGTGGTTAGCACTGCTGCCTCACAGAGGCAGGGACCCGGGTTCGATTCCCAGCTTGGGTCACTGCCTGTGTGGAGTTTGCACATTCTCCCCCTTGTCTGCATGGGTTTCCTCTGGGTGCTCCCGTTTCCTCCCACAGTCCAAAGATGTGTGGGTTAGGTTGATTGACCATGCTAAATTGCTCATAGTGTCAGGATGATTAGCAGAGTAAATACATGGGGTTATGGGGATTGGGCCTGGGTGGGATTGTGGTCAGTGCAGACTCGATGGGCTGAATCTACACTGCAGGGATTCTATGAATGCCAGAAAAATAACATGGTGGTGGGAAGACAATGGGCACTACAACTTTGCCTTCCATTGCCATTTTATGATTCCCCCTACCACCAATTCCCATGTAATTTAGTAAAATTCATCCCAGTGTTTCAACAAAAATACTCTAAAGAACAGAAATAAGGTCACAAGCTATTAAAAAAATTATGCATCCATAGCATACTTCTGCATGTTACAATAAACATTGTGTTCCCTCCAGCTATTGGGATTTATTTGATTTGTGTACCACTAAGGAAGTGTGGTTACCATTACTGATGTTTTATTAATCTAAGAGAGAACAATTGTGACAACCATGGTGTTGTACAATCGTGCAATATAGCATCAACAGCACCTTGAACTAAATAGTTCTGGATTGAAAATATATATTAGCAGGTTTTCCCAATGGCTCCATTGACAAATTCAATGCTTTGAATAAATCTGAGCAACACAAAGCAACTTGGCGATTCCCTATCTGTACCATATTTGTGCATCTCAGCCAGAGTTGTGGCACTGTAATTAACTTTTTATAAATTTTCAGGACATAGGCAATTGTTGCCCAGCCTGGCCACCTTGATTGAGGAGCCTGACCTTACTGCATTTGTCCCACCTGCAGGTATGTAGGGAGTCTACAGACATGGTCCGTGATATTTTGGCAGGTGCAGTGAAACAATGTATTGTTGTGATCTTTGGTAGAGACTTATTGATCTAAAACAGACATTTATCAAAAGAATGAAGCCACAAGATTCATAATTTAAATCAAAAGATGTTTACTGCACAAAAATCAAAGAACATGAATGGCTAATAACTACACCATCTTAAGATAGTTACGTTAAAGACTTCAAAAGTACAATCGACACAGCAACTTATGCTCTAAACCAAACTTATTTCAACATTCTTTCCCCACCCATTTGACTTATACCCACAATAACTCAAGTCAGATGATTATCAAAATTTGGAAGATTAATCATTTGATCCAAGCACTGTTTCAAAGATCTGTATAAGAGCTGAGGTATCATGGGCCCTATCCATTTACTTCCAAGAAGATTGTCCTTTCAAATCTCCTTCAATCACCTGATGGTTATATACTCCTCATTCAACAGCCTTTGTGTAGCCACTTTGGGATGGCACTCTCCTGGTCCTAACACTAACGCTGAAGTTTTGTGTTTTGGGCAGCACAGTGACACAGTGGTTAGCACTGTTGCCTCACAGTGCCAGGGACCCAGGTTGAATTCCCGGCTTGGGTCACTGTCTGTGTGGAGTCTGCACGTTCTCCCCGTTCTGCATGGGTTTCTTCAGGGTGATCCCACAGTCCGAAAGATGTGCTGATTAGGGTGCACTGGCCATTCTAAATTCTCCCTCAGTGTACCCGAGCAGGTGCCGGAGTGTGGCGACATGTGGATTTTCACAGTAGCTTCACTGCAGTGTTAACGTAAACCGACTTGTGACACTAATAAATAAACTAAATCTCTCTCTCTTTTCTCAGTTTGGCCATCCCATAAATCTAACTCAATGTTAGGATTCCTCCAGTTAAGAAATGGTCAAAACTCTTTTAACCAGCACACTAACTTTCAAATGAACTCTGCTAAAACAAGATGTTCCTTGTTTTTCAGCCAGCTTGTTCCAAACCCAAAACTATACAACTTGAGCACAGAACCACACCCACTATTTACTCACCCTGACAATAATCTTATACAGTTGACACTTGGCTTTATCACCTAAGCAACTTGATCACATGGTCAGTGACTGCAGGCCACGGGCTTTGCCAGAGATCTTTCAAAGAAGCCGAGTTCTTAAAGAACCATTACCCCAAAAGCACAGAGGCTACCATCCTACACAGGTCCGTGCATTCCACATCAGTAAAGTATGTGACTGGAGTGCTTCTGAAACCCATTCAACATTAAGGTTAGTCAGGCTGTCCCACATGTTTTTGTGCCAGGTGTAGCAAATTGAAAGCCTCTGACAAAATGAGTTAGTTGCATCGTAGAGTGCAGTTTGAATGATGAGGGCAGGTGGACACATGCCACTCCTGATAGATACTATCCATCTGTTGGTCCTTCTCTCTTGTCCTGTGAAAAAGTACAGGTTTAACAGGATTCACACTGGAAAACCCTTTCGTTGCTCAGTCCCATTATTGCAACAGAAAAAGGCAGCTCAGAACAATTCCTAAAGTTTTTGAGAATCTAAATTACAATAAAAACAAAAAAAGAAAAATAGTGCACATTACGAATTTGGAATGAATATTTTTACCATGATCATTTTGTTAACTTATGCATACAGTTGATCCCCTCTTCCAAGCCTGTATTTATATCCAAAAAACCTGCTAACACGACCAGGAGCTCCTCTTCTTTGGCAACTTAAACATTTTAATGAAGTTGCCTGTTTCAGCTTAGCATTTCTCCTCTCTTTCCCATCCCTCTATTTATTCATAGCGTCACTGGCTAGGCTAGCATTTATTTCCTTTGCCCAAGGTGGTGGTGAGCTGCCCTGCTTGAGCTGCTGCAGCCCATGTGGTGGAGGTACACCCACAATGCTGAAAGGGACGGAGTTCCAGGAATTTGACGCAGCAACAGTGAAGAAACAGCTATATATTTCCGAGACATAATGATGTGTGGCTTGAAGGGGAGCTTCCAAATGGTGGTGTTCCTAAGCATCTGCTGCACCTGTTCTTCTAGATGGGTTTGGAAGGTGATCTCTCAGTCATTCTCACCTCATGTGTTCAGCTCTTTTGTTTACACTTGAACCATTTCTGTAATGAGGTCAGGAGCTGAGTGGCCCCGACAGAACCCAATCCAAATGTCAGTGAGCAAGTTATTGCTAAGCAACTGGGCTCGATAGCACTGTCGATGATCATTTGCATCACTTTATAGGTGGATGAGAGCAGACTAATGGGGTGGTAATTGGTAGGGTTTGGTTTGACCTGCTTTTTGTGTACAGGATTTACCTGGGCAATTTTCCACACAGGTGAGTAGATATCAATGTTGTAGCAGCACTGGAGCAGCTTTCCAGGGACGTGACAATTTCTGGAGCACAAGTCTTCATACGATTGCGAGAATATTGACAGGGCCCATAGCCTTTGCAGTGTCCAGTGCCTACAGCTGTTTCTTGATGTCATGTGGAATCAATCGAATTGGCTGAGGACTGGGATCGGTGATGTTGGCGCCCTCCAGAGGAGGCCGAGATGAATCATCCATTCAGCACTTCTGGCTGAAGATTGTTGTGAATGCTTGAGCCTCGTCTTTTGAACTTATGTGCTGGACTGCCCCAACATTGAGGAAGGGGATATTTGTGGAACCTCCTCCTCCAGTAAGTTGTTTAACCGTTCACCACCATTAACAACTGGATGTGGCAGGATTGCAGAGTTTAGATCTGATTGGTGGATTATGGGATCGCTTAACTCTGTCTTTCACTTGCTGCTTATGTTGTTTGGCACACAAGTAATCCTGTTGTAGCTTCGCCAGGTTGCCACCTCACACTTGGGTATACCTGGTGTTGCTCCTGGCATCACCCCTGTACTCTCTTGAACCAGGGTTGAGCCCCTGGCTTGTTGTAATGAGTAGGGGATATGCTGGGTTATGTGGTTACAGATTGTGGTTGAGTACAATTCTGCTGCTGCTGATGGCCTGCAGTGCCTCATGAATGCCCAGTGGAGTTACTGGATCTGTTCAAAAACTACCCCATTTAGCACAATGGTAATGCTACACAACATAATGGAGGGTATCCTCAATGTGAAGACAGGACTTTGTCTCCACAAGAACGGTGCTGTGGTCACTCCTATCGATACCGTCATGGACAGATGCATCTGCAGCAGGCAGGCTGGTGAGGATGAGGTTGAGTATATGTTTTTCCCCATTTTTTAGTTCCCTCACCGCATGCTAAAGATCCAGTCCAGTAGCTATGTCCTTTAGGACCCAGACAGTCTAGTCTGCAGTGATACTATCACACCAATCTTGGTGATGGACATTGTAGTCCCACACCCAGATTACATTCTGTGCCCTTGTCATCATCAGTGCTTCCTCCAAGTGGTGTTCAACTTACAGGAGTACTGATTCATTTGGGGAAAGTAGGTGGTAATCAACAGGAGGCTTCCTTGCCTCATGTCTGAACTGGTGCCATGAGGCTTCATGAGGTCTGGAATCGATATTGATGACTCCCAGGGCAATTCCCTCCTGAATGTATGCCACTATGCCACTAGCTCTGCAGGGATGATGACAGTGATGTCTGGGATATTATCTGTAAAGTATGATTGTGTGAGTATGACTATGTGAGGTATTGCTTGAGAAGTCTGAGAGACCACTCTCCAATTTTTGCACAAGCTTTCAGGAGGACTTTGCAGTGTTGACAGGGCTTGGTGTGCATTACCATTTCTGGTGCCTGGGTCGATGCTAAGTGGTCCATCTTGTTTCATTCCTTTTAAGCTTTTTAGTGGTTTAATTCAACTGACTGGTTTGCTAGGCATTTTAAGTGTCATTGCTGTGGGTCTGGAGTCACATGTAGATCAGACCAGGAAAGGACGGCAGGTTTCCATCCCTAATGGACATTGGTGAACCAGATGGGCGTTTACGACAGTCGACAATTGTTTCATGGTCATCAGTAGACTTTTAATTCCAGATATTTATTGAATGAAAATTTCACTATCTGCTGTGGTGGGATTATTCAAACCCAGATCTCCAGAGCATAACCCTGGGTCTCTGGATTACTAGTCCAATGACAGTGACAGTACCATTATGCCACCATCTCCCCACAAATTAGCAAAATAGGAACAAAGATCTAAAATACAAGATATCCAAACATTTTTTCGAAATAAATATGTAAATTAGTCAAGTACAAACCTTTTTTTCCCCCAAAATGATTGACTGCTATAGGTATGTCAGTTTGCAATCCACTTTTCCATTAAAAATATAGCCAAGCACATTCAACATGCAAAACATGCTCAGCAAAAGGTAAATGTAACAAAAAAGAGAATATATAGGGTGGGATTCTAAGCTCAGTCATTTCCGCCCCACTGCCAGAGAGAATGGACAATTTGGCACTCAGCCAAAACTCCATTCACTGAAGTGACCGTGGACAAGGCGAGAGGTCTCTAGTGATAGAATTTACTTTTAATAGACTGAGACAATTATTTTCCAAAGACTTCACTGAATTTCTGCTTCCAATTAATGATTAGAATACATTATAAACCCCTGTTCAAGCAGACTGTCAGACTGTCTTCGCTGCTAAAAACTAAGTTCAATGGTCCTTCATGAAAAATAGATGGTAAACAATTTTATTCCAAGGAAACTTAATGGTTTTAACCCCAGTTTATTCCAGCCAAACTGCGGACCTCAAAAGGAAAACCACCCCCAACCCTGTTCATAATTGTAGTCACATCCCATTTTGAAGATGTTGCCTCTAAGAATCTGTGCAAGTTGAATTTGGAGCAGTATCAATTAAATTATTATTTTACCATACAACTGTCAGTGATAAGCAAAGATCAACAACTTATTTGGAAGGGATGTAAAGATAACTAGTTTGAGAATGGATGGGAAGGCAAGTGATGAGGATGACACAAAAGGCCGGAATGTTACAGCTGCTGATGCTGATGGGATTTTCCCACCCCACTGCAGTAAATGGAGATTTGGTTGGGCGCCAAATTCTCCGACTTTGCTGCAGGGAGCGTGGCATGAAAGATCTGTAAGATCGCGCCCAAAAGTCTACAGAGGGATATAGACAGATCAGGTGAGTGGGCAAAAACTTGGCAGATGGACTATAATGAAGGAAAATGTGAAGCTGTCCACTTTGGTGGGAAGGATAAAGGAGCCAAATATTATTCAAATGGAGAAATACTGCAGGAAACTGTGGCACAGAGGGATTTGGGAGTCCTCGTGCATAAATCACAAAAAGCTAGTGAGCAAGTTCAGGAGGTAATAGGGAAAAAGTGGAATGCTGGCCTTTATTTCAAAGGGAATAGAGTATAAAAATAGGGACGTCTTGCTAAACTATACAAGGCACTAGTTAGCTGGAATACTGTGAACAGCTTTGGTCCCCTTATCCACGGAAAGATATACTGGCATTGGAGGCAGTTCAGTGAAGGTTCACTAGGTTGATCATGGGTATGGAGGGATTTTCTTATGAGGAGAGGTTGAGTAGGTTGGGCCTGTACTCATTGGAGTTTAGAAGCATGAGAGGCAACCTTGAGACATATAGGATTCTCAGGGGTTTGACAGGGTAGATGATGAGAAGTTGTTTTCCCTTGTGGGAAGAGTCGAGGACCAGAGGGTATAATCTTTTTGTTTATTCATTCGTGGTACATGGGTGTCGTTGGCTGGCCAGCATTTATTGCCCATTCCTAGTTGCTCTTGTACATAGGGGCAGTTGAGAGTCAACCACATTGCTGTGGATCTGGAGTCACATATCGGCCAGACCAGATGAGGAGGGCAGATTTCCTTCCGTAAAGGACATTAGTGAATCACATGGGTTTTTCCAACAATCGACAATGGTTTCATGGTCATCAGTAGATTCTTAATTCCAGATATTTTTTATTGAGTTCAAATTCCACCAGCTGCCATGGTGGGATTTGAACGTGGGTCCCCAGAACATTAGCTGAGTTTCTGGATTAATAGTCTAGCGATAATACCATTAGGCCATTGCCACCCCATAAATCTAAGAGTGAGGGGTCGCTCATTTAAGGCAGAGACGCGGAGAAATCTCTTCTCCAGAAGATAATGTATCTGTGGAATTCATTACTACAAAGAGTTAGAGTGTCTGCGTCGTTAACATAAACACAGAGAAAATAGGAGCAGGGGGAGACCATTCAGCCCTTTGAGTCTGCTCCGCCATTCATTATGATCATGGCTGATTATCCAACTCAATTGCCCGATCTTGCCTCCGTCCACCGCCGCCCCTCCCCTCCCCCCATATCCTTTGATCCCACTCACCTCAAGTGCTGTATCTAGCTGCTTCTTGAAAACATTCAGTTTGGCCTCAACTACTTTCTGTGGTAGTGAATTCTATAGGTTGACTACTCTCTTAGTGAAGAAATTTCTCCTCATCTCTACCCTAAACCATCTACGCTATATCCTCAGACTCTGACCCCTGATTCTGGACACCCCCCCACCATTGGGAACATCCTTTTTACATCTACCCTGTCTAGCCCTGTTAGAATTTTATAGGTTTCTATGTAAGATCCCCCCTCATTCTTCTGAAATCCGGTGAATATCATCCTAACTGACAATCTATCCTCATGCAAATTAGTCCCGCCATCTCAGGAATCAGTCTGGTAAACTTTCTCTGCACTCCCTCTACAGCAAGAACATCCTTCTTCAGATAAAGAGATCAAAACTGCACACAATATTCTAGGTGTAGCCTCACAAAGGCGCTGTACACTTGCATGAAGACATCCCTGCTCCTGTACTCAAATCCTCTCGCTATGAAGGTCAACATACCATTTACCTTCTTTACTGCTTACTGCGTCTGCATGCTTAGCTTAAGTGGCTGGTGTATGAGGATACTTGGGTCTCGTTGCACATTCCTCTCTCCTAACTTATGGCCAGTCAGATATTAATCTGCCTTCCAGCTTTGCTACCAAAGAGGATAACCTCACATAATTAACCAAATTATTCTTCATCTGACAATCATTTGCCCACTCACTCAACTTATCCAAGTCAAGCTGAAGGATCTCTGCATCCTCCACACAGCTCACCCTCCCACCCAGCTTTGTGTCATGTACAAATCTGGAGATGTTACATTTAGTTCCCTCATTTAAATCATTAATAGCTGGGGTCCCAGTACTGATCGCTGTGGTACCCCACTAGTCACTGCCTGCCATTTGGAAAAAGACCCATTTATTCCTATTCTTTGTTTCCTGTCTGCCAACCAGTTTTCCATCCATCTCAATCCCATGTGCTTTAAGTATGTGTTAAATGTGCTCAAGGCTGACAGAGACAGATTTTTAATCAGTAGGGGAATCAAAGGTTATGGGCAAGTAGAATTGAGGGCCATCATATCAGATCAGTCATGATCTCATTGAATGATGAAGCAAACTTGATGGGCCAAATGGCCTACTTCTCCTATGTTTTATGGTTCTATGGGGAAAAAGATCTCACTGCTGCACCAAGGCCTGCATTCTATCTTTGGAGTTACCTAAAAATGTAGGGTACAGAATTTTACTCTCCTTGCTGCATCTGATTCGCAGCCTTTGATGTCAGTGCTGAGTGCTCAAAGTCTAAAAATTGCTCCACACTTCACCTTAAGCATTGAAACAGCTGACTCACAGACTCAGAGAATCTTTTACATCATTGCAGTAGTTTATACTCAGCAATTTTCAGTATTTGTGTGTGGATCAGCCACAATCTTCACTGAGAAAACCTCAACCAAAGGCTTTTTATTAAAAAAAAATGTCATGTCGAAATTTTCAAAGCAGCCACTTGATATCCAAGGTCACACTATCCAAATCACTTTGGGACCTTGCCAGGTATACTGCAACAGTCTGTTTTTGTTCTGTACATTCTCCTAAGAAAAGCATTAAATCTAGCCATATTAAAAATAAAGCCCAGTAATGACCAAAAACAAACCAGTATACTTTTTGGTTAACCTGAAACACTTGCACTAATTGAAATTGCGCCACATCAAATCTTCACCATTCAGTAAACTGCAGAACAGTGAAATAACAAACACTACATTCAGTTGTTTCCTTTCTATTATAAATAAGATAATCCACAAGCACCCTCCAACTGAGAGATGGAGAAATATTTTAAATCTCGGTGAAAAATCATCGATTTTTTTTAAACAAAGACATGTTTTTGTTTTTTGATCATTTATTTTTATCATTTGTTTTTTGATCAAGAACTAATCTTTAGTTGATCCCTTAGCATGAAGATGTCCGCTTCAAGTGATCAACCTTTGTTTTTTTCTCTCTAGAGAAGCTGCCATATAGCAGACCTGTTAGTTGCTTCCACAGTTGGGGAGGCTGTCCACACATCCTATCTTGGTAGGAAGAACTTTATCTATCAGCATGCAATGACTTGGAAATTGACACTTCTTGCACGTTTGACCAAATCCTCCTGCCAAGTGGTTTTCTGGTCCAATACTTGAAAGGACAGCAGTGATCCAATATTCTACTACTAGCCTTAGAGAAAGTAGACATGAATCCACATTCATCTTTTTACAGAGAAGGTTCCGCAACTGGCATTCACCCTGAAGATACCACTTGAAATCAATGTTTCACCATCTCAGGACTGAAGAGTCAATAAACATTACCATTCAACTTTTATTACATTGAACCTGACATCTGTTGAAAAATGTTCTGGGAGAAACCAGACAGCACTCCAACTTTCTTTGCAGATACGGCAGAGCAAAATGAGCTAATATTTATATGCTGCATACAGCATGTGAGCATGCTTCAGTGCAAATATGAAAGGTAAAGGTCCTTGGTTTGGATGGAAGCTTGAGGCAAAGCCGATAGTATTTGGAGGGTACATGGTTATGACAATTAGTTGAACAATCAGATAATGTTATGATGGTGAAATGCGCAACAGAATACAGGTACGCAATTTCATTTTGCCAAGAACTGAACTCAATTCCTATGGGAAAATGCTAAATAGCAGCTACCCAGATGGTGGATGTGAAACCTGTCATGGAAGTCATCCTTGAGTCACTCTCCGGCTGAATTTAGCAACCATGTCACTGTGGCGTTGACAAAAAGTACAGAACACAGAAACTACTGAGACCTTCTTGGCCCATGTTAGTTTATGGCCTGCGGTGATGTAACAGGGAATGTTTATTTCAAAAACAAAATGGATTATTAGATATATATCAAAGTGTATACTTTAGCATAATAAGAAACATGAATAAATTAGTCATTAGATTTGATATGCAACATAAAACCAGAAATTCTCATGTGCATTCATGCATCATCCTGTTATGAGGCATTTTACAATAATATACTATAATTATTTAAACTGGTTAGCCCTATTAATCATAAAAATGTTTGCTCACTACCCGTTAATTAGTGCATCAGAACAGCAGTCTCCCTAATGGATTCCTGAAAATTTCGAACACAATTTAGATTAGCAAAGAAAAAAAACACCAGTGTTTCAGACTAACTTTTGAAATAAAATAAAATTTCAATGAATCCTTTTCTGTACAGAAGACACTTGATTTTCTTTTCAAATTAAATGGATTAATTAGTATTCATTTTTTAAAAAAAGTAACTCATCTTATTAGAGGTGATATTGTATTGCTTTCACAAGAGCAACATTTAAAAGTAATCAAGGTAGCCAATTAATAAAAGAATGGCAAGTTTGATCCTTTTTTTTTCAAGGAATCGTCACAAGACCAATTTGTTTCAAAGCAGTTCTGAAAGAGCCTAAATATATAAACTGACTGAAGTGACTGACTAGATTTTAAAGCACCAACAAGAGATGAGTAGATCTAAAATAGGTGTTCTGTTCCTTGGATAAAAGAAAATGGTACTCATTGATACTTACCTGGACAAGAGAATATTCAGCAGAGAAATACACAACTGAGAATACACGCCTGATCCCATAACTTTCAGATAATGGTATCATGAATAAGTTGCATGTTTAGTCTGTGATACTTAACTACTGTACATACTAATTAGATCATGAAAATACCGGTGAATCAGGACAAATTTAGCCATTTTATTATTTTCTGGGTGATGACTGAACATAATGCAATGCCTTCAAGCCAATTATTCGATTTAGCCTGGATCCCATGAGATTCTATCTCGTAACTACTCAAGTTAGAAAGTGCAATGCAAAAGTCAGGTAATGTTTGGGGAGCAAATGGGTAAAGAATGCCCTAGTTTTGCACAAGCTACTTTTTGACCTGATATGAATAGGCAAAATAAATTGTATGCTATGATCAAAGGATTCCATTCTCCAGATTAAACATGTTGTAAAGAGCCACCGATATATATGTTTTATCATTCAATTCTCACTTGCTAAAATATGTTTTACTTAAGACTGCCTCAGTGCAATTTTTGACTTGATGAGTTGCAGTTAAAACATCCAGATTCACAGGCAAACTGCCTAATCAAGTAAAATAAACTCCCACCAGTATTAATCCATGCAACAAAGATTTAAACAATCATATTAACAATCAAACAGGATGAATGATAAAAGCACATTACTTTGGTTCCAAAATCTGAAACAGAAGCTGAAAATGTTGCAAAATCTCAGGTCTGACAGCATCTGTGGAGAGAGAACAGAGCTAATGTTTCGAGTCTGACTTTGTTAGAGTTCAGATGAAAAGTTGTCCAGACTTGAAACATTCGCTCTGTTCTCTCTCCACAGATGCTGTCAGACCTGTTGAGATTTTCTAGCATTTCCAGCTTGTGTTTGAAACAGAATGTGAAACTGGCAGAATGCATGGAGAGCAAGTTAAAATATAAACCCAAGATTTATAAACTATTATAAAAACATAAATTGCTGAAGAACTCAGCAGGTCTGGCAGCACCTGTGGAGAGACAAAGAAAGTGCCCAATCGGAAGATGAAGTGTTTTCTTCCAGTTTGCGCTGGGCTTACTGGACCATTGAAGCAGGCTGAGGATGAAAATGTGGGCATCGGAGCAAAATTGAATGGCAAGTTGACAGGAAGGTCGGGATCATGTTTGCAGACTGAGTGAAGGGGTTTTACAGTCACCCAGCATAGAGGAGACTGCATTGTGAGTAGCGAATACAGTGGCCTAAATTGAAGGAGGTGCAAGTGAAATGCTGCTTCACTTGAAAGGAGGTTGCTGAACTCTTCTTCCCTTATCTCCATCTTCATGCTCAATTCTTTGAGCAGGACTCCTCCTCCTGTTCATTGGATATTTTTGCCCGCCTCCAGCATTCTCCCTCTACCTGGACCCCTGCCCCCGTGGCCTCTTACCCATTGTTTCATCATTGTGCTGAGAAATGTCAGCGTGACACCGGCCTTCTTAATTTCTTTGCTCCCTCAACCCACTCCAACTGGTCTCCTTCTGAACTTGCAGCACTTTGCTCTCTCAGGTCCAACTGTGACTTTGTTATCCAACCCGCTCATTTCTTCCGATCCAGATTCGATTCTTTCTCCTCTTGGCCAGTATATTCCCACCGACATTCATGATTCCTCCGATGCCGGACATCATGTCAATAATTTCTAGTTTCCTGGCCCTAATGCTTTCTCTCCACTATGGACGTCCAATCCCTCTACACTTCTATCCCCCAGCAGGAAGGTCTGAGGACTCGCTGCTTCTTCCTTGAACAATCTCCATCCACCATCGCTCCCCTCCACCTGGCCAAAATGTTCTCACTGAACAATTTCTCCTTTAATTTGTCTCACATCCTGCAAATAAAAGGTATAGCTATTGTACCTCCATGCCTATCTTTTGTGGGATATGTGGAACCTTCTTTGTTCCAGTCCTATTCGGGCCCCCTCCCACAATTCTTTTCTCCTGGTACATCTATGACTGTATCAGTGCCGCTTCATGCTCTTGTCTGGACCTGGAAAATATTATTTTTGCTCTCAATTTCCACCACACACAACTTCGTGTGGTCCATCTCCAACTCTTCCATTCCCTTTCTTGACTTATCTGTCTCCATTTCTGGTGGTTGATTGTTGACCAATTTTCAATACAAGCCCACTGACTTCCACAGCTATCTTGACTACAGCTCCTCGCACTCTACTTCATGTAAGGACTTCATCCAATTCCTCCAGTGTCACATCTGTTCCAATGATGCTACCTTCCAAAACAATGCATCTGATGTCTTCTTTTTTCCTGAACCAAGGTTTCTTCCCCAATGTGATTGACAAGGACTTCAACTACGTCCGACACATATCCTGTAAATCTGCCCTCACCCCTTCTCTCCCTTCTATAACCATCCCCCCAACCTCCTCCCCCACAGAGCCATCTGTAAATTATTTTGCTTTCAGAGTGCTGAACCTTGTTCTGCTATTCACACATTCTGTTACTTTACCTTTATTTCATTAGGTTTTTTTTGTCTTTAACATTACTATTAACATTCCCTTTGTCTTGTGTCGACATCTTTGTCAATCACTTCTGAGTTCCCACCTATCCTTGACCTTCTATTCTGCCTCACCTTCTCCACTTCCCTCTCCAATTATATAATCCATTATATTTCTACCCCTCTTCAGCTCTGAAGAGCCATAGGGATTTGAAATGTATCCCTCTCCACAGATAGAGTCTTTCCAGCATTTTCTATTTTTATTCCTGTTTTTATTTCAGATTTCCAGCATCCACATTACTTTGCTTTGATTCATAAACTATTGTTCAACTATGGCATTACTTAAGGATGAAAGCAAAATTGTCTCTTTCTGGAAGTTTCTATTTCCTACTCTATAATTCATTCCACTGCACTGAGGTTTCTGGTTGTCTTTTATTTCTATGCATGTCTCCCAAGTCTATCATCCACTCTTTCAATCTGCTTTTCTCTATGTCTTCTAAGTCTACTACATGCTGCATTTCTTCTCTGCAATATAGATTTCCCAGTCACCTGCTATGCCTCTAAGCAAGATTCATCTCTCAGCTTTCTTAAAATCCAAAGTATGCAGCATGATAGTAGTTAACATGTATTTGGTTGCAGTCAGTACGAAGATCAGGCAGGACGCTGTTGAATGACAGGAAAATTATGGGCACTGCAGACTGAGAATACTCACTGTAGATAGTGTTTGGGTGAGTAGATGGAACTGGGAACTTGGAATGTCGGAAGGCAGGAGGAACTTTGGGGTGGGACCATTGATCTGGAAGGTTAGATGGCAGAGATGTAAGGAATATGACTGCTCAGGATGGACTAAGGGTCTGTGAGCATCTCAAGGGTCGGAGGTCTTAGGAGGCTTCTGCCCAGGTATACCTAAATCCTAGTCCTACACCCAGTGCTTCAAAACTCTTCCTCACACCAAGTCCTGATTATGAGTCGCTATATGGTCTTGTGAGCAAATTAGACTGGCAGCAAATCTTCAGAGAGCCTACCAGCTATTGTGAATAAGATATGGTAGAAATTTACAGTATTACTGTAATATAATACTTGCTATCCTTTAACAAGCAGCATATTTGATCAACGTGACAGAATGTGGTTGGGCAGCAGTATAGAAAACAAACTGAAGTGTGGCCAAGTGCATCACAAAAGGCAAGTTTTATTCTTTTCTCTAACTATCCATCACTATCTGACCTTGGAGCCTACTGGCTGCAGACCCACAACTGTGTTCCTATTGTGTTACCCAATTCCCAAGAGGCTCATGTGCACCAGAGGTTCACCCGGAGCCACATTAACATTCCCAGGACGTAAAATATAGGCATTACTGACCCTGGCCAGGCACATCACTCTACGGGACCAGGACAGTTGGTCCTAATAAGTTCACTCATTTCAATGTGAAAGTTTTTTTTTATTTCATTCATTTTTATGTATAAGAGCTGTGGGTTCATCCTTTTGAAAGAGAATTACCATCAGAGATTGGGAGTGGGAGTGGGGAGATGTCGATGCATCAGGACAAGCAGGAATTAGGGTTAGGCAGAAGGACAGTTGGGTCAGGATTTTGGATCAAGCTTCACTGGGCAATTACAACCAAATGTGGAGTATTTCACATTGAACAGAAAAAGAAATGCCAGTTTAACAACTCCCTCACAAAAAGTTCCTGAGAATAAAAATAGGATTATTGTCAGTTCTTCCTGATTAGTGTAAACTTAAAAACAACCAATGAATTTAGATTGCAGAACATTTCTGGAGAAAACACAATCACACTTTCAAGATGTATTTTATTCCTGTTTGCTGCCATTAAGGTATGAATTAAAATGCTGGGGCGTGGGCACGGTAGCACGGTGGTTAGCACTGCTGCTTCACAGCTCCAGGGACCTGGGTTCGATTCCCGGCTTGGGTCACTGTCGGTGTGGAGTTTGCACATTCTCCTCGTGTCTGCGTGGGTTTCTTCCAGGTGCTCCGGTTTCCTCCCACAGTCCAAAGATGTGCGGGTTAGGTTGACTGGCCATGCTAAAATTGCCCCTTAGTGTCCTGGGATGTGTGGATTAGAGGGATTAGCGGGTACAATATGTAGGGATATGGGGGTAGGGCCTGGGTGGGATTGTGGTCGGTGCAGACTCGATGGGCCAAATGGCCTCTTTCTGTAGGGTTTCTATGATTTCTATGAACTGCATTTATATGGTCTTCAAAATTCTAGTAATTTCTAAGCATGTGTAAAATACTTGAAAATCTAGAAAATTTATACATGCCATTGATAATAATGGTCGAGCTGGAGACCGACAAAGATTTGTCAGAAAAAAAACTAAGCAAATCCAAATTGTTTTGTCTAATTCACCTGTGTCGAAACTGAATACGGCTTCAAAAGAGGCATTTCAAATTTTTATTGTTCCCTCTTGAGATTATGGCAGTGCTGCTATCACACAGCTGCGATAATCTTGTCAATTCAAAATGAATGTGTGGGTGTGTGCAGGAAATCTTAAGGCCCTGTGTCGGGAGTGTGGTCTAACAGCGTCTACGCAGGTAGCCTTGGGCAACCTTTAGGAAAACAGTCACAAAGCTAAAGAGTCTGTCAGTGCAGCCTTTAGACCCACCAAGGAGAGGAATTTGGAATGCCAATTCCATGGGGTTGTTCAGAATGACAACTATTAAATCAGAAACAGTCTATGATTGAATATTGCTGAGAAAAGAGACATGGAGCTGACGCTTTTCGTCTTGCTCTCATTAGGATAAACTCAAGAATGCCAAATTTCAAACAATCACAGCAATTTATACAACAGGGTAAAAGGGTGCCGATTGTTTGGCAAGCTGTCTCTGATTGGCCGAGGAGCTTTCATGATGAAAACAACCGGGGGGGGGGGGGGGGGGGGAGCATATGCTCCCCAAGGTCCTTTGAATTCTCAAGAAACCAAGTGTTGGGTGTCGCTCAAATATCAATTCATAGAAAGCACTCTTTGTAATGATTTCTTTGACCACAGATCTAGACGTCTTAACATTTTTAAGCATATGGTGCCATTAATTATTCCTAGGAAATGGGCCTCATTAATGCTTTTTTTCATTTTGAAGCACATTAGATGAGATTACTCATGTAAAGATGTACAGATAATGCGAGAAAAACAGATGGTAATCAACTGAGAAAGTGGGCACAAAACCTAATGAATGCCTTGAAGGCTCATTAATATCAATCTTGCATCTTATTGGCAATCACAATCAATTATTTGTAAAGTGTGTGCAATTTGCTTCTTATCAGTTTTCAGACAACCAACCAACAGAATTATACATTTTGGAGGAAGGACTTGCAGGATAATGACAACGACAGCTGCAAGAAAACTGCATTTATATAGCACTCTTAGCATAGTACCACATCCTAAGGTGCTTTACAAAATTGATACTGAGTCCAATCAGGGAGATTTTAGGATAGATCACCAAAAGTGGCTCAAAGAGGTAGATTTTAAGGAGCATCTTAAAGGAAAAAAGTTCAAGAGGCAGAAAGTTTTAAGGGAAGAATTCTTTGGGACTGAAGACATAGCAGCTAATGAATGCTCCAGAGGCCATAGTTGGAGCAGTACAGATATCCAGGGTTGTAGGTTTAGAGGAGATTACAAAGAGGGTGGGGCAAAGGCAGTGAGGGATCTGAAAACAAGGATGGAAATTTTAAAATCAAGGCATTACTTAGCCCGGAGCCAGTGTAGGGTTAGCAAGGACTGGGTGACTGCTGAATAGAGTTTGGTGCAAGTTCGAAAATGAGGTAACCAGTCAGTGAGTCCCAATCCAGAAGGACTTATTTTGTAAGTAACATCATAAGAATTGAACCTGTCATTATCAAGTATTATCAAGGACCGAAACATTTAACAACTTGCACATTAGAACTCCACACAAATGTTTAATTCTTCTTAAATTTTCTTCACTTTCTGCACAGATTTCTTCAGCCCTACTCAAGTAGCCAAGATGACCTGACTCAAAAACCTCTACTGTAAGTTTTTCAGGCAACTCAGGCCTTTTTTTATGAGCTGGGAAAAGGACTTGAACCCTAAAGAACTGTGAAAGTGGCCACACTTGACTGCAGGACTTGACCAAAAAATGTCCCAGGGAGCCCAGACAGCCTGTGTGTGTGTGTGTGTGTGTGTGTGTGAAGGGGCCCAGTCCAAAAATTGCAAGCAGCCAGAAACCAGACAGACTGCTGATTAGGTTATCAGCAGCACAAAAAGAACTTCACGACATCACCAGACTAGGCCGGCAGCAAGACAATGCACCTGGTCTGGACTCAATACAGGTGATAATGGCCTTGTCCCAGAGCGAGGAGAAGCCCATTTCCCTAATGGGAAAACAATTAAACAATCTCCGATGGAACAATACAGGACAGCAAGGGACCTATCACCTGGGATAGGACCATCTGGTCTCTATGGACTGTAAGATCGCAGCTGCAAATAAGGAGCAAGCCTTTGTCTGTGGAAACTGCCGGTTGGAAGGGGGGAGGAGTTGGCTGGAAAAAGATTTCAAGTTTACAATATAAAAGGATGGCCAGGCCGGCCATGTTCCTCTCTTTTCTCTTCGGACCAGCATGACAGCACTCTCCACTCGGTCGTCTCCAGTACGCAGCCTGAAGCCCACTGAGCAATTTAAACTAGGATTGTGAGTATCCCCTGGTAATTCGCGAAGTTCCCGAGATCATCATAGTGGATGAGGCTTTGGGGAAAGTGGGGGGGCTTTTGCATGCATCTTTCATAGTTTAAGACACTGGTAAACTTGTATAAAGTAAGAATTCCGATGCGTCCGTTTTAGTATTCCTTCCATAGTTATATCTTATAGAGCATAAGGCATGGTGTGTTGTTTTCCTGGTGTTTGGTGACCTTTGACCTTGATGTTTTAATAAATAAATATATATATATTTGACTTCCGTTGGAGTCCGTTTTGATCTTTTCAATTTCTCACCAATGATCTCTGACTAAGTCACAATATAAATATTCCTTACCATAATTCCGGAGTCTAGAACTGAGGGTACCCTGGGCGCTTCGAAACCGCCCACTCAGGAAAGGCTGCCAGGTAGTGGATAGGCAGCAGTTTCCTTTTCTCTCTCTTGGGAGCGCTACTCTAGTGAAGTAGACGCAAGGTGGCCATTGTTCCATCGGCAAGAGAGAGAATCACTCGGGCATTGGTGGGGTTTTGGGTGACGGAGGACCAAACCTAAAATAAGCCCAGTGGAGCTAAAAAGAGGGATCCCGCTACACTACCCATGTAATAAAGATGACATTTTTACAAAAAACAACAATTTGCATGCCTCTATTACTTTACTCAAGAAACTGAGGAGTGTTTTGAACAAAGCATACTCTACCTAGATTTTCTTCACCTTTGAAGAACTTGATAGCTATTCCTCAGTCAGTCATCAGCTAAAATCAAGATTTCTCCTTAATTGGTAATGAAACCAGATCCAAATTCAGTTGCCTTCATTAAGAGAAAGAATTTGACATTCTGGCATTTCCCAGTTCCATTCCCTCTCACTCTCCCAAACCTGCGCCACCTCCTTTTATTTTCATGTGAAGGTTGATATGGTACATCTACTTTGTACTTAGCCAAAAAAAAACACCTCTTGCAAAAAAACAGAATATTGGAGCTGCGCTAACTACCGAAAACTTGGGCACTGAATTGTTTTTTCAATGATTTTACATAGACAAGATAAATGAGATTTTGAAGTAATTGAAACTAGGTGGAAGCTGTCTTTCCTCACAAAGTCAGTCTGCAAGGAAAGAGGCAGCATTTTTTATATGTAGATGCATTAGATATGGGAGTTTTAATCTAAACGCCAATCCAATTATCTAACTTTATCACCATCTCAAAAAATTCAACCAAGTTCATCAGACATGACCTACCTGTAATCCATACTGACTTTCCTTGATTAATCTATGTCTTTCTAAATTAAGATTTATGCTGTCCCTCAGAATTGATTTCAATAATTTGTTCACCACCAATGTTAAATTAACTGACCTAAAAGATTATCAGATTATCCCTTCCTCATGTGTCTAACAGGCCAATGTGATGCATCTGGTATGTGGGTGAAGCGAGTCAGCATGTATTCCGCTCTGAAGAAGAGTCACATTGACTCAAAAGGTCAACTTTGTTTCTCTCTCCATATATAGTGTGCGATCTGCTGAGTTTTGCCAGCATTTCTGTTTTTATTCTGTGGTTGTGTGCCAGTTTGTAACTCATTTTTAGTCCATCCTGCGGGTGACTGTCAGTACATAGTTTCTCCATTTACAAGTCCTCAGCAGTGCCTCCTCTTGATGACACAAAAATTGGGTCCATTATGACCCCAGGCGAAGTCTGACCCTCAGACATGCAATTTGCAGGCCTAATGGCTTGTGAATGCCCTGGCATTTATGAACCAAACTCCCAGGACAATAGCTCCACTGCCTTGGTACAGTTGAAGGGAGTAAACCCTGACAAAAAATCTGAAGTGGAACTCAAAGATGAACTGCTGTGTAAATACATTATCGTTCTGGCAACATCTGCAACCTCATGAGTATCTATACTCCAAAACCGTGCTACGCTACAAAGGCAAAAGGCCAGTACTATGAGCAGCTTGGCTCTGCTATCAGCAGAATTCCCAAGTCACAACATCTTTACCTCCTGGGGCATTCCAACATGAGTGGGTACTCCTGCATGGCCCTCCTGCCTCAGTCATCATGGTCAGGGCACGAGGCTGTTTGAGTACTTAATTGCTATCAAAAATTTTGTGTAACTATCACCTTATGTCAGAACAAACCATGCCACGAGATGCCCGAGAGACATTCAAACTCAGGGTATTGGCATCAGTTGGATCTGATCATCATTAGACGTGATTCTCTGAGCAGCATTCTCAACACACAACTACCACAATCCTGATTGTGATACGGAACACTCCATGATATGCACCAGGATTCGGATTCAAAGCTGAAATGCCTTCATTACGAACCAACAGTTCTTTGACTCAGTTGAACTGGCACTCTCCAGTATTCCCACCAAGTGAAATAAAACATTTTTTGATACATCATCAAGAATACCACACTCAACATATGGGAAGCAAGACTGAAAAAGTACTGACTAGTTTGAAGCTAACTTTACTGAGATGGAAACTGCCATTTAAACCAAGCAATCTGTTCTCATGAATTGCAAGGGGGTTCTGAGCAAGAACCCTAAGTGCACGAAGGGGTTCTCTAAGTAAAGTCCAATGGAGTGCTAAGCAGTGCACCAATGGCAACTGGTTACAACTTTGCCAGAATGCTCACGTGCTTCAGTACAGGGAATACTAGAGGCTGTATGAAGAGACCAAAAAGGCAACAGATCCAACAGCAGAGATGGATAGAATGCTACCTCGAGTTGTATTCCAGGGAGAACACGGTCACCGTGGAAGTACAATATATACCAGAAACTCTGCCTCTCATCGCAGAGCTGAGTACTGAGCCCAAAGTGGAAGAGCTCAGCAAAGCTACTGATGCGCATGGGCAAAATGCCAGGTGCCGATACTATACAACATAATCGCATCCAAGCATGGGAAACCTGCACTCCAGTAGCATTTTCACAAACTTCTCTGCCTCTGCTGGAGGGAGGGACCAGTGCCCCAGGACCTGAGTGATGCAAAGATTATGATTCTGTACAAGGAGGGCTGTTGCAGCGACTGCAACCACTATCGAAGCCTCTCTCTATTGACTGTCGTGGGAAAAATATTTGCCAGCGTTCTCCTTCTTCGACTGTCCTGACCGAATGCATCTATCCTAAATCCCAGTGTGGTTTCAGAACAGAAAGATCTACAGTCAACATTATCTTCTTAATCCAACAGCTGCAAGAGAAATGCCATTTACAAAGGAGACAACATATAGCCTTTATCAATCTCACCAACTCATTAAACCATGTGAGCAGAAGCAATATATTTAAGCTGCTGGAGGAAATTGGCTGCCCACTGAAGCTGCTCAATGTGATAACCTCTTTCCATGATAACATGTTGGGTAGCATGAGTTATGGCAGGACAACATTGGTAATGGTAAGACTTTGTGGAACAGCAATCCAACTGAGAATACAGGTGTATTAGCTGGCCCCTTTAAGGGGCATACCCCAGGAGGGTCATGTGATCCAATTGCCCAATGGGGAATGAGTATAGGGATCTTGGTGCAGAGTAGATCCCAGAGCAGGAAGTGTTAACATCGTGAAAGTACATTTATCTGCTTGTAAATAAACCGTTACAGTTCATTATATTCTAATTGGTGGTCACCAATCCTTCCAATTACAACAGCAGGGTTGAGATCTGCCTCTCACATCTCCTCTAAACTTTCTCCCTTTGACATTAAACCTATGTACCCCAGTAACTGACATTTCTATCCTGAGAAAAAGACTCCGACTATCCATGCATCTCATCATCTTGTAAACTTCTATCAGGTCACCCCTCAGCCTCTGACATTCAAGTGAAAACAAACCAAGTTTGTCCAAACTTTCCTCATAGCTAATATCCTCCAAAGCAGGCAACTCCCGAGCAAACCTTTTCTGTACTTTCTGCAAAGCCTCCACATCATTTTAGTAGTGTGGCAGAACTGCACATAATATTCCAAATGTGGCCTAACCAAAGTTATACACAGCTGCAATATGACTTGCCAATATTTATACTCTATGCCCTGACCGATGAAGGTAAACATGCCATACACCTTCTTGACAACCTTATCCACTTGTGCTGCCACTTTCAGGGAACTGTGGACCTGCACGCCTAGATCCCTCTGCATGCTAATGCTTTTAAGGGTTCTGTCATTTCCTGTATACTTTCCTCCTGCATTAGACCTTCCCAAGTCCTCGCATTTGTCCAGATTAAAATTGGTTGAATAGGTAGATTTTCAGGCAGAAAGCAAGGTAGAGAGGTGGAGAGGTGTATGGAGGGGATTCCAGAGCTTGGCCAACAATGATGGAGGAATTAAAATCCAGAAAGCTAATTTGGCCAGAATTAGATGAGCAGATATCTCAAAGGGTAGTATGGCTGAAGGAGAATAGAGAGAGAGGGAGAGGTGAGGCTAAGGGGTGAACTGGAAAGCAATAAAGATAGCTCATCATTCAATCCATCATTTGGCTGATGCTTGGTAAGAACTATCCAGTAGGTTTCATTCCTTGATCCTTCCCCATAGCCCTGCAAGTAATATTTTAAACTCACAACATAGTCTACCTTTTCAAAGTACTTATGTCATCAATAACATGCTGTTTGATGCACCATCAATCGAGCAAAGACTAGTTTGTATGCAAGAACAAATAGGCTTTTATTAGCAAAAGACTTGGAGCACACCTATGCCGATGAACTGGTCCAGACTGAGGCAGGGGGGTGGGGAGCAGTCGCCTTTATACCTGGACCGGGGGGGGGGGGGGGGGAGAGAGAGAGTCGCGGGCAGGGCCATGTCCAGGCATGTCACACACAGGCAAGAAGCTAACAGTGGTCTATTTGTGCGCTGGCACATATTCCCCGGGACAGGGCGTCTGGGAGCTCATTGAGCTTCCCGGGCCGGTATAAGATGTCGTAATTGCAGGTGTAGAGCTCGATTCTCCACCTCAATATTTTATCGTTTTTGATCTTGCTGGCAAGAGGTCCTCCTTGATGCACTACACTCGACCTTTAGATCTCAGAGCTAGTAAAACGGCCTTCCAGACTGTCGCGTTCTCCCTCTCTCCCTGTCCGTTCCCCCTGGGGTTGTAGCTGGTGGTCCGACTCGAGGCAATGCCTTTGGAGAGCAGCAACTGTCGCAGCTCATCACTCAAAGGAGGATCCCCGGTCGCTATGGATATAGCGAGGGAAACCGAACAGGGTGAAGAGGCTGTGCAGGGCCCTGATGACCGTGGCCGTGGTCATATCCGGGCAGGGAATAGCGAAGGGGAAATGTGAATATTCGTCAATGACGTCGAGGAAGTATATGTTGCGGTCAGAAGAGGGGAGGGGGGCCTTTGAAGTCGACGCTTAGGCATTCGAAAGGGCGGGTGGCTTTTATGAGGTGTGCTCTGTCTGGCCGATAGAAGCGCGGCTTGCACTCTGTGCAGACCTGGCAGTGTCTGGTTATAGACCTGAGTTCCTCAATGGAGTAGGGCAGGTTACGGGCTTTAATGAAGTGAAAAAACCTGGTGACCCCTGGGTGGCAGAGGTCGTTGTGGAGAGTCTGCAATTGGTCTACTTGTGCGCTGGCACATATTCCCCAGGACAGGGCGTCTGGGGGCTCATTGAGCTTCCCGGGCCGGTATAAGATGTTGTCATTGTCGGTGTAGAGCTCGATTCTCCACCTCAATATTTTATCGTTTTTGATCTTGCCCCACTGCGTGTTATTAAACATGAATGCAACTGACCGTTGGTCCGTGAGTAGGGTGAATTGTTTACCAGCTAAGTAGTGGTGCCAGTGCTATACAGCTTCCACTATGGCTTGGGCCTCCTTTTCAACAGAGGAATGTCGAATTTCAGGGCCTTGGAGGGTTCGTGAGAAGAAGGCCACGGGTCTGCCCGCCTGGTTAAGGGTGGTGGCTAGGGCGAAGTCAGACGCATCGCTCTCCATCTGGAACGGGATGGATTCGGCTACAGCGTGCATCGTGGCCTTCGCGATGTCTGCTTTGATGCGGTCGAAGGCCAGGCAGGCCTCTGCCATCAGGGGAAAAGAGGTGGATTTGATGAGCGGACAGGCTTTATCCGCATAATTGGGGACCCACTGGGCGTAATACGAAAAGAAGCCCAGGTATCTCCTCAGTGCTTTGAGGCTGGTGGGGAGGGGGAGTTCCAGGAGGGGACACATGCGGTCGGGATCGGGACCGATGACCCCATTTTCCACAATACAGCCAAGGATGGCGAGGCGGTGTGTGCGGAATACGCACTTCACCTTATTATAGGTCAGATTTAGGAGTGTGGCGGTGTGGAGGAATTTGTGGAGGTTGGCGTCATGGTCCTGCTGATCATGGTTGCAGCTAGCGACGTTATTCAGGTACGGGAAGGTGGCCCGCAGCCCGTTCTGGTCTACCATTCAGTCCATCTCACGCTGGAAAACCGAGACCCCATTGGTGACCCCGAAGGGGACCCTAAGGAAGTGATCGAGGTGGGTGGCCGCCTCTAAGGCAGTATATTGGCAGTCCTCCGGGCGGATAGGGAGCTGGTGGTATGCAGATTTTAAGTCGATGGTGGAGGACACCTGATATTGAGCAATCTGATTAACCATGTCAGATATGCGGGGAAGGGGGTACGCGTCCAGCTGCGTGTAGCGGTTAATGGTCTGACTGTAGTCAATGACCATGCGATGTTTCTCCCCAGTTTTAACAACTACCACTTGGGCTCTCCAGGGGCTGGTACTGGCCTCAATGATCCCCTCCCCTCGGAGCCGTTGTACTTCGGACCTGATAAAAGCCCTGTCTCCAGTACTGTACCGTCTGCTTTTGGTGGCGATGGGCTTGCAATCGGGGTTGAGATTTTCAAACAGTGAGGGAGGGGCGACCTTAAGGGTCGAGAGGCTGCAGGTGGTGCGCGGTGGGCGATCTAAGAACTGCTGATTGCAAACGGAGAGCGGGAGAAAAGGCCCATTATACTCCATGGTGACGCTCTTAAGGTGACTCAGGAAATCTAGCCCCAGGAGTACGGTAGCGCAGAGTTGTGGCGGCACGAGGAGTCTGAAATTTTTGTACACTGTGCCCCGTACAGTCAGGGTCACTACGCAGTACCCGAGGACATCCACCGAGTGGGACTTTGAAGCCATGGAGATCGTTTGCTTCAATGGCTGTACTGAGGGCGTAATGACTCACTGTGTTTGGGTGAATAAAGCTCTCCGTACTCCCACAGTCAAATAAACACTTTGTAATGCGACCGTTTACCTTGATGTCCATCATGGACCTGGCGAGTTGGTAAGGCCTGGATTGGTTCAGCGTAATCAAAGCAGGCGGCACGGTAGCACAGTGGTTAGCACTGCTGCTTCACAGCTCCAGGGTCCTGGGTTCGATTCCCGGCTTGGGTCACTGTCTGTGTGGAGTTTGCACATTCTCCTCGTGTCTGTGTGGGTTTCCTCCGGGTGCTCCGGTTTCCTCCCACAGTCCAAAGATGTGCGGGTTAGGTTGATTGGCCATGCTAAAATTGCCCCTTAGTGTCCGGAGATGCGTAGGTTAGAGGGATTAGCGGGTAATATGTGTAGGGATATGGAAGTAGGGCCTGGGTGGGATTGTGGTCGGTGCAGACTTGATGGGCCGAATGGCCTGTTTCTGCACTGTAGGGTTTCTATGATTTCTATGAACCGTTGGATTTTGCGAGTAGTCGCATGCGGCTGATGGCATCCAAGATGGCGGCCCCCGTAGGTCGCACGTGGCTGATGGCGGCCCGCACAGCTCACACGCAGCTACTGGCGCCCAAGATGGCGGCCGCCGTGGGTCGCACACGGCGCTACTGGGCTTGGAGGTCGATTTTGCTCTGCATACCTTCATGTAATGGCCCTTCTTTCCACACCCGGAGCAGATCGCATCCTTCGCCGGGCAGCGTTGTCGGGGGTGCTTCCCCAGGACGCAGAAGTAGCACTTTGGGCCTCCGGAGACTGCCGCAGTGGTCGGGACATTGGTGGGACGTGGCGTGGCGTAGGTCTGCGGCTCTCCCGAGTACAGAGGTGGCAGCAGCTGCGGTGTCCATGATGCGCCCCCGTGGTCAGGGGTGTAGGCCTCGTGATTATGGAAGGCCACCTCTAATGAGTCAGCAAGCACCACAGTCTTTTGTAGGTCCAGCCCACCCTGTTCCAGCAGTCGTTGTCGGATATAGTTTGACCCGATACCCGTGACATAGGCATCTCTGATTAAGTCCTCAGTGTTTTGGACGGTTGTTATGGTCTTGCAGTTGCAGGCCCTGCCAAGTGCTCGCAACGCACGCAGGAATTTATCACCCAATTCTCCTGGCTGTTGTCTGCGAGTAGCCAGAAGTTGTCTCGCGTAGATTTCATTCGACTGTTTGTTGTACTGGCCTTTTAAAAGTTCGATCGCATCCTTGTAAGTTTCAGCATCTCTAATCATCGAGAATACTTGATCGCTTACCCGGGTGTGGAGTATGTGTAGCTTGTTGGTTTCGGTCCGGACGACGGAGGAGGAGGTGAGGAAAGTTTTGAAACAGCGCAGCCAGTGATCGAAGCTGTTAAAGGCTCCTACAGCTGGAGGGTCCAATTCGAGTTTGTCGGGTTTCATCCTGCTCCATCCCAAAACTTTTGCTAATAAAATTGATGCACCAATCAAGCAAAGACTAGTTTGTATGCAAGAACAAATAGGCTTTTATTAGCAAAAGACTTGGAGCACACCCATGCTGATGAACTGGTCCAGACTGAGGCAGGGAGGTGGGGAGCAGTCGCCTTTATACCTGGACCGGGGTGGGGGTGGGGGAAGAGGAGTCCCGGGCAGGGCCGGCAGGGACGTGTCCAGGCATGTCACACACATAGGCAATAAGTTAACAGTGGTTTACCACACCGTTTATATCTAGTTTTGCATTATTATCTGAAGAAGGGGATTACTAACCAGCTAATAAGATTCATTGGCAGAATGCAGTCCTAAAGAGCACAAGGAATCAGTGAAGAGTTAAATGGTTATTAGGCAAGCTAACACAAATAATTTACACATATATGAATGCAGTAAGTAAATCAGAACAAGTAGTTATGATTTTAAAACATATATGCTGATATTTTAAATGTATTCTTCACTTTGGCCAAGCAAAGTTACCGAAAGGCATGGTGGTAAATGTCAATAGTTTAAAGCCAGAGTTCTGGGAACCGGTTAATCAGCAGTAGTCTTATCGGGAGGATTCCTATGAGGGAATGTATTCTGCAACATTTATGAATAGATGCATTCACTGCCCAGACACAAGGATGGATGTGCCCCTGGATGCAAGAACACATATCTATTCAACTTGGCAGAGAGCTGGTGGGAAGATCCATTTTGACCATGCGATAGCATCTGCCATTACCAGGCAACAGGGATATAGTTAGAGCCAAGAAGGGAAACGACGTACGGACTAGTTGGGCGAATAAAATATCACCATGTTATTAAGTATCATATGGTTGGCCAAGGTACTTGACAGAGATTTGTATTGATGTATGACTGTTAAATCAAATTGATTTTAACCTAATGAAAGACAGAATTATTGATTAGAAAAAACTATACTTGATCTGTATTTGACTGTGTACTTCAGATCTTTCAGAGTGGTTCTGTAGCTCTATTCCCAGAGCTGTTTAACTCTTGAGGTCTCCGGTCGGTTGTACATTTGTTTCATGTAAAATACATTTGTTACATCTTTGCACAGAGATATTTGCCATGCGAGTTTTGAATTGTTTAAGACAAGACACAATTAGCCACCTTCAAATTTCTCCACAACGTTATCTTTATTTGCAAATAAATCCATTAGTTTTAGCCCAAATTCAACAGTTTAACAAAGTAGTATTCACTGGTTTCTGAAATAGAGAGGGTGTTATGTGGTCAAGTTTGACCATGCGGTCAAGTTTAAGCCCACTCGTGACACTCATAAGGACACAGATTTAAACTCGTATCAGATTTTGCTCATGGAATCTGCATTTGTATGCTGCATACAAATCTGTAGTATTTGCAGCAAGCCCAGGTTGTCACATCCCCTTGTTCCTTTCCAGTGATCTCATCTCTTTTAATATGTTGACTGAATGACTCCCATTCCTTAACTTTTAATTTCTTTACCCTTCACAAGACAGGTAGATAATAATATAGGTTAACAGTCAAAAGTCTTTGGTCAAATGTGCAGTGCAATAGCATCAAGGGCAACTGGTAAAAATATTTTGATGGTTGTTTGAAGAGAGTTTATATAAAAGCTTATTACAGTTAAAATTCAATCAAATTCAACTTTAATATCACAATTTTAAAAAATAGATTTTATCATCATTTAAAACAGTGAAATAAGTGCTCAAATTATGGTGAAATTGGTTTATATCACAATTCATTAACTTTACTGAATAACTGTTTAACTTTGTGTGGCCTTTCAGATGGCTATTATGAATAATTTTCTTATAACATTAGTCCTGATAAAGAATTTGGTTTATGCTCAGAATACGGATTACCTTGTCAGCATCATGTAGTACGTGGTGTTGGACACACCAGGCTCAGTTATCCCATCAGTTGGATGCCCAGTGTTACCCACTTTGTGCTACTCTTCATTCATGCCCTTTCCAGCTTTTGTATTTTACACAGTTCAATTCCGATCGCACCTCCCAAGGGAAACTATTGCATGTAATTCCTTTTGATGACTCTAACCATTTAAACCACCTTACTTCATGCAAGGAAGGAATCAGGTGTTTTGCACAAGGCCCGACAGAAAATCAGCCTGTTCTAGGGAAAACCAAATAGTGCCACCTTAAAAAATGAGCATGCACACAGCACCTTGGTAAATATGCCACTCCTTCTCAAATTGTTTCCAACTATCTGCAATGTTTTCATCATAGACATAGTGGGTCGATGCAGCGAAGTCATTGTGCCAGACTGCCAATTTCTGACACCATGTAAATGTTTTAGGGTCACGAATAACTGACAACAAGGACTTTCAACAAAGAGTGTTTTTTTCACGAGCTCAGCAGCTACTTCAACATTTGTGCTCTGCCCGCGTTCATGGAGATAATTCCCACGCTCCCATCATGTGACCTCTTTTGTAGCTACGTCATCACATTGTCACTTAACCACTCAGTCTACAAGAGGAATGTTTGAACAAGTTTCACGTAACATCCCATAATATCTAGCATTTCTTTGCCAAGAAGACTTGCTGCATACAGTAAGTGGTATTTGACTACTGGGGACAATACTACCACCATGCTCTGTCTTTAATTGACCCGTCTAGCACTGCGAGATATCTTCATGACCATTTTCCTAACAGCTAATCCCACAGTCTCATTGTGTAACTGTCATTCTCTACTTCATTTTTAAAAAAGTACTGACAATTTCTTTGGGAGATGTGTTATGTGATCACATAGGTAGCCTTGGGGAATTAAAATCATAACAAGATGATAAGGATCAGTAAGGCAACTATACTTCATTAAAGAAAACATTATTCCCTTTCAAACTACACAAATCTTTCCTTGCTATAAGCTTCCCTGCTGAGACACTATAGAAAACTATTTCACACCACATTTAAGATTTTGGCATCATATTGGGTGATAATGAATTCAACACAAATTATAGTAACTTACGGCCTTTGAAAAGTAAGCATTGAGACTTGTAATCCTGTTTAGGCTGATAATTTCCTTACAAGGCTTCATTAATTAAAATGAGGTCTTTCCACATTGAAATTACTACTGTAATTAGTCATTTGTATATGGTTTCATAAATCACAACAGACCGCTTAAGAAGTGCTTGCTTTTCAAATGATTAATAAAACTTGAAAAAAAGCTGCTGACAACAAGCAAATCAAGGCTGCATATAGTGACATCACTATTCCAAGCCAAAATAGAGATAATTGAGGGATTCCCTCTTCAGTCATGCCTGGCATAAACGTATTTTGAAGAAAGACTAAGCAAGGAGGAGTAAAGAGTCATTCATCACGATGTCCACAAGATCACCCGCCCCAATAGCCTCGGTATCCAAGGTCACCAGTGCAGACGTCAGATCAGCCTTCTTGAAAGTCAACCCAAGAAAAGTAACAGGCCTGGATGGGATCCTCGGACGAGCACTTAGATCCTGCACGGACCAGCTGGTGGGGGTATTCGCAGACATCTTTAACCTCTCCTTACTCCGATCTGAGGTTCCTATCTGCTTCAAGAAGATGACCATCATTCCTGAACCAAAGAAAAGCCAGGCAGAGTGCCTTAATGACTACCGCCCAATGGCTCTGACATTGATTATTCTGAAGTGCTTTGAAAGATTAGTCATGGCGCATTTCAACTCCGATCTCCCAGATTGCCTGGATCCATTACAGTTCGCCTATCGTTGCAACTCTTCCACAGCAGACACCATCCCCCTGGCCCTACACTCAACCCTGGGTCACCTGGATAACAAAGACACATGTTAGGCTCCTATTTATTGACTACAGCTCAGCCTTCAGCACCATTATTCCAACAAAATTCCTCTCCAAACTCTGTGGCCTAGGGCTCAGCAACTCCTTCTGTGACTGGATCCATAACTTCCTAGCCCATAGACCACAATCAGTAAAGATAGGCAACAACACCTCCTCCATGGTTATCCTCAACACCAGTGCCCCAAAAGGCTGTGTCCTCAGTCCCTTACTATACTCCTTATACACTTATGACTGCGTGGCCAAATTCTGCTCCAACACCATCTTCAAGTTTGCTGATGACACCACTGTAGTGGGTCGGATCTTAAACAATGACAAGATGGAGTACACGAAAGAGATTAAAAACGGAGTGAAATGGTGCAATGACAATAATCTCTCCCTCAATGCCAGTCGAATGAAGGAGCTAGTCATTGACTTCAGGAAATGTAGTGGAGGACATGTCCCTGTCTACATCATTGGTGATGAAGTGGAGATGGTCGAGAGCTTCACGTTTCTCGGTGTTTAGATCACCAACAATCTGTCCTGGTCCCTTCACACTGATGCTATGGTTAAGAAAGCCCACCAATGCCTCTATTTTCTCAGAAGGCTAAGGAAATTCAGCTTGTCCCCTACGACTTTCAGCAATTTTTATGGATGGACCATAGAAAGCATCCGTTCTGCATGTATCCTGCTCTGATCAAGATCGCAAGAAACCACAAAGGGTTGTGAACAAAGCCCATTCCATCACGCAAACCAACCTCCCATCCATTGACTCTGACTACACTTCCCACTGCCTTGGGAAAGCAGCCAGCATAGTCAAGGACCCCACACACCCCGGACATACTCTATTTCACCTTCTTCCATTGGGAAAAAGATACAAGAGTCTGTCATCAGTCTTTTGAATGGCCCTATCACATATTTAGCTGAATCTTTCTCTTTACCCTACTTGTACTAAAGCATTATATCCTGCACTCTATCCTTTCCTTCTTCCCTATGAATGCTATGTTTTGACTGTATAGAGCAATAAAAAATCAAATCAAACCCAAGTTGCATAGCTTTCTTATTTCAACTGTATCTATTCATTTATTTGTGTTGTATGCTTAGAGAATGTCTGCTCTCTACCTCCTAGTCTCTAGTGAATAAAACATAATTTCATTAGCTTTTCTGTACAACTTAGCCCACAGGTAAAAAGAGCAATAAAACAAGATAGCACATCTAATTTCTATATCCTACAATATGAATCTCATAGCAAGTCCCTTCTAGAATATATTATCTTTACAGCACCAGCAGCTCAGAAACCAACACATTCATCTAGCATTCAATTAATTAAAGTTATACTTATAACAGCAATCTCATTTAATACTCTCATCTATACCTTGCAGCATTGAGTTCTCCAAGGTCCAACTCTGACATTATCATCAAACACGGGCAATAAAGTTAATGGTTTGTGAACAGGCCATGGCTTTGTGAAGCCGAGATGGCGATTCTCCAACTGTCTCATAACTATAATTTTGACCCCTCTCTCACCTTGACATGGTTCATCTCTGATTATTCCCACCCTTTCCTCAACTTTCCTGTATCCATTTCTGGGATTTAGCTGTCAACTCGTATCTAGTACAAGCTCACTGACTCCCTTTGCTACATGATTACTCATCCTCCCACCTTCCAAATATACTCTGTTTCATTGAGATATTCTGCAACCCCACGGCATGTGCTGCAGCAGCACAGACAGCATGCCATTGGCCTGAGGCAGGATCTTCCAGTCCCGCTGCTGTCAATTCTGTTTCCCCATTGCTCACACTCCCTATTGCCAGCAGGAACAGCCAGAAAATCCTGCCCATTGTCCTAGTTTTCCATCTCAATCAGATTTGTTCTGCCACCTTCCACACAAGTGCTTCCAATACGTTTCTTCTTTTTATTTAACCAAGAATTCTCTTCCATCATTACTGAAAGAGCCCTTGACTGTCTTCATCCATTTCTTGCACACCTTCCCTCATCTGTATCCCTCCCTTCCAGAGCCAGATGAGGGTTTTCCTGGTGCCCCCCCATTCAATGGATCATCCTCCACATTTTCATCACTTCCAGCATGATGATACCACCAAATAGACCCATTCTTCCCTTTATCTTTCAGCATTTCAAAGGAACTGTTCCCTCTGGAACACACTGGTCTATTCATCAATTATCACTAAAATCTGCTCCCCTTCCAATGGGGCTTTTTTACAATGCAGACCCAGCCTTTTCACCTTCTTTCCAGTAGAATCAGTGATTTAAAAAAAAGATCATAGGATTTGGGCATTACTGGCAAAGCTTGCACTTGTTCACCCCTTATTGCCCGTAAACTCAACTGTTCAGAGGACGGTTGAGAGTCAACCAAATTACTGTAAGTCTGGAGTCATATGTCAGCCAAACTGGGAAATGATGATTGATTTTCTTCCTTTTGTAGACAATCGATAAGTTTCATGGTCACCATTTTGCTTTATATTCCAGAGTTATTAATTCTACAAATTTAATTGTTGGGATTGGAATACATATGTCTCCTGAGCATTATTAGCCTGGGCTTCTGGATTAATGACATTAAAGTTTTTTTAAAGCTTATTTGTGTCACAAGTAGACTTACATTAACACTACAATGAAGTGACTGTGAAAATCCCCATGCCTCTATGCCACAAACTTCCGCTGTAGATGTACTTCTATTTTGTTCAACTTATGCACTGTATCTGCTGCATGCAAAGCAGTCTCCTCCTACATTTGGAAGACCGAAAGAAAATTGGGCGATGATAGCTTTGCTGAACACCTCTGTTCAGTTCACAAGCTTGAAGCTGCTTACCACTAATTCATACAGATGTGGCCTGACATGCTGAATATTTCCTGCATTTTCTGTTTTACCTTTTTAATACCTATTGGTCTAAAGTGAGTACATTTTAATCGTATTTAAAAATAAAAGTAATAAACTTGATTGCAATGTCACTGAAAACTTTGCGCAAAAGTTGCACACAAAAAACATAATTAATTAAAAGATACAGGAATCCAGGGAAGGAAATGACACTGGATAAGAAACTTACTTAAAAACATTAAGAAACACAACCTGAAATAGCCTTGCTGAGTTCATTTTAATCTTGGACATTGAGTGCAATTGTTTACTAAGTAGAGGCCAGTTGATATTAAGTAACCATGAAACATTAAACCTGTAATGATTTAAACTCTACTGGTTAATCTCCACCTACCAAGTATTTAGTTTTCTTGGTTGGGACCCTCCTGACCTGAACTCCTCCCTCTCAGCGGTGTGGTGTGGCCCCTTCCCCAGCCTCCCACCTACTTCACCCTTCAATGGTGTCACTCTCGTTCCACTTTGCCTCCCAACTGATTTATTGAGTGCCTTTCGCAAACCTCACAAACATGCTTCGCTCAGGAGTTTCAATTAAGCATCTTTGTCGTCAATGTTGTGCACTTAGCAAGATTCACAAACAGAAGGAACCAGATACTGTGACTGGGGGCAAAATTGGAGTAGTGGGTGCTGCAAGACACTTTAAAGTCCCGAAATGGAGTTTGCAGCAAGGCACGCGCTTCTGCTGGGTGTCAAATTGGTGAAGAGTTAGTGGAACACTGCTAAAAATACGGAAATAGACAGAGTAGGACAATCATAACATCAGTCAGCAAGTAACACTGCTGCCATTTTAGGGCTTTAAAATCCTTAACCTTGCACAGCTGAAAAAGTGTTCAACATGCACGATTGAGAGGGAGAGTTAAAATGGAGCTATAAGGTGCCAGAATCAGAAGATGCACCTGGGCCCATGATTTCTCTCCTAGCCCTGCCTATTGGAGAAATTGAGCCCGAGACAAATACTTAACATTTAAATCCAAAAACACATGGGTATGGGAACATGTGGTGCAAATACCTTATTAATGCCAATGTTAAAAAGGTACTATTAAACATTGGATAGATAACTTACAGGAAGGCAACAGTACTGCTTAAAAAAACAATCCAATTCAACTCTTACATGGCTGTTTTTCCACAAATTGGCATACATATTCCAAAATAAGCAATGACTAAAATTAAGTAAATTTCATTATTTAAGCAGCGTGATGAGTAAAAATGTCAATGAATAAATTAAATTATTTGGTCAAGCTCCATTGAATGGTCATTTGTGAATTAAGTCGATAGTGTAGAGTTTGTTAGGCTGAATGTTGCTGAAAATTAAAAACATGCAAGGTGCTGTTTAATCTTATCCACTCACTTTATTGTGTTGTAGTACCAGCTTTATTTTAGTTAGAAACCTTTTTGACAAGCCACCCACAATACTTGAATGAAGTAGTGCTTGTTTTGACATGAGGTACTCATGTCAAAACTACTAGACAATCATCAGTGTGGCAAAACACATGGATTCAGTTTATCAGCAACAAATCCCTTCTTCTTTAAAAAAAACAATAGGATGACTAGATATTAAACTGTGTTGGCTACTTTGTTAAAATATTAAATTTCTAAAAACTACTTGTTTCATGATTACTGTTTCCAAATAGGTATGCACAAAATGTGACTATTAATATAAATGCAGTGCTCAACAGGGATTTCTGAATGCTTTCATGAATAATCTTAATTCTTATACAGACTTCAGATAGGAACAGATGCGCGTTATCACACACGAGGCTTGATGCTCAGGAAATAAAGGCTTTTATTTGCTGTAACAAGGCAGCTACTAATGATATACACGATCCCAGACTGAGGGGTCCCAGACAGAGCAGAAACCTTTATACCTCTCCCAGGAGGCGGAGCCCGACTGGGATGTACCACAATAACTATAATACAAGGTGTAACAGCCCAACCCTAACCCCAACAGCAACAAGTAGAACAACCCATCCCTAACCCCAACAGCAACATATATACATACTTGTAGTACTGGCCAGACCCTGGCTCAGTACTATCGAGTGGGAACCAACGATGGTTCACCACATTCACCCCGCCTTTGAAGACAAAGGCCGGCGGGGTACAAAAAAACAGAATAATTTGTCATCAGTCTATAAGTTCAGACGGTCAGGGGGACCGCACCGTCGTTGTGACCTCCTCAATACCGGCGATGACACCGGAGTAGGCACTTGCAGTGGCGTTCTCCCCAAGGCGATGTCCAACTGTTCCTCCACAGACTCACGGGCCGGTTGACCCGGAGGTGATGGTAATCCATGGAGTTCCGACACGCCCTGAAGTGGCGACCATCCTCTGGACTCAGGCAAGCTGTACACGGGAGTAAAAGGGTTAAGTAATGGTCCCGATGCTGCCCGCGCCATGTCCGGAGGGGAAACAAGAGTTATGGGGTTTGTAACAGGGGGTATGGGAGCGACAGGGGTTTCCACGTCCCCTGCTGGCGCCAGGTCTCGGATCGAGACCGTGTCCTCTCGCCCGTCAGGGTATGCCACATAGGCATACTGAGGGTTGGCGTGGAGGAGATGGACCTGTTCGACCAACAGGTCGGACTTGCGGGCCCTTACATGTCGCTGCAGGAGGACAGGTCCTGAGTACGTCAACCAAGACGGTAATGAGGTCCCAGAGGAAGACTTCCGAGGGAATGAAAACATCCTCTCATGGGGAGTAGCGTTGGTTGCCGTACACAGGAGTGAGCGTATGGAATGGAGCGCATCAGGGAGCACCTCTTGCCAACGGGAGACTGGAAGGCTTTTTGACTTCAACGCCAGTAAGACAGCCTTCCAGACTGTAGCATTCTCACGTTCCACCTGTCCGTTACCCCTAGGGTTGTAGCTCGTGGTTCTACTAGAGGCAATCCCATATGAGAGCAGGTATTGCCTCAAGTCATCGCTCATGAACGATGAGCCCCTGTCGCTGTGAATGTAGCTGGGGTACCCGAACAGGGTGAAAAGATCACGGAATGCCTTGATAACCGTGGCAGCGGATGTATCAGAGCAGGGAATAACAAAAGGGAATCTAGAGTACTCGTCAATGATGTTGAGGAAGTACACATTCCGATCTGTTGAGGAAAGGGGGCCCTTAAAATCGACACTCAGTCTCTCGAAGGGACGAGTGGCCTTGACTAATTGTGCCCGGTCAGGTCGGTAAAAGTGCGGTTTGCATTCCGCGCATACCCGACAGCTTCTTGTTATGGACCTGACGTCCTCCACCGAGTAGGGCAGATTGCGGGCTTTTATAAAGTGGTAGAGCCGAGTGGCCCCAGGATGGCATAGGTCATTATGGAGAGCCTGTAAACGGTCCTCCTGTATACTGGCGCATGTTCCACGCGAGAGAGCATCCGAGGGCTCATTGAGTTTCCCTGGACGATACATGATGTCATAGTTATAGGTGGAGAGTTCAATTCTCCACCGCAAGATCTTGTCGTTCTTGATCTTGCCCCTCAGCGTGTTATTAAACATGAATGCCACGGACCGCTGGTCCGTGATCAGGGTGAACCGTTTTCCCGCCAAGTAATGGCGCCAGTGCCTGACGGCCTCCACAATGGCCTGGGCCTCCTTTTCCACCGCTGAATGCCGAATTTCGGGGCCTTGGACGGTGCGGGAAAAAAAGGCGACGGGCCTGCCCACCTGGTTAAGTGTGGCGGCCAGGGCGAAATCAGATGCATCGCTCTCCACCTGAAAGGGGATGGACTCATCAACAGTGTGCATCGTAGCTTTCGCGATGTCAGCTTTTAATTTATCAAAGGCCAATCGGGCCTCTGATGTTAGGGGAAAAGAAGTGGACTTAATGAGCGGATGAGCTTTGTCCGCGTAGTTGGGAACCCACTGTGCATAATAAGAGAAGAAGCCTAAGCATCTTCTCAGTGCTTTTGCACTCGTGGGCAGGGGAAGTTCAGAGAGGGGGCGCAAACGGTCTGGATCAGGGCCAATGACCCCGTTTTCCACCACGTATCCCAGGATGGCTAAACGGCGCGTACGAAACACACACTTCTCCCTGTTGTAGGTCAGGTTCAGGCGAGATGCAGTGCGTAAGAAATTCAGGAGATTTGTGTCGTGGTCCTGCTGGTCATGGCCGCAGATGGTGACGTTATCCAGGTACGGGAAGGTAGCCCGCAGCCCGTTCTGGTCCACCATTCGGTCCATAGCACGCTGGAAGACCGAGACCCCATTGGTGACACCAAAGGGAACCCTGAGAAAGTGATACAAGCGACCATCCGCCTCAAAAGCCGTGTATTGTCAGTCCTCTGGGCGAATGGGGAGTTGGTGGTAGGCAGACTTGAGGTCTATGGTGGAGAACACCCGGTACTGCGCAATCTGATTGACCATGTCAGATATGCGCGGGAGGGGATAGGCATCCAGCTGCGTGTATCGATTAATGGTCTGACTATAGTCAATGACCATCCGGGGTTTGTTCCCACTCTTGACCACCACGGCCTGCGCTCTCCACGGACTAGCGCTAGGTTGTATGATCCTTTCCTTGAGGAGCCGCTGAACCTCAGATCGAATGAAGATCCGATCCTCAGCGCTGTAACGCCTACTCTTAGTCGCAATGGGCTTGCAGCCTGGCACAAGATTCTGGAACAGGGAGGGTGTGGTGATCTTCAGCGTTGAGAGACTACAGGCGGGGCGCGTTGGGCAATTTGGAGGCTGCTGTTCTCCCACTGAAAGCGAAGGGAGTGACCCACCGTACTGTAGGGTTACACTCCTCAAGTGGACCATGATGTTTAGTCCGAGAAGTATTGGCGCGCAAAGGTGCGGCTGCACCAGGAGCTTGAAACGCTCGTAAACTGTGCCTTGCACCGTTAAAGTTACCACGCAACTCCCTAGCACGGTGACAGACCGGGACCTTGATGCCATAGAAATTGTCTGTTTGACAGGTTGAATCCGGAGTCCACACCGCTTCACAGCGTCTGGGTGGATAAAACTCTCAGTGCTCCCGCTGTCAAACAGACAATAAATCAAGTGGTTGTTTACCTGAATGTCCATCATAGACTTGTCAAGTCTATGAGGCTTGGCCTGGTCCAGGATGATCGACGCCACCATTGGTTCATGAGCGCCACTGCAGACAGCTGAAACCGATGAGGATGACACCTGCTGGCCGTTTGCGGTCGGTGGCGACCAACATGGCCGCTCCCATAGGTCGCACGTGGGTGATGGCGCCAAACTCAGCGACCCCTGGTGGTCACACATCTCCGACTCCGTCGACCGTAATGGCGTCGTCCTGACCTCGCACGTGGATGAAACCCTCGACGATGTCGACGATGAAGAACCGGGCTCTGAGGAATCGCAGGCCGCACTGCTGTTCCGAGAAGCAGATTTAGATCGGCACACTTTCGAATAGTGCCCCTTCTTACCGCAGGCGGAGCACAACACAGCTTTAGCGGGACACTGTTGCCGAGTATGCTTCGCTCCCCCACAGAAGTAACACCGCGGGCCGCCCGGAGCTGCTGCCGTCGTCTGGCCCGAGTGTGAGCACGCCATCACGCAGCATTTCGAACCCGAGGGACAAGGAGGGATTGGCGACTGCTCCTGCCACGTTGTCTCCACGTGGTCTTCAGGATACAATACTAGGCTTTTGGAGGCCGTCTCCAGCATCTCCACTAGTTCTATTGCCTGGGTGAGGTCAACGTTACCTTTCTCCAGTAGTTTGAGTCGGATGTACGATGATCCGACTCCCGCCACAAACGCATCTCGAGCGAGGTCGTTCATATTCTGCTCTGCCGACACTGCTTTGCAGTTACATCCCCTGGCTAGCTGTAGGAGCTCGTTCGCGTATTCCTCCATCGTTTTGCCGGACTGCCGTCGTCGAGTGGCTAAGAGGTAACGAGCGTGTATTTCGTTGGGCGGTTTAATATAACGCTTCTTAAGAAGCTCGAGGGCCTTTGTGTAGTCGGTGGCCGCACGGATCGCGAGGTAGACAGTGTCGCTTACCCTCGCATGGAGGACCCGGAGTCTGTCATCATCTGTGGTGACCGCTGCGGAGGCTGCCAGGTAGTCCTCAAAACATTTCTACCAGTGGTCGAAGGTGTTAGAGGCGCCCACCGCACGTGGATCTAGTGTAAGGTGTTCAGGCTTCAGTATCTGCTCCATACTCTTTTTTTTTTCTTCGACGAGAGTTTATTTACAGCAAATAAAATTGATGCGTGTTATCACACACGAGGCTTGATGCTCAGGAAATAAAGGCTTTTATTTGCTGTAACAAGGCAGCTACTAATTATATACACGATCCCAGACTGATGGGTCCCAGACAGTGCAGAGACCTTTATACCTCTCCCAGGAGGCGGAGCCCGACTGGGATGTACCACAATAACTATAATACAAGATGTAATAGCCCAACCCTAACCCCAACAGCAACAAGTAGAACAATCCAACCCTAACCCCAACAGCAACATATATACATACTTGTAGTACTGGCCAGACCCTGGCTCAGTACTATCTAGTGGGAACCAACGATGGTTCACCACAGGAACCTTCAGCTGCTTGGCTTAATAATTGATCAACAAACGACAAAAATTAACAGGACAAATTTAGGAACATAGGAAAGAGACATAGGTTATTCAGCCACGATTCCGTCCCATCATGGCTGACCTGCAGACTAGCTTCATTTGCCCAGCTTGTTGCCATAGTCCTTAATGCTCTGAACAAATAAGAATCCAGCAATGTCATTTCTGAAATCTTCAACTGGCCTAGCCTCAATAGTTTTTCGGGGGAGTGTTCAACATTTCCATTACTCTTCTGTAAGAGGTGCTTTGCGACATCATCCCAGAATCCCACCCATTCTAATGTTAAAGGTTATGGCCCCTTATTCTAGATTCCCCATCAGAAGAAATAGTTTCTCTATCTATCCTATCAAATCATCTAATCATCTTAAACACCCCAATTAGATTAATCTTCAATACTTAGAAGTATACAAGCCTAGTCTATCTAATCTTCCCTTACAATTTAGACCAACTCCTAGTATTTTCCTGATGATTCTGCACTGTACCCCCTTCAAGGCCTGTGGTGTGGTGCCCAGAAATGAACACATTTCTCGAGATCAGGCTTCTCTAACCCTTGGCTTCATTATGGACTCGAAACCTCTCTTACGTGGCCCCTGGAGCCACCGTTCAAAATGCAAGTAAGACAGATCAATGAAGTTTACAATTCGGCAAGTAGTGGCTCCATCAATCATTGCCCGCTCCTCTCCAGTGTTTGCTGTCAATAGGCTCACTAGGGGTGGGAAAGAAACAGGCTGCGGCTGGAGGAGCAGCAAGCACCGGCGCCTGAGCATGTGGAGGGAAAGGAGAGGATTTCAGGAGGGGGAGTGAGAGAGAGAGAGAGAGAGAGAGAGAGTCAACATGTGGGCAGCGCAAGTGCTATAGTTGGGGAGAAACATTACTGGCATCTATGGGGGTGGGGGGGGGGCAAAGAGTCACTACTGGGTCCTGTGGGGGCAGAGACATTGCTGGGTTCCGTGCGTGGTGAGAGACGCCGCCAAGGTCCATGGGATAAAGCAGTACTGTTGGGGCATGTGGGGAGATAGATGCTGACAGGACACCTGGGGCAAACAGAGAGGCTGCCAGGACCCATGGGGGAGACAGACGCTGCCAGGACCCATGGGCGATTGAGAGACTGCCAGGATCCATGGGGGAGAGGGATGCTGCCAGGACCAATAGGTAATTGAGAGACGGCCAGGGTCCATGAGGGATTGAGAGACTGCCAGGACCCCTAGGGGATTGAGAGACTGCCAGGACCCCTCGGGGATTGAGAGACTGCCAGGACCCCTAGGGGATTGAGAGACTGCCAGGACCCCTAGGGGATTGAGAGACTGCCAGGACCCCTAGGGGATTGAGAGACTGCCGGCGGGGGGCGGGGGGGGGGGGGGGGGGGGGGGGGGCGGTGTGAAAAGAGTGTAAAAAACTGCCGGGGCCTGTGGGGAAGAGAGAAAAGCTGTCGGGGCCTGTAGGGAGGAAATATTTGCAGGGGTCCATGTAGAAGTGGGGGGAAGAAAATGACTGACTGAGGGACCCAGGAGAGCGAGTGAGGCTAAGTGAATGAGCACACTACACTACGCAGGACACACACCCTTTCACCGTCTCACATTTTAATGATCATCTTTATGAATTTTTTTAAAATAATCAATTTATTGCTTTGACATTGTTTGATTTTGGCTCAGCAAGTTGTTTCATTCAATCATACCTCCATTTAAAAACAACTAATTCATGTTTCATGTTGTGCCAAACCTTGGACTGAGTGCTTGTCTGGCGAGTGAGATTGGTGGACCTGGAAACAACCGCCTTGGCTGCTTCCACCCGCGAACATCGGTGTGATACCATGCTGGCTGGACAAATAAAGGCGAGTAGTATCAATCCGACAGGCACCTGGAGCTGGCTCTCCAGAGGGTGGCTTGCGAGATTGGAATGGTGTTGCAGGTAAAGGATGGACTAATGAATGCACTCATTTATATTCAGGAGAAAAGCAGGCATAATGCACTGGAGCGCACAGAAAAGAGCAGTCGGGTGACCAATATCCTGATCCCATCTCGGTTTGAGGTGGATGCCCTGGTCATGGAAAGAGAGCAAGGAGAAGATCCACAGGTCTGAGAGAGGCAGAGCTTTCGGAGGATGGTAAGAGTGCAGTGGACAGATGAGAGAATGGGGGAGTGTGCAAGAAGAAGCATTGTGGCATCTCCAAAGAGAAGTTCAAATTCTGAGCACCCATCACTTGGCCACTCTCAGTGCGATGTCCATTTTTGCAAGTGACCATTGTCCCTGCACAGACATTGAGTGATGAGGCTCTTTACTGACAAATTGTGTTTCTCCCTCGGAAGCACCAGCCTCGCAGCACATGTCTGATCCGAAGGAGCCTCTGTAGTTGTCTATCAGGTGGCAGATGCTGGATGTCCATTCGGATGCGCAGGAAGATCCCCGAGGGTCTGCATACCATAGTATCTGTCATTGAGGAATGCATGTGATGTTTGAGCACTACATTGACCCTGGGCACCAAATGAGCGCACAGCCTCCTCCATTGAGAAAATGATGACACTCATGGAAGAGGCATCTCTAGGAACAGAATGAGGGATTCCTGGGATCTGCAAGTCCAGCAGTGACTTCCACGAGGTTGCTGCAAATGTGACAGATAGGTGAGGCACTTAGTCACCCTGCTAGGTGCCCATCCATCAATACTATTTTAGGTTGAAACAATTAAACTAAACTAAACAAACCCATTCATCAATGGGGAGTAGGAAATTCCAGACATATCTCATGCTGGTAGATGAGCTGCCTGTCATCTCGGAGGACTCATTTCATGAAGCTCCAACCCTCTGCCAGCAACTGGAACTTCTTCTGAGGCTGTAGTCACAGAGGTGTGTCATGGGTCACATGCTCCATGGCGGAGCTTACTCAGGCCCCACTGGCCAGAGGAAAACTGCCAAGGTAATCAGACCCAACATGACAGCAGATTCAGCAATCTGCCTTCAATGCTGCTGTCAGCGAGGAGTGGGATTGGGGGAAGGTGGTTTAAGACGTTGAGGTGGTGGTGGTGGGGTGGGGAGTTGAAAGAGAAAGGTCAGGCTGCATCCTCAATTTGTTCCTGCTCCCACGCACATATAACAAAAGGCTGACAAAAGGCTGACTCCCAGTGGCAAGGGCTACATACCGGTAACTCAGATAACTCAATGTGTATTTTTTTCTCTATTTCACCATTGCAATGAAATTTTCTGACATCACCCATACCAGGTCAGGAACTCGTCCACCCAAAACAGGAGTAACTACAACAGGAATCATCCTTGCTTCCAACTGACAGGCATTCAGGTCAACAAAGCAGCAAACGGCATGATTCAGAGAAGGGTTTAATTAATTAATCAGAAGCAAAGAATAAAAATAAATCCTGAAGGAGGAATGCGAGGGAGTTCACTGGGGATGAACACGGGACATGTAGGAACATGGAGATGAACAGAGGGTCAAAGAAGGACCTGCAAAGATGTAACTGGAGCTATAAAACATCACCGCAAGTTAGTTATACAACAGTAAAAGGAGAGTGGAGAGATGGAAACAAAGTAGAATTTGAGGATTAGCCCAAGAAGTTAGGACATTAAATGAAATGAAAATAATGATCACTATGCTTGCCCTCAGTAGTAATTTCTAAGTAGAACTATCAGCATAAATAATCTGAAAGCAAGAGTCGGACTAAAAGGGCTTAAAACACATGATTTTCCACGAATACTAATAGTTGCTTCTTTGGAGTAGAGAGAGAAAGCCAAGAGAGCAGATATGTGAAGCAATACTGGTCATTTTTGAGAGAGTCCATTCATCTTCACTGGAGCCGAAGGCTGCTTATGTTCCTTAAATTTAGCACTCTCGATCATGCTGCCAGCCTGGCGTCCAACCTGCTGTCCCGAATTAGACAGCAAATATGGAGATGGCCTCAGAATTTGACATCTTGTGTAAGATTGCATCAGAGGGCATATGCCTGGTACAAAGTGGCATGGTGGCACAGCGGTTAGCACTGCTGCCTCACAGCTCCAGGGACCTGGGTTCAACTCCTGGCTTGGATCACTGCGTGTGTGGAGTTTGCACATTCTCCCTGTGCCTGAGTGGGTTTCTTCCAGGTGATCCGGTTTCCTCTCATAGTCCAAAGGTGCGAGAGTTAGGTTGATTGGTCATGCTAAATTGCCCCTTAGTGTCCCAGGATGTGTAGGCTAGAGGGATTAGTAGGGTAAATGTGTGGGGTTGTAGGGATAGGTCCTGGGGTGGGCTTGTTGTCAGTGCAGACTTGATGGGCCAAATGGCGTCCTTCTGCACTGTAGGGTTTCTATGATTCTATTAATTGGGCTTAGGACCCACACGTGGTCCCAATTCCCAATATAAAATAATTTACGGCACAGAAGGGGCCCATTCAGTCCACCATCTCTTTGCTGAACCTTCCAGTAATCATTTCACGAGTACCATCAGTTACATTATAGCCTTCAAGAAGTTCCTCTTTAAATTTGACCAATTGAGTGAGGAACAACAAACTTCTATTTCAGGATCATATCACCATTACACAGCAAACAGATTCACAATTTAAATCCTATTGGCATTTAAATATGAATATAACCCTCCAACTCATTTTCTATCCTGAGAATTGAAAACCAATTACCTCCCCAGCCTCTGCGTCCAACCACTTAGTCTACCTCAGAAAATATTGATGTAGAAACTGTGTCACAATACAACAATCTTTTCTCAGATTCAAAATTTGAAAGGAAAATTGCTTTTCGGTGGTCTTACTTTCAAAAATCTAAGAAAAATCTATGATTTTCTGTTTCCATGGAAACTATTGGAGCAGTTGTGATTTTTTTGAGCTGTAATAATCCATAACTCTATCGAGTTTCTGATTACAACTCTACAGGGTTTGCTGGACCTAGACTGAGATTGATAATCAGGTTTTCAAAATACTCATTAAAGAAAACTATCGAAATGCTAATTATTACCACACTCATTGGCCTAAACCAAGATAAACACATTATACCAATGTTTTAAGTAGCCTCCCCCTACATCTCCAGCTTCCTTTATTTAAAAAAGTGCATAGTTATTTTGTCAAGGATGAAAATTGTGAAATAATAATTTGGTTCACATGGGAATCAAAAGTAGGCACCTATTGTGTTTAAGAATTTGTCATACCATGTTTATAAGAAAATTAATCCACCATTTTATTAATTCTGATTTCAACCTATTCTATCATTTTGTATTGAATTCCTTGAGGGTCGTTTGTACATTTTGTTTTGATTATTTACTGCTGGATATCCTCAGTTTATTTTCCTCAGTGGACAAGCTCTTCAGCTCTGTTTCTCTCCGCACACCCTCTTTCATGGCCTTGCCCCCTCCAGTGCTGCAGTTATCATACTAATGGCAGCAATTCCCACTTCAGTACTCAAGGATAATGTGCTCAATGCTGCAAGGATCGGATTTCCTAAACTTTAAAGGCATTACCTGCCGATTCCATAAATCTGAGCATGTGCAATATCCCTTAAGGAGCTGGGAGCAGAAACTAGCATCATGAGAGAGGAAATGACCCTGTCATATTGCTGAGGATAGGTTTCTCCAGCGAGACTCTTGACTTACAGTCTGAGTGGGATCTTAAGACAGTTATGGCAGGTGAGAGAGGAGATGATCTGTGTGATGCGGAGTAATGAAAGCAACCTTGCAGACAGATGCACATATGTTTGATGGGCAGCATCTGCTATGCCCTCCTGACAATATCAGCAGGAGGCCCCAATCATGTACGTGATGGAGTCTCATTTGAATATTTAGGGAGAATTATCAAAATTATTTGCATTCATAATTGACATATTTTCCAATGGGGGCACAGGAATTCCAGTGGGCAACCACCACTGAACACTGCCTGCATTCTATAAAAATTAGGCCCATCTGAGGGATCAAAATCCTCCCTTCACATTCTCATCCAAATCCCTCTCGATAGGCCGGACTGAATCTGCCCCCACCACATTTCCAGTCAGTGTATCCAGATTGTAACCAACTGCTTCCGTTCAAAAGGCTCCTTATGTCACCTTTGGTTCCTCTGCCAATCACTTTAACTCCATGCTGTCTAGCTGTCACTATGGGAACGGTTTTTCTTCAACCCAAGAAACCTGCTCAAGGCAAATAATTCTCTTCTCTAAGGAGAACAATCCCAGCTGCTTAAATCCATGGAATGTGAGCCCAAATTATATTCCTTCATTCCAGAGTAACACTTGAACACACAAGATAAGAATGCTCCTGAACCAACAGACACTACCAACTATATCAGTTAAGAAAGATGCAGCACCCACAATGTTAATAAAAAGATGAAAAAGTGGGTAATTGGCACACTCTTCGCTTTCTGCCATTCCTATGCATGTTCTTCAGTCATTGGAAGGGCCATAAAAATGAGGCTCTTCTCTCTCCCTGGGAATGAACCAAGGCAGAGGCCTCGATTAAACCTTTATAACCAACCAATAGGAGACAATTAAAACCTCTAACCTCCACCCTTCTGGAAGATGATGCAAGGCTTCCCGCAATACTTTCCTGTAACCAGCCACAAAGTCCATTTGCTGCCTCTCCATCTCAGGATACTAAGGGCAACTTATAAAACTCTCACTGCTGCCCCTTCCAAGGTAGGCCAATAAAAATCAAATTGTCACTTGGCTCAGTTCCATGTTGAAATCCTATTGTTGAAATCAAATCAAAAGGAAAGTAAAAGAGAAAAATGCTGCTTGATGATTATTTTCCACTATTATTCAATGCAGGTCTGTAAAGTAAAAAGTAAGGTTTATTTATTAGTCACAAGCAAGGCTTACATTAACACTGCAATGAAGTTACTGTGAAATTCCCCTAGTTGCCACACTCTAGCACCTGTTTGGGTCAATGCACCTAACCAGCATGTCTTTCAGACTGTGGGGGGAAAACGGAGCACCCGGAGAAAACCCACGCAGACATGGGGAGAACGTGCAAACTCCACACAGTGACCCAAGCCGGGAATCGAACCCAGGTCCCTGGCGCTGTGAGGCAGCAGTGCTAACCACTGTGCAACCGTGCCACCCGGTTTTCAGTTGCATCTCTTCCCCTCTATTCAAACATTGATCTTTCCAAATCACCTTGGCATTTACATATCTGACCTATAACATGTTAGATATTGAAAGCTAGTAGTTGTACACCATTTCCAAAAATCTTTAGTCTATCTTCAATTAATCTATTATGTGAGGAATGGGTTGAGGCCATGCAAAAGCTTATTAAATACCTGATCTGCCAATGCATCAGGTGCAACAAGCAACATCCTTCACTATGATTCCATTAGTTTGCTGGGTATTCCATGCAGTCGAAGCCTGGAATTAATATCACAACAATTTCTCTGGCAAACAAAAAACTAAAGGAATTGCAGAACTCAAACAAAATTGGCCTGCAGAATGTGAGCTTATATTTGCTTTAAACTTTAAATACTTCTTTGCATCTCACTGAGCATTTCCAATTAAGTTGATTTCAGCTTGTCAAGCTGTCACAGGCACTGGATTTGAAGGACCACAAGTTCATCATGTATTAATAAAAGTTCCAATCCTCTTCAAATCCCTCAATAAAATAAATCGTGAAATCCTTTCTCTCATTTATTACTGAGCTGGTGAGAGATTCCATCACACAGGATCAAATAAAAATATAGCTTTCTTCAGAAAAGCTGTTTTTTTAAAACTTTCTTTAAACATCATTTAAGTATAATAATGTCAGTTTCAATGATTAATATTTCAAATCAAAAAATCTGACTGTACTCCGGGTTTGACTGCCACATCAATCCCCAGTTCTCTCAATTTGATAATGTATGTTGTGCAATCTCTACAACAGTCCAAGTGGAAAATAAAATCTCAAGGCTTTTGTAACTCCCATTCTTTTGCAATGCTACACATATTGCAGGTGGATAGGAGCTCCAGATGTGGAAAGAGTGGGCTATATCTATGGCAAAAAGAATTTAGAAAAATGTTTATGCAAGTTCCCTCTAATAATTTCCTCTGTAAACTGTGCAACGGCACAGCAAACCAAAAGTCCCTGCAAAGTTGGCCCCTTTTAAGGCATAGTGTGGGTGAGTAAAAACATATAAAAAGGCCATACACTTAAACAGGTAACCTGTGCACACAGATGGAGTGGAGGGACACTTCTTGCAACAGGAAAGTGAGATGTTGTTTGATTCATACCTGGAACATGCTCTCTTCCACCGGGAAAAAGATACAAAAGTCTGAGGACATGTACCAACCGACTCAAAAACAGCTTCTTCCCTGTTACCATCAGACGTCTGAATGGACCTACCTCGCTCTAAGTTGATCTTTCTCTATACCCTAGCTATGACTGTAACACTACATTCTCCACTCTCCCCTTTCCTTCCCTATGTACGGTATATTTTGTCTGTATAGCGCACAAGGAACAATACTTTTCACACAGGGCCGGATTTAGGCATAAGCTAAACAAGCTACAACTTAGGGCCTCACAATCCGCAGGGCCTCTCAAAATTTCCGCATTTTTTTTGAGGTGTTTTAAAATTACATGTGGCTTTTTATGTGTTCTGTAGTTTTTGAAATGGCTTGTGTAGCAAATTTTTGTGTGTAGTTTTAAAATGGCAAAATGATAAACATGTAATCAGTAAATGCATTCATTTGAAAATAATTTGTATTTTTCACTTTAAATACCTTGCTATTAAATAATTAAAAGGCATAATTATGTTTTCAATTTTTTTGTGGTGACCCAAGGTCCTGTTTTGGTACGCACATTTGTGAGACCTTTTGGTGTAACTTTTTAAACAAGGAGCCTCCAAGCTTTATGTAGCTTAGGGCCTCACCAAGTATAAATCCGGCACTGACTGTATACTAATACATGTGATAATAAAAAATCAAATCACGTGTGGTTTTAAATTGTGCAAAATAACACATAAACTTCTTGCATAATCGTTTCTTACTTGCATTTTTCTCGTTTCACCTCACATCTCTCCCAAAAGTACTTTGAGTAAAGTCAAGACATACTTGGGCACGATGGAAATCATAGGTTTTGGGGACAGCGTGGGAAATGGAGTTGGTGTAGAAGATCAGCCTTGATCTTACTGACTGGCAAAGTTGGGTTGAGGGATGTTATGGTGTATACATGTTCCTATTTCTTTCATGGGATACCCTTCACACCTTTATTTTGCAGACATTAATTATCAAATGTGGCTGACAACCAGGACAAGGTCTCTTTTGTTAACAGGATCTGCAATAACCTAGCGAAGGCCTCTCCATCCTAAATTGGGGGAGATGGTGGCATAATGGTAATGTCACTGGAAGCAATCCAGAGTGTGGAGATGCTGGCATTGGACTAGGGTAAACACAGCAAGAAGTCTCACAACACTAGGTTAGAAAACTAGTGGCTTTTGCTACCAAATAAACCTGTTGAACTTTAACCTGGTGTTGTGAGACTTCTTACACCAATCCAAAGGCCAGGGCTAACATTCTAGAGACAAGAGTTAAAATCCCGACACAGCAACAGGTGGGATTTCAATTCAATTAATAAATCGGGAATATAAAGCTGCTCTCAGTAATGATGACCGTGACAACTAACATCAATTGTTTAAAAACCTGACACACTAATGCCTGTTAGGGAAGGAAATTTGCCATCCTTACATAGTCTGAATCACAGCAATGTGGTTGACTCTTAATGTCCTCAAATGGCCGAGCAAGCCATTCAGTTCAAGGACAATTAGGATGGGCAACAAATGCTGGCCATACCTGCAACGCTCACATCCCATGAATGAATAAAGAAAAAAGTGATATTTGCTTCGTATGGCTGCCGACAGTGTGTGAAATATAGGATCCTCTTTATTCTTCAACTGACACATCATTCGCATTTTCTAATACTCCGACCATTCCCTAAAACCCCATTATGACATTGTAGCTCATAGTCAGAGAGTATGTAAGGCAAACTTAAGCCAGAGGTCAACAAGGACCGAGCAGTATACAATTTTTTGTCCTTTATAAAGCTTATTATTATGGGATCACTTGCAGGGGAGAAAGGCTCCTTAAAATGTCACAAAGTGCAATTCTTCAGAAGTGAGCGTGATTGCAAAAATATCTGGCAGTTTGTCAGGGATACCATCATTCAATGAATGAAGGACCCAACAGAATAGGTAATTTTAATTGCTCTTTGCCTAACACTAACTATTTTGTTAGGCAATGAGCAAGTAAAATTACCTACTGACTACTTTGTTGGAATAAATTAACTTCACGGATTAATAGTAAACAGAAATCTAATACAGGCCGTCGCTTCAGTGAAGTCCTCAGCAAGTGACAAATGGTTAAAGGTGCCATCCTTTAGATAGACATTAAACCTGTTCAGATGGAAATTAAATATCTAATGGCATGTTTCATAGAGAAACCAGGAATTTGTTCAGTAATCTATTAACATTCCTCTCTCAATCAATACCAGTAAAACCTGTATGACTAGTCAATCATCTCATTTGTGATGCCCTACATTTCAGGAGAGAAGAGATAAGTTTTTTTGTTCCACAAGCTGGAACAAAGGGTAATTGTCATTTCAGAGTTTATTTGATTCCGAGTCCACAATTGGCACTGTAAAAGAATCATGATTTGACATTGCACCTGACATTTCTGGCTTGAAATGAGTTGTTTTTGTAACTGTGGTCATGGTGTGCAATTCCACCTCATCCTCCTGGAATGCTCTTCAGCTTTTGTCCCAACTGAAAGTTCAATTTTCCTCCAATTGCTTCCCCAGCTCAGCAAGACTGCTCTCACTTGCTTCCATCCTATTCTTCTCTACCCCCAACCCCCACCCCATCCATCTACATGTTACCTCATAACAATATCACTTGTAGACATGGGATCATTTTTGACACGTATGCATTTGACTATTTCTCCATCACATTCATTGGTCCTTTCTTCTCTGATATCTAATCTTGGATGAGCCTTAATTTTCACCAGTTAAGCACTGGAAGATCAAAATCAATGGCACAGGTCCATGCCCCTCATTTGTCCACTATCTCAATCTGAACCAAACTGCTCACAGCCTAAATATTCTGTTTGATTTTGATGAGAGTTTTTGACCTTGTATGCTTTCCATTACAAATACCAATTTTCCCTTTTGCTACATGCTCTGTCCCCCCAAGTGCTGTTGAAATACTTACACATTTCTTTGCCACCTCCAGATTTTCTTACATTAATGCTATCCTCGCTGGCCTCTCGTTCTACACCCTTCATAGACCTCAGCGCATCTGATATTCTATTGCATACCAAAGGCCAGCACTGATCATTTATGTCATCGCGGGAGCCTACTGATTCACTGTAGTTAAATGTTTCAAATTAAAATTCTTGTCTTTGTGCTTAAATCCCAGTACTTCCTTCTTTTGTAATCTCCTCCAGCCCTTGAGTTTCTATTCTTCTGATTTGGCCCCTTGGGTTCTCTCACCTCTATTTGCCGAATCATCAGCAGTCATAAATTCAGGAGTCCAGGCTCCATTGTTCAAATGTCTTTTGTCCAGTCCTCTTTTAGGACTGTCTTAAAAACCAATCCCTTCTCCTTTAAAGCCCACTGTTTTGATCAAGCTTTCAGTTATCCTTCATTCTTCCACTTCAATTTTTCTTTCCTTGAAGCCTCAATAATATACCTTTGAATATTTTGCTACATGTATGCAACTTACTTTATAATCATTGAGGGCTGTGTTGAAGCTGGATCTCTTGTCCTTATGCTCATAGCACCATCGTTTGGCAATTTAGAATTGCCACTAAAACAGTCTTACCTTGCATATTTGAGGCACAAGTTGGTTATTGTTAATCTTGTCTTTGTGCTCCTGAAAATGTCTTGATTTGGAACTGCAAGCCATATAGTATTGAAGTATTAGTGGTCACTTGTCCCTGTTCTAGCACCTATTGTCTAGAGATTGGCTTATGGCTACTTATTTTTGTACTCATGAGGTTGTCTTTACTGATTCACTAGGTCAGCATCATGCCTGTCAAGCTAACTGATTGGGAATGCAGGAAATAATATGGTGAAACAGCAACTGGGTTAGAAAGGTGGCAGACATGCTGCAGATGCACTTACTTCTGGGTTACCTCTGAACTACGAGGGATTCCCTCAACACCTGACTCCCAGCACATCGGCAAATTAAAATCCATCTTACAGGTTGTAGGGCTCGGAATACATCCTAACAAACAATGCATTGTGGTCTTCTGAGGGCTAATTATTTAGAATCTTATTTGAAGCATCAATCCATCTCATTAAAAATGGATATTATTGTTTTAAATAATTGTTGGGATTCGAAGAAGCTCAGAGAAGGTTCACTGGGCTGATTCCTGTGTTGAAGGGATTGCCTTATGAGGAAATGTTGAGCAAGTTTGCCTATTATTACAGTTTAGAAGAATGAGAAATGGTCTTATTGACAGGGTAATTGCTGAACAATGTTTCCTCATCGGTTGGGGGGGGGAAGAGGGGGGGCTAATGTAGAACTGGAGGCACAGGGTGGGATTTTGGATCCGTCCTTGCTCAGCCTTTCCATGGTCAGCCCCTCGCCCATTCCAATTCCCATGGCGGGCGGAATGATAAAATTCTGGCCTTAGTTTCAAAATAAAGAGTCTCCCATTTAAACCAGAGATGAGGTGGAATTCTCTTTCATAGAGAGCAGTGGAGGCTGGATCACTGAATATATTCAAGACCGAGTTAGACAGATTTTTGATTGACAAGGGAGTCAAGAGTTATGGGGGGCAGGCAAGAATGTGGAGTTAAGGCCACAATTAAGATCAGCCATGACCTTATTGAATTGTGGACCAGAATCAATCGGTGAATGACCTATTCATGTCCCATTTCTTAGGTTCTTATAAAGACAAAAAGTAGAAAAGTTAATGAGGTCTCTCATATCTGCCACAGACTCCAAATTTCCAAGTGAATCCATTGATAGGCAAAACTGAGCATGATGTTTAAGCAACTTGAGCTCCACAAAACTTATAATCTAAAGATACTCAGCTAAATTAAGGTTAGAAAATTGGGGGTTGAAAGACTCCATGGTTTAAATCTGCTTGTTTTGTAAGTGAATTATGAAAACAATACTTATTGCAGCCTACATACTGATTTGAGTACAGCATTTAATTACTACTGCTACCAGTAGTACTACTTTGCAGCCCTGGTCTCTTGTTCTACTGTTTAATTTATAACATTCTGGATTAACCTTTTCAATACCGTTTATCTTCTTTTATATTTAAGATCCCCTGTCAGATAACTCTTTCCAAGATGTAACGTCCACTGCTACCCATGTATAACATGATTAATAACACCTCCACGTTATCACTTTTTTGTAAGTCGAAAATTAAGCAGGGAGCTGATAGCAGGAATGCAAACTTTTGAAAATATCTCAACAAAAAGCTCAGAAACCAAATTAGCAGCAGTAAACACAAATTATGTCCTTACCACTATCATGGGATCTTCCTACTCCTTCCCAATGATGGCACATCCAACCACCTTCCCTTCAGCAGCATTTCAGTTTTAAGAAAATCTACAATATATCCTCCCTCTCAGCCACCTATACTTTTGATATTTGATGGCATCTGTGTATTGCAATCCAGTGAATCTGCCATTGGGTGCCTACCAAGTGTCCTTCATGGGATGTACATTACCTCATGAGTGGTAGCCAATCAGATTGATGAGCAAAAGAACCTGCTGGGATCATGTGTCAAGTTTAAACCAAAGTGTCACTAACAGTTTTGAATTATTAGTTAAACTTCGCACAAACTATAAAAATGAAAATAAGAGTCAGGTCAAGTCGCTGATTTTAAAAGCAACCCAAGGCTTTTGAGGACTCAGTCTGGAGATTACTATTAAAATAAATGGTGATATTTTTTCAAAATATAAATGTGCAGCCAATCTTAAACTTAATCAGTTGCATTTTATTGCGCACTTGGGAGTTCTGAATTAAACCTCTCTTAACAAAATGGCAGTGCAAAGTCAGGCACCAATTTCAACTGGAAACCTAATTTGGTAACATAAACATTTAATAAAGTATTATAAATGCCTAATTTTTTCTGATAAAAGTCACGAATTGTTGCTCATCTAATCCAATTCATTTAACCAAAAATATTATTTCAATATTCAGTCGGAGTCTTGGCCAAGGCAAAACTGTGGACTCTCATAAATAACATAAAGGCGGCACATTTCAAAACATGTCAACACAGTAGTCATAAAATGCATTTACTGTCATATATATTCAGTCTGTGGATCAGCCAAATGCATTTGTGCCTGTTAAATGTTTTCATATTCCCAAATTTGCAATATGTTCTGATCAAGCCTGTGACTTTTGTGGTTTGAATTGCATTTGGATTCTAATGAACTTACTCTTGCAGTGTAACCCCTAGCCCATAATCCAAACAGCAATTTATATTAATGCTCAAAATTACTCAGCTAACTATGCTGAAAATATTACTTCCAACAACTGTAAACAGTTATGTGCCGACACTGAAGGAAAAGCAATAGCTTCTTTAAGTGACAATTCACAAATCTCAAACAATTTAAAATCTACACGCATAGTTAATGCAACAGTCTTTATCTATTACTGCACAATAATTTATTATTTATTATGGAGGTTGTATAAATTTTAGCTGAGTTTAAGAAAACCTCATGTTAGGTCCCATTCATGATATGCTTAATTGGCTGTCAAGCATTTTGGGAACTCCTGAAGATGAATAGCACTGGAAAACACGAGGCTACTTGCCCTCTAAAATACAATGAGCTTCTGACTCACTTCATCTAAAGAGATACCATTTGTGACATCTGGAGTACTTTTTCTTTTCCCTTTCTTTAATGAAATAAAGAACCCCATCCCATTGAAACCTGCTGACTTTATTATTAAACATTGTAGTTGAGAAAAACAACCATCCATGTTAGAAGGACTTACCAACATTTTAATGAAGTCATTTATCATCACAAGACAGCAAGGACTTTCCAAGTTATTCAAGAAAAGTTTGCGGTTTTTAAACTAAGATTTTCTTGAATTCAGAATTAATGATCGCTTATTGAAAGCTAATTCTGTCTGTAAATATAGACAAATTGCAACCTCTGCAGTATATTCTGATATTCAAAGCATGATTCTAAGTAATTTGATTTTTACAATGTAGCATGCATTATTGTCCAACAGTAATCTTTTAACCATCCAGTTGCAGTGGGCCTCATGAATTCTCACGTTTCCCTGGGCCAATTGTTCATTTATCACTTGTTTGTTCAATCATCAAGATGGGTATATTAACCCATTGTTTGATTTAGCAGCTCCTAGACATTTAACCACAGCTGGAAATATTATGACACTCGCAAGAAAATCCATCTAATATTATTCAATCACATCCAAACCTTCACAATGTGCCTTTGGTCTACCTGGAATCTGCAATGAATCATTTACTTCTCCATGCTATCTGTGGAGCAGAAGGGGCAACTGTGGATTCAGAGAGAATTATTTCACAGAATCATGGAATTGTTGTGGCACAGGAGGAAGCTGTTTTTCCAATCGTATCTACACTGCTCTCCTAACAACCACTATGACTTGTAGCCTTACCAAAGCCCTATACAATAGTAAGACACCCTTATTTTTGTTCTCTCATTCCTTTGCACTAAAGGCTAACATGCCTTTGCCTTCCTACTTGCTTGCTGTACCTGCATGCTGACTTTCTGTTCCTTGCATGAGAACACCAAAGTTACTATGAATATTAATATCCAGAATTGTCATGCCTTTTACAAAATATTCTGCTTTTCTGTTAGTATCAAAGTAAATAACCTCAAACCCCATCTGTCACCTTATTGCCCACTGAATCTGTCTATGCTACGCTGCAACCTTTTTTGTATCCTTCTCAGTTTGCATCCCCACCTGGTTTTGTATCACCAGCAAACCTAGGAACGATACGATGAAACGCTGTTTAAGTCATTATTATGGAGTGGTAATAGCCAAAACCCTGGCATTGATTATTGCAGCCTACCAACTTGAAAATGGCCTGTTTATCTTGACCATAGATCAAACAAATTTGATCTTTGAAGCCTTGAAAAATTCCTTCAAAAATGGAGATCAACGTATACCCCAAGTATAAAAATGTGAGCGGTTGCAATTTCAAAATCCAATCACCATCCACAAAGAGTGGTCATGTCTTAAACTCCTGCGCATCTTCACAATAGAGCTCATATCACCTGCTTGGTACTTTCTGCTTCCTGTCCATTAACCAATCTCCTTCCATCACCCCCAACTCCATGTACTTTATCTTGTCCTTTAGCCTTTTAGGTGGAATCTTGCACCTTTCCCTCTGGCGAGTTTGCTGGCAGAGGGATGGTTAGTCAGAAGGGAGGGTGCTGGTATGGACACCACCACTTTTCCAATTCCATCCCGATTAAATCCATGGTGGGAAGGCCAGTGGACAGCCTTTCTACTCCATTGCCAATTGAGACTCTTAAGTGGTAAATCAAGCCATTTAAGGGCATGATGCTACCAATTCTGTTATCACTCCAGCAATGGTTCCTCCTGTGGCCTAATGGTCCTTCCCCCAACATCCACTCTCTGACCCCTTCCATCATCATGCGCCTCACGGTCTGGGATCTAGTGACAATGTTAGGCCTCAGATGGGTGTCATCCAGCAGTAATCACTACCTCCCCAGTGGTGCTCCCATTCAATTGGGGCTGATGGCCACTTATTGGCCAGCAGCTCTTGGCAGGTGGGACCTCCATGTCAGAACCCTTAATCATGCCAGTGGCCTGCCAATTGCTTGAGTGGAACAAGGTGGTGTGAAAAGTTCCTGAAAAGCAACAGAAGGGTCATACTGGCACTTCAGCCAATGGCCAAGATGCTCGGCACTCGACATGTGACACTGTTTTGAATGCCCTGTGAATGTTGCATCTACTGGTTCTCATTTATCTACCCTACTTGTAACATTCTCAAACTCAAAAATATTTGCAAACATTTTCCCTTTCGTTAAAATCATTTATCCAAAAATACTGTCTTTCTCAGTGTATGAGACTACCTTCATAACAAATTCCAAACTTTTCCCAATGACTGATGCCTGTAGTTCCCGGTTTTCTCTCTCCTTTTTTTGAATAGCTGTGCTACACATTTACAAATTTCCAATCCACTGGAATCCAATTCTAGAATCTAGGGAATTTTGGGAAATCATAACCAGCCCATTTGTTATTTCTGCAGCTCGAAAATGGAAGAAAATATGGGTGTTGTCACAGAACAAATGAATAGACCATAAAAGGAAAGATTCGGGATCATCAAATCAAAGTTGGTAACACATTTCCAAAATGCTACATCAAAGAACAATAGGATGACAATCAGGTTGCCTTATGTCCCTGAATTGAGAAAAAGTAATTTAAAACCATAGGATCTCTTTATTCTTTCACAGGAGGCAAAAGATGGCCAGGCCAGCATTTATGCCCCATACCCAATTATCCTCAAGGAGGTGATGGTGAGCTGCCAGAGATGGTGGTTTCTGGGATATTTTCTGTAAGGTATGATTCCATGAGTGTGACTATGTCAGGCTGTTATTTGATTAGTCTGCAGGATGGAAGTTAGTAAGGAAAACATTTTTTAAAATTATTTATTAGTCACAAGTAGGCTTACATTCACACCGCAATGAAGTTACTGTGAAAATCCCCTAGTCGCCACATTCCAGCGCCTGTTCAGTTACACTGAGGGAGAATTTAGCATGGCCAATTCACCTAACCTGCACATCTTTGAACTGTGGGAGGAAACCAGGGCACCCAGACGAAACTCACGCAAACTCCACACAGACAGTGACCCAAGCCGGGAATCGAACCTGGGTCCCTGGCACTATGAGGCAGCAATGCTAACCACTGTGCCACCCCAGGCGGCAGGTCGACAGGGCTGAGTGTTCCATTGTCGTTTCCGATGCCTAGGTTGATGCCGTGGTCCGTTGGTTTCATTCCATATTGACATTGCTGTAACAGTTTGGTACAACTGAGTGGTTTGCATTTCAGAGGACATTTAGGTGTCAAATTGCTGTAGATCTGGAATCACTTGGCGACAGGCTATGTAAGAATGGCAGATTTCTTTCCCTGAAGGACACTAATGAACCAGATGGGTTTTTAAGATATTTGACAATGGTTTCATGGTCACCATTACCGAGACTAGCTTTTAATAACAGATTTAGAATTTAATTAAATTCCACCAGCTGCCATAGTGGGATTTGAACCCATGTCCCCACAGCATTCCACAGGCCTGTGGATTACCAGCCCATTGACAAAATTAAGGATGTAGGCCACCAGGTCCTAGGTATTTGTCAGCTTTTCGTCCCTCAAATTTCTCCAATACCTTTTCTCTGCTGATGTTAATTATTTTAATTTCTTCATTTCCATTAGTGCCCAGGTTACCCTCTACTTCTGGTATTAATTTGTGTCTGACACTGTGAAGGCAAACAAACTGTTAACTCAGTGTCTTGCATTTCTTCATTTCCCATGATGATGTCTCCTGTCTCTGCCTCAAAGGAACTAATGTTTACTTTAGCTATTCTCCTTTGTATGTTGTTGTAAAAGCTCTTATAATCTTTTGTTTTTATGTTCCTCAGTCATTTATTCTCATATTTTTCCCCTTTTTATAAACTTCTGGTCACCCTTTGCTGTTTTCCTCAGGTATCCGACCATTCTTTGCTACATTATATGTCACTATCCTTAACTTCCGTATAATCCAGAGATGGATTATTCTTGCTGTTAATAGAATGTATTTTTATTGAACATTTTGAATTGTTTCTTTCAATGTTTTCGACTGTTTATTTACCACTATACTTTTCAGTCTATTTACCCAATCATTCTTAGTCAGCTCTCCCCTCAGACCAAGTAATTGTCTTTTTTTTAAGTTTAAGGTTCTTGTTTGGGATTAGAATCAGTAGCATTCAAACTTAATGTGGAATTTAATTGCAATATGATCGCGTTGTCATGTCGGAGCAATTTGATCATTCCACTGATACATGGCCAATTCGTTTAAATGGCGAATCCTTCATAGAGTTTTTTTGCACAGTGGCACATGATAATTTAATGGAGTCAACTTGCTTGTGGCCTGTGTGGAAACTTTCGCATAGTTCAGAGGAAATGTTGGTTGTAAATGGACAAGCAGCATGCTCACCTATTTCTGGGTGTAATGCTGTTTAAATGTGCAATATAGAACCCTGATTTTCAGGTGCATATAGGTGTCAGCATGCGCCATGCAGGCTCCACCTATTTGACTTGGGTGGTGTGTGGCCTATCTAGAAACTCAAATAGATCACTGCTGGCCACTGTAGAACAGACCCAGAGATTATAGTGAAATGATTTTTTTGGTGCGAAGAGAACGCCCTGTGTCTCACAAACATACTGTACCCACTGCCAGCCTGGGCTTGACCGCCTCAGAGACGAGCACCTCACCACCTGCATCCTCAGAACATGCCAGCTCTGCAGAGAATCCGCCCAAAGTCTAGCCCATCCTTGACCAGTGAGCTGCAGAGACACCCACTTGTTGCGACATTCATACAAGACCTCATGACAAAAATGCACAAGATTCCTCGACACGCCATGGTTGCTCGTCCAACTTTGGTTTCAACTGGGCCCTGCAAGGATTCTTTTCATTTATTAACACTCATCCAGTTTATAGTCCGAAAGTTACAAAAGGCGGCATTAGTGTGTGAACCTTAACTGTTTCTTTTTCCCCCCAGTGGAATCAAGAAGAAAATATGGAGAAATTTAAATGAAATACATTAATTGATGTTTTAAATGCAGCTTTCTAATAAATATTAATCACTTTTATCAATAATGCATCAAGTTAATTGCTTTTTCTTGATCTTGGAGTACTGAGAGGCTGAATAAGCAGGTTAATTGAGAAAAAGTGGCCAGCGTGTTTTATTACACAGGTGTTAGATCTGGATCAGTAATCTTAAATAGGAGCCATGCCACGTAATTCAAATATAGGGTTTTTCCAGCTTATATACTTGATAGGTTATTCTTTTGAGCTTCCAGAAGTATTCCAATCTCGCATTCAGATTTTGAAAAGTATTTCTCAACCTAGTTTGTAAACAAATGCTTGGTTCATTGTAATTCACAGAAATAAGAACCGGAAGATGGACAGCGGCAAATCCCCATGCAAACATTAATGTTCAGGTACCTTACGCCTGATCCGATTGTTAGTGCAATTTATTGCAGGAATTATTTCAATTTTCTAGAGAAAGATTATAGCTATAAATATGTTGTCATTACTTCTGTTCACTTACCCATTTGTCATTGAATAAATACCTTTTAATAATCTAAGCAATGATCTAGTGAACTTCACTGAAGCATCTTCCAAGGTGAATAAAGATTACGAATAAAGATAACTAATAAGGCAAATATAGTAAAAATGGTTCCCTGAGTCTGCTACAAATTGCCAGGAGGGGGGGGGGGGGGGTGAGAGAAGCAAACAGCAGGGGGAATTTACTCACCACCCAATCGACATGCCTCCCTATCTTTTCAAAGAAACCCTTTCAAAAACAGCCTTCACACCCTGACCCGCCCACCACTGCTGAGCATTTCTCACCCACCTCTTTGTAAGCATGCCTGACTTGGAGCCACAAAATCCAGTTCAATGTCAGTGCTGATCTCCTAGGAATTTCAGTGTACAGTGAAAAAAACCAGCACAAACAAGTCAATATTGGCATAAATAATCGAGGCCCAAAAGAGGCCCAAATGCTTACACAAGGACTGACTTAAAAAAGGAATATGATCTAAGAATTCAGCCTGCCCCATTACTTGGTAAATCCATTCTACAGAATAAGGAAGGGGATTACTAAAACCTTCCAACCTAACATCATAACATCACGACAGTTACTCCAGCGTTCAAGATAGCCCAGCACAAACTTCTCAGGTCTACTCGGGTTGGACTATATATATGGCCTTGGCACACTCACCTATTTCCTGAGAACAAAATGAATAATCATTACCTTAAAAAGACAATTTTCAAATTACCTACTGAGATGGTCCAAGTGGTGAAAGAAATTCACCATTTTAAATGCTAAATTGTTTTAGGAAAATAAGTATGCTTTGTCTTAATCTCATGATGACCACTGTGTATTAATTATTTCTTGTGAAAATGAATTGTCAGATAACACTTGGTTCTTACTCTATCAGATATGCTGGACTAGTCTTGATTAGAATGGCGGGGGGAGGGGGGGTGGAGGCAGCTGGGGGGCAGGGAACATGTCAAGTCATGATGCTCAAGACATCTCGAGCTGTGAGACAGCTTTGATGGTCTTTTCCAGCCTGCCAATTTCATATGTTCCTAGTCATTTTAAGCTATGGCAGACTTGTTACCACAGCAACTAAGTGTCTTGGAGTAGCGGAAACCTCCTGTCAGTTTTGACGCGCCGTTGTTTGCACAGGTCAGTTACACAAACCTCATGAAACATTATTTGGTTTTGATCAGCCAACTGGATTGTTCATGTTTTCCCCCAGAACTGACCTAGATTCTGCAAGAGGAATATCAGCTGCTTAAAATGGGACACAAGAGAAGTTACCAAGAAAGATTGCCTTTGGAATGAGAATGAATGACAGAGTTTTACAGGAATGAAAAACGGACTGCCTATTCCTCAAATCAATCCAGTCACGATAAGAACACAGAATTATACATGAATTAGGAGAGAGAAACAAATGTATTTCAAAGAGTAAGCATTGGTTAATAACAATAATGCGAATTGAACATTGACAGTATCTTAAATACACACATTTCATTTAATCAGCTGAGTACTATACTTTCTAACAATTTCACTTTGCAACTGGAAATCTTTCTATTTAATTCAGATTACCCAGAATGCAGCAGTTTTGATTCTGAATAAATGATAACAGTAGTTTGATTTTACATATCCAAATGATGCCATTTTTACTACATCATAATTTCTCAAAAGGTAAAGATAATATCAAACTAATGATAATATTTTATATAGACACACAAACTCAAAATTTGCAGCATGAGAATGAATGATTAAAAATTTTAACAATGCAATTTTCATATGAGGATAAATGAGACAGCCTAAACATTTAAGAACTAGGAGCAGGAGTAGGCAGATTAGCCCCTCGAACCTGCTCCGCCGTTCAGTACGATCATGGCTGATCTTGTCTCAGCCTCAATTCCACTTTCCTGCCCGTTCTCCATAACCCTTCAACTCCATATTAATGAAAAACCTATCTATCCCCTCCTTCAATTGACTCAATGTCCCAGCATTCACCACACTCTGGAGTAGTGAATTCCACAGATTCACCATCCTTTGAGAGAAGTAGTTTTCCCTCATCTCTGTTTTAAATCTGCTATTCCTTATCCTAAAAATATGACCCCTTGTTCTAGATTGACCCACAATTGGAAGCATCCACTCTATGTCTACTTTGCCAATACCCTTTATCAGCTTATACACCTCAATTAGATCTCCTCTCATTCTTTTAAACTCTAGGGAGTTTAGGTCTAAAATGTTCAATCCTCCTTCATAAGACAAACTCTTTGGGCAGGATTTTCCGGCTGCGCTCACCCCAAGGCCGGAAAATCCCGCCCGAGGTCAATGGACCTTTGTATGGTCTGTGTCCTGTCTGCTACAATTCCCGTGGTGGAAGGGTCGGGACAATTCTGCCCTTCGTCTCTGGAATCAATTTGGTGAACCTCCTCTGAACTGCCTCTAATGCCATGACATCCTTCCTCAAAGAAGATAATCAAAACTGTACACAGTACTCCATGTGTGGTCTCACCAATCCCTTGTATAATTGCAGCAACACTTCCTTACTTTTATACCCTATTCCTTTAGCTATAAAACGCCAAAATTTCATTTGCTTTCCTTATTATCTGTTGTACCCGAACACCAATTTTCTGAAACACATGCACAAAGACACCCAGATCCTTCTGCACCGAAGCACTTCAAAGTCTCTCTCCGTTGAGGTAATAAGTTGCCTTTCCATTTTTCCGACTAAAATTAGATAACCTCACACTTTTCCACATTAAACTTTATATGCCACATTCTGGCCCACTCACCTAACCGATCCACATCTATTTGTAAATTTCTTATTCACCTACTGCAACTTACGACCCTACCTATTTTAGTGTCATCTGCAAATTTGGCTATAGTGCCTTCTATCACTGTATCCAAGACATTGTAAACAGTTGGGACCCGAGGACCAAACCCTGTTGCACACCACTATTTACGCTTTGCCAACCAGAAAAAGATTCATTTATCCCAACTTTCTGCCTTCTATCAGTTAGCCAGTCTTCTATCCAAGCTCATGAATTACCTCTAATCCGATGTAATCTTACCTTCTGTGCGGCACCTTATCAAACAATTTCCTGAACTCCAGATATACTACATCTACAGGATCTCTATTATCCACTTGGCTTGTTACATCTTTGAATAACATGAGCAAATTAGTCAAACTCTATTTACCCTTCATAAAACCACGCTGACTCTGATGGATTGTACTTTGACTTCCCAAATGTCCTGTTGTTATTATTACTTGCTTAATAATGGATTCTAACAATTTCCCAACAACAGATGTTAAACTAACTGGTCTATAATTTCCTACCTTCTGCCTCCCTCCCTTTGTAAATAAGGGCATTGTATTAGGATTTTCCAATCCGCTGGAACTTTACCCACATCCAGGGAATTTTGAAAGATTATAACCAATGAATCCACTATCTCCACTGCTACTTAATTATTCTAAGTTCCTCTCTATTTCCTCTGCATTACCTGTTACTTTTGGATGGTTCTAGTGTCCTCCACCGTAAAATCTGAGGCAAAATACTGATTTAGTATCTCCGCCATTTCTGTGTTTCACTTCATCTTATCCTCTTTAGCTACTCTTTTCCCTTTTACATATTTATAGAAGCTTTTGCTATCCTTTTTATACTTTTTGCTAGTTTTCTTTTCATCATTTATCTTGACTCTTTTTATTACTTTTTAGTAACCATTTGTTGATCTTTAAATGTTTCTCAATCCTCCAGCCTGACACTGGCCTTTGCAACATGATATGCCTGAGTTTTTGTCCTTACGTTGTCTTTAACTTCCTTGCTTAACCATGGATGTTTTCCCCCCCTCTTACAATCTTTCTTCCTCTCTGGAATATATTTTAGTTGGGAGGAATTGAATATCCCCTTAAACAATTGCCACTGCTCATCAACTGCCGCATCTTTTAGATTCCTGCCCAGTCCACAAGGCCAAGCCTGTCCTCGTGCCTCCACAATTCCTTTGTTTAACTCCAAAATATGAGTGCGGGACTCCAGTTTCTCACCCTCAAACTGAATTTTGGAAATTCAGTCATACTATGATCACTCTTTCCCAGAGAATCCTTTACTATGAGGTCACTAATTAATTCCCATTTATTACACAATATTAAATCCAGAATAGTCAGCTCTCTGGTTCCACAACATTCTCTAATACATTCAACAAACTCTCCCTCGAGACTACCCTTGCCAATTTGATTAATCCAGTCAAATGTGCATATTAAAATCAGCCATGATTATTGCTGTAACTTTCTTACTAGCCCCCAGTATTTCCTAGTTAATGCTGAGCCCCATTGTGGAAGTACAGACATCACACCACCCCCACCCTGTCCCCAATCTCCTTGACAGCTGCAACCCCCGATCGCCGTCTCTCCGTCCCCCACCCGCCCCCCCAAATGATCACTGGCCCCGATCCTCCCCCAGCTGATCACTGGCCCCAATTCCATGCCCCCAGCCAATCATTGGCCTCAATCCCATCCCTCCCATGCCCCTCATCCCCAGCCGATTGCTGGGCTCGATTCCCCACCCAGCCAATCCCCAATGCAGAATACACCCTCCACCTCCCCGTCATGGCTTTGACCCCTCCCCTTAGGTCCCACCCCATTGACACTGCCCACTGGGCAGTGCCAGAGTGCCAGGCTGGCACTATCCATGGGGCACAGCCCCATCTTGCCCCCAACCCCACAAGGAGCTTCAAAGGCCTCTGGTCCCCATCGGCAGGTCAAATCATAGAATAGAATTATAGTAACCCTACAGTACAGAAAGAGGCCATTCGGCCCATCGAGTCTGCACCGACCACAATCCCACCCAGACCCTAACCCCATATCCCTACATATTGTACCCACTAATCCCTCTAACCTACGCATCTCAGGACACTAAGGGGCAATTTTAGCATGGCCAATCAACCTAACCCGCACATCTTTGGACTGTGGGAGGAAACCGGAGCACCTGGAGGAAACCCATGCAGACACAAGGAGAATGTGCAAACTCCACAGTGACAGTGACCCAAGCCGGGAATCGAACCCATGTCCCTGGAGCTGTGAAGCAGCAGTGCTAACCACTGTGCTACCGTGCCGCCCACATCATCATGTCAGGTCCACGTTGGTGGGAAGCATACATGATCTCGCCGGTAAGGACCTCCACCAGTGAGGTTGTTAAGGCAAGTGAGCCTGTACAATTGTGTTTTGGACTCACTAATAATATTAAAATTAACAAACGAATATTCAAATCAGTCTTGCGCCCTTCCTAGGCATGAGGCTGATTATGCCTGCTGAATACGCGAGAAGCAAGAAACCGGGTGGGATTTTTCGCCTCTCGCCCAATCTTATCAGTTCACCACACTAATTGACTGGCATCACAAGCCAGTAAGATCGCCCCAAAGCCTTTAAGTTTGTTCTATTATTAAATTTCCCTACTCTTACATAATTCCTTGTTACAAAATGATGTTCAGCCGCTGTGTCCCATCCTTTTATTTTCTGGTAACAATCCACCTCATCACTAACCTGCGCTCCTACCTTCCCCTTTTAGAAAATCAAAATTATTTTCCATGCAACTAAACGCTCCCCCCTCTTTATTTGAGTAGAACCAACATACCAGGAAAAGACTGCAACTAATGGTGGATGGATATAGTCTTTCCAACTTTCCCTCTATATGTTTGTAAATCACAGTTTACAATTAAAAAAATATATAAAATGTATAACTTATATAAGTTATAAGTCAGAGAGTTGAAGCTCCAATATATTTCAATAGGGGCACCAAAACATCATATCACTATTGAGCAAAAATAAACTCAAAACGTACAACTGACAAAATTATTTACATAAAAGCATTTGTTTCATTCCCAGAATAAGGCAGCAGCCTGTAGTAGTGTTTATCTGACAGCCATTACAAGAAAAAAAAATGAAGACAATCTGCCTGAAGGTTCTTGAAGTTTGATCTGTTTAGGATCAGATAGCGGACAGGCTTGATTTTCATAAAGTAAATGAACAGTTTTGATTTTCATAAAGTAAATTCCTTTTAAAAGTTATTGAATACAGAGATCAACAACACAAGAGAACAGTGCATGGTGGAGTGCAGTCAATAGCAGCATGCCATCGTTTTAAGGCGATCCAGCCTCAGTTTACTCCGGTCTGGAATTGAACACACACAGCTCTGATGTACTCATGCTTTCTATCCATGCATATGTGTTCACGTGCGTCTAGAATTGACAAATGAATGCATAAAGGCCAGGATTTTCTGCTCCCATTTTTGTCAGACGGGTTTAGTGATGGGAGTGGAAAATCAGTGGCAGGGGGCAGTGCGCAGGCAATGCCAGGGGAAGTATTAAGGGCAGTGGGTGTTCCAAAAATGAACCCCTTTGCATTGAGGCGGTCTTTAAAAATGTCACCCCAGTCTTCGAGGGACTAAGTTGCTGGCTCAATCAGAGCCAGCCCCATCATCGTTACATAATGGGACCTGCCCCTTTATGTTTTGCACATTAATTCCGGGACAAGATGGCAGAGAAAGCTGCCATTGCTGTCAGCGGCTTCAATGCTGCTTTTCCTGCCCATTGTCAGCATTTGCCAAATTCCAGGAAAATTCTACAAAATTTCTTCTGAGCGAGTGATGCCTTCATTGATTGCAGATTGGAAAACAGCAAATGTGACACCACTGTTTAAAAAAGGAGGTAGACAAAAGGCAGGTAACTATAGGCCGGTTAGCTTAACGTCTTTAGTAGGGAAAATGAACATAGAACATAGAAAGCCACAGCACAAACAGGCCCTTCGGCCCACAAGTTGCGCCGATCACATCCCCACCTCTAGGCCTATCTATAGCCCTCAATCCCATTAAATCCCATGTACTCATCCAGAAGTCTCTTAAAAGACCCCAACGAGTTTGCCTCCACCACCACCGACGTCAGCCGATTCCACTCACCCACCACCCTCTGAGTGAAAAACTTACCCCTGACATCTCCTCTGTACCTACCCCCCAGCACCTTAAACCTGTGTCCTCTCGTAGCAACCATTTCAGCCCTTGGAAATAGCCTCCGAGAGTCTACCCTATCCAGACCTCTCAACATCTTGTAAACCTCTATCAGGTCACCTCTCATCCTTCGTCTCTCCAGGGAGAAGAGACCAAGCTCCCTCAACCTATCCTCATAAGGCATGCCCCCCAATCCAGGCAACATCCTTGTAAATCTCCTCTGCACCCTTTCAATGGCTTCAACATCTTTCCTGTAATGAGGTGACCAGAACTGCGCGCAGTACTCCAAGTGGGGTTTAACCAGGGTCCTATAAAGCTGCAGCATTATCTCCCGACTCCTAAACTCAATCCCTCGATTAATGAAGGCCAGTACGCCGTACGCCTTCTTGACCGCATCCTCCACCTGCGAGGCCGATTTAAGAGTCCTATGGACCCGGACCCCAAGGTCCTTCTGATCCTCTACACTGCTAAGAATGGTACCCTTCATATTATACTGCTGCTTCATCCCATTGGATCTGCCAAAATGGATCACCACACACTTATCCGGGTTGAAGTCCATCTGCCACTTCTCCGCCCAGTCTTGCATTCTATCTATGTCTCGCTGCAACTTCTGACATCCCTCCAAACTATCCACAACACCACCTACCTTGGTGTCGTCAGCAAACTTACCAACCCATCCCTCCACTTCCTCATCCAGGTCATTTATGACAAGGGTCCCAGAACAGATCCCTGGGGCACTCCACTGGTTACTGACCTCCATGCAGAGAAAGACCCCTCCACAGCCACTCTCTGCCTTCTGCAGGCAAGCCAGTTCTGGATACACAAGGCAACAGCCCCTTGGATCCCATGCCCTCTCACTTTCTCAAGAAGTCTTGCATGGGGGACCTTATCGAACGCCTTGCTGAAGTCCATATAGACCACATCCACCGCTCTTCCTTCGTCAATGTGTTTGGTCACATTTTCAAAGAACTCAACCAGGCTCGTAAGGCACGACCTGCCCTTGACAAAGCCGTGCTGACTACTTTTGATCATACTAAACTTCTCTAGATGATCATAAATCCTGTCTCTCAGGATCCTCTCCATCAACTTACCAACCACTGAGGTTAGACTCACCGGTCGGTAATTTCCCGGGCTGTCCCTGTTCCCTTTCTTGAATATAGGGACCACATCTGCAATCCTCCAATCCTTGAATCTATCATCAAGGAAGAAATAGCGAGACATCTGGATATAAATTGTCCCATTGGTAAGACGCAACATGGAGTCAGGTCATGTTTTTGACTAATTTGGTGGAATTCTTTCAGAGCATTACATGTGCAGTGGACAATGGGGAACCAATGTGGATGTGGTGTATCTGGATTTCCAGAAGGCATTTGACAAGGTGCCGCACCAAAGACTGCTACATACGATAAAGGTGCATAGTGTTACAGGTAATGTATTAGCATGGATAGAGGATTGGTTAACTAACAGAAAGCAAAGAGTGGGGATAAATGGGTGTTTTTCTGGTTGGCGATCAGTGTGCCTCAGGGATCAGTGTTGGGACCGCAATTGTTTATGATTTACATAGATGATTTGGAGTTGGGGACCAAGTGTGGTCTGTCAAAATTTGCAGATGACACTAAGATGGGTGGAAGGGCAAAGTGTGCAGAGGACGCTGAAAGTCTGCAAAGGGATATAGATAATCTAAGTAGGTGAGTGGGCGAGGGTCTGGCAGATGGAGTACAATGTTGGTAAATGTGAGGTCATGCATTTTGGTAGGAATAACAGCAAAATGGACTATTATTTAAATGGTAAAAAATTGCAGCATGCTGCTGTGCAGAGGGACCTGGGTGTCCTTGTGCAGGAATCTCAAGGAGTTGGGGTTTGCAGGTACAGCAGGTAATTCAGAAGGCAAATGGAATTTTGTCCTTCATTGCGAGAGGGATGGAGGTTAAAAACAGTGAGATTATGTTGCAGCTGCGTAAGGTGCTGGTGAGGCCACACCTGGAGTACTGTGCACAGTTTTGGTCTCCTTACTTGAGAAAGGATATACTGGCTCTGGAGGGGGTGCAGAGGAGATTCACTAGGTTGATTCCGGAGTTGAGAGGGTTGGCTTTTGAGAAAAGACTGAGGAGACTGGGGCTATACTCATTGGAATTCAGAAGAGTGAGGGAAGTTGTTTCCACTGGCAGGTGAAACTAGAACTAGGGGGCATAGCCTCAAAATAAGGGGAAGCAGATTTAGGACCGAGTTGAGGAGGAACTTCTTCACACAAAGGGTTGTGAATCTGTGGAATTCCCTGCCCAGTGAAGCAGTTGAGGCTACCTCATTAAATGTTTTTAAGGCAAGGATAGAGAAATTTTTGAATAGTAAAGGAATTAAGGGTTATGGTGAGCGGGCAGGTAAGTGGAGCTGAGTCCACAAAAAGATCAGCCATGATCTTATTGAATGGCGGAGGAGGCTCGAGGGGCCAGATCGCTACTCCTGCTCCTAGTTCTTATGTTCTTTTGTTCATATCATTATAACACACATGACATGTAGCACAGGAGACAGAGGGTTTAAATTAGATGGCATGTGAAAACAGGTACCGGGATCACAATGTGCAATTAGCCTGCCGCCATTGATTGAAATGCACATCAACTTTGCACTCTCTGCTCATTCGAATGATTTCTGTGTGTAGCATTTGCCAACCACATGCATCACCGGAGCATCAGTGAAAGCAATATTGCAATAATTAAAGCTCACCTGCACCTGTTAAAGCAGCAATATTAAAAGCACACCTGCATTCTGGCTGCAGCAGGTGCTGCCAGTTGTGCAGTAAGTCAATCTGAAGATGGACATGTGGATAGAAGAGCAGGGTGATGTGTTTCCGTCCTTGGCCTTTTGCAATGTTCTAGTAAACCCCAACACAAACTGGAGGAATGGCACCTCATCTTCCGACTGGGCACTTTACAGCCTTCCGGATTGAACATTGAGTTCAATAACTTCAGAGCATGAACTCTCCCCTCCACCTCCACCCCATTTCCATTTAAGTTATTTTATTTCTTCCGTTCAACCATTATTTTATCAATTTTTATCACTTCTTATTCTTACTTCTATTTTTCCACTTCTCCAATCGCACTCTCCATCTTGACCCCAACCCCTATGCCCTAGCCCTCCTTCAGGGCAACTGCCACTTTCCTCAGGTAGACCTTTAACAATCTGGTAACAAATATATAGACCAAATATTAACCATATTAAAGAAGCATTTTTCCAATTCACAGCAACCAACTTGGCAATTGAAAAAATGCACATCTGATGTTCAGCCATCATGTTCCACAACATTTCAGTTAAAATTAGTTTCTAAAGCAGTCATTTAAAAACAAGGTTCCTTCAAGAATTTGTGGCTCTTCATCTGTTCTGCCACTCACACATTTCAATCTCTTTGTAGACTCTTTTAGCACCTCAGACTTCATCATTTCCATTGTCCAATTACAGCAACCACCAACCCCCTCCCCCCCCACCCCCGTCCCACCACAGTATAAATCTTGTCTGATTTTCTTTGCTTTCAGCTCTGACAAAGCATTGGCTCTATTCTGCTGAGATTTTCCAGCATTTTCTATTTTTCTGTCTGAAAATAAATTGTTTTTTCTCAGAAATCTTGAAATCATTTAAAAAAAACTTTCAGCACCTGCACACCAGCACCACTCCCTTTAGACTTTAGCAACTCTAATTTACAGGAAGCACCAAAGCACTTAAGAATTGCAACAGCATTCAGAAGAAATCAACCAACAACTAACCAATAAGCAGCTGATGGGATTTTCACAGTAACTTTGTGTTAATGGAAGCCTGCTTGTGACATTAATAATAAATAAAATTAACAATGCTGATGACAGCCCTTTTTTGCTTGGAAACACGTTCAGCTGCACAAAGGCTGGTGATGGGATTGGCTCAGGGGTAATGGCAGCGTGAGTGTCAGCATTGCACGCTGGTCACCATCGGCATACCTGCTTTGCATTCTACCAAGCTGCTGGTATAGTAACATCCTTACCAAACTGGTATTCACCCAATTTCCACAAGAAATGTGAGCATGCACATAAGGCACCATTGTTGTCCCCAAATGGCACCTGTAGCAACCAATGGGTTCTACTGAGCTCAATTTTACACCCCAATGTGAATGGGTGAGGTGAGATGAGTATGAAGGAAAAAACACAAGAAAAGAGAATGAAAGAATCAAAAGAGAAATTGAAATGAGAATGGTAGATTTTATCCTCTTTGTCAACCTATCTAATCTATTTTATCATAGTATCTAGCTGCAACCTTCCTTGTCTGTCCCTTAATTGGTTACCTTCCACCTTTCTCTAAAAAAAAATTTTCCTTCTGATTTAAAGTGATATTTCTATGTCAGTTTATGAGTTTCTCGTTATCAGTCCCATCTCTTTATCTCTTTCTTGTATTCACAGGAATCTCAAATACTTCCCAGTCAAGTAACTTATGTTTGAAGCATCACATCTCAGATCTTAAAAAAAATAGCATTGATGGCCCTAGTTTCAGGTCTGCAGGAGGTTGACCACACAACAATTAACATTCTACTTACCACCAGCTTGTTTTTAGGTAGCACAGAAACTCCTTCACATTATTAAAAGCCTGAATTTGCAATGCATCTTGTTTGTCTTATAATTTTAACCATCTGGTGTTATTCAACAGCACAACTAATACACAATTATATTTATTTGTTTCACTTGCCTACTGTTCAACTGAAGATCTATTATCTTCACAATTTATCTTCCCAGCATTCATTCTCCATTTATAATCCAAACTTGCCTGATTTACCTTTTCAAGTATCTGTTGTAATCTCTCCCTTGTATCTGCAATCAGGACAGTACCAGCAGCATACCTCTGGTTGTTTACCAATTTTCCATTAATCCTGAACGCAATGTCTGAGTCAAACAGACAGTCTCTTCTAATGAATTCAGATTGGGTGATATAACACGTCCTTGTCTCGTTCCTCTTCTGACCTTTGTCTATTTTGTTAATTCATTATCAGCTATTACTGCTGCTGCTCATTGCCTATTTCATGTGATTGACAATGTCGGCAGATATCCATAGATGTTGCTCTTCTGGTAGGTTGTGACTTGTCTTTATTCGTTCATCACTCAAGCTCACAGCCAGGATGTTTTTGTCCAGCCGTCTAAAATGCATTCTCCCTTTTAACGTGAAAAGCAAGAGAATGTAGAAGTTGAATCTGATAATGGTAAACTACCTTGCCAATTTAAGTTGGTGTACAGATATGAACTTATACAGCATTTCAATTCTGATTAACTCCAATTGAAAAGGGGGGGTGGGTGGAAACTCACAAAATAATTACAGCAACTTTTGACAAGTTACGAGGAGGAATGCTAAAATAAAAGCAAAATATTGCGATGCTGGTAATCTGAAATAGAGAAAATGCTGGAAAAACTCAGCGGGTCTGGCATCGTCTGTGAACACAGTAAGAAGTTTAACAACACCAGGTTAAAGTCCAACAGGTTTATTTGGTAGCAAAAGCCACACAAGCTTTCGGAGCTCTAAGCCCCTTCTTCAGGTGAGTGGGAATTCGTCTGTGACGACAGAAATAGAAGTAACAGGGGCGATTTTGAGCCTGTGTTGGCAGTCAGTGAGAATGGCGGTGCGGGCGAAAAATTCTGCAGGAATCGCAAAACATGATTCTCTCCAGGCAGATCGCAATTTCTAATTTTCCAACCCCTGCTCCCCCCCCCCTCCCGCTGGAGGAGGAGTAACGCGAAGCATGCAGGAGCCTCAGAACTCATTTAAGTACATTAGCATGTCAATAACCAACACACATTGGAACTCTTCCCCCTCCCCGAACTCAGGCAGCTCTCACCCTCCGGGTGTAAAATGCTCAGTGGCCACCCGAGAGAACACGGGTGGTCCCTGAACATATTCAACTTGGGGCTGGAGGTGAGGCTTAGTCTCACAATCTCAGGGGGAGTGGTCACACACAGGCCTTACCTTCCCTTCATATTGGGATGCCACTTGGTTGAAGGGAGTGCTTGCCATGCCCTTCTTGTTGGGCTTGTGTCCAAATCATCACTGAGTGAGTGCCCTTCCTTGGTGGGAACTTGAAAGTGAAGAGGTTAATACAGAGGGGCAGTACTGGGACCGACTATGAGGACACTGGGTGTGGTTCTGAGAAGGGCCAGGCAGAGTGAAGGGTCTCATGAATGGGGTGTTATCCTGGCTCCTGAGGCATGAAGAGCCTAGCACCTGAGGGAGGGTGTCTGCAGTGTGTTTTGAACCCCACACTCGGGCAACAATGCAAGCCCAAAGCGCTTTAGCAGCATGGAAGCTCAAATTCACTTCTCAGGGAAGTTTGAATTTCAGAAATAAGTCTTGGTATGCATGGCTGATGGAAGGCTGTTCAACTCTACAACCCTTGTGACCTGGGAGAATGAGGGTGCCCTCAAACAATGTGCTGGACATGCTAATTGCAGTCCTCCCAAGTATCAACTGTGCCTCATCAGCCATAAGGGGAAGTCAATTACCAGAACAACAATCTCACCCTTCCCTGACCAGTTGAATGCTGCCAATTAAATCTCCAGAGCTAAACATCACTAGCTGGAACCAAGCTCTTAGCTCTTTGGAACTCTAGGTCACAACCATCAAGATGTAGAGTTCCTACAAGTTTCAACATGACACAGATTACACTGATATGAACCCCTATGCAAAGTGTGATGGTGATGTCCATCATCATTCACCACATTTAATGTCATGATGGGGGCCACTTTTGAGGTACCCCTTCAGGATACAGATACTGATCTCATGCGTCCATTCAACTGCCCTTTCACATGTCAGGTTTTGAGGTGGGGTGGGAGGAAATGCGGGGGTCAGATGCCACCAAGACTCTGGAGGATCCAAAAGCTTCATACTGGTGGAGTTGAGGGGGACCAATGTGGGGATGTGGTTATAGTCTCAAAAGGAGGGTGTGAGGGATAACAGAGAGGCATTCACTAAGTGAGGCGCATTTGGGTGGAAGTTCCAGAGGAATTGGGGGCTCCCTTAAGAATCCTCATAGCTCACTGTGATATTCTTTTTTCAGTGCATGATTCTGGAGAATCATGGAGCCAGTTAAGTTGGCAATTTTACTCATTGCAATAGAGAAGCAGCAGAGATACCTCGCACCACTACATGTGGCCAGGACTAGCGCCCTGCAGATGAGAGTGGGGTTGGCCCGCAGCAGTTTTGGGAGCAGTACAGTGATGCTGGAGCCTCATAGGAGACATTAACGGCAAAGGGTCTTCCCCCTCTCCAGCCAGCTCAAGTGCTCTCTCCTCAAAGGGTGTGATGGCTCTGAGCTCTGGCATGACGCTGCAAAGCTACACCTGCTCATGCCTGTTATGGTGGAGTTTGTCCTGCAATGAGACAGATGGGAACATTGTAGGCGGAATTCATGCCAGTTTGGATAGTGATGAGTGTGGCATGCGTCAGAGCTGAAATGTGATGAGCATAGCCGCTAATGCGGGGGGGCGAGGGGGGGGGGGATGGGATTGGGCAGAGGGCCTCATGACAGGTGCTGGCAACCCACAAGGTGGCTGGGTGAGAGATCAATTTGGAGGTGCGAGGGGTTTGTGAGAGATGCCAGCGGGAGATTGGAGGAAGAACACCTACCCGGACTGCGGGAAGATGACCATTCATCTTCTTGTGACACTGCCCTGTTTTCTTCTGTAGTGAGAAGCTGGCTGTCATAGCCTTCCAGGTGAGGGTAGTCACCATGCTGGAAGGACACCTGCGTGACTGTGGATACAGGGCATCCTACCTCTGCTGCACACCATCCAAGAGTTTGGTCAGGGTTCCCTCTGAGAAACGTGGTACAGGCTTCCTGGCAACCATCTGATGGATCTTGATCAAGTGCTGGGAGGGGGCATTTATATGGAGCTCTCCACTGACTGCAGAGATTAAGGTGACCCAGAGCGAATCAGAGGGAGGCTGCCACAGCACAGCGTGCATCACGTCGGAATAAACATTTTTTGTTAATAACAAAGAACAAAGAACAAAACAGCACAGGAACAGGTCCTTCGGCCCTCCAAGCCTGTGCCGCTCCCTGGTCCAAACTAGACCATTCTTTTGTATCCCTCCATTCCCACTCCGTTCATGTGGCTCTCTAGATAAGTCTTAAACGTTCCTAGTGTGTCCGCCTCCACACCTTGCCCGGCAGCGCATTCCAGGCCCCCACCACCCTCTGTGTATAATACGTCCTTCTGATATCCGTGTTAAACCTCCCCCCCTCACCTTGAACCTATGACCCCTCGTGAACGTCACTACTGACCTGGGAAAAAGCTTCCCACCGTTCACCCTATCTATGCCTTTCATAATTTTATACACCTCTATTAGGTCACCCCTCATCCTCCGTCTTTCCAGTGAGAACAACTCCAGTTTACCCAATCTCTCCTCATAACTAAGCCCCTCCATACCAGGCAACATCCTGGTAAACCTCCTCTGCACTCTCTCTAAAGCCTCCACGTCCTTCTGGTAGTGTGGCGACCAGAACTGGGCGCAGTATTCCAAATGCAGCCAAACCAACGTTCTATATAACTGCAACATCAGACCCCAACTTTTATACTCTATGCCCCGTCCTATAAAGGCAAGCATGCCATATGCCTTATTCACTACCTTCTCCATCTGTGACGTCACCTTCAAGGATCTGTGGACTTGCACACCCAGGTCCCTTTGCGTATCTACACCCTTTATGGTTCTGCCATTTATTGTATAGCTCCCCCCTACGTTAGTTCTACCAAAATGCATCACTTCACATTTATCTGGATTGAACTCCATCTGCCATTTCTTTGCCCAAATTTCCAGCCTATCTATATCCTTCTGTAGCCTCTGACAATGTTCCTCACTATCTGCAAGTCCAGCCATTTTCGTGTCATCCGCAAACTTACTGATCACCCCAGTTACACCTTCTTCCAGATCGTTTATATAAATCACCAACAGCAGAGGTCCCAATACAGAGCCCTGCGGAACACCACTAGTCACAGGCATCCAGCCGGAAAAAGACCCTTCCATTACCACCCTCTGTCTTCTGTGACCAAGCCAGTTCTCCACCCATCTAGCCACCTCCCTCTTAATCCCATGAGATCCAACCTTTTGCACCAACCTACCATGAGGGACTTTGTCAAACGCTTTACTAAAGTCCATTTAGACGACATCCACGGCCCTTCCCTTGTCAACCATTCTAGTCACTTCTTCAAAAAACTCCACCAGGTTAGTGAGGCATGACCTCCCTCTCACAAAACCATGCTGACTATCGTTAATGAGTTTATTCCTTTCTAAATGCACATATATCCTATCTCTAAGAATGGGGTTCAAAGTTCCGTGAGAAATCCTGCCAGTGAGATTCACACCATTTTTCTCACTGGAACCAACACTGCCAAGTTCTAGTAAGATTCTCCCCATCATTGAGTCCATGTGGGTCACATGAAAATGTTATCTGTTTCTTTCTCCACAGATGCTGCTAAACCTGCTCATTTTTTCCCCAGTATTTTCTGTTTTTATTTTAAATAACGAAGAACATCTGTACTTCATGAATGATAATTTTTCCAGCCAATACAAAATAAAAAGGTAATATTTAAAATGGAGTGGCATTTTTTTTAATGTTCATTCATGGGATGTGGGCGTCACTGGCTGGGCTAGCATTTATTGCCCATCTCTGAGGGCAAAAAAGAATCAACCACATTGCTAAGAGTCTGGAGTCACAGGTAGACCAGACCAGGTAAGGATGGCAGATTTATTTCCCTGAAAGGACATTAATGAACGAGATGGGTTTTTACAACAATCGACAATTGTTTCACTTCCAGATTTTTATTGAATAAAGCATCTCACCATCTGCCTTGGTGAGATTTGAACCTGGGTCCCCAGAACATTACCCTGGGTCTCTGGATTACTAGTTCAGCGATAATACCACTACGTCACTGCCTCCCCCAAGTAGGTGAGGTTTGTTGGGCTGATTATCTTCTTCTCTTCGCTTTACATGCAAAATACAGGTATGATTAACTATCAAATTTATTCTCTTGCAATATCAGTTGGAAGCTGTTCAATCTGCAGTATATCCTGTCTTCTAAACTGAGAGCATTGTTAATTGTATATCAATTGTGCTTAATTAAATTCAGGAGGAGGGCATGAATTGGGTTTACTTGAACACATATAAAGAGGCAGAGAAACTGTGTGTAGTGTGGTTGAGTTAGCAGGTATATGTTTGTAATATTTCATCTAAATTAATGCAACATTGAGTAAAGATTAGCACAAAGATCATTTTTCACCAACTGCAAAAGATGAGGCTGAAGCATTTGTTACAATCTTCAGCCAGTGCTGAGTGGATGATCCATCTTGGCCTCCTCCAGAGGTCCCCAGCATCACATCAGTCTACTCTCAGTCTTGCATAAAGTGATGGAAGGGATCACCACCAGTGTTATGAAGCTGCTTCATCAATGACCTTCCTTTCATAAGGTCAGAATTGGGATGTTTGCTGATGATTGAACAATATTCAGCACCATTCGCAACTCCTCAGATACTGAAGCAACCCATGTCCAAATGCAGCTAGACATAGATAATATCCAGGCTTGGGCAGACAAGTGGCAAGTAACAAATTTTATTACAATTCCAATGTATTTGCTGCTCTTCTTCTTCCTAGTAGTAGTGTTTGTAGATGGTATGCACTGCTACTGTGCATCAGTGAATGGTTAAAGTAGTGGAAGGGATGCTGATCAAATAGGTTGCTTTGTTCTGCATTGTCAAGTTTCTTGTGTGTTGTTGGAACAGCACGCATGCAGGCATGTGGACAGTATTCTGTCACACTCCTGACCTGTGACTTGTAGATTAGACAGATGTTGGGGAGTCATGAGGGGAGGTCCTGCCATAGAATTCTCTGCTCTTGTAGCCACAGCATTTATACGGCTGATTCAGTTAACGGTAAGAGATTCAGTGAAGCTAATATTGTTGAGTGGCAAAGCAAGATGGTTGGATTTTTTTTGTTAGAGATGATCATTACCTGGCACTTGTGAGACATAGGAGTTACTTGCTATCAACACAAACCTGAAATGTTGTCTAGGTCTTGCTGCATGTGGACGTGGACTGCTTCAGTACCTCAGGAACTGAAGGTACTTAACACTGTGAAAATATTCCAAATTCAGACTTCATATTGGAGGAAAGCTCAGTGATAAAACTGCTGAAGGTGTTTTGATCTAGGACACTACCCTGAGGAACTCCTGAAGCAATGTGATGCAGCACAGATGACTGGCCTCCAATAACCTTTAGGATAGGCATGACTTCACTTTCCCCCCCAATTCCCACTGCATTTAATTTTGCTTGGTTTCCCTGATGCTATATTTGATCAAATACTGTCTTGATGTCAAGTGCATTCATGCTTACCTCACCTTTTTGAATTCAGCTCTTTTGCCCCTGCTTGGACCAAGGTCCAAAGGAGGTCTTGAGCTTAGCAGCACTGGCAGACTCCAAAATGTGCATGGATTGGCAGACTACTGCTCTATGTATTGTTAATAGCGCTGTCAATGACACCATCCATCATTTTGCTTATTATTGAGAGTAGAGTGATGGGGCAGTAATTGACCAGATTGGATTTTCTTGCTTTTTGTAGGCAGGGCATACTTGAGCAATTTTCCACATTGTCAAATAGATGCCAGTATTGTAGCTGAGCAGTAACAGCTTGGGTAGGACCGTGGCTAGTTTTGGAGCAAAGTATTCAGGAAATCTGCAAGATTCAGGTACAACTACCATAGGGGATGATGACAATGATATAAAATATAGTAGCTCCTCAATCTAATGTACTCATAGCCTGATGACCTGGTACAGCAACAAACAAGACTATATCATACATTATTCTGGATCTTGAACTGCTATAGAAGGAAGGTCAGGCTTTACAACTCAAAAGACACATAGGTAAAGAATTTGAAATATATGTGCAGATAAAATAGGCAGATTATGAAGTAGATGCATTGCAATATTAACCAGTGTCTATAATATACTGCTCTTGTTATCAGGAGTGACAGTGATTTATGAGGTGTGATGGCATAATGTACGTTACTCATTGCCATTCTTCTCCTCTTGTGTTTGCTGTAAACGCCTGGACAAATTTATTCATGGTCAGTAAAATGGAACAAATTCTTCTTGTAATAGAATGGGCATGATTCGGCAGCCTTTAATTGCCCAGAAGAAAAGAAAACTTGTAAAGAAGGACCTTTATAAGTGACGTACTTGCCACAAAACGGAATTCACATGCCGATGACAGAAAACCAATTCAGTTGCTATAAAATCTATGAATAATTATCTCAGAACATAATTCATCAGAGGTGTACAGGATCAAAGACCATTTCAATCCATCTGGCTGATCCCAGCATCTAGGAAACATTGTATTCCATGAGACGTATGTTGTCTTGAGAGTTCTCTCGGCATCAGAGTTGCTGTAGCAACATGCACCTTTACATGCATGTTGTAATTTGGAGCGATAGGTAGTGAAGGCAGACCCTTCAACATCCATCACATGGTTGACCAGAAATCCCTCCCGCTTTTCCCACCGAGCATTGGAGTGTGTTGGAAGAATTTGCACCTCTTGTTTGCAATACCTGCATCCCAAGAGCACATTTTGATAAAAATCAGTAAAAAAGATCTGAAAAGGAGTGAGCACAAAATGTCGACACAGAACAAACAATTCTCCCCTTTCGAGAGTCCACAATTCTGAATCACTTCAATGTATCTGCTATTTTAGAACAAATGAAAACAGGACTCCTCCAGACAGCACCAAACTTTTCCATCAAGTTCGTATGTTTCAGCTCCTTTCTATGATTTCTACAACTGCTGAATATCCAAGATCTGGAACAAGTTCACACAGACTCCAAATTCTCAAGGATTTATATTGGCGAGCCCATAATGGTGTTCTGCCTTCAGAGTATGCTTATATTCATGATTACTAGCACATATATAGTGATGTTTTCTGGACTGTGTATTCAGTGATAATTAACAGCGCTAGAGACATTCTGTCAGTAGTGCCTCTGTGACATCCTCCAGATTCGTTGGAAGAACTGTCAAACAAACACCAGTGCCCTTCTTGAAGCCAACTCCACAAGCTTTCAGACAAAACTCCTGCAAAACCAACTATGATGGACGATGGGGAGTGACCAATGAAAATACATCTCCCCCACCAGGTCTTATTTTCACAACTCTCAAGCAGCTTGCGTTCCAGGGGAGGACAAAGAAAACACTTCAAAAATACTCTGAAGCACAGCAGCATTGACTTTAATGTCTGGCAGAAGTTTGCTACCAAAATGGTGGTAACTTGTTGATTAAGCTGCAACATGCTTAATGATGAGGCAGAACAGCAGCAGGGAAGATAAGATAAAGAAGAGAATCCTGCACTCCAGATCCCAAGACCTTCTCCATATGTCCAAAGATCTGAGAGTCAAGATTTGGCCAGTTCATTCTCGTGAAGACCCATGGCAGAAACGCGCAACCCCGAGTAGGCGCCATCTTCAAATTGAGGGACAGCCAATAACAACAAATTGCAAAAAGGCAAAAATATATACCCCTGGATGTATTTAACTTGCCTGATAAATTTAATAGGATTTACTAAATGTGCTGGTGACATCTACTGAAAGAACATCAATACTGGACCAGCCTTCATTTTTAATTATGCTGACAGATCATCTAATTTGGACAGCTTGGGCTCCTTCCACAATGCCTAATGAGACAGTTAGAATTATGACTAGATTTAACACAGCCTATTGCCTTTCTAAGCATAGATTTGTTGCAGTCAGGTATCCCTTCAACGACCAAATGCACCCTACCCTTCATAGAAATCAGTTTTCTGACAACAATATTTTGCTTTCTCATAATATCAAAGTTGTCCAAACTGCCAAGGACTAAGCGCCTTATACTAAACCTGAAGACATGAATTGGCAATGAGCAGTAGAGTGAAGAATAAGACATCATTTAAGTTACAGTCCCCAAAAGCAACATTTAAATTTTAATTACCATTGAAAATGCTGCATCACAGTGTGGCACAATGGTTTGTCCACTTGTGCCTTATATTCACAGCTCGTATAAGACATCAGGGATCATACTGCCTTTAAATCAACAATGAATAATGGGCTATTCTGGACAGATGCAAAATATTCCTCTAAACAGGCTGGAATCTTCATTCCATTCCTTTCCGGATTAAATTAGCACCCTGGCTAGACAAATACTTCAATGGATCTCATCTAATAAGAAACAGTCAAAAAGATTTGTGCTCAGTGAAAATCTGAAAAATATCACATTCAGTAACATTATTTATCTGGTCTTTAAATTTTTTAGTTTTGCTGCACATCAAATTAATAACAAAAGTAGCCATATTAGTGTGCTGCATACAGCACTGACATTTACTCGAAATACTGGTGCTCCATTTCTTTGACCTGCTTAATGTCAGACTATAAAAATGTAATACATAACAGCCTCGACAGTAATACGCAGAGGAAAGAAGCTTAAAAAAAAGTTCTTGGTATTCTCTTAACTATCAGGTTACCTTCAAATTCCGTGCGCTCGCACTTCCATTTCAAATGAAGATGATCATTCAATACCTCAGTGTCTGCCATCATTCTAATCAAGTGCACCTGCCTCCTAATCAAATGCACCTGCATCCCAACAGACTAAAAATGCATCATTTTACACTTCTAAACCCAAGAGTCAAAATATGGATGTGTTGGATGTGATTTTCCTGCAGGCTGCGTTTTTTTTATTAATAGATATTTTAAAGTTTTGTTTTTCTCTCTGAACCAGACAGCTCCTACCACTAAAATAGTAGGCAGCCAAAGTGTTCTAATGCTTTCTCCAGAGCTGTTCTTAAGCCAAGTGCCAGGAAGCATATGCAAGTGCAACCTGAAAACAAATCCGTGTTCCCGTTTACTGTCACTTCATGAGAAGGCAACTTGCTTTTATTCGGCACCTTCCAACAACTCAATTAGGTCAATCTTTGTTGCATAACAGACACTGAATGCCCTTGTATAGATTTTACAAAACTGCTGTAGAGTCTCCTGGTGAAATGATTCAATTGGTTGATGGCATCGCCTGAAAGCTTCAAACTCCCAGTCACTAGTTGGTCCAGAGAATAAACAGAAGAAATTATAGAAGCAAAAGAGGTAAGACTGCCTATTAAACCCACTGCTGCAACAGACCATGTTGAAATTAACCAGGACTCTAACCAATCCAATGAATTTTTCAACTGGAAGCTCTGGATTAAATAATAGTCAATTGTGCCCAAATGGTTACGGAATTCAAAACCTGCATTGATGTGGAAACTGTAGTTAAAATTTATCTGAGGAGAGACACACATTTTCCAAAAGGGTGGTTAGCACTACTGCCTCACAGCGCCAGGGACCTGGGTTCAATTCCAGCCTTGGGTGACCGTATGGAGCCTGCACATTCTCCCTGTGTCTATGTGCATTTCCTCCAGGTACTCTGGTTTCCTACCACAGTCCAAAGATATGCAGGTTGTGTGGAATGGCCATGCTAAATTGGTGTGTTGGTTAGGAGAATTAGCGGGATAAATTTGCAGGGTTAGTGGGTAGAGTAGTGCTGGGCAAGATGCTCTGTTGGAGAGCCCGAAGGGCAGACTCGAAGGGCCGATTAGCCACTTCTGCACTATAGGGTTTCTATGATGATAAACAAGAACTCCACAATGGTGATTCTCGACATGAAAAGGATTTACTGCTCTGGCTAAACATGGAAAGTTTCTGTGCCTGGCCCTTCGTTATCTTCGACAGTTGAAATAAGAGATTACAAGTTTTATATATGAAGGAGCCTTGTATAATTAACAAATTATCTTACCATCAAAGCACTTAAACCACAAATATTTAATGCAGTTTACAGACCACCTTGGATTGAAGGCTGGTGACCTGATTTTAGTCATATGTCAAACATTAAAATGTGTTTTAAGTCCTCACTTTATTAGCTGACATTAAGTACTGTGGGACAGACACAGGCAGAATAAATTGGAGGATTTTCAGCCAGACACAACACTGTCCAAGGAACCAAGGCAGATGCAGCATTTTATGACAAGCCTTTTAAGCTCAATAATGAAGCAGAAACAGAAATCAATACAAAGTTCAATTACAAGAATGATTGAGTGAGAAAAGCTTTATTTATGTTTTAACAAAGGTTTACTGCTCCTCAATGGTTCTGTGGATAAACACATTAAACAGTTGTGAACTTGGCCAAACAGAATAGGAAGATTAAAAGAAAACCAGACCATGTTGGAAATATTCAGCAGGTCTATGGAGAGAGGAACAGAATTAATGTTTGATGTCCGCAACTGAGAGGCTCATACAGCTGTAAAGCAGCCAACCACCTCACAGGTCTATTCAGTTAGCACTTAAGACAAGCATCAGACCAGCATGCCAGAAGCAATGTTCAATCGAATCTTTGTACAGTGGGGTGAGCTGGGATTCAGAGAATTTATCCAACATTGAAATCCATTGTAAATGACTCCAGTTGCTGAGAGAGGGTTCTCAGTGGTAGCCTGTTGTTCTTTTTATACTTTACTGCCTTCCATTACATTTCCACGCTGTTTTTTCAAACACATCCCCTAGACTGGCACTCCTGAGGGAGTTCCTTTGGTGTACAACTTGACCCTTGGCTATCCATTGCACTTCCGCTCCTAATCTCTTCTCTTCCACTGAACTCTTCTGGCTTGAATAGTTGGATGCATTTTAGCCCCAACTATAAGCTAACTGTAAGTCTATAGTTACTTACCTGGACCTACTGCCCATCTCCTGACCATATCTGCTCTTTTCATCACGGAGTAGTGGATCCTTTGCTCAAACTTTTTTCTTTCAATTTCCAGATCTTCTTTGAACATCAAGTCTTTTCTTCTCCACTAGACTGTACAATAAAATTAATCTGCAATGTCGCTGATCTGCTGCTTCAGTTTTGTCACTTTGTTGAGGGTACAGCTCATTCCCCAGTGCTGCTATTACCTGCTGAGCTTATAACTTTCCGACTGGTTGTTCACCTTCATCCACGGTCTGGTTCCTGGCCAGAAATTCATTCTACTGGGCTGAAATCCATTTCTCCCTTCCCCTTGGATCTTAGTCTGACCTCCAAGTTCGCCACTATTTTCAGCCCCGTTATTGATTCTTCACACCATTTGGTTCGTCCACCAATGTATCCGCCAATATTCGACCCTTCAAGAAGCTTCTCGAGCTTCATGCTCAACACCTATCTTTGAAAATGGATATTTGATTGATGATGTTCCAAACTGATTTCACCCCTGACTATGCCCTATCTATATCAGCTTTATTCCAGAATGGATCCTTTGACTTTAACTCTGGATTCACTGTAATTGCCTCCTCCTCTCAATTCTCGGCTCATTACCAGGAAATAGCTATCCTAATCCTGCTATGTAACCAGGCCGGAGTAAATAGTTCCCCAATGTCGATCATGAGGAAATGTTGGCTGCCACTCCAGACCCAAGCCCATCATTCAATTTGGCTTTTTTCTGCCTTTTGTTTGTCTTTCCTATTTACCCCTCCTAGAACCCTCTCCACTGCCATACAGTCTCCTCTCATTTCACTGCTCTTGGGTACTCTATTTTCTTAAATCCCTACCCCAACCCTATCGACACTTTGACCTTTGACTTTCCTTTTGAATAATCTCAAACAAGCCTACAGCTTCCCTTAGTGATTCTCTTGACATCCTCCAAAGGACCCATGGAGGCACGTGTCAATGCAGTAATTTAAACTGCACAGATACCTTTCTCTCAACTTTCTCAACTAGTGCACCAGTTGGGCAATAATCCTTCCAATCCCACTTAGTTCTCCCAATGCCGAACCTGGAAACCCTTACAACAGATCTGCTACCCCTCCCCCACCCACCTGCCCGCCTTTGGATCTCACTCCAGAATGTCACTTCACATTTGAACAGGCCTTACCATGCATAAACTTTCTGTGAATGACTATCAACGCCATGATCTTGGCAGAAACCTGACTGAGGGGTGGTGATATCTTCCTTCATAATTACACCCCTCGGCCTGGTTATAACTGCCTGCTCTGCCAAGACCAGCATGGTCATATGTGGTTTTTCTCACTCTTTCTTTAAAATCTTTATTCACCACTCACCCAAGCGTCACACACAGTTGGTCACTGAGATATAGAGTCAGAGGGCAGGATTTTCTGGCCACGCTCACCCAAAGACTGGAAATTCCCACCCGAGGTCAATGGTCCGCCGAACTTTGACTCGCCCGCTACGATTCCCGTGGTGGACGGGATGGGAAAATTCTGCCCACTGAGTTTTACAGCACAGAAATAGGCCCTTCAGTCCATTGTGTCTGTACTGGTCATCAAACACCTATCTATTCTAATCCCATCTTCCAGCACTTGGTCCAAAGCCTTGCATGCTCTGCCGTTTCAAATGCTCATCTAAATGCTTCATAAATGTTGAGGGTTCCCACCTCTACCACCTTTTCAGGCAGAGTTCCAGATTCCCACCACTCTTTCCTTAAATCTCCTGCTTATTACCATAAATCTATGCCCCCTGGTTATTGACTCTATTAAGGGGAATTTTGTACACCTCAATCAGATCCCCCCCCCCCCCCAGACTTCTCTGCTCCAAGGAAAACAACCCCAGCCTATGCAGCCTCCTCATAGTTGAAATACTCCAGCTCCAACCCATGCAACAACCTGGTGAAGTGGGGAGGCAGTGGCATTGTTGCTGGACTAGCAATCCAGGGACCCAAGGTAATGCTCTGGCGACCCAGGTTTGAATCCCACCATATCAGATGGTGAAATCTGAATTCAATAGAAATCTGGAATTCAAAGTCCAATAATGACCATGAAACCATTGCCAATTGTCCTTTCAGGAAGGAAATCTGTCACCCTTACCTGGTCTGGCCTATATGTGACTCCAGATCCACAGCAATGTGATTTAGTCTAAATAACCTCAGGGATGGGGAATAAATGCTGGCCCAGCTAGTGAAGCCCACATTCCAGGAATGAATAAACAAAAAAAATCTCTGCCCCTTTGAGTGCAATCACATCCTTCCTACAGTGTGGTGACCAGAACTACACACAGTACTCTAGTTCCATCATAACCTCCGCTCTTATGCTCTATGCCTTGGCTAAGAAAGGCAAGTATCCCATATCCCTTCTTAACCACCTTATCTCTCTGTCCTGCTGCCTTCAGAGCTCTTTGGACATTCACTCCAAAGTCCCTCTGGTCCTCTGTTATCCTAGCACCCTACCATTCATTGTGTATTCCCTTGCCTTATACATCTGCCCAAAATGCATCACCTCACACTTTTCAGGGTTAAATTCCATTTGCCACTGTTCTGCCCATCTATATCATCCTGTAATCTAAGGTTTTCCTTCTTGCTATTTATGAAAACACCAATTTTCATGTCATTTGCAAACTTACTGATCATAACCCCTACATTCATGTTTAGATCATTAATCGCCTCGCCAATGAAGATCCTTACCAGTAAGGATCACATATGGTCCCCATCAACGGCAACTTGATGTGATGGCCTGGCCGGTGGGACTGGAGGCTACTGAGGGCCCGCCAGGTGATTGGAGGCAGGGGGCAGTGCCAGCCTGGCACGCTGGCACTGCCCACCAGGCACTGGGCAGTGCCAAGGGGGCAGGGCCTAAGGGGAGGCGGATGGTGGGGGAGCTGCACACTCTGCAGTGAGGATCGGCTCGGGGGAGGGAGGGCATCAACCGCAGGGAGGCGGGGTGGGGTACATGTGAGATATCTAGGGGGAGTGGTGACTGACAGATCTTTTGTTCTGTTGTACAGAACAGAGAGCTGCACATGCGCGATTGCTAGTGTAGGCAACTGACTCGCTGGTGCCCCCTTCTGTTACTGCCAGGAAACAGATTGTGCATCATTTTTTGCACAAAGTGGCATCAGACTGCATTTTCAAACTCGCCCAAAAAACAGATCTGAAACTCACATTCACATTCGTTCAGCACACTTGCTTTATTTTCTGTCACCTAACCATCTCTTTTTTCCATCCAACTACATTTCCTTTAAATACTATGGCCCCTAACGTCCTAGCTCCCCAGCATAGGATTTGGGGATACCCAAATCCCATGCTGGGGAATCCCTCTCGGATGCTCCCAGTAAAGGTTTGCATCCTGATTGTCCAGAAGCACTAACGTCCCCTGGACAATTGAACTGGGTGGCACAGTGGTTAGCACTGCTGCCTCACAGCGCCAGGGACCCGGGTTCCATTCCCGGCTTGGGTCACTGTCTGTGTGGATTTTGCATGTTCTCCCCGTGTCTGCGTGGGTTTCCTCTGGGTGCTCGGGTTTCCTCCCACAATCTGAAAGACGTGTTGGTTAGGTGCATTGACCCGAACAGGTGCCGGAGTGTGGTGACTAGGGGAATTTCAGAGCAACTTCATTGCAATGTTAATGTAAGCCTTACTTGTGACTAATAAATAAACTTTACACTGGGAACCATCTGACAAAGTGATTTAAATCGCTAACTTCGGATGGTTCTGCCAAGGTTACACTAATACTCTGAAAGTGTTAGAAGAAATAAATACACTGATAACTTTTGCTATTTTAACACCCCCAGGGGACTCCTCCCACCACCAAGAACCCCCCCCCCCCCCACCCAACTCCTTGGTATACCTCACTTACCCCATACCTGATCCCCCTTCCACCAACAGGATTCCACATCCCCTAGGACCTCTGATGTCCCAACCCAATTATGGCTAAACTTTCACAAGATTTACGAGGGTTCCAGGGATGAAGAACTTCTGTTATGGAGGCAGATTGGGGAAGTTAGGAAATCATTGGAGAAAAGAATTGGCTGAGAGGAGATTTGACAGAGGTATTCAAAATCATGAGGTGTTTGGGCAGAGTAGAACAGCAGTAACTTCCCAATCATGAAAGGATCAAGAATGAAAGGGGTCAGATCTAAAGTAACTGGTAAAAGAAGCAAAAGCAACATGAAGAACAACCTTTTCATGCAGCAAGTGGTTTAAAGTCTGGATTCTGAAAATGTGGTGGAAACAGGTTCAACTAAAACATTCAAAAAGGGAATCAGACAGTTACTTGGAAAGGAATTATGTGCAGGAATATAGGGAGGAGGTTGAAGTGAATTGTTCATACGGAGAGCTGGTACAGACACGATGGGCCACACGGCCTCCTTCTGCACTGCAATATTTCTGTGACCTTCATTTTTAAAAAAATCTTAAGGTGAAATATTCAAGGATATATATGCAACCAATCAATTTGCCTTTAATCTCAAAATTGTTTCATCCTTTCTCTAGACTGTCTTTGCATTTATGTGCTTAACAAAATCCCTTGCTGTTTCCTATTCTGATGACAGCTGATGCAACTTCCATTTAAATCTCCTGCAATTCCTTTTCTTTGTTTTAATTTCTTACATTTACTTCTACTATCTCCCCTACATTTATCATATGCCTCATTTTATACCAGTTTTGCTCTAATCCCGCTAGCTAGCAAAGGAACCTCAGCCTTTAGCACAAAATTTTGAACCCTACTGAAAATGGAGGTGGGCAGGAACTAAAGACAGCCCCACCAGCCAACATGTGGCTTCCCCAACTACATCTGCCTCTGAGCCATTTTCATGGGGAGGGGACAGAAAACAGGACTCTGAACAAACATTTAGTAGGTAGCTGACAAGGCTAAATAAAAGGCAACTGAGGCCAATTTTAAAAAAGGCAGACTGGAATTTTCCAATCGGCCGCCTGGTCCTTGCAGGTGACCAGGACCAGTTTAGGTGCCTGGAGGCAGCCTCCTGGCAGCATGCACGGGACCCAGTACTCCAGACAGCTCTGGAGGCCTGCGAATGTGCGGGAGTAGCCAACCTTTCAAGGTTCACCCACCATCCCCATTCTCCGCCGACATCTCACCCCAACTGTGGTCACTTCGACTTCAAGTTCAACTTTTAAATTTAATTTCGAAAATGCTCGAGCAACAGAAACACCCCCTCCCATATTTAACCTCGTTTACAGCCTCCCTCTGCTTTCCACAATGGAAGGTCTCTGTTTGCACATCCCAGCTTCAAGAGCCTGTCTGCATTCTTTCATTGGATGGAAACTTGCCCTCTGCTGTTAATAGACCACCCAGGTAAAAGTATTATGGGTGGTTGCCTCCCCCCATAGGACCCAGAATCGGGCCTGGCCTCTGCTTCCCTTCCTTGGAAAGTAAATCCTCTCCCCATCCACTTTACTCCGGGTTGGAATTTTCTTCACTTGTAGTTTACTCATCTCATATTTAAATAGTTCCTAGCATTGGTTCATTGTGTGTTAGCATCTCATCAGTTACATGCCACTGAACATAGTGAGTTGTATTGGATGGAAATAAACTTTCAGGCCAATACCTTCATCAGATTCAATTCATCTTTCTCTTTATCTATTTTCAGTTTGAGCCTAATTAGATTATGGTCAATATTTCCCTCGTGTCCACTAACCATAGGTCAATTAATTGCTTTGCTTCATTAGCTAAAATCACTGATTTTCTCCACAATGGACACAGATAATTGAAGAGCCAGATCTGGATACAGTCTAAAATCCCCTTTCCAATTTCGCCACAACCAGTTACCTTATTCCAATCTACTTTGCTGCACAATGTTACAAATCTGTTGCAACTGCAAACCTCTCTATATACTGATTTGCAAATCTAATTTTTGAATCTCCAATATTCAATGGTTTGCAATATACTCCCAAGAAAGTAGAACATAGAACAGTACAGCACAGAAGAGGCCCTTCGGCCCACGATGTTGTGCCGAGCTTTATCTGAAACCAAGATCAAGCTATCCCACTCCCTATCATGGTGTGCTCCATGTGCCTATCCAATAACCACTTAAAATGTTCCTGAAGTGTCTGACTCCACTATCACTGCAGGCAGTTCATTCCACACCCCAACCACTTTCTGAGTAAAGAACCTACCTCGGACATCCTTCCTATATCTCCCACCATGAACCCTATAGTTATGCCCCCTTGTAATAGCTCCATCCACCCGAGGAAATAGTCTTTGAACGTTCACTCTATCTATCCCCTTCATCATTTTATAAACCTCTATTAAGTCTCCCCTCAGCCTCCTCCGCTCCAGAGAGAACAGCTCTAGCTCCCTCAACCTTTCCTCATAAGACCTACCCACCAAACCTGGCAGCATCCTGGGAAATCTCCTTTGCACTCTTTCCAGCGCTTCCACATCCTTCTTATTGTGAGTCCAGCGCTTCCACATCCTTCTTATAGTGAGTAACAGATCCCTTGTTCCGTAACTCAAGGCAGACACTTAGGGCTGGATTTTACGGAGTGCCATGGCCCCCACTGCACCCAGCTAAAAAGTCAGTGGTAAGCCTTCCCACAAATCTGGCAGCAAGTTAACACAGGGAGCAATGCTAATTGCTTCAAGGTTGAGACTTCCACACTTGTCTTATGATGAAGTCCCATCTTCAAGAGGTGCCAGCGAATCGAATGTCCCAGCTGCATCCAATCAGGAGTGGAGTACATTGTGGTGACTACAGGCAGTTCCAATGAAGTAAAAAGAGGTAAGACCAAGGTTTCATCTGGGCGAGACAAGCAGGTCCAAGTAAGTGGTGTGATGGGGATGAGTTTGAGAAGCTGGAGGAAAGATAATGGGGGACGCATAGCATTGGGCAGGATGTGCAGCCCCCCCTCCCCTACGCCCTCCCACTCCACCACCACTGCCCCCTCTGCCCCACATGGGTAAAAATATACAAGAACTTTAATTTGCCACTTCAGGGCCTCCATAGGCCTAAGGGCATGCGGGCAGTTCAATGTCTCCCCCACCCCCCCTTAAAAATGTCAGACAAGCTGCAGGTAGGCAGTGGGAATGCAACCTACTGGATTTCTTAGCCCCCATCCTCACCTTCAAACTTGTCGGTAGGGGAATGCAAGATTAAGCCTACATTTCTAAGCACCATCAACAAATGATGTCAAATCTAGAAGGTTCTGGGACAATTCAACACCTTCAGTGTTTTGTTGTAGCAACTTCCTTCAGTCTTCAGAGGAGCTTGGCTACAATATTGAAAATTCCTTCAGTGGGCATCAACACACATTTTGCTCAAAGCATGCCATTTTAATCATCTGTCACTGAGCTGGGTTATGCCTCTAGTTCTAGAAGTTATAATGGTGATATACATTTAAAAAGAAGACTATGAAGTTTCTCCCAAGGCCAGGGCTTTTGTTTGTGTGCCAATTAAAAGCTATGATGCCAAAATATACTTACAAAAAAGCCATGGAGCTGGACGTTTTCACTATTTGAGACAAATTATTAAAATGTCCTCAAAACCAATTGAACATCATTATAATTTACAATAGAATCATTCTTTCTCCTGTATTTAGGTTTTTTAGGTCCCTACCTTCTAGGCTTTAGGTATGAAATCTCCCTCTGTTCCAAAGTGGTCCAACATGAATGAAATGAATTTGGGGAATCAAAATCACACCAAACATTTTGAATAACAGATTTCAAGATTGTTGATAATTTGGCAACAAATCTCAATCAAAAAGCCAAAACATGTTTGGAATGGGATCATAGAATCCCTACAGTGCAGGAGGTCATTCAGCCCATCAAGTCTGCACCAACTCTCTGACAGATCATGTTACCCAGTTCCTCTCCCCCACCCTATTCCCTGTAACCTCACACATTACCCACAGTTAATCCACCTAACCTGCACATTTTTGGACTGTAGGGGGATGTGGGGTACATAGGTGCAGAACAAGCGGTGTTTGTTTCTCTTGAATCAAACACCACTGTGAAGCAAGAAATGAAGGAACTTTACACTGTATCTTATTATGTCTGTCTTTCCTGAAAGTGCTTGATATCAACTTCTATTTCCCAAATTTTTGACAAGATATTCCATTACCCAGCATAGACATCCTTACTTTGGCTAGGATAAAACAAATAGGAAAATAAATTGCTTTTATAGTCTGAGAGGTCTAAAGGTAGTGGCAGAGGAGATGAGAATACAAGAGGTAAATTCTCCAGATCAGTGATCACAGAATTAAATATTTACAGGTGTAAATACTTTCTGTTCCTTTGATTCTGCCATAACAGAAAAAGGCACGAAACAAAATCATGGCTTCTTTGCACACAGGTTAATGAACAAATATGCACCCCCTTGCAATTTTTGTTGAGATAAGTTTGTATGCTGTAGATTAGTGCAATGGAATAGTATATATTTTGCCTTTGAACAGCCAAAAGTACAAATGCATATCGTTCAAAATGTTCAAGACTTAGTAAACAAAGACTCAACACATATGCACGTTTATGTCCTTTCCTCAAACACTCTGGTTTCTTCTTACCTTGGCAAATTGTGCATTTATCCATTTTGTGAATGTTTTCTTTTGAACATCTTCTCTTTCATCTACAAATTTAGAATGAAAAGAATGCTTTAGTAAAATAGACTTGAAATCTTTATTTTATCTTTGAATGGAAAATGCTGGACATCATAATTCAAATAAAATTTTAGACAACTTCCATCAGAACATTCTGTTCCTCTTGGTGATGGCTGCAAGCTTATTAGTGAAGTACCAGATACTTGTCTGGCCCTCTGATTAGGAAAGGAACAAGAAAATCATGATAATACATCAAAGTGGAACTACCTATGTTTGGAATAGAATATCTATTCATATATTTCCTCTATTGCAGAAGGAGGCCTATCTAAAACAACAAACAAGAAATGCTGCAAATATATTGCAAGTTACTCAGAATCAGCAAAGAGAAAATACATTATGGGTGCATTATCTTTCTTAATTTTACAGAAGTTGACTGATCAGCTGTGTATTTGTAATATTTTCTATTTTTGATACCAATCCCTCACTCTATGCTATCAGAGACTACAGATGTAGCCCAGCACTCAGCCATACTCACTAGACTGAGGGGAATCAAATGTACACACAACCACTTCTCTCCCAAGAAAACATTATGAAGATGGTGAAAGGCAAAAGAATTAGCAGGAGAGCAAGCATATCTGCAAGGATTCATTTTGCCTATTTTTCCTCCCATGCACATGGGCAGATCAAGAGGCATCTTCAACTTAAAAAAAAATACTGGAAAATTACAAGTTATTATTTTTTAGTTCATGCTAAACAACTGAATATATTGAAATTCAGGTAAACTTGGCTGGTAAATGTGTTCTATAATCCAGGGCTTGAGTGGCAGATAATTGGGAATATTCCAGTTCCTAAGTAATGAAGCTTTATCAACTTTGGACAACAACTTGAAATGGCCTCTTTAAAACTCTGTACAATCTGTCCCAGTTTAATTTTGTATTACATACCAAAGTCACTTCTCCTAAACAATGGACTAGGCTTCCATCTGCCACGAGTTGCTCTCATTTATTCTAACTGTGCTCTCTCACTATCAAAATCAATGATGGGCCAAGCTTTGAAGCTTTTATGTTCTCTTCAGTTTAAAGAGTACCACTAAGTTACAACACACGTTCTATGTGGTCATTAAAGATGAAATGGAGAATTAATAAAAATCATTATGTACATTGGTAGCTTGTAAAATTGAGAAACATACTGGCTCTCTTATCTGCAATCAGTACAATTCATCTTGCCATAACACATCTTTAATAATATCCCATTTGCTTGGTGGTGACCTCTTTTGCAAAATTAGTTGTCTTGTGGGGGAAATTACAGCAGCGCGGAATGAGAGCAGATTCATCTAAAATGGGAGCCTAACTGCGAAAACAACACTGGAAATGCAAAGATTAGGAGGTAATTTGTCAAAATATAGCAACGATTATTCACATTTAAAACATGATCAGGTTATCTGAATTAATTCAGAGTTCTAAAAAGATGCATTACTGTAGTGTTCTAGCAAACAAGAACAAAGTGACAAAACCAGAATGCAGAAGGCCCCCATCCTTACGGAAAATGTGACATGCAGAATGTCATGTGTACTCCTTCATCCAAACAAACAATAAACATGCAGAACACCTTACCAGGGAGGCTGAGAGGAGGAGGAGAGAGGGGCGGGGGAGAGAGGCGGACAGAAAGAAGGAGAGAAGCTGAATCATTTTATGTATCAAAGAAGGAGAAGTCAGCTGAATCTTGCCTGTGACTGAAACAGATTTGATTTACTGTCACATCTATTGGGATACAGTGAAAATTGTTTCTTGCGCACTATATAGACAAAAGATACAATTCATAGAGTACATAGGGGAGAAGGAAAAGAGAGGGTGCAGAATGTAGTGTTACAGTCATAGCTAGGTTGTAGAGAAAGATCAACTTAATATATGGTAGATCCACTCAAAACTCTAATGGTGGCAGGGAAGAAGCTGTTCTTGAGTTGGTCGGTATGTGATCTCAGAATTTTGTATCTTTTTCCCAAAGGAAGAAGGTGGAAGAGAATACGTCTGGGGTGCATGGGGTCCTTGATTATGCTGGCTGCTTTTCTGAGGCAGCGGGAAGGGCGGCACAGTGGTTAGCACTACTGCCTCACAGCTCCAGAGACCTGTGTTCAATTCCCAGCTTGGGTCACTGTCTATGTAGAGTTTGCACATTCTCCCCGTGTCTGTGTGGGTTTCCTCCGGGTACTCCAGTTTCCTCCCACAGTCCAAAGATGTGCAATGTTAGGTGCATTGGCTATGCTAAATTGCCCGTTAGTGTCCCGGGATGCATAGGTTAGAGGGATTTATGGGGTAAATATGTGGGGTTACGGGGAAAGGGCCTCGGTGGGATTGTTGTTGGTATACACTTGATGGGCGCAATGGCCTCCTTCTGCACTGTAGCGATTCTATGAAGTCAATGGATGGGAGGCTGGGCTATGCTCACAACCCATTGAGGTTTCTTGCAGTCTTGATCAGAGTAGGAGTCATACCAAGCAGTGATACATCCAGAAAAGGATGCTTTCTATGTTGCATCTGTAAAAATTGGTGAGAGTTGCAGCAGACATGCTGAATTTCCTTAACCTCCTGAGAAAGTAGACGTATTGTTAGACGTATAATTATAGCATAGCATGGAGGGCAGGTTGTTGGTGATCCGGGCACCTAGAAACTTGAAGTTCGATGTCCAAACATATATTGCTGTTCTTATTCTTAGTTGGTTGCCTGCGTGTGGGTTAAAACGTGCAAACAACTCTGCTTTCTGCTTTTCTATGCCTGTTTTTGTGCACTCCATCTGATCTTTAAACAGAATTTAACTAACAGTTTCTATTTTTGTACAACCTGTCCAAAGTTCAGAACCTTGCCCGAAATTTCTCCCTTTCCCCAAATAATTCCAAGAGATATACCAATTAAAAGACACATTTTATCTCCCCTTTCCAGAAAGAGTTAAATACTGCACGAGTCTCTTGCACTTAGTTTGCTATTTCAATACTCAACGGAATACCTCACCATCATGACAGAGGTGAAATACTATGGATGCCGGTAGTTTGAACATATTGGAAATACTCAGCTGGTACAGCAACGTCTGTGGAGTTCAATTTCAGGTTGATGATCTTTCATCATTAATCCCATCTCAACTTCTGAAAAGAAGTCACCTGAAACATTAAAATCGGGTTCTCTCTCCCCAGATGCTGCCATGCATACTGAGTATTTCCAGCATTTTCTGTTTTTATTTGTTCACGGAATGGGCAGTCTCTCATAATCTATCCATTATCCAGGGTTAGCTTGGCTCAGCATTCCAATGGACATCAGCAGATAGATTGGGTGAGGCACTCACACAGCATACTTTTCATCTCGTATTCAAAATGCAGTAAGAAAATATTTTTTTACTGAGTAATGATGCAAATACTTCATTCATAAGTTAAATATAGGAAAGAGGTCATTGGTGAGACAACAAGAGAGGTGAACAATTGGGTTCGCACCCAGATTCTTGCCTCTCTCAATCTCACCGGCCCTGGATTGCTGGCGTAATCAGCCTTGTACCATTCCCAGGTATGAGGCTGAATTAAATATTTAAAATGTCATTTCCAGATTATTAGTGAGTCCTGGATGGAATTGTCTGGGCTCACTTGCCTTAACGCCCTCGCCTGTATAGGTCACGCATGATCCCCACCAGCGGAGACCTGACATGATGGCCTTGCCAGTGGGACTGGAGGCCATTGAGTCCCCCAGAGCGGTCAGGGGCAGCGCCAGCCTGGTACTGCCAGCCTGGCACCACCCACTGGGCAGTGCCAAGGGGTGGAGCCCAAGGAGAAAGGCAGGACCTGAAGGGGGCAGGGCCTAAGGGGAGCAGGCGGAGGACAGCTACGCACTCTGCAATCGAGATTCAGCCAGGGCAGTGATTGGCAAGGGTGTGGCGATGGGTTGGGGCTGACGGATCACTGTTCTGTTGCATTGAACACAGAGATCGACGCATGCACGAATGTATCCTCTGTGAACAGCCGGCTTTCTGACGAGATTAGACTCCATCCACTCCCTCTACTGGCGTTAATCACACTGCTTTTTTTTGCATTAAGTGGCACAAGACCGTGTCTGAAAAAATTGGTGCAATTCTCTCCTTGTTCAGCATTTAGAATTTTTTTGGCAAAATCACCCCCTTTGTCTTTAGTCCCACTATAAACTCATTCCACTGATTCTATTTTCCTGTCCAGCCATTGACCCCATATCCTCTTCATCACAAAGAGTTTGTATTTCTACTTCCACCCCATCTGCTGCTGAAACTCCCATCTGAGCCAAAACCCTTGTTTGTGCCCTTCTCACCTCTAGATTCAATCATTCAATTGTTCTTCTGGGCAGCTTCCCACCCCCTGCCCTTCAGAAAGTTTCAACTCATCCAAATCTCTGCTGCTCTTATCCTATCATGCACAAGTCCTACTCACACATCACCCATGTCCTCAGTATTCTGGCTACCTAAATTCCAATTTACAATTCTCAGTGTTATGTTTAAATTCTTTCATTGCCTCATACCTAATCTTCAACCCCACAATTCTGCCAAACTCTCTCTCTCCTGATTCTGGCATCTGCCCTCCTTTCACAACATGATTGGTGGTTGCGATTTCAATAAATTCTGGGATGGCTTTCTAAAGCTCTGTCTCTTCATAACTTGCCTCTTTCAGCTACTCTTGGCCACACAACTAATACCTAATTATTATTTTTTCAGCTTGCCATTTTTTCTGTACATTTCAAGAAGTGCCCAGAAATATTTATTCTTTGTTAAAGACAACCTGTAAATGTTAGAATGAGAAGGAAACTGTGCCTGTATTCTTTCATCCAAATGGGTAATAAGACACAGAATACCTACAGGGAAGGATAACTAAAGCATTCCGTATAAATGTTGCTGTGCTACTAAAAACAGAAAGGAACATTTTAAAGGGTAGGTTAAGTGGTGAGATCATTCCGACCTATTCCTGTTTCTAAATTTTATGATCCATTTAATGCATTCCATTGAAATCTGCCCTCAAAAAGCAAGGAATAAAATGTCAATAAAATATTTCCTGTTTGAAGATTTTGTACAGCTTTAAATGTACTGAATCCTTACTTCCTGGTTAATATTCTGAACTTTAAAAATAATTCCATCAATAATGCAGAGGTAATGATAAAGCAATATAAAAGCTCTGTTCAAACGTTCCTGCAATCACTAGTGCTTTCTTTCAGCGTTCAATGTATCTGAAGCAATCAAAACAAAAGTACCACCTTTTCAAACTTTAATAATGCTCAAAATGAAGGTAAAAGCCAAGTCGTATTCAGTAAGAGCTTTGCAATAATAGACCCTGTAGATTTACATAATGAGATTTCAAAAAAATTGAACCAAATGGTTTCCCTGATGTCATCTTACAATGTTCACTTCTTTTGCATTGTGAAAGCATAATAAATTTGTAATGTATCATTAAAACAACATCAATTTTCATACCTGAAAACTGATACAATTTAAACTACCTGATTAAATTAGAAGTGCCTGTTCTAAAGAGGCTTTAAAATATAAATGGTTGGATGTGCACAAGTGCTCTTAATGACAAAGGTTATTACAAGAAATGAAATAATTATGAATTCTTACATGGTTGTCTCCACTTCTGGCAAAAATTGCTCAGCATGAAGAAGAAAAAAAAACACTATGCACATAAAATCAAGAAAAAAGTAATTGTTGATTGCTTTCGAAGAATTGACAGAATATACACAATATTCATTTAAGGTGAAGAGGAGTGTGCAAGCCACTGGACAATTATTATGCTGCTTGTTAAGTTGAATAATCATTGCCCAAAGCTTTTCCTTGTAATTCGCCATCTTAAATTTCTCCCTGTTTCTTCTGAAGGTGTTAAACTGATGCAGTGCCTTGCATGATCCAAAAAGTTACTGATGGCTGGGTATTTGAACACAGAGTTGAATATTTGCTGAGCCTGATTTGGTTCCTACCTAACCTGCACAGATGTGCCCTTTGCAGCAGGACTCATCAGATTTTGCTCAGCAGCAAGAATCTGGGTGGTCCTGGCTGAGATAAGCAAACTCAACACAGTTATGTCAAAGTTATGAGCAGGACACACATTATTTATTTTTGTGGCAATGCCAATTTTTTTTTGCACTGTAATAACTGGTGTACAATTCACTTCAATTGCACTAAAATATAATCAATTGAATGGGCATTTTTTAATTCGAACACTGCAGAAAAGGGAAGGAACATCAAACTGATTGTAATTTAAAAAATATATATACTAAATTGCTGTCACGTACAGTTTGGTCCAATGAAATTCATGAATATTTTGTGAATCATGGCAATGTTCTGATTTAAAAAAAGATAAAGTACAATTGATGTGGCAAATGAAAGACTGAAGCCTTAAAGATTTTACATTTTTACAAGTATATCAGTATAATGTAAACATCATCCAGATGCAAATTTATTCACTGTCATTCTCTGGACAGTAACATCAAAGATAATGAATCTAATTTGGGTCACGATAGGGCAGATAAGGAGAGGAACATTTACTTTCCTGCTGACTCAAATCACTTTCCAGCTACAACTCTCATTTCTAATAAGTTCATATTGCATTTGCAACTCTATGTAACACCCACAACTAGGGGGCAACTTAAACCTAATCTGCCCATCAGAAATCTGGTGAAATCAGATAGAACACCACTTTGAACACCTCTTGCCCCTTCAACATTACAAATGAAGATAAGTTTAAATGTTGTGTGTAAAGTAAAGGAATGAAAGACAAGTAAGAGATAACGATCGTTGTTTGCTTAGTATTTTCCTATGTTACAGAGTACTGGAGATTGTGTCACTTAAGAAGTTTTTAGCTATTACCATTTATTTAAGACAGATCAGAAAGTTTGTTTTTATTTAGAGATAGAAGCAAGGGTACTCACTCAAATTGCCCTCTCTCTTTTCACAATTCAAGTGCCAACCTTGTAATGTTCCCATGTAGGAGATACAAACTACAAAGCTCTCAATTTCCTTTGGCACGACAACTTGTGAGAATACAACCACGTGACTGTGCATAAGCTATTGAATTAGTGTGGCATGGATAGCTTCTATTAGCTATTGCGCACTCATTAGCATTACATTCTTAGGGTTGCCAACAAAGCCAGATTGCTTGCAAGTCTCCAAGAGTAGTGCACTGGCCTCCCCAGCACTGCTACTCATAGCCTGGGAGATCTTTATGCTTTAAATTACCTGCTGCACCAATTCCCAGCTGTACTCCCCTGAACTGTGGTCCCACATCCCCCAAATCTCAACCCAATTGCAGCTGCTTCAGAGAAGGCTCTGACCCAGTGACATGACCAACCATTACTGCTGAGTTGGGAATATCTGGTGTGCTGAAATATTCAGGAGAGAACTGAACAGTCTGGACAATGAGAAAATAGATGTGCAGGCAGAGGGGTGGGAGAAGAAAGGAAGTCTGGAGTCAGGAATTAGGGAAGAGCAGGAGATTGGAATGGAGCCATGGAGAGGGTGACTGAGGGGAACAAATAGGGGAAGGCTGAGGGCGAATATGGAATTGGGGCATGGAGACTGAGGATTCTTATTGGAAAAACAAATAGGAAAGGGAACTTAGGGCTATTAGACCATAGGATCTTTCCTCAATAGCAACTTATGGTGCAGAAGCAGTTGTCCATGGCCCTTTTCAATCTCACAAAAGCCTTTGACTCTGCTAATTGTGAAGTCTTATGGAGTAGCCTCCTCAAATTTAGCTGCCCTCAAATATTTGTCACTACAAACCCTATCTGTGGAGACTGGGGTCAAAGCAAGGCTGTGACATGGCACTAACCCTCTTCTCCATTTTCCTCACTGCAATACCATACCTCACCTTCAGCAAAATACCCACAGGCACGGAGGCAACCCACAGAACAGACAAGAAATTGTTCAACTTTCAATCCTAAACTAAAACTGTAAGGAGCATCCAGGAGGGCTTCCTGAAACAGTATGTAGATAGTCCAACTAGGGAAGGGGCCATACTGGACCTGGTAATGGGGAATGAGCCTGGCCAGGTGGTCGATGTTTCAGTAGGGGAGCAGTTCGGGAACAGTGACCACAATTCAGTAAGCTTTAAGGTACTGATGGATAAAGATAAGTGTAGTCCTCAAGTTAAGGTGCTAAATTGGGGGAAGGCTAATTACAACAATATTAGGCAGGAACTGAAGAATGTAGACTGGGGGCAGATGTTTGAGGACAAATCAACATCTGGCATGTGGGAGGCTTTCAAGTGCAAGTTGTTAGGGATTCTAGGACCGGCACATTCCTGTAAGGAAGAAGGATAAGTATGGCAAGTTTTGGGAAACTTGGATAACGAGAGATATTATGAGCCTAGTCAAAGAGAAAAAGGAAGCATTTGTCAAAGCTAGGAGGCTGGGAACACAGGAAGCAAGTGTGGAATACAAGGAAAGTAGAAAGAAACTTAAGCAAGGAGTAAGAAGAGCTAAAAGGGGACATGAAAACGCATTGGCCAGCAGGATTAAGGAAAATCCCAAGGCTTTTCACACATATATAAAGAGCAAGAGGGTAGCCAGGGAGAGGGTTGGCCCACTCAAGGACAAGGGAGGGAATCTATGTGTGGAGCCAGAGGAAATGGGCAAGGTATTAAATGAGTACTTTGCGTCAGTATTCACCAAAGAGAAGGACTTGGTGGATGATGAGTCTGGGAAAGGATGTGTAGATAGTTGAGTCATGTTGAGGTCAAAAAGGAGGAGGTATTGGGGTTCTTGAGAAACATCAAGGTAGACAAGTCTCCAGGGCCTGATGGGATATACCCCAGAATACTGAGAGGCAAGAGAGGAAATTGCTGGGGCCTTGAGAGAAATCTTTGTATTCTCACTGGCTACAGGGGAGGTCCCAGAGGATTGGAGAATAGCCAATGTTGTTCCTTTGTTTAAGAAGGGTAGCAAGAATAATCCAGGTAATTACAGGCCGGTGAGCCTTACATCAGTGGTAGGTAAATTATTGGAGAGGATTTTGAGAGACAGGATTTATTCCCAAGTGGAAATAAGTGGACGTATTAGTGAGAGGCAACATGGTTTTGTGAAGGGGAGTTTGTGTCTCACTAACTTGATTGAGTTTTTTGAGGAAGTGACGGAGATGATTGATGAGGGTAGGGCAGTGGATGTTGTCTACATGGACTTCAGTGAGGCCTTTGACAAGGTCCCTCATGGCAGACTGGTGCAGAAGGTGAAGTCGCATGGGATCAGAGGTGAGCTGGCAAGGTGGATACAAAACTGGCTCAAAGAAGACAGAGGGTAGCAGTGGAAGGGTGCATTTCTGAATGGAGGGCTGTGACAAGTGGTGTTCCTCAGGGATCAGTGCTGGGACCTTTGCTGTTTGTAATATATATAAATGATTTGGAGGAAAATGTAACTGGATTGATTCGTAAGTTTGTGGACGACACAAAGGTCGGTGGATTTGCGGATAGTGATGAGGACCATCAGAGGATACAGCAGGATATAGATCAGTTGGAGACTTGGGCAGAGAGATGACAGATGGAGTTTAATCTGGACAAAAGTGAGGTAATGCATTTTGGAAGGTCTAATACAGATAGGAAATATACAGTAAATGGCAGAATCCTTACGAGTATTGATAGGCAAAGGGATCTGGGTGTACAGGTACACAGGTCACTGAAAGTGGCAATGCAGGTGGAGAAGGTAGTCAAGAAGGCATACGGCATGCTTGTCTTCATCAGCTGGGGTATTGAGTTTAAAAATTGGCAAGTCATGTTGACGCTTTATAGAACCTTAGTGAGGCCGCACTTGGAATATAGTGTTCAATTCTGGTTGCCACACTACCAGAAGGATGTGGAGGCTTTGGAGAAGGTACAGAAAAGATTTACCAGGATGTTGCCTGGTATGGAGGGCATTAGCTATGAGGAGAGGTTGGAGAAACTTGGTTTGTTCTCACTGGAGTGATGGAGGTTGAGGGGAGACCTGATAGAAGTCTACAAGATTATGAGAGGTATGGACAGAGTGGATAGTCAGAAGCTTTTTCCCAGGGTGGAAGAGTCAATTACTAGGGGGCATAGGTTTAAGGTGCGAGGGGCAGGTTTTAAAAGAGATGGACGAGGCAGATTTTTTTTACACAGAGTGGTGGGTGCCTGGAACTCGTTGCCGGGGGAGGTAGTGGAAGCAGATACGGTAGTGACTTTTAAGGGGAGTCTTGACAAATAGATTAATGGGATGGGAATAGAGGGATATGGTCCCCGGAAGCGTAGGGGGTTTTAGTTAAGTCAGGCAGCATGGTCGGTGCAGGCTTGGAGGGCCGAAGGGCCTGTTCCTGTGCTGTAATTTTCTTTGTTCTTTGTTCTAAAACCACAAACCTCAATCATTGAGCTCAGTACGCAGATGACGCTTGTGCCTGTGCTCATTCAGATACTGTGTTCCAGGTCATTGTCGACTCCTTCTCTAAAACATATGAGGAGAATGGGACTTTCACTAAACATCTGGAAAGCTATGGTCCTTTTCCAACCACTTCCCAAAGCACAGCACCTCTCACCATCGATTACGATCAATGGCAAGATCCTGGAAAATGTGGACCATTTCCCATATATTGGGAGCCTCCTCTCATAGGCAATGAAATTCATCATTGCTCCCGATGTGCCAACTCAGCCTTTGACCAACGGAGGAAAGAGAATTTGAGGACCAAGATCTCAAACCCCAGACTAAGTTCAGAGTTTAATGGGGGGCAGTGATCCACATGCTTCTCTATGCTTCCGAGATTTGGCAATCTACAGCAGACACTTCAAAGTGCCAGAGGAGCACCATGAGTAGTGCCTTTGCAAAATCCTCTAAATTTTGTTCAAAGAAAGGTGGTCCAATAGCAATGTTTGCTTCCAAGCTAACATGCCCAATACTAAGATAGCAATCAAAACCAGCTCTGCTGGGTGGGACTTGTTGTTCAAATGCTGACACAGGTTCATGAAGCAACTGCTCTATTTGGAACTCGAACAGAACAGGAGACTTCGAGGAGAGCAAAAAAGCTTTAGGGATGTCCTCAAAACATTGCTGAAGAGGTCAAACATACCCGCTGACTCATGAGAGACCCTGGCTTGTCACCGACCAAAATGGAGAAAGCTCATTAGGGAAGGCATCAAGCGCATAGAATCCTTATAGTGCAGGAGGCCGCCATTTGGCCCATCAAGCCTGCATCGACAACAATCCCACCCAGGCTCTATCCGCGTAACCCCACATATTTACCCTGCTAATTCCCCTGACACTAAGGGTCAATTTAGTATGGCCAATCAACCTAACCCACACATCTTTGGACGGTGGGAGGAAACCGGAGCATCCAAAGAAAACCCACGAAGGCATGGGAGAATGTGCAAACTCCACACAGTCACCTGAGGCCGGAATTGAATCTGGGTCCCCGGCACTGTGAGGCAGCAGTGCTAACAATATCACACGAAATAGGAGCTGGATCCTCCTTTAAGTCATAAGATCACAAGAAATAGGAGCTGGAGTAGGCCATTCAGTCCACCTAACCTGTCCAGCCATTCAATAAGATCATGGCTGACCTGATTGTGCCTTAGCTCCACTTTCCTTCCTGCTCCCCCATAACACTTGACTTTGCAAAATCAAAACAATGCCTGAACCACATGCTGGAGAAGAGATTTCCAATGACTAATGATCCTCAGAGAAGAAACACCTCCTCATCTTTATCTTGAATGGAAGACCCTTTATTATAAAACTGTGTCGGGCATCTTGACTCAGTTCTAGATTCATGCACAAGAAGGAAGATTCTCTCAGCATCTTACCTGTCAAGCCCTCCCTGTAAAATGTACATTTCAATAAGATCACCTTCATTCTTCTAAACTCCAATTTAACATAGATTCAACCTTTCATCATAAGACAAACCCCTCCTCCCAGGAATCAACCTGTGAGCTCGTTCCAATGCATTCCTATGCCATGGCTGATTTGCTCTGTTGGCAAGATGGCCAGCAGTGATCAGATTAATGTCAACAGCACAGAGTTTGACTCCTGTTCCAATCGAGGTAGATATAGGGCCTTCCTCCTCACCTCACCCATAGTAGAAAGTCATGGCAGTTTGTCTTTTTTTTAAACTCCATTCTAAAAGTTGCAAAGCCAATGCTCAGAGTGGACCCTATGGTCCCGAATCCATCTCCTTGCTTGCTCCAAAAAACAAATTCAAATTTAATCCACTTCATGGTCCCCACAAGAGAGACAACCAAGATCCAAGCTGACAAGAAAAGGCATTCCACCCCATCTTGGGCTTGCTCAAACACTTGATCTTAGCCAAAAGGCAGTTGGTTGTGATCAGGCAAACCAAGGACATGCCTTTGGGCAAAGAACTGAAGATAACTTTTCTATGCTTGAAAGATATTCCCTTTGCAGTTGATATGAATTAATCAACACTTGTTTAAGGTTTCATGGAATTCCTATAATAACAAAGTAGCTATGTATATTTTTCATGCTGTCCTCCAATGTTGGTCTATATTGCAAAATGAAATCAAATGTGCATTATGTCTCAAAAGGCATGAATGGAGATATCAGTATTCATTTCAGTGCTGACAACTAAAACTGCACTTACATATCCATCCCTCTATTCCTTTCCCTGCAACAGTGTTTCAACAAAATAGATGCTCTGGGATTGCCACACCCTGTTTTGGTGACTAGTTACTAGTTTTTGCGTATCTCACCTAGATGTCTAAATATTTGAGATAGCATTAGCAGTACGAGTGTGAGTGGCTGCTTTAGTCAGAAACACAATGGAGCATTTTGGTCCTGAAATGGGAGTGGGAACAGGGACAGGCAGGCGTGAAATTTCCCAATATTGGTTCCCAGCCATGGTCTGAACTCCCACCCGTTGTATCTGGAGGCCAGGACAGGCGGGGAACTGCCAACTGCCCTGCAAACTTGTTAAGTCAATTAAAAGACCAATTGATGGCATTGATCAAAGGCTGACTGGAATTTTCCCCTTGGCCTGTGGGTACCACTCCAGAATCACTTGAAGATCTGCCAATCCACAGTTGCCCTCCCTATCTGGTTATTGCTGCAAAAAGGAAAAATCTTGCTTGTTAATCCATATTTGGGAAGTTATAACAATGTTTCAAAGACCATTTTGTTCACAACACGTCAAGGTCACAGCCATATAATAGTAAAACAGTATGAAATGCTGTTTTGTGAGTACCAGGATTGATGGGTTGATCTTCAGCCAGTGTTGTCTTCCTGTGGATGTGTTATTTATATATATTTACATTATGTATCACATACACAGATTATAATGCTTGTTGGTTCAAAGTTTAAAAACTGAACATCTTTTGTCGAAGGAAATTACAACATAAAGCTGCAAGTATTATCAGAATTAACCTGCACCATAAATTATATTCCAGTCTAATATACAATATCTAGCCAGCCATGGAGCTTATCCAGCTTTTACAGGAACTCCAGATACATTACATCTTCACCAGATTCTACCTTTAGACTCTTAATCCTTACTATCTAAAGAGAAAATACATTAACTGCACTCTTCCGTATCACAGTTTATGTAATTCTTGTTAATGTCTCCACTATGCAGCTGATTAATGATCATAATCAGTATCTACTTGAGACCAACCTCAAGAGGATGTGCACAAGAATGAACAGAAGTGAGTTATAAGGTTTTTTTTATTATAAAGTACAAAGCAGATCCCATTTCAATTCATTTTAGTATACAGCACAGGCAAAAACAGCAGCCACCGACAGAGACCCACCAGAACATAAATATTCACTACAAGCATCTTAATCCACATCAAAATTGTTGGTGCTTTTTTGAATGATTAAGTGCTTGGTATATTCAGCATTAAAACTGCAACTATATTTATCAAATAAATAAGTTATTTCTTGCATTCCCTCCAGTATTTCTCTTAGTTTGTTAATGCTTTTGGCATCAACCAGATTAGCCATGTTCCATCTCCTTGTGCATTTTTTCGTTGATTAGAGAAATCACTCTCATTTATGGCCTGTCAGCAGAAAGGTTCACAAGATGCATACGTAATAAAACTTGTAACCCTGGATTGTAATGCAGAGTTTATACATACACTGGTATGGTGAACAAAATGGGCAGGACAGCAGGGTTTGGGTTAGAAAGTGATCTTGGGCAGCAGTGGAAAAGAGGAAAATGTGAAACAGCAGCCCATTTTGCACCCTTTCAACGCATGTTAATCCTAACTGATTTTTCCCAATTATTTTTAACCAGGTATTTATATGGGTGCGCTTAGGAATTGTTCGATTCCACTCTCCCAAAATGCAGAGTGAAGCACAAACACTAAAAATTCAACAACATCAGATACCTTCCTCTGTTCTATCATGCACCAACAGTGGACCAAAAAACTACTTATTATTCAAATTTTAATGCCTTTTCTTCACCTCTTCAAAACTATACCCTTCCATATCAAACCCAATTGATTGCTCCTTGCTCATTGAATCTCGAGCATCCATTTCTTCCATTGGAAATACTTTTTATCAATATCACGTATCCTCAGATTTTTTATTATATCAACTTTTATCTTGCATTCATCTGCCTGTCTCCAAACTGGAGGGCATAATTTTCCCAAAAAAGACTAAGTGTCATAACAGCGAGAATAATAGAGCAACCAGTGCCAATCTTGCAGGTGCACCCTGTATCACAATTGTCCTACACTCTGTCACCTTTTTGGAGAGTGGCGAGTTACTTGGAGGGGGGGGGGTGAAGTAAACATGTCATTGAACCTGGCTTCAGAGCACTCTGCCTAGCATTGGCAGCGCCACCTCCCATCTACAAAATGAGCTCTGACCCCTTCCACGATACGGGTCACTGCCCTCCTTATGGGTCCCCCATCATGATTTCTGACTTGCCCTCCTATCATGACCCCTGACATGATCCACCCCTCCATTGCCCCCCATCATAGCCAACGCCCAAGTCATAGCCACCTCTTTGGTACTGCCCCTGGCACACTGGTGGTGCCCAACTGGCACTGCCTCAGTGCCAGGTGGCCACTGATGGGATGTCGAATTTGCTGATGAGATTGAAATCCAGTCAATCTCGAGCTAACAGCAGGTTAGCGCCAGAAAAAAGGGACTGGGTTGATTGCAAACTGTTTGATACCAGATGCAAAGCAGATTTTTAGGCCCGCAAGCAATTTTCCGGGATCAGCACAATCCATGTCAGGCACGGCGAGGTGGGAAAATTGCTTCCAGAATTTTAAATATTGCTTATTTAGTTTGGAGTTAGGATCAGAGTATTATTTTGGGCATTCAAATTTTGATTGCTCCTCCCTTGATGGCCATATCTTCAATTGACTGGGGCCTGGGTTCTAGAATTTCCTCCACCTCCCTCTCTCACACTTCCCTCCTTTAAGGCGCTCCTTAAAATCTGTCTCTTTGAACAAGATTTGGTCACTTGCCCTAATATGCTCCTTTGATGCTCCTTCAGATATTTCACTTCAATAAAAGCACCAAATAAATGCAGTTGATGCTATTGTAAAATGGAAATAAAAAATTGAAGTGTATTCTCACTTCCACTAACAGCATTTCATTTCAATGCACCTCAATTCCCTTACTCGTGACATGATCTTTGGTTGTACAAATCCAGCTACTGGGACTAATTTGTTAATAAGCTGATTGAATTTCACCACTAAGCATGTATTTCACACAAACCGTGCATAATTTAGAAAATGGAATAAAGGCTGTGAACAAGCAGTATCGCAGCAAAGTTGCTCCCCCCCCCAGCCATAACTAACTTACATGCACGAATCATATGCAGGTTTGAAACAGCAGGATGTGATTGCACATACTAACAGGTTTGAGAAGCATCCCTTTAATTAGAATGGAAAGTAAAGATAAGCTGCTTGATTTCCCATGTCAGGTAAGGGTGCCAAGTGGCAGCACATCAGCTTCAACAATGAACTCAGTCATTTGTAATTCCCAAGGAAAGCCTTTGGATATAAATAAGTTCAATGCAAGCAGCTTTTGTATAATCACAGTTAAGATGATAAAGGATCAATAGACGCAAATATTCTTTTGTAACAAGGCTCAATGAAAAACATACAAGATCATTCCTCCTGACTTGTGGGCTTTCATGTCTTCTGCTTCACCGTTGCTGGTTGGAGTTGACATGCAAGTAATAATTCAACCAGTCCCAGTGTATTATCAATGACAGCAGAACACAGCAGTGTCCATCTAAAGAATACCACTCTAACCATCAGAGCATACAAAGTCAACAAGGCCTCGTAACCAATTTTGCCGATAGTTTTCTTTCCTGCTCAGTTGAGTGCCTCAGTTCTCACATTTAATTAACTTCAGAATGGGGAATAATGGGATTGTGAAGGGAACTGAAGAAGTCACATCAGGAAATGTAAGTATCAGACACCATCAGCCAATACAAGGTCACAAGTTTCAGGTTTCCACATTCCACCTTTCAGAAGTCATCATTCTGTTCGCAACATACAGTCGGCTCTTACAAATTATGCAATTTTACAATTCAAATTGCGACTGGTAATTCTGTTCCTAAATGAGCAAAGATGACGAGACATTGAAACTGCCTTGGATTGTGTCCTGTTCCTTCCTGATGTCCCCTGCATCCCAAACAAGGCACCTGCCTTTACACATTCTGTGTAAGCTCTGTGGTCAATGTCTTTTCTGACGAAGACTTTTTAATCTGAATGTGGGAGCTTGGACACTACACACACATATGGTCCAGTTGGAGTTAAGTTTGTATCCACAACCCTGAAATCTGAATGACAATAGACACGGCTTCTATGCAGGGACTAGGTACTACCCTATAGGGAAGGAGGGCAATTCACTATTTATTTCAGTTTGGCCTCCTCAGACAGCTGCTAGTAGCCAATTTTGCTGTAAAGAACAAGGACAAGAAGAATGCAAAAACCAGGAAAAGAAGAAGGAGGATAAAGAGAAAGGAGGTAGAGGACAAGAAGAAATTGACAGGGAGAAAAAAAGATCAGGAGAAGGAAGAGAAATATGAGGAGGAGGAAAGAAGGACAAGGATAGGAAGGATGGAAAGGAGAAAAAAACTTGCATTTACATAGCACCTTTCTCAACCATTGAAAGACTTGAAGCAAACATTTATTTGAGGTTTCTGATTTAGAGGCATTGGATCATAATCCCAAAGATGGTAGCTTTGCACCATTGGTTCCTCAGCCAACCACATTCACCAAATTTCTGAATCTGCATTTCCTCTCATACTGAGCTTGATTACTGCTGCAATTGCACAATCGTCAGTGGACTAAAACCAATCTGGCTCACGCCAGTCTAAACTTACTGAAGTGTGATTACTTTTATAGTGTAGGAATTGCACCAGTAAATTTATGGACAGCAAGCTGACACAAACAACAATGACCATATAATCAGCTGTGGTGTTGAACGAGGGATAAATATTGGCTCTTCTTCAAAATAATGCCAGGGATTGTTAATGTCCGACAGAAGGTAGAAACAGACAAGAAAGAGGAGGTGAAGAACAGTGAGAAGGACAAGGTGGTAGAAATTGGAGAAGGTAGAGGAGAATGTGAAGATGGTGTTGAGATGGCACAAGGAGAGAAATGCAGCTGGAAATAAATAGCCAGGAAGAAGGCCAATGAAGGACGGAACGCCAATGAGAAATGGGAGAAGGAAAATGGAGAAGAATCCATCTAGTCCAGTGAATAGAGAGAGCAGAGAAAATTAAACGATAAAATAAATATATTTTTAAATGTGTATTCATTTGAAAAGCAGTTTCTTCATGCCTTTGAGACAAAATCCTAACAAAAAATTGCAAATTCGATATATTTTCTGAGCTTTACGAGTATCAGATATTAAGAACTAGAGGAGACAGCATAACAACATACTTTTTATAATTAAACAAAAAAAACCTTACTTTAGTTCTAGAACTAAAATCTTTTAATTTTGAGGAACAGAATCATGACGAGAACTCATATTTTCATATATTATTGGTAAATTACTAGTGAAGTGGGCACTTTCACAGAGGTCTGTTTATAGAGATGTTCAAAGCTTGCCGGAAGTCACATTGACTTCCCCACCTAGCAGCAGCTTCACCTCATGGACTGTGGCAGAGATCAAAATGGTGGCCCACCATCACTTTTACAATGCAAATTAAGGTAGTCGACATCCAATCCAGAGAATAAATAAATTAAAAAAGGGAACACACCAGCAAAGATCACAATTCATATCTCAGCATGAATTAGTATCCATTTTCAGTTGCTGAAAAAAAAAGTGTTGATAAAACAAACCAGACAGCTGTATTTAACCACTGGTGGGGTGGCCTGAATGTGTTTGTGTTTTTGTGTCACTTGATTTTGTATCACACATTCAGTCACGTCGATGTGCAGCTTTTCTCAGCATCGAACTGTTTTACAGTCATCCCAAAAAAGGTGTTAGACACGAAACACAAATACCTTTTCATGCCAGGATGTTCATCTAAGTAAAGGCAGGACTATCAATACTGGGTGATCGTACAGTAAACAACAGCCACTTGAGACAATATAAGGGCCGCTCACGCATTGAATTTTCGACTAACAAACTGGATTCCTTGACCCAAAGAATAACACAAACATACATCTCAAAAGAAAGAAAAGTGTGGTCTAAGCAGATTTTAATCAAAGCTGATCAATGAAAAGTCCATTATCAGCCACTTAGTTCACTTGTCTCCTTCAGCTAACACAGTAATACTTATGCACTAATGGATAAATTGACAGCAGTCAGCATATGACAGAACTCATCACTGATCAAATTGAAAATGATCTAGCCACTCAGCCATCTGCTCAGGTCTGACCAAATACTTTGAAAGTGAGTAATCTCCTGGGAGACCAGTGAGCCTCTGCCTGTGCCAAATGTACAAACTACATTTAAAGCAGCATCTCAGTTCAGCAGAAGTAAACAAAACGTGTATTAACATCCATCAGAATTAAAAGATTCCACTGATGAATTAGCGTAACTTTCTCAGGCTGAGAAATAGAGCAACACATCCACTCACACATAACATGCTTGCTTTTCTCCCAACAATGCTCTATCCTTCATCATTTTTTCTCTGCTCTGTTAAGAACATGAATAGACTTTTCTGCTGTGCCACTCTGTTTGCCAGGACAGCTCTTTCTCTTTACGCCCAGTCCCTACCTTCTCAACTAAGTGTCTAACTCTTTTATTTTCATACTTCAGTGGGTCTTGTGGAGCAGTACAATAAATATTGTTAAGAAGATTTGCATTAAGACATTTTCCTGGATTTCCTTTCACTCACCATCTCTGATTATGGGTTGGACTTGGGCTACTAAGGCGGGTAGCTCCACTGGGAATTTCCCAACTAACTGGGATCCATCTTGGTAAAATGTGCTCCAAATCGTGAGATTTTGCTCTGGAGGGGGAGGGGTTTGACCCAGCAGCAGAAGCTAAAAGTAGAATCATAGAATCTCTGCAGTGCAGACAGAGGTCATTCGGCCCATCAAGCCTGCAGCAACATCAATTCCACCGGGTCCTATCCCTGTAACCCCACATATTTACACTGCTAATCCCCCTGACACTAAGGGGAAATTTAGCATAGCCAATCAACCTAACCCACACATCTTTGGACTGTGGGAGGAAACCAAAGTATCCAGAGAAAGCCCATGCAGATACGGGCGAGGCCAAATGCCAAGATGGTCTGGTTAGAAGGCTTCTTCTCTAGTACTTGGTCCCTGTTTTAGAAGATTTTGGATCCTCTAACCCTCATCCCTTAACACCTCCTCACATCACCCACATGGCTTCTCATACCCTCCTTGCGAACCCAATGCCAACCCTGATATCCAAAATAGGAAGACTTCAGGAGTTATGTGGAGATGAAAAGTATAATACTCTAAAAATATATTATAGCTCTCATCATACAGAACTGATCATGAAGAACCTACTTTTATGCAAGCATCAAGGCTTTTAAATCTGTTTACGTGGTTAATCTCTCATAAATGTGAACATATTTCTGTTCATATTCCCAATACTTCTATCATACTGTGAACTCAGAACCCTCTGCTGAGGTAATTGAGCTTTGAAACTCAGTCAAACATTGTTAATGAATAGCCTATCGGGAAATAGCAACAAAGAAACTCTATTGAAACTGCTCGAAAAGGTGCCACAACAGCTGGTCAGTCAAAGTTGTCCAACAGATGGATTTTTTGAGACAAACACTGACAGTTCCACCCAGTTTATTGAGTGGGAGATTTAAAAAAAAACCTTCAGATCATAACAGTTAAAGAGACCTTTAAGAACATTTTTTTTCTATTCTGTAAATTTGTAACTCCCACGCTGCAGATTAAGGCCATTGCAACAGCCAAAATGTGGTCAGTCTGAACTCCGTACTGATTAAAATGGCCCTGCTGAGATGGGACATTCTTCCGATGTGAATCATGCCCTGCCCGAGGACATTCCAAGGTCTGTCAAAAAGGGGTCAGCACTTCTGCAGCCAGGTCCCAGCCGCCATTATTGAGGGTCCACAGAACCTTCCCTTCTTCTCAGAAAACCTGCCTATGGGGGTGATACTCCGGCCTTACATACGCAGGCGCACCCAGAGAATCTCGTGAGGGGGCCATTACACAACTTGCACCGGGGAGTACTCCTTCTGGGATTCTCCTTGTACCCGCACGGCGTCATAATCCAATTGACACCCAGTGAGGGTGCGAAACAGATTAGCATATTTAAATCTTCATTTAATTATGCATTTCTGGGTTTTAGCCAGATTCACCCAGCTCCTGCTATTCACTGACCGACAGCGCCACAGAAAGCTGGCACGTTTCACTAATGGTCACCACAAACGGAGACCGGATGCGGTGTCCACGTTGGGGGGGGCTCAGAGTCCATTGGAGCCCCCCTGGTGGTCAGGGTTATGTCTGAGCAGTGCCCTGGTACTGCTCCTTGACACCGCCAAGCTGGCACATCCAGGGGCAGCAGAGCAATCTGAAAGGGGGGGGGGGGGGGGGGAGAGTCTGAAAGGTGGGGAGGGCATGAGAGAGGGCAGCATGGAAGGGGCCAATCTTTGGCCATCCCAGTAGCAGTGTGTCACTCATTTGGGGGGGGGGGGGGAGAAGAGAGAGTAGGACAGGGGGAGACAGCTGTGCCTGAAGCCAGTGACTGGGAGGAGTGCTGAGGTGGGGGGGGGAACGGTGATCCCCAATGGGGGCAGAAGGGAGTTTACCCAATGTCTGCATGGTGTGGGGGTGACTCGGATATTTAGTGACGGTGGGGGCTCACTAATAAATTGTTAAACTGAATTTATTGATTTGGTAATTTGTAAGCAGGCATCAGACAAAGTGATAATGAAAGCTGCCAGATTCTCCTAAAAATTCAATGAAGGGAACCTGCCATCCCCAGCTTACGTGGTTGACTCTTAATGTCCCCAGGACAATGGCACCCTTTCAGGACAATGACATCCATTCAAAAGAACAAATTAAGAAAAGTTATTACTGACGCTAAGCAGAATGAACGGACACAGTGCAGCAACCTTAAATGGAATTTTCTTTCACTCAGGTCGAGATGGAAAACTAAATATGTTGGCTGTAAAACTTTCAGGAACTCCAGGGAAAGGGGGAGAAAATCGTGAGATGGAACCAATAATGAAGATTATGATTAGAGCCAAGAAAAGGCAAGTTCTTGTTGATGGTGGTGCCCAGTTGGAATCTGGGTTGAATGAATAGATAAGAAATGAGAAATAATAAATAAGAAATAAATTAGGGTTATAATTATAGAAACCAAATGCAAAACAAATTTACAATGGGACAATTTAGAAGTATTTGAATAGAAAGAGAATTGCAATGAGGCAGGTTTCTTGAAATACATCAGTATGTCACAAATCTGACAATCAATAATGCAAGGCTGGATCGGGGGGGCGGGTAGGGGGGGCTCCCAACGGAATTCTAAGTGTCGAATTCCCGTAAAAACTGGAATAAATCCCATTGGTTTTTTCAGAGGAACTTTCAAAATGAATCTCCCATCCTCTATGCACTGCAGAGGTCACTAGCGTAAATCTCGTGAAAAAAATCAGTGGGCGGGGTCTATTCCCACTGGAGAGGCTGGCAGCATAGTGCTGACTGGGCCACTGCGCATGCACTGATCTATCAGTGCCGAGATCAGCACATGCGCAGTAGCCCCGCAATGCCCGCCTCCCGATTGCTGGCCAGCATCGCTGTCTCACCAACCCCCCATGCCCCAATCGCTGGCCATCTAGGCGTGTTCAGCCTAGGCCTCCTCCCCCGCCCCCCCCACCTCGATCACTCTTCGCCTCCCCCTCGATCCCCCACCCGCCAGAAATTCCAATCTCCTAATGTCCCTTGGGCAGTGCCAAGGTGCCCCCCTGGACATTGCAACTTTGCTCCGAGAGCAGTGCCAGGGAGCCAGGCTGGCTAGTACCCCCCTCACCCCAACCTCCTGGGAGGCCTCGATGGCCCCCCTTCACTCCAGCAGGGTCAGGCCACCAGTTCCCCTTTGTGGGGAGCTGTTGTAAACCCTGCTGGAGTGAAACACTCCTGGCCAGGGGGTGGGCAAACACTAATCAGCTGCTAATCTCCATTAGCATAAATTATACATCTCCGCGCCAATTTCTGGCATGAAACTGATGGCGCCAGAAATCCGGCACCCGGAGACTCGCGAAGCCCAGCAGGAAGACTGTGCAACGGCCTCTGCTCGAGTCTCCCAGCCCACTGCAATGCTTTTCCACCTGGGAGAATTGCACCCCCGCCCCCCCCACTCCCCTTGTTCTCGATAACAACCACCCCCCCCCCACTCCCCTTGTTCTCGATGACAACCCCCCCCCCACTCCCCTTGTTCTCGATAACAACCCCCCCCCCCACTCCCCTTGTTCTCGATAACAACCCCCCCCCCCACTCCCCTTGTTCTCGATAACAAAGCAGATCAGATCATTAGTTAAAGGGAGGACGCTTTGAAATTCTGACTGTAACCCAATTGAAAACAGGTAAGGAAATAAATAAAGTGGATGATAAAAGGTATTGAAACTATTATCTTATTCCAGCGGGTGAAATAGAATTTTGGCCAGACTAGCTGGTTGGGAATACATGTCAATTCAAACAGCAGACTAGCAGTGTCAGAAATTTAACCAGGAAAAGTTGAAGATTAAATGAACCTCCATTAAAGGTCAAAAATTGGAGTTTCATCGAGGAGACTTTAGAGCAAAGGTGAGATAATTAAAAAAAAAGGCAACTTTAATTGGCATCAAACAATTTTACTGACATCCTTCCCTAAAAGTTATGAGACACAAAATGTAACAGACATTTTCTTGGCAGGATGTTCAAGTAAGTAAAGACAGGAAAATCAATACTGGGTGATCTTATAGTAAATAACTGCTACTTGAGACAATACAAAGATTGTTCAAGGCAGGGTCAGAAAAATGATGGATCCTGGTGCTTTTCCTTGTTCTAGACCCCATATTCCAATTCCCACATCCCCCTTTAACCCTCCTGCTCATAGTCTTCCGCTGCCCAGAGTTGGAAACCCCAGAGTCTGGTTGAGGTCATACTGTTTTATCGAAGTTTAGCAAAGCTCCCTGGCTTTTGTACTCTTTGCCTCTGCTGATAAAACCTATGGAAAGCTTAGGTTTCAGTCTGATATACTTTCCAACCATTTCGTGTCAGATAATTACACACCTTGATTGCTCACATTATGCAACCAGTTCTACTTCATTGAATCTGGCGCTGTGCAATATCCAGACAGCAACATCCAAAGGGGCCTCAACCTCAGGCACCATGAACAATAATGCCATGTACAAATGAGAATATCATAAACTAACAGTGACACATTCAATTGTCGCATGACTCCTGGTTTTGCTTCCAAATTTAAAACAGACAAACCCTTCTAGCAATTTAGCACCAACCAATTTACCTGCATTAACATGCGATTTCTATCTATGCAAGTGGAATTTGGTCACAGAGAAAATAAACTTTGCATTAAGCGACTTTTAAAAATTCTCATTTTAAATCGAAATGAACCACACTTACAGATGCCCAGCATGAAGCTTATAATGCATGAGCAAAGTACTACCGATGCTATAAATCTGAATTATAAACAGAAACTGCTGGGAATATTAAGCAGCCCATGCAGCATCTGTGGAGAGAGAAACAAAGTCAACGCTTCAGGTCCACGATCTCCACTGATGAAAGATCACTGACCTCTTGTTTCTCTCTGCACAGATTCCACCAAATGCGCTGAGCATTTTCAGCACTTCCGATTTGCTCCTACTGGAGCAAAAACAACCATTTTTGCCAGTCCCCCAAAAAACAATCAGGCTTCCGGTGAGCCTCTCATTCCCCTTCAGCAAGGAACACACCAGCAGATCTGGTTTGGCACAACATTGAAAAATAACTTTGAAAAAAAAGTTAAAATATGAAGAAAATGAAAGAGAATATCAAAGCAATTAATTGATCATTTTTTAAAAAATTAGTCATTATTAAAAGAAAGTGCCAAGCAGCAGAGCTAACCAGTAAAATCTTTACTGCCCTTTTCACTGAAGAAGCAGAGTTAGAGTGAGGCACATTAGTCCCCAAGTTCTGGTCACAGGGAAGGAGGAAAGGACCTCCCCACCAGACTAAGGAATTGAGTTTAACCAACACTGACTTTGCATTCGCTGCTAGCTGGTGCACACTCCAGCTGACCTCAGAAGAATTCATATGAAAGAAGACGTTGGAGGTGGGTTGTGTTTCAGCCTGAGTTTTCCTCCTCACCCAGCCCTCTTTGTGGATAGGTTTTGGCGGGGGGGAAGATGAGAAGGAGGGGGTTAAGGGTGCATGTGTGTCCAGCTCACCTCACTCCCAGTCTTGGGGTTCGCTCCTTTAGCACTAACACACACTCGTCTCTTGCATGCACATTCACTCTCTCTTTGAAGATTGAGTAAAAAAGCCCAAACTTCTCAAGTTTCTCTTCCTAACTCTGCTTCTTTGTCCTTCATAATATTGTGGTGAACCCAATGCCCCTTTTCTATACTTTTGTATTCTTTGAGTGTGTTCAAATGTTCTCACTCAGTCTCCCTCGTGCTCATTCCCTCTCTCTTGTGTTTTCTTTGGCTCATTTCCTTGCTGCCCGATCTCCTACTTACGTCAAGGCCACTGGCTTCTTTTTTCTGCATGTGGAAAGAGCAAGCACATCATCCTCTGCTCTGATAGGCTGAACTCATGGTTCCTGTTGTAAGTTGATGGACTTGGGATCCCAACCCTCTGGGAATAACAACGTTTCCTGAAATCAGGGGTTCCTCCTTCTGCATTATCTCCAACAACCTAAAAGATCAGAGATACAAGCTTTTTTCCAAACTCCATCCCAAACCCACAACTCTGCCCCCTGTCCAGTGACACCACTTGACCATTGCCATAGCGGGTGGGAACCATGTGGAGTGCAGTCAGGAAGATTAAGGGATACCACGAATTGAAGGCTAGGCCCAAGAAGGGTGGGGATTGCATTGCCACTGGAGGGCCTGCCCAGTAGATCTCCCTGGGGGCCAATTAGGAAGCTCTGTCCAGGAGCCTGATCAAAGCAGGAACTATGGCCAGGTGTCAGAGATCGATGTGGATGTGGCTGAGTGCTGCTTGCACAGAGGGGCTGGTAAAGTCACGATTTGAACTCAAAACTGCAGGCACCCCGAGAGCATGTGACACTCACTCACTATCCCCGGGATGTGATGCAGCCACTTGGCGGAGGAGCAGTAATGTCCAAGCCTGGGTTCCTCCAAACACACCTTCCCTGGCGATTAGTATTATTTGCATCCTCCTGTCCCAGGACCTCCGCTTAAGGCATTGCGTTTTCAACTAAAGCTACCGAAATCTGTGATCCAAAGTTGCATAAAAATATACATCACAGATGTAAGCAAAAAGTAAGAGAAGATGAATTATTCAAAGCTGATCAATGAAAGAGTCAATTATCAGCCATTTAGTTCACCCAAGAAAGTGTGTGGCTAACTTACTTATACCTTGACACCCATAGGTTAGAGTGCAACAATACAGAGATATTCGCATCGGACCAGCCAAATAGCCCACAATGAGAACCAGCTTCACACCATCCCTACAAAACACACCCTCCTATTTTGCACGCTCCTCTCTCAATTTCTCAGAAATAATTGTTTCTCCTCTCTCTCTCTCTGCTTTATTTCTGATTTCCCAGCTATAAATCAACAACTGACAAGCTGTTAATTAGTGAAATGATCCTGAAGTAAATACAGAACACTTGTTACTCTGGTGTAACAAGGTCACTGTTTCTCCTCTTGGATATTTTGAACGTTAACTCCCAGTTAAGACGAATAAGAAATTGTAAAAAGTTATTTTTCATCACATATATACTAAGTTTTGAAATAATTAACACACGTTAGTTGAAATGAATACAGATGCAGCAATAATGAGATATCTGGAGCAGCTTCATGGCGAATTATTTAAGGCCCATCAAAATAATACAAAATAACCAAAACGACATAGTCCTAAAAAAAATTGCCTGATGGTTTACTGCAATGAAACTAATTTTTCACAATCCCACAATGTTACGATCGTGTCAGTCATGGCTCAGCCTCAGAAATTTGTGGGAAGACACACAACCAAGACTTGATCTTAAAATGGAGACTGACATTCCAGTGAAGTTGTGAGGGAGTGTTGCACTGTCACAGATGCTGTGCTTTGGATGAGAGATTAAACAAGACCCTTTAGGCCTGATTTTACCATTTTCATTTTAAGTGCTGAATCTGGACATAATTCAAATCCGACTTAGAAATCTGCTTTCAGGCGCCCCCATACGCTCTTAGCCTGAAAAAAAAAAAATCGCGAGTTCCATTCACGCTGTGGGCAGGGCTTAGCGTGCCCAAAACGATCGGAACTCTGAACTGCGCATATGCAGATAGAAAAAAAATTGAAAAAGCGCACCCGTGTCAAATCACTTCCGGGCCGCAGAAAGCGGCCCAGGAGCGGAATGCGGGAGCGATGGCCCCCACAGACATCACTGCCCTCCTTATCAACCCCCCCTGCTACCTAGACCGATCATGACTCCCTGCCCCTTCCCCCCCCCCACCAATCGCCCGCAGAGTGGCAGCGGACCCCCCTGCCCCCTACACCCCCCCACCACAGATCCATCTGCCCCCCCTCCCCCAGAGATACATCTTATCTGCCCCCCTCCCTAAGAGAAGAGTCTGGCCTCACTCCTCTCCCCCCCTGCCCCCTCCCCAGGAACAATTGACCCGCCCACCACCAGACAACGATCAGCCCCCCTCTCCCCCCACACCACCAGACAATGATCAGCCCACCCACCACCAGACAACGATTGACCCTCCCACCCCCCCACCACCAGACAACGATCGGGCCTCCCTCCACCTCCCCTTCCCAACAGAGATACATTTGACCCGCCTCCTCCTCCTCCTCCTCCCCCCCTGCCCACAGAGAACGATTGGCCCTCCCACCCCCCACCACCAGAGAACGATCGGGCCTCCCTCCACCTCCCCTCCCCAACAGAGATACATCTGACCCGCCACCTCCTCCTCCCCCCTCCCCACAACCAGACAGCGATCTGGCCTCACTCCCCTCCCCCCCCAAACCAGAAAATAATCTGACCAGCCTCCCACCTCCCCCCCACCACCAATCTGAGTCAGAGAGCCATTGGAGGCTCTGAACTCACTCTTCAGCAGCTGGAGCACCCGATTCAGACTTTTATTCAGCAGGTTCATTTCAGCACGATTCCGGATCGGAGAACGCAGCGGGAAAGGGGGGAATGCTGATAAAGTTGGGTGGGCAGTTCATTAATTCAATTGAAATACATGCAAATACATTTAAATCGCCGTTGCGCCCGTTTCGGGCGCGAAACGGATCACGGCCATGCCCGGGTTTCGGTAAAGTGGCCATCTGCGTGGGCGCGGATTGCGTTAAGGGCCTCACACCCGACTTTACCACGTTTTCGCGCCCAAAAACAGGTGTGACACAATGGTAAAATAGGGCCTTTTCTGTCCTCTGAGGTGCATGTAGAGGACCCTGTGGCACTCTTTCAAAAAAAGAGCAGTAGAATTCTCCCTGGTGACTTGGCCAACATTTATCCCTCGACTAACATTACAGAAAGGACAGATTATCTGGTCATTATTTCATTACTATTTGGGAGATTATTTAGCGCAAATTGGCTGCCATGTTTCCTGCATTACAACAGTGATTAGACTTCAATAAGTACTTCATTGGTTGTAAAGCACTTTGTGACTGCCCAAAAAATAAAAATGCCAACCCGTTTGTCTCTCCAATGTCTCTCCGGTCAGATTATTTTCTGATTGGGGGGGGGAGGGGAGTGAGGCCAGATCACTGTCTGGTTGTGGGGAGGGGGGAGGAGGAGGCATACCTAAAAGGCCCTGTAACAAATAGCAAAACAGACTGGAATAAAACCCACTGACCCCAGCCCCACAATTAACCAACCAACGCACTTCACGGGAGTTTAAAGTAAATGCGATAAGGGAAAACAAGCTAGTGTAGGGCAAGTGTGCAGCATGAAATTTGCATCACCTCTGGATGATGCTGCAGTGATGTCTGGATACTATCCTAAGATTCTAAAGATACAAAATCTACTATGTAAATGCAAGTGTTTCTTTCTTAAGGTGGAAAATGAGCAAGCTCACCATTCCTCCACCCTGCTTCCAATGAACATTCAATACAGGAGCTAATTTGTCTCCTTTCTGCACAGCCAGACAAGTCTGGAAACTGATGGTGCTGACCTACTTGTCATAACATTTTGAAACACACAAGAGCTTTGAAAGAATGGCTGCATGTTTGAAATCTCTAAATTAAAGCTACAAGTCCCAACTCCAGCTCCAACTCATTAGCTGACACAGTGCTGTCAATATTCACTTTAAATGTGAAAACTTTCAACTACTCTCTCACATTTATTTCACGATATTAAATTCCTTGTGATAACATAAAATGTTGTTAACAGATCCCACATGGACTGGCTTGATACAAATTAGAAATGAGCCATTATATCCCTTTTCCCAGCAAATTGAAAATAATGGATCAGAGCACTGCTTTACAGCAAAGCTTTTGATCCGATTTCAATTTGCTTATTCCACTCTGGACCTAAACCATTCTAAACTATTTCACATGTTTTCCCCAATTGGGAATGTAATACAACTGTTCCTGTACATTATATTTTACCTCACATTTGTGCAATTAATAAGGGTTAAGTCATTAAATTGTATCGTGTGTAAGTTTAGTGATCGAAAGTCTTAATTTTATTTTGTCTTTTTGTGAGTATTAAAAACAAGAACAGCAACAACAACATCAGACAATACATGCATAGAAATCACACTCTGGGCAGAATTTTACCAACTCGCCCCATCCATCGATGGGCAGAACGAGCTGGTAAAATCTCGCGAGAATCGAGAAATCAGGATCACGCCCGATTTCTCAGCTCTCGTGATTTTACGCCCAATGTCTCTGACAAGTTTTCTAAAAGCAACTACATTTTCCGCATTGACAACAAACACTGGCAAAGCATTCTAAATATTAACAATTCTATCATAGAATCCCTACATTGCAGAAGCAAGCCATCAAGTCTGCACCGACTCTTCGACAGACCATCTTAACCAGGCCCACCTCTGCCCTATCCCCGCAACCCCACATATTTACCCCACTAATCATCCTAACCTACATAGCTTGGGACACTAAGGAGCAATTTAGCTTGGTCAGTCCACCTAACCTGCACATCTTTGGGCTGTGGGAGGAAACCCACGCAGACACTGGAAGAACATGCAAACTCCACACAGTCACTCAAGGCTGGAATCGAACCTGGGTCCCTGGTGCTGTAAGGCAGCAGTGCTAACCATGCCGCCCCATGTAAAAACAAGTTGTAAATATCAAAACATGAACCAACTTTCTATCGCTTATACTGAAGACTACGCAAAATACTGTAATTGAGTGTAGGCTTAGAGGTAGTAAGGCCATGTATCAATTTATAAACTTCAACTAAATCAAAAATCAGCCTTCGCATCTCTGAAGTAGTAATTCAAGAATTCTTAAACGCTCCTCATAAGGTATTCACCTCCTGCCTTCCATTTTCCTAGTAACAAGTCTTTGCGGTCTCTCTATAAGCTGTATATCTCTCTGAAAGTGCGGATTCCAATCAGTGGATGCATACTCCTGATGGGCGTACCAGCTTCTTATAAAGTTTAAGATAAACCTTGACATCCTGACTCAAAAAGGATGCATTCAGCGCTTGTAAAACTTTTTCTGCCTGCTGTATTGCCTCATCCACATGATTCATAAACTTCAGATTACTTCTAACAATCATGCCCAAATCCTTTTCAATAGTTGAATGTGCTAAAGGTTGGCCATCGATATGGTACTGTGAATTACAATTATTGTGGCCAAAATGGAGAACTCAACACTTTGTCACATAAAATGTAACTTGCCACTCCTTGGACCACTGCACCATAGTAGAGAGTTCACTCTGGAGAAATGCTTTCAAAAGCCCTGTATTATTTTTCGTAATTTCCAAATAAATTTTAATGTCATCTGCATATTTCAAAACTGCACTATGCTGAATCTGGCCATCAAGTTCATTAATATGACCCACAAATAAAAGGGGCACAGAGACATTTCCTTGAGTGACTCCAGAAATTAACCTTGAACTGTCTATCTTATTTTCTATAACATCATATCTAAAGAACCTATGCATTCATCATTCGATTTACATTGGCCATAGTACCTTTCTTCCATGGGTCCATGTTTCAACCTTGCAGTGGTGTGGGGAGAAATCTTTCCAATTACCGAAAAACATATTTTGCTCTCCTCAACCAATATAGCAATTCAGAAGTTTTGAAAGCAGCTTCTGAGGTAATGCAAGAAGATCACCCCAACGACCGCCTCATCTCACAAAAGAATGACCTATCATGACTGTGGAAACTGTGGACATACTGTGCTCAAGATCAATTGACAAGTTATCAGTTAAACAATTTGAAGAACAATCTTTGAATAGCAGAGATCACGGTTACACGTCTGCATTACTCTGCAAGCAAGCGTCTTACGCTTGAAACTCAAGTCCCCAGGATGACTGAAATTTCACTCAACACAGCTCAACAATTCCTCCCTTTACCATTGAGCAAAAAAAACTATACCTTGCAAAGCCACTGCATTCTCACTGAACATTAAAAACCACAAAATCCTGCCAATTCCCAAATAGTTTAGCTCAGACACATTTGGCCTGCCTTGCACTGAGCAATGGAAATGAAATCTGAACACCTCATTCTCCTGTCCCTATTAAAAAAAAATCAACATTTAATCAAACACATCTCAACATCTTCCACTCAGCAAGATAATTGGACCTGGCATAGCCCGGCCAGCAATCTACTGAACAGCAAATGGTTATAGTTCAAATGCCATCCTGCAACTACCTAGCATAGGAATCCCACCCTTCGTATCGTAAAAGGTGGCCTGGAATACAACCTTTGAAGTTTAGAATACTTTGCTCAAGATTAATCAACAATTGTCAGTTGAACAGCTTGAAGAACAATGAAGGCAGAGTGGTTAGCATTGCTGCCTCAAAGTGCCAGGGATTCGGGTTCGATTCCCGGCATTGGTCACTGTCTGTGTGGAGTTTGCACGTTCTCCCCGTGTCTGCATGTGTTTCCTCCAGGTGTTCTGGTTTCCTCCCTCAGTTCGAAAGACGTGCTGGTTAGGTGCATTTGGCCATGCTAAAATCCCCCTCAGTGTATCCGAACAGATGCCAGAGTGTGGTGACTAGGGGAATTTCACAGTAACTTCATTGCAGTGTCAATGTAAGCCTACCTGTGACTAATAAATAAAAAAATAAAATAAATCCCAGAGAGTTACTACTAAAGAATGACTGGAATGGTTTCTCCATCTTTGCTTCCTCCATTCTTACTTTTGGCAGACACACACAAAGCGAGAAGCAGAAACCATTAGCAAATCATCAGTGTGGTGTGTGTGTGTGCGGGGGGCAGGGGGTGTGCGGGGGGCAGGGGGTGTGCGGGTGTGGTGCATGTAGGGGGGGATTGGTGTGTGTGTGTGTGGGGGGGGGGGTCGGTGTGTGTATGTGGTGTGTGTGTGGGGGGGGGGTGGTGTGTGTGTGGCGGGGGGGAGGGCAGTAGTGTATGTGGGGAGGGAGGGGGGGGGGGCGGAGGGAGTGGTGTGTGTCTCCAACATCATGGGAGATTGGTAATACAATCACTGAAAAGCAGAGTGAAACGTTTCATGTCTATTTAGAAACACTGATGGCAAAATCTTGCCAAAAATCATGAAGTTGCTTCAGCATGACATTATCATGATGAGCATGCACGTCTTCTCCCACACCTCACTCTCAAAATAATTCAACTTTTTCGATTCTTTCGTGGTAACATTGGCCCTTTAAAAGCTGCTGCACATTTGGGGTCATGTTTGTTTACTATGCCAAATTGCTGATTCGCTGATTTTTCTTAATCCCTTCTCCAATGTGCACACACATAATTGAAGATTACACCTCATTCACTCCTCCTGCCCTTCCGTCAATCTCATCTATGTCTCACTGTCCAATTATCAGTGCCTTTTGCAAGTCCTTCTCATCGCCATTTTCATAAATTCTTGTAGCACATCTGACACTTCATTTTTTTTTGTTAAAGGTCTTTTTTGCCCTTGATAAAAAAAAGTTCTAATCTATTAGTCAGTCAAATGAGGCAGATAATTGCTGTTTGACTAATTTACATGGAACACTATTGAATGCTATTAACCCCAGCTGATCGGCCAACTCGCTTAGGAAAGTAAAAAGTCTGTATGACCATCCATCACCACTGAGGGTTTATAGTTCAGGTCAACAAGCACAAATCAAGGGACCCAGAACTAATATTCCTAATAAGAAAGTACTCACTGACAATTCAGAAGTAATTGGCAAAATTTTACCCACATTCTGTTCAAACGGCAGCAGTAAACAAAGCAGCAAGTGTCAAGTTGCTATTTATGTGTTTAATGTTTCAGTGAAAATCCTGTGTTTCAAACAATAATGATACCTACTGGCAGTGCTGGGAAATTTCTAATGGATTCTTCATTCAAAATAGCAACAAGGAAGGAACTGGAGTTAATTTTGATAATAATTAGATACAAGTTAACCCATCAAGAAGTAAACGAATGCCATCATATCCATTGCTAGAATTGATGCATTCATTCCAGCACTAACAATAGTGAAACAGCCCAACAGTCCATTCAAGAGCAGGAATTTTTATGGTATTCCTTTTCCACCTCCTGATGAGTTGGTGAGAAATGCATCCCTGCCAATCATCAATCACAGCAGCCCCACAGCAATTTAACAATCCAAGGAGCATTAATTATCTGGAGACAGGAACATAGGAACACAGGCATTAGAGCAGAAGTAGGCAATTCAGCCCTTCAAGCCTGCTCTGCCATTCAATCGGATCATGGCTGATCTCTTCCTCATCTCAAATCCACTTCCTATGGACAATCCCACCTCAGGGAGTTCTGTAGCTCCAGCAGTGCCACTGGCAGCAGTGACCAGGACTGTGACAGTCCTCAGAGTCTAAGTCCTGGAGTCCAAGACCAGGGAAGTCCCCAGCAGAGGACGGTAAGTTCCAAGTTTTCCTTGCTCAGGGAGTAAAACACCAATTGAATGTAGATTCCTCAGGGCATATATTCTATAAACTGCTTTACCTCTAATAATAGGTTTTACACTTTTTTTAAAAATGAGCATGTTACTGTTGGCCCTGTTGACAGTAAATATTCTTTGCATGTTGTCAAGCAACTTATGGTAAAAATGGAAGCCAACACACTATCATTTTGATTTGAGAAATCAAGGAAACCAAATAGATGTCAACGAGGATCATGACTTGACAACATCAAGTAGGGTAGGGTTGCCATCTCTGGTTGGATATATTCCTACATGTTTTATCACATAACATCCAGCCTCTAACTACCCTGCTCTGCCCAGCAACTTTATTTCCCTAATGGTTTTTCTACGGTTCCGTCCTGAGTTGCTCACAACAGTGTAAGAACATAAGAACATAAGAAATAGGAGCAGGAGTAGGCCATCTATGTAGAATATTAATCTATAATTCCTCAAGACTAAAGGACAACCCTAGGAGGGTTAGAAAATTATTTCCACCCATTTACCAAAGCCCACAGTAGATGAGTAACACTATCTCATTTGGATCAGTACTTTTAATCATCCTTCAAGCTTAATGGATTAATAAAGCTGTAAAATTTGCAAATGGTTTTTCCTAGTTGCGTAATCTCTGGGCAATGAAGTACTATGTATCAAGAATCTCATGCCTGATAACACTCTCAACTTTTCCCATAGAATCCCGACAGTGCAGGAGGAGACCATTCAGCCCATTGAGTTTGCACTGACTCTCTGAAAGAGCATCTCACCCTGGCCACACCCCCCTACTCACACCATCCCTGCAATCCTGCACATTTACCATGGCTAATCCACCAAGTCTACATGTCCCTGGATACCAAAGGGCAATTTATCGTGGTCAAACCACCTGCCAAATATATTTAATCTTCTGAAAGAAAGGAACTGATGACAAATGACCAGGAAAAATTACAGGACTGTAAATTAACATTACATCATTCAACCCAAAAAAACTGAATTTCATCAGAGTCAGTGCAAACTCAATGGGCTGAATGGTCTCCTCCTGCACTGTCAGGATTCTATGGGAAAAGTTGAGAGTGTTATCAGGCATGAGATTCTTGATACATAGTACGCAACTAGGAAAAACCATTTGCAAATTTTACAGCTTTATTAATCCATGAAGCTTGAAGGATGAGACTTTTCCACTGTTCCTAGTACCACAACGGACTTCCCAGGGGTACTTGATTCTCCCTCTTTGTGCCTCTTCTCAGGTTCATTCATTTATAACAAAAGCACTTATTGCTATGTTGACTGTTCTATGTTGTGTGGGGGAATATTGAAGCTGCTGAAGAATCAGCTGTGAAATGATACTGAAGACTAAGAAATGATTAACCCAAATTCTTGGTTTTTTCAACAGCTTAGAAAAGTAGAAAATGTCCCATTCGTCCTCTTCCTTCCACAAGACTATTAAAGTCTGTCGTGTTTTGGAATCTCGTCATTCTATTTTACCTCCCTCCATTTCAAAGGTAAATCCAGCATAACTCTAAAATTTGTGACAAACTCTACATTACATATATTAAAAATCCCTGACTTGCCACCTGTAATAGAATGGGTCTTCCAAGGTCCCTGCAGCTCAGCAAATATCACATAGCCCACAGCATTTAGCTTTCTTTATCTGAATTCCTCCTTATAAATCTCCGTCACTGGAGAGTATCTTTCAAAATAAAAACAATGTGAAGGAAAATTTGAATTCCCAAATAAAATCCAATGAGGCACCATGGAAAAAATAATTCTAAACATTAAGATAGCATTTTCATTCTATAGGGATTGAGCAGCATAGATTTGACCAAGAGTGCATGTGTTTTGTTTTAACTTGTTTATGGTTTGTGGGCATCACTGGCAAGGCTGGCTTTTATTGTCCATCTTCAATCCCTGCTGTCCATGTGTCGGGTGAGATCCAGCACTGTTAGGGAGGATTTTCCAGGATTTTGACCAAATCCAGTGAGAGGATGGTGACATATTTCCAAGTCAGTTTGGAAAAAGATAACCACTTAGTGTCACTCTCTTGCTCTTGCCCCAGAGCCCTGCAAATGTTTCTTTTAAGTATAATTTGACTTTTACAAGATACTATTGATTTCGCGTCCACCATCTCTCCAGGCAGTCCTTTCTGGATCATAACACCTCACTTAGAAGAATGTCTCCTGAACACGCTACTTTTTTTGGCCAGTTTTTAAAAACGGTTTCCTCTGAATGCCCACATTCCTAGTTTCACCGCATTTACTCCATAAAAATCTTTTATTGTTTTTGAACGGCTCTACTGTATCTTCACTTAGCCTTCTTTGCTCCAAGGAGAGCAATCCTAGCTTCTCCAATCCCTCCAAGGAATTAATGTCTCACAACTGGCACCATTGAGGCAACTCACCTCTGCACTCAAATCCTGTCTAAAGGGTGGTGCCCAGAATTGGACACAATGAGCTCATCCCAAAACCGTAAAATCCCACCCAAGGCCAAAGGACCTTCCTATTGTCTGCCCTTCGCCTGCTCTAATTCCCGTGGCAGGCGGGGTGGTAAAATTCCAGCCAATACCGTAGAACTATAGCAATTCAATCCAACACAGAAGTGGATGAGATGTTGAGTTATATGGAAAATGTGGTTAGCTTGACCATGTCCAATCATTGCAGAGCAATATATAATGCTTTAAATTAAGCAAACAAAATGAAGAGCCATTTTGCCAAATCTGTAAAAACATGCTGGTAACAGTCATGCTGAAGCTCCAAATTGTATTCGAGTCAGGCTCACAACTTGAATATTACATTTACGTTCAACCATAGTTGAGGTTTAAATAGCAAGTTAAGAAAAACTAGACCATTACATCCTTGCTTTTGTGTGCAGTGCCATGATTTATAAAGCCAAGAATCCCAGGTATGGTATCGTAGAAAGACTGAGTGGGAAAAGGTTGCAATAAAAAGTATATCAAGATAATCTAATGTTGAAAATGCCAGTAGTTTTATCAATAATGGCATTAATATGTTCCCTTTCAAGAACAGGTTGTCTGAAAATGAAGTTCAAATGTTGTTTAGATGGGATTTGTTTTGTGGCATTATTCATTTACAAAGGAAACACATCATGCTTCAAAACCCAGCTGATAAATCCTTTTTCTTAAAAAGCAGCAAATCTTAAAAAACTTGAACTAAAATGATAGAGTGACTTCACAAATCTCTAACTAGAACAGACATTTTATCAGAGTTAAAACAGTATCATAATAAGTAATAGTGATCAAATCTAGAAAATAACTAATTTACTGATCACCACGAGTTTGTAAGATGGAGTTTAGAGGCCAGTCACTCAGTTCAGATTGCCTTCATTAATTAGTGAAGATGCTGCCACGCCACCTAGTCCCGCAATTCAACAATGCGGATGTTCCCATTAGACAAGCTAGCCGCTAGCAAACGTACTGCTGAGGATCATTCTCCAATCATCTGAAATTTAACCAACATCAGACTGATGGGGCAATACAATGGAATGTTGAGAGTGTTTGCGTTATCGTTATGCAAATATGTACAAGTTAATTTTAATTTCTGTTGAACCAAAGACATTGCAATGAGGACAGCAAAAATCTGATCCAGTGGCTGCCAGCTCTGAAAGTCTCCTGAAATGAATCCCAATTAGATAATTCAGAATTAAGTTTGACATGTGCAGACAACAGCTAGGACAGAGTGCAGAGAAAGAACATTTAGGAAAGACTGTTGCAAAGGTTTAAAGTAGCACACATTTTAAAGAAAAGCTGGAAATAGGCAAGATAGGAATACAGGAGGGTGACATTGATTGAGATGTACTGAGTGGGATGCCCAAAGCTCTGTGTTGGGGTCCCTATTCTTTCTGACCTACAAATAATAACCCAGATTCTGACAAACAAAGATATACTTGGTTAAATTCAAATGTTATACCAAACTGAGAAAAGAACAAAACAAACAGTAAGCAATTGGGCAGAACTATAGCAATTCAATCCAACACAGAAGTGGATGAGGTATTGAGTTATATGGAAAATGTGATTAGCTTAACCATGTCCAATCATTGCAGAGCAATATACAATGCTTCGGGTTAAGCAAACAAAATGAAGAACCATTTTGCCAAATCTGTAAAAACAAGCTGGTAACAGTCATGCTGAAGCTCCGAATTGTGTTCCAGTCAGGCCCACAACTTAAATATTACGTTTACATTGAATCTTAGAAGCTCAAGAGATACATCCAAAACCTGGAAGCAAGAAAATCCTGATTGTTGGGGCTGGATTTTCAATCTGGGCTCGGGAACCTTACGGCTGGATCCTGATCCCGGCACCACCTCAGCATCAGTGACGCGATGCAATTTTTAAAGGCAAAGGCTCTAAATAGACATGGGGCGAATTTGGGGTCCAGTTGGTGCAGTCTGGAGGCAGGACTTTGTGACGCAGTCCATTTTAAAAGGCCAAATGGCTGTTTTGACTGGGCTTACCATGCACTGTAGGAATGATGCAGACAGGAGGGCAGAAGACTGGCAGCTTCCCAGTCCGCACTAGTCCCCAAACACACTGTCCTCAGGAACTCGAGCTGCTCTGCTCAAACATAGGCAATTCTGTGCCGTGGAATAAGCAGCTCAGTTTGACCACTCCTCTTTTACACATGACTTTCCAACTGCAGCCACAATAAATAATGTCTCCTCACTTTGCTCCTGACAGCTGTGTATTAATGTGTGTCAGGCCATAGGTTCTCCCTGTTACTAACATTGAAAATTCAAATCTGTCCCTCTCCAGCTTGTTAACGAGCTCTTGAATGAGATTAACAGCTAGTTAACTGGAGGGGTTTGAGTTGCCAGCTCCACAAACCCCTTTAAAAATTCCAATATGTCTCGGAGACATCAAAAGTCTGACATGCCACACAATTGCACAGTTTTCAATGCACATTCACGCCTGACCACATACACCCACGGCAACTGAAAATCCAGGAAAATTATTAGAATTATGAGAAAAACTTTTCTCGACAACTGTGAAACGGAGGGACAAATAAGTGAGAATGCTGGGAGAATCAGAAAAGAAAATTCACAGCAACACTTTCAATTCCTGTAGCACATACAGACTAAGCATTATTAAAAAAATGTTCAGGAATCAGGAAACCCTTTTTCAAGGCTGATAATGCCTGAAAAAGGTATTCCAGAATGGAGAGCATAAGCAAAAATGCTGCAGTGCCTCAAAAAGCAGTTAAATACTGGGATCAAATATCACATGCTGCTATGAAAGAGTGTGCTAGATAGGCCAAACAACTTACTTGCCAAGAATATTTACCTCAGTGGTACATTTTATTTGATTCTTTTTAAATACAAAGCTCAAGTTCAGTACCATGCAATTTGTCACGTATCTGCTTGAGGTTACTGACTTTGGAATTGCGGGACAGGAAGGGCTGCATTTTCCAGAATCCACCTCAGAAGGGCCTGAGTGAAAGCCCCATTCACATGCCCCTGCTGTGTTCCTGATCCAGGATTTAGGGTTGTATGTATACAGAGCAGGATTTCCAGCAAGCTTCCGGTCATCAAAAGGCCACCAGCAATTCAAGTTGCACTGCAGCTGGTGAGGACATTTTTTAGGCTTTGGACCGAAACAAGGCCCAAAAACAAATTTTTTCAGCCACTAATGGGCCCGTTATCTCCAAAGGGGTCAACGTTGGATTTTGCACAACTACCCAAAGGACAAACATCACCCCTGACAGGTGAGCCTCCAGAATAGGAGCATCATCGGAGACTGAGGAGGATGGTGTGAGATAACAGTTGTTGACATGGGAATACAGTATTTTCCCATACCTCAGGTTGATACCCTACTTAATTTGGAGAAAATGAGGAAAATCCCCAGGCCTCAGAAGTGTAGTAAATGATCATAGCACTATATGGCAAAGCAATGAGTGGCTTTAGAAAGGATGAGACAGAGTGTCTCCTCGCACAAAATATTTTATATTTTGGCTCCTATATTTAAAAAAGATAGACAAAACATTTAGCCCTCAACTTTATTAAAATTTTTCATAGGATGTTGGTGTTGTTGGCAAGGCCAGCATTTGCTGCCTATAATTGCCCTTCAGATTGTGGTGGTGAGCTGCCTTCTTGAACTGCTACTGTTCATCTGGTATCGGTAATGCTGTTAGGAAGGGATTCCAAGATTTTGATCTGGCAACAATGCTGGAACAGCTATAAAGTTCAGGATAGTGAGAGATTTGGAGGGGAATTTGCAGATGGTGGTGTTCCCATTTTTATCTTTTAAATAGTAGAGGTCACAGGTTTGTAGGGTACAGTTGACGTAGGTTTGGCATGTCTCTGCAATGTGTCTTGTAGACGGTACACACTGCTGCCTCACACTGCCAGGGACCTGGGTTCGATTCCGGCCTTGGGTCACCGTTTGTATGGAGTTTGTGCGTTCTCCCTGTGTCTGCGTGGGTTTCCTCCAGGTGCTCCGGTTTCCTCCCACAGTCCAAAGATGTGCAGGTTAGGTGGATTGGCCATGGTAAATGTGTGGGGTTGTGGGAATAGGGTGCAGAGGATGCTCTTTCAGAGGGTTAGTGAAGACTCAATGGGCTCGTTGGTCTCCTTCTGTACTGTACTAATTCTCTGATTCTATTGCCACTGTTATGTCAATGATGGAAGGGGTGAATGTTTAAGGTGGTGGATGCAGTGCTGATCAAGCGTTCTGCTTTGACCTGGATGACCAAGGGGTGTCGAGCTCAGGGGGTGTTGTTGGTGTCACATTCATCCAGGCAAGTGAAGAGTATTCCGCCTAGCAGATGGTGGGCAGACTTTGGGGAAATAGGGCACGATTTACTCACCACAGAATTCCCAGTTTCTACCCTGCTGTTGTAGCAATATGAATGGTCTATTTCAGTTCCTGGTCAATGGTAACCACCAGGGTATTGATAGTGAGGGATTCAATGATGGTAATGCCATTGAATGTCATGGGGAGATGGTTAGATTCTCTCTGGCTGGAAATGGTGATTGCCTAGCACTTGTCACATGCCATTTATCAACCAAGGTCGAACGTTGTCTAGGTTTACTGCACATGGACACGGACAACTTCACTGTCGCACAGTTATGTTACCTGTACCTAAATAATGTCCTAACCAATGTCAAGAGAAAAGCTATCCCTTGCTTAGTGCTCTTTGCAGTTTGAGGGATGAAAATTACTTCAAAATTTCTCTAATTATGTCAACAAGCCCATTTTTGGACTTCTTACTGGTACTGAGCACTGATTTACCTATTATTTATCCATTTATTACAACAATCATTTGTGACAGTGCTCCACCTCGAAAACAGAGGACAAATCTGAAGAGAATTTAGAAGGGGATGGAAGGCAAAATAAAAAGACAAGGTGAGCAAAACTAAAGTTTAAAATATGTTAAGTTTTTTTTAAAGTTTGTTTTGGTTAACATTTCTGCAATGCAATTTTGCTAACATTTCTGTCCTTTTATTTTAATGAAATAAACTTGTTTTGGCCTCAGTGCGGAAGTTGAAAACGTTAAAAAAACGGTTGGCCCAAGGAGATTGAGATTGCAAATCTCTAACATGCCAACAGTCTAAGGATTATCATACTCAAAAAAAAAGTAAATGTCTGGACAACCTAATGTTATAAAAAATAAATAAATCCCTATTCTATCCTATCTACCCTACTCTAGGGCCAAGATATGATGAGGTGAAGGCAATGCATCAAAATTAGTGCATTAATGTGGTCCTCAGAGGAAAAGTAAAACAATTTTAAAAGGTTATGAGAAAAGCATTGCCAACTACTTTCAATGTTGAAATTGTTCATAAGCTAAGGTGTGCGGCAAACCATGTTTTATTCAGCTTACCAGTGCTCCAGACTGTAAGATTTAATACAGGAATCACTGCAGCTGCCAACAGACACACACAGGTAAAACCATATGTGCACTGTTACAAAAGACTCAGCAGCCATTCATCACACTTATGAATTTGGAGTGCACTTTTTTTTCTTTTTTTAGAAGCTTTGATACGAGCTGTCAGTCTGCAGCCAGAGACAAAATGAAAAATGCAAAGAGCAAAAGCAAAAATCAAATTTGTGTTATTGAAACTGGCGTACGACGCTCTTACTTTCATCTACTGAAGTTCGGCAACTGTCATCCATCCACTCCTGTTAAACAAACAGTGTGCTGATTCTTTTTGTAACCTAGCTTGTTTTCTTAGTATTCTTGTCCCATGCCCTCATCCCAACAGCCTTCTGCCAATAAACCGTTCTGTCAATCAACTGGTTGCTTGAGAAATAGCACAAAGAGCTTCCAACAGCATCATTTCACTCGTTCAAATTCAATTGGTTAAAGATCACAGACATCTCACCAACCTTATACATTTTTCATATTTAAAAATTAGATTGATCACTTGTAATTTAGATTGACAATATCTAATCCTCCCAAGTGGTAGCAATGCTCCTGCCCCTTTACTGGTTATTTATTTCATTAACTGTTTGTGGATCTTGCTGTGGCTTCCTTACGTGACTAAGGTACAACATTCCTACATGTCAAAACTAAATGCAAACTACTTTGAGCATGCTGAGGAAAGGCACTAAATAAATCAACTTCTTCCTTTCCTTTACATTTTTAAATTTATTAATTCACAGAATGTGGGCATTGCTGATTAAGCCAGCATTCATTGCCCATCCCTAATTCCACTTGAGAAGGAGGTGGTGAGCTTCCTTCTTGAACTGCTGCAGTCCACGTGTTGGGGGTTCATCCACGTGCTGGGGGTTCATCCACAGAGCTGTTAGGGAGGTCCAGAATTTTGACCCAGCAGCAGTGAAGGAATGGCAATATATTTCCAAGTCAAGATGGTTCATGACTTGGAGGGGAATTTGCAGGTGGTGTTGTTCCCATCTACTGACCTTGTCCTTCTAGGTCAGAGGTCAACGGTTAGGAAGGTGATGCTGAAGGACCCTTGGTGAGTGTTGCAGAGCACCTTGTAGATGGTACATGTTGCTGCCACTTTGCATTGGTGGTGGTAGCGAATGAATGTTAAAAGTGGTGGATGGGATACCAGTCAAGTGAGCAGCATTGTCCTGGATGGTGTTGAAACCCTTGAGTATGGATCTGCACTCATCCAGGCAAGTGGAGAACATTCCATCACACTCCTGACTTGAGCCTTAGTTTAACTTGAGCATCACCACACCTCAGGTGAGGGGCAAGGTTGAGAAGGCGCGCCTTCATGAATAACGTGTAATGTAGCATACACAACAGCCTGCTTTGGACATTTTTGTTTTGGAAATTGTTTATTTTCTAAAGAAATATTTAAGGGAATTTCTCAAATTGTGCAAGCATGGTTTAATAAACTTAAGTAACATTGAGCAATTCCCGGCTTAACAACTGCACTCCACAAGGTATATTCAGCATATATGTTGTGCGTGCAAGTTAAGCAAACAAATATTGATGCAGAAGTAATTGTTTGCAAATGTCTTTGCGCCATAGCTTAGCAAGGCACTCAGTTCAAGGGCAATGACGATGGGCAACAAATCCTGGTCTTACCAATGATGCCCAAATCCCATGAAAAAATTTAAAACCAAGCATTTTATTGTAGGTCATTTCAAAAATCAATTATGTGCACATTACGGAAATGAGACATGTAAACTTGAACAAGAATTGCTAAATTTTCCAAAAATATTTTTTTAGTGTGCAGATGTGTTTATATTCCAGGAGGGAATCATTTCTTTTCACTTGACTTTCATTGGGAGGGGAAAAGTTTAAGTGGTAACCACTTAGCAAAACTTAATCAACCTGTAGATGTTAGAAAATAGGACAAAAAAATTGACCATGGAAGAACAGTACTCTACTCAACCACAAACACCAATTAAATAATATGGTTCAGGTGCCATTCTGGAACACAGAAAACTCATCTGTACACTAAAAATATTATTGGCCAATGTAGCAATACATGTTCAGAGTTACACTGTAACCTTGGTATTATATGAAAATATATGTGCTTGGATTTGGCAAGAAAACATTGCCATCCAATTGCAGTTATTCATATTGCATTAATATAGTGGTTAAGACAATTTTGACACTGGAACACTGAACGGTTTCTCACAGACAAATTGCTTTGAAGTCCTGGCAAAGAAGGTACATTTCAGAGACAGAGATTAGAAACAAAAAGACATTCAGACAACAAGCCACATTATTTATGGGTGTATGCTTCAAAGGATAAAGAGGGTTAAAATCATCGTGGTCAGTAGATTTCTCACATCATTATTATGTAGACTGCTTTACTTTTTCTGAAAATATAACAGGATCAAGCAACAGCAAAATGGCACCCAGATTTTTCTGTCATGTTGTCTCAATGTTCGAGCACAAATTGTATTACAGCCACACTGGAAATTTATAAGCAAGTGCTATCAAATGACCAGAGAAGTCAATGAAGTGTAGAGTATGTATTGTTCTTTTTTCCGTTATCTAACCTGACAGAACTCTATAGCGTTTGTCTCCACTTCTCACTGTGTACTAAAACAGCACAAAATCAAGAGGAGCAATGTTTTGTTAGATTTTGTCTTATGGAATTAAATAGTTATTTCTGTGATTGTGGTGGGTAATGAAGCACTCAGTATCTGTTATTTTCAACTGGTTTGTTAGAGTCGCATCAAGAAGCTTAAGGCCAGTTATAAATCGATACAACGACTGTTCATTTGTTCTTGTTTCCACCTAACTAATAAGAACACTTGCCAAAAGAATGACAGCAGGGAAAAGCCAATAATGGTTAACCACTTCTATTAATGACTTGGGATATCCTAAAGAACACAGACTTTGATTACAGAATAATGAACGCCATTAGAAGATTCACATTGTGCAACTCTCTTTTGTAGATTTTGAAAGGAATCCAATTCAGATACCGTTGTTTGGTTCATCTTTTATACTTCACATCTGCTGCAGCAAATCTCAGTGATCATACAATTTCGGACAAACAGAAGGATGCTTACAGAAATGCTATATGTAACGTGCATTCCCTTATGAATTGGGCAAGGATAGGGCTCTGCACACTTGCTCCTCAGGAGCCAAGCAACTTGTGCTGTTGCAATAACCAATTACAATAGTTAGAGGCCAAGAATTGATAAGCTCATAATAGTCCTTTTGTTTCGACTGGGAATCAATTTACAAAAAGGGTAGGATGTAGTCTCAAAAGAAAAATAAATTCTTAATTGCTTTGCAATACTTTGACTACAGAAGTCTTTTAAAACAGGGAAACTTTTCACAGAAGCAAAATACTGCAGATCTCAACTAAACAAGAGAAAATGCTGGAAATATTCAGCAGATCTTGCAGCATCTGTGGTGAAAGAAACAGAGTTAATGCTTTAGGTTGTGACCTTTCATTAGAACGGAGAAAAGTCAGAAATGTGAAGTGAAGTGGGAGAGTGGGTAGAAGAACGAAAGGGAAGGTAGGGGGTGGAGGGCAGCAGAGATTAAATGAGAAAATATTTCATGATACAAAGCCAAGGAGTGGTAATGGGACAAGGAATAAATGATGCTATATTAATTATAAAATAAAGAGAAGGCATGAATGGCAGGATCCTGAAAAGCTAAGCAAAGGAAATAAAAGAGATGGGACAGAAAAACCAAACGAGTAAAGAAAAACAAAATTGGGAAAATTGACTTTCTAAAATTCTTGAAGTCAATGTTGAGTTCAGGAGGTTGTAAAGACGGTAAAGTGCTCAGCTGGAAGGTGGAGTGCTGTTCCTCTAGCTTGCATTGAGCTTCACTGAAACACTGTTTCAGCAGGTTAAGGAAGACGAGGAATCATAATTACAGACTGAACAATGTTCTGCAAAGGGTTCACACAGGTCTGCATTTGGTTTCCCCAGTGTAAAGAACACATCGTGAGCAATGAATATAGTATACTAAATTGAAAGTACAAATAGATTGCTGTTTCAGTTAGGAAGAGTGTTGGGACTTTGGATGGTCAAAGGAAAAGAAATTACTGTAAATAATCCCATTGTTTCATGTCCATGAAATCTTTGTCAATCTTTCCTTTCACTGACTTTCCATTCTGCCAGCCCACCCCCTCCAAGTATATAATTAATTACATTTCCATCCCTCCTCAATTCTGCAGAAGGGTCATAAGGACTCAAAATGTAAACCATGTTTCTCTCTTCACAGATGTTGCCAGACCATCTGCGTTTACCCAGCATTTTCTGTTTTTAGTTTAGGTAAAAGAGGTGTTGTATCTCCTGTGCCTGTATGAGAAGATGTTGTTAAAATGTGGGGTTGTCGTAGGTGACTGAGGAGAGGGCCAGATATTGGACAGAAAACAGCACTTCAGGATGCTGGAAGGGGAGGGGATGATGTGTTAGGCGATGGCATGAAGCTGGGAATGGTCGAAATGGTGAAGTGGAAGGCAAGGAGGGGAGGAATTGTATCATGGTTCTGGTTGTGGAGGTGGCGTGGTGACAACAGAAGTGTGTGAAATGCAACAAGCAAGGTTGAGTACTTTGTCAGCACACTGTTGGAACGGTGCTAGGGATGTCTTCATATGATGAGAAAGGAAGACATCAATCAGGCCGACTGTTGAACTTGATGTCAAAACTTCACAGCATTCAGACATTGCCTCAAGCCACTCACAAAACCCTCCTCAATCAAGATCAGAGTCATGATGTAAGCTTGGCACTTTTGTGTTTTAATTATTTACACTAATTTCTGCCGATTTTACATCAGACCTATTTGAATGTAATTTCTGGGAAATTTGAACATAAATTAACATTGACAAAATGGGTGTGGGAATGGAAACATTTCAGATCCAACTTCTGGGTTGCACCACAGGGAATATTTTCCAGGTTTTCATGATGCCATTTTGCCTATAATGACGACTGTTTATTTTTAATTCCAACTTTTGTTAATTTCCTAGCTTTCTGTGCATGTAGATGACAAATATATTACTGTAAAGAACAGTACAGATTCAATTTTGAAATTAAGATTGGCTTGAATGAAAACTGGCTTTATGATTAACTCTGTGGCAATTTCACCATTTATGGAGAATGGAAAGCATTTAATTCTCAAGATATTCAATCTGATATTGTATAATTCTAATTTAACTTAACTCCACTGGAAGACAGGAGGATGTCTAGCCATTTAAGCATCCATCATATATTTCACAATATTTTATGACAACAACTCTTCTCACAGTGCATTACACCCACTGTCAAGATTTCTGCCCCCATCAGATGTCCAGTTAGCTCAGTTAGTAAAGCATGGGACTCTCAATCGCAGAGTTGCGAGTTCGTGTCCCATGTGGGCGCTTAATTTTGGAGTGGCACAATGGTTAGCACTGCTGCCTCACAGCACCAGGGACCCGGTTTGATTCTGGCCTTGGGTGACTGTGTGGAGTTTGCACGTTCTCCCTGTTTCTGTGTGGGTTTCCTCCGGGTGCTCCAGTTTCCTCCTACAGTTCAAAGATGTGTAGGTTAGATGGATTGGCCATGCTAAATTGCCCATTAGTGTCCAAAGATATGGAGGTTAAGTGAATTAGCCATGATAAATGCGCTGGGTTATGGGGAGTAAATTTAAGGGAGAAATGGACAGATTTTGAATTAGTAAGGGTTTGAAGGGCTATAGCGGATGGGCAGAAAAGTGGAGTTGAGGCTGAGATGAGATCAGCCAAGATCATATTAAATGGTGGAGCAGGATTGAGGGGCTAAATTGCTTGGTTTTTATAACTCTTATGAATAGATCTGATCCAAGCACATAACGGCAATAAGTGAATATTTTTAATAGTCAGGCATAAAACATCACATAAATAGATATTGCTGAAAATAAGAGACAACACTCTCAAAACTTTTCATCAGGACAGATGCAAGAATGCTGAAGTTCAAAGGCAGCAGCAATTTATCCTGTATGAGAAAAGGGGTGCTGAATAGTTGGCACGTTCACTAACTGGTCAAGGTATTGCCAGGACGAATACACCAGGCAGTTTTTGTTCCCACTGCTGTGATTGGTACACTAAGAATTAGACTAACGACCAATTTAAGATTATCAGTCTGGTTTGCAATAATACTGTAGTCATTCTTATTGCCACAGAACCAGATTGTCAACGGAATGCAGTTTTTGCTGAATCGTGGGCAATGTTTTGTTGTGGATCCACGTCTGCGAGGAACCTATATCATACAAGATTTCTATAGCTAGCTGAAACAATAGAGTCTTTCAAACTCCAGTTCCGCTAGTCAATTCCTTAATTTAAAATTAATCAGTGATGATGTGCATTGATGCGACAAGGTATTGTTTCAGGCAATAGAAGGAAAGAAGCTTGTACCCAGAGATTCCCCACAGACCGCATTCTGAATTTCTGCAATGCTGTAAAGGGCTTGATGGTTACAAAGCATGAAGCAGAAAGCAAAGGGACAGATTACATATTCCTAAAGTGATTTGCTACTAACCATAACACAAGGATCACTTCATAAGCAGTAGTTTCTACACAATATACAACAATTTTGTTCTGCCAATTTCTGTGGAGCTTGTTGGCATTTCAAGAGCATGACACAAAGTATATTCCCTGTAACAGCAAAACAGTAATGTTTAAAATGCTCAGTTCTTAAAGAGACTTTGTCATTTCCCAAAGCTGAAGACTGATGCGAAGTGATGCATTTTGGTGAGAATAATGTAGGGAGGAGCTACACGATAAATGGAAGAACCATAAAGGGTGTAGAGACGCAGAGGGACCTGGGTGTGCAGGTCCACAGATCTTTGAAGGTGGCGTCACAGGTGGAGAAGGTGGTGAGGAAGGCATATGGCATGCTTGCCTTTATAGGACGGGGCATAGAGTATAAAAGTTGGGGTCTGATGTTGCAGATGTATAGAACGTTGGTTCGGCCGCATTTGGAATACTGCGTCCAGTTCTGGTCGCCACACTACCAGAAGGACGTGGAGGCTTTGGAGAGAGTACAGAGGAGGTTTACCAGGATGTTGCCTGGTATGGAGGGGCTTGGTTATGAGGAGAGATTGGGGAAACTGGGGTTGTTCTCCTTGGAAAGACGGAGGATGAGGGGAGACTTAATAGAGGTGTATAAAATTATGAAAGGCATAGATAGGGTGAACGGTGGGAAGCTTTTCCCTGGGTCGGTGGTGACGTTCACGAGGGGTCATAGGTTCAAGGTGAAGGGGGGGAGGTTTAACACAGATATCAGAAGGACATATTTCACACAGAGGGTCGTGGGGGCCTGGAATGTGTTGCCGGGCAAGGTGGTGGAGGCGGACACACTCGGAACGTTTAAGACTTATCTTGACAGCTATATGAACAGAGTGGGAATGGAGGGATACAAAAGAGTGGTCTAGTTTGGACCGGGGAGCGGCGCGGGCTAATTGTTCTTTGTTTCTTGTTTCAAGGCTTCATTCTATGATCATCTTGCTGGTGCCAGTACAGAGCGAGACTGCGGATAGTTGGGAACCTGTCTCGGGGGCAGAGAATTCAGATGGTGTTCGAAAAGCAGAAGTGGAAATGAATAGGGTTGGGAGGCATTTTCTGATCAGGGCCAGTGTGATCTCCTGGACTCGTTTCGATCGCCTCAGGGGGTCGGAGAGGAATTTCCCAGATTTTTTTTCCCCATATTGGCCCTGGGGTTTTTCACTCTGGGTTTTCGCCTCTCCCTGGAGATCACATGGTCTGGAATGGGGGGGTGGGGGTGAGTAAATAGGTTGTGATGAACAAAGCATCGTAGCTGTGAGGGACAGCTCGGTGGATAGGATATTAGGATGTAGATAGGCTGGAAAATTGGGCGGGGATCCTGGATTCAGGATTCAATCCTGGACCGGGGAGCGGCGCGGGCTTGGAGGGCCGAAGGGCCTGTTCCTGTGCTGTATTGTTCTTTGTTCTTTGATGTGCCTTAGCTATCCTTGATGGTGGTAGAATCAGGAGGATGATTATTATTTTCACAGTCTACATTAATATATTATAAACTTTTAATCTCCATGGTGCTCATTACGAGTCCAGGATTTTTAAGAACTGGGATGTAATGCCAAGTTGTATTAGCTGGGACACGCTTTTTTCAGCATTGGGGATGGCCCTAAAGTAAGAGGGAGCAGTGGAAGATATTGAGGGACTGGTAGTTTAGGGCCTGAGTGGGATTGTGGTCGGTGCGGACTTGATGGGGCGAATGGCCTCCTTCTGCACTGTAGGGATTCTATGATTCTAGTTCAACGATGAGGTCTCACGGTCCAGTAATATTTTGAAGGAAATCCTGGGACTGGAAGCAAGAAGGGAGGGGTGTGGGCTGTGCTAGGATTAGGGAGCAATGTGAATGTCATCCTCAGAGTTTGTGAACATTTGAGAGAAATTTCTGGGATATGGAACTGTAGGGAAAGTTTCAAGATGATGTATTTTGAGCTCCAGCATCAATGAGGATGGGATTTTAAGAACACGGGCAGATTCTGGCAATCCTGTGGGGAAGTGTAGCCCAGAGGATGAAAGAAACTGTCACTGGGTTCTTTCAGAGAGCATCAGGGGCTAACACACAGCCTGACATTTCGATTTATTCCCTTGCAAGCATTGGCATCCTCAGGCTTTCCACCATCAGCGGGATTCACTGAAGCATTTCTCCACTCTTACAGATTTTGATGCCTAATATAGTCTTTAATGAGCATAAGTTTCCTTTAAAAATATTACAATCAGTTATCTCATGTTATCATTGAAAAAAACAGCCCGGTGGCACAGTGGTTAGCACTGCTGCCTCACAAGTCCAGGGACCCGGGTTCAACTCCAGCCTCGGGTCACTATGTGTGGGGCTTGCACCTTCTCCCCGGGTGGTATTTTACGACCTCGCTCAGGTGAGGCTCGTAAAATCCCGCCAGAGGCCAATGGGGAATTCTGTTCGGTGAGCCTCGCCCGCCCAATTCCAGGGCAGATGAGGCGGTAAAATTCCGGCCCCCATGTCTGCGTGGATTTGCTCTGGGTACACCAGTTTCCTCCCACAGTCCAAAGATGTGCGGGTTAGGTGGATTTGCCAAGCTAAATTGCCCCTTAGTATCAGGCGGATTAGCAGAGTAAATACATGGGGATAGGGCCTGGGTGGGATTGTTGTCAGTGCAGGCTCGACAGGCCGAATGGCCTCCTTTTGCACTATAGGGATTCTATGATGCTCTGAAGATGATTAAACATTCCTGCAGAAATACCAGTTCTCACGATGATGAGGTATTGTTGTGAAAATCTTGCAAGAAAGCTCAAAAATCTCAGGGGTTTTGCCAAGTGTTCAAAATGTGCCTTTCGTACTTTTGCGCAGATGTATCATGGATCATACACTGCGGGCGGGGAGAAGAGGAGGAGGGCACACACATGATTTTGTGGTATGTGTTCCCTGTGCGCAGAACTAGATTGTTACTCCTGTAGTTTGAAGTGTCTTTGTGAATGATGGGAATCACACTTTCGTTTCACATGAGAAAGAGGTTTTACAGAATTTATTCTCGTTACGAAAATGTTGCTCAATATTTTCACAAACGATCTTCAAATATATCCGGCTCGGACTGACCAGCCATTGAAACTTGGGAGGGGGAATTGTGTTCACATAGTGCCACTTCTAATCACACTCAGGAGATCGCCCACATTCTCTGGGGGCAGGCAGCACTATGAGCCACAACCTGCATTCTTCAATGATATCATGGAAGAGCGCCACAAGTACCCTGCAGTTTGAGGCATTTGCGACTCCCTACCCACAGGAATCGAGTAACTTTGTGTAGGTAATGCTACATGAATGACAGTTTCCATTCACGTTTTCAGTAGCATAAAGTGGCAGCCACAGGCCCAAGCACCAGCCAGTGATAGTCTCCTTCTCTCTTTCTTGGCAACTGCAATTCAAGGCATAATTTGCTCAGGAACACAAAGCTGCTAACTTATTAGGACAGAACAGGGACACATTTAGCTATCTTTTAGAGGCATTAGGAAGCACTCATCAAGGACATGAGGGGGAGAGAGACAGATTCAGAAAGGAATTTTGAATTGGCTAATGGGAAATGTTTGAGGTGGATTACCATAGTGCGGGTCAGGTTACTGGCTGCTGCGGGAGGAATGTGGAAATGTTCTTGGCTTGACCCTTTTCAACGTACGGGGAGAACAATCCCCAAAGTCTCAGTCCCACACATCCAGGACCAGACAAGTGTGAGGGTTAAGGCCAGTGGAGTTGAGATAAGGTCTAGAACGATGTATGTGTGGGGGGTGGGGGGATGGGTACTTGGTGCAAAGGCTGGCTGAAGGTTGGGAGAGAACCCACAGAGGCCAAACCTTATGGAGGCACCCAATGTCGAAAGGAGGATTTGAGGCCTGAGGAGGGTCTCTTTTCAGGCTTCCTGTCGGCCCCTGAACCCTTCTAGCCAACCTGAAAATTCAGGGTGGGGGGAAATGGTGCTCGAGTGGTCATTAGTTAGTCACTTTTGAGCCTCAGCTGAGGCAAGGGAAGGTGGGCAGGATGACCCCAGCCTTGGCCACCCAATGGAAGATTACAGAGGTCAGATGGGCAAGAGCCTGGTGGGGAAGGCCACTCAAGGAAATTTACAGGATAGCACCCACCTGCAAACTCACCAGTGGGAAAAAGTAATATTGTGTCCTTGTGTGAATATTGGTACTATGTCATAAATTTATCCTGAATAATGGGCCACACCTTCCATCTGATTGCACTCCATTCTTATTTGTTTCACCCGAGGATGGAGTTTCACATTTCTGGCCTTGACCTTTGATGTGGAGATGCCGGCGTTGGACTGGGGTGAACACAGTAAGAAGTCTCACAACACCAGGTTAAAGTCCAACAGGTTTATTTGGTAGCAAATACCATAAGCTTTCGGAGCGCTGCTCCTTTGTCAGATGGAGTGGAAATGTGCTCTCAAATGTGCTCACTGTTTGAGAGCACATTTCCACTCCATCTGACGAAGGAGCAGTGCTCCGAAAGCTTATGGTATTTGCTACCAAATAAACCTGTTGGACTTTAACCTGGTGTTGTGAGACTTCTTACTGTCTTGACCTCTGAGCCAGGCCTTTTCAGAAATGCAGAATGTATCTTTCTAGGAGTCCTTCCTTCCTAGTGCAGGGTCACCCAGAAAAGCCAAGCTCACTCCCTTTTTACAGGACTAGCTGCTTTATTCTGATATGCAGAAAGTTTAAAGCAACTTTAAAGCCCAAAGCCACTTTGAGAAGCTATAGAGAGAAGGTAAGTGTGTAAGGCAAGCGGGTGAGGGGGTAGGGTGGGTCAGGGGGTGGGGAGATCAGGAAAGATTCAGGGAATTCAGTAGGTAGTTGAGGATAGTGATCAGGTGGTCGGGGGGGGGGTTTGTGTCAGCGGGGTCAGTGGGAGGTCAGGGACAGTGGGGGGCATCTTGCCTATTAACCTGGCAAGTGTCAAGATTGGATCCGCCCTCTCACTACAGTAGAATTGTATACCACTGGCATTTGGTCTATTGTGGCTGTGGTAGAGCGATCCAACCCGTTATCCTCCCCTTTCTCTCTGGCACCTAGTCTTGGTCCTTTAAATAACATTCTTTTCTGATGGTCTAATTTGTATTTGGAATTACTGATATTTAGAAATGTCGTCACATACAGGACCACAAAAATCACACTGATTAATCTGGCTGGATCTTCTTATCATTTTCAGCATCTGTGAGTGAGATGGTGGTCAGCTGTTCACTAGGGGATATGCATGGGCTGGTATTGGGGTAACTCTCCCTCCCTGTGTGGGTAGTGTTTGCCTTCCAATGACTCGATGGGATTGGAGACTCAGGAGACATTATATGTACTCACTTATATCTCTCTGCTTTATTGTCTACAAGTTGAAAACCCGAGTGTCATGCGCCACCTGATACTCCTACATTCGGTTCAATTTCAGAACTACACCTCATCCTATTATCATGGGTTTGTGTGAAGGATAGAACCATTGAGATGCAGTTGTCATGGGGAAAACTAGACATTTACTTCAGTTGTATCACATTTTGTAACGTGGACATTACATTTAATATCTATTCAATCTTATAATGGACTAAATACTTGGGGTCTTGACTGTCAGCTGATCACCAATTCCAGCTGGATATGTGCCTGGGCCAGTCAGATTTCCATTGGGGAGAGATAGCTCATTTAAATGAGTGGGACAGGATCTGGTAAGCGCAGTCAGCGCCAGTAGGAATCTCTCCTACTTTCCCGCTAATGGCAGCACTTAGAGAATGTTCGGAAGAATCGTGCCCCCAGCTTGTGTTGCAATTCATTTTCTTGCTGCATAAGATTAATGTGGTTTATTGTGGTATTTTACTGTTAATTTTCTGCTTTTTGTATTTGTGTTCTGAAGATAACAGCAGAGAGAAGGGCCAGTTTCTGTGGGCTGTGTATCTCTATGACTCTATAGCTAAAGGTTTTTTGTAACCGTCAGAGATTTTATTTGTAGAATCAGAATACTTATAGTACAGAAACATATAATTTGACCTGCCCCATTGTTACAGATATTTTTAAATTTGATCCTCCTTTGTGCTGTTCAAAAGATGAGCTAAATATAGGAAATATAAGGTCTAGAAAATAATCCCTCAAGTGATCTTTGGTAACTACAATTGGAAAGCATGAATTGGATCCCACTGCTCCCAGTTTTATTTCTACTGACACGCAAGCTTCCTCCCATTTTATTTCATCTCAGCCTATCAGCATATCTTCTATTAATTTCTCCATCATGAATAATGATTAAGGTCTGGAACGTACTGCTGAAGAAGGTGGTGGATACAGATTGAAAAGGAAATTGAATAAATATATGAAAGGAAAAAAACATTACAGGGCTCTGGGGAAAGAAGAGGGGAGGGTAACAGATTGGATCGCTCTACCACAGCCACAATAGGCCAAATGGCCATTGCTGTATGATTCTACTGTGGGGGGGGGGGGGGGGGTTGTGTGGTCCAATCTTTAACACATGCTGGGTTAACAGGTAATATTTCTTTGAAAATGATTTTTGTTAATTGTTTTCCATGGCTGCAATAAAAATTTGGTAAAGTGCTCTGACCAAATAGTGATTCATGTTTCAATGAAATAAAAATTAGTTTTATTCTGAATCTCGTGATTTTTTAAGAATAATGAGATGACAGAGTGGGCAACTTTGATTATGGATTCCCCCAGTTAGTAAGTAAAATGACTGAAAAAGATTTTTAAAACTGAAATTTCATTTTCTCAAAAACAGAGCGAAGGAAAGGAAAATACATTCTTAATAAAAAATACTTGCTTTGGTCTCTGCAAAAGAAGTCATGTTGCTAATCATACACATGCTAATCACAGCTCTGTTAACTACAGGCATAGTATAAACGAGCACTTTATAAAACAAAAGGAACAGTTGATAGTAATTTAAATGGAAGACTTGCACAAAACATTCAAAAACTCCATCCTCATTTGTTTCTCAGCCTTTCGTAAAAAGTGAAGAAATTCTTAAATTCACACAGGATAAGGACATTCCCCCTTTACTTCATGTTAAGAACTTATCAATGTATCCTGGGAAATTCTGCAAACAACACGTGCTTAGAATGCACAGATGTGGTTGGAAACTCCTCAGTTGCTCAGTGGGAACAAACCCAACCAAAGCCCAGGCTTTCAAGAGAGGCTGATTGAAGCCCTGTCATCAAACTTTGAATGGAACATTTTTAAAAGGCACAAAATATAAGGCAGATTAACAAATGTAAATCAACTTCCTTTGAAATATGCAACTTTTTAAAAGATTGAGTTCAATTTTATTTTAGATGTAGAAACTTAATTTGAAGTAAATGATTAGCAGGTCTAAAAAAGTCCGGTAAGATTTTTGAGTAATTTAATCAGTTAATCAATAAAGTGCAACAGTGAAATAGGATTCTTAAATGTTAAGAGTATTAGAAAATATTGACATAGGTTTTCCTATTTTAAAATAGTGACATTTTAATGGAGTGAAGTGAACACCGGAAACAAAACTTTTAATATTTTATACCTAAAAATGTTGATGTAACATATTCAGCAAGGGCAGGTATTTCATGGTCTACAGCATGATTCCAATGTCCAGGCAACAAACTTAGAATACCAACCTTAAAAATTTGGTTCCAATTAAAATAATTGTTCTTGAAAGTATTAATTAGTAATTTTGGACATTAGATTGGAAACGTTTCCTCTCCGCATTTCCTTAAATCGATTTCTAATCAAAGCTGCATCACAAGGAACTTATACAATGAGACTTACAGCACTAATCAAAACATTCTTGATGGATTCCTTTTCATGGCACCTTTGCATAAAAGACTAATTTCTGCAGCATGGTACTCCTTTGTGATCAAGTCTTAGATGATAAGTCTCCATTATGAATGCTATCAGTTTTCAAATAAACATGAGCCTGTTCTTCAGATCCATGCAAAACCCCTGCACCATTACCCCCTTAAGCTCCCACTCTCTTCCCCCCCCCCCCACACTCTTCAACTGCCCTTTGAACTAAACCCACTCACCCAGTATCCACTTTGTAAACAGAACTCAAGTCCTGTAATAAAATTAGGAAATCTCAAAAAGCTCATAAATCTGTCTAAATAAAAAAATTACTTGAATAAGCACTTAAAATTATTCTTCCCTTCAGAAGCTCATCAATCCATCAAAATAAACAAACACACATTCCACAGGACAACTGCATAAACAAGCTCTGCAGTGCAGAATACAACAATGTATTTGAAGGTAGCCAAAAACTCATGTATTTGCCAAAACTATAAAGCAGCTAAACAGGTGGCTGGGCCATCCTGTTAAAAATCCATGACGGCAATAGAGAGAGTTAAACCATTAGCTCTGGATCTCACACTGGGCTAGTCTTTCAATATTGTCCATTGCAGAACAGCATTGTATCCTGTGGATGATCTATTCTACTGCAATTTATAGAAACATATAAAATTATGAAGGGAATAGATAAGATTTATAAGAAGCAGGCAAATTACTTCCACTGGTGGGTGAAACTAGAACTAGGGGGCTTAGCCTCAAAATAAGGGGGAGCAGATTTAGGACTGAGTTGAGGAGGAACTTCTTCACCCAAAGGGTTGTGAATCTGTGGTACTCCCTGTCCAGTGAAGCAGTAGAGGCTACCTCACTGAATGTTTTAAAGGCAAGGATAGATAAATTTTTGAACAGGAGAGGAATTAATGGTTATGATGAGCAGGCGGGTCAGTGGAGCTGAGTTCATGAAATGATCAGTCATGATCTTATTGAATGGTGGAGCAGACTCAAGGGACCAGATGGCCTAGTCCTTACGTTCTTATTAACTGAAGATTTGACTGCTTTTCTAATGGTTTTCTTTCACTTGACAGCTTGCCAGTTGTTAGGAGTGGAACAACCTGGCAACCACATTATTTACTGGTCACTTAACTTTTCCAATCACAACACTGTCATAACTCACTTTAGTAAGCACAGATATAACTCAGGCTATAACATTTCATGGTGAAATTTAAAAAGGGGCCGCACCATTTTCACTCACCTTTTGTACTCTTCTGATCCCCAATCTATGGTTCACATCTCCACTCTGCAGGTGTAATTTAGAAAGGCTTCCAAAAAGCAACCACCTTTGTGAAAATTGCACACATTCTAAGGTGACCTTTTCTAGAATGGTGCCCACAACGTCTAAACAGCAGCTTGCAGGGTTCTTGACTCATCCCCTTTCCAGCTCTCCTGAAAATAGCCAGGGACAGAAATAGAGGTGGGGCTTCTGCTTTCACTGCTCAGAGGGCATTTTCTTTCCCTAATTTCCAACCCTGTGCAGCCCTGAAACGGGACTGCAAAACCTGGCCTTAGTTAACAGAACAGTCCTCATCTTCCCTGTTTTAAGAAAAGAAGCAACAGATCATAGCCCCAACTCTTCTTCAATAGAAGCATGCCCCTAATTCCAAGTTGCTTAAAACCATTCAGTTCAGAGCAGTGCACAAAGGAGAGTTAGCTTCCATCAAAATTTGAAGTGCAATTGACCCAACACTGAATGTTGAATCAACAATTCTTACTGGGATAACTTTCAAGCAAAATGACAAAAAAAACCACAAGAAATGAAAAGACATTATAAGAACATACAAGAGAATTAAGGATAGTGAATGCAGGTTCCGCGCACAATGAGGCTCATAAGATGTCCATACATGCGGATTCTCAAAAAAAAAAAGTTTAATTAATGTTCGCACAATTCTTTTCAATGTGAAGTTTTCCTCTAAATTAAACTGTAATAAAATGAATATCACAGAGCACTGCTGGAGTAAAGCACCAAGTACTGAAATCAAATGATGAATCTTCAAGGAAATGGAGGTTGTAGCAATTCCCTTTACCTGTACACCTCTGAAATCATTGAAACTTACAATTTGTCATCAGAATAAGACTAATAGAATAATGGAGCAGCGTAAAGCATCCTCAAGAAAACCCAAAACCAAATCGCTCTCGCTCATTCACCAAGAACTGTACTGAACAAAGTATTGAGAAGTTTGTTTTGCCAGGCTAATTGCCTCTTGCTTTGTGACATCAATGTGCCTCAATTGCAATTTCAGTAGAGTAGCTGAGGCTGTACATCAGTGTAACCTTGGTTCATATTTCACACAATAGTTATGGTCGCAGTATCTCTCAGTAAGGTTTCTAATTTAATACCAATTAAGACTAGATTATGCTTAGTTTTCATGGCAGATTCTCATGAGGCCTGGTGTTTCTATTTTCTTAATAAATGCTCACCACAGATTGTAATGACATGATACACCTGAAGTGATAGCTGTTTATTTATTCAATATGCTATCTGCTCTTTTGCCAGAGTGAGGTCAACACTGTCTCTCTGCAGCTGACATTAAAAAGGACCACTCACTAGAACATTTGTTACCACGGGTGCCTTTTGTTTCATACAGAAACAGAAATAGTGTGGAAAGCTAGAGCAAGGTTACAAAAGAGCCACATGCTAAATTGCAGAGTGCAAGTAATGTAAGGTTGATATTGGACCAATTGAAGCAATAGAGTTCCAACATGCCACACATTCCTATTGAGTTGAACTGGAATACTTAATAGACCCGATTTATAACAGACGTCCTAATACAGTAACTAGATTATTGAGAAGTCCATTGTACGATTGCACATAAGATTAAATGGTAACCTCTGTTGTGTGAGAGACATCCCAATTTTCCATGAGTGACACCATGTAATATTGGTTGTGTGCACTGCGCTCTGCTATGCAGCAAGTGGTGACACCTCTGATGATTACAGCCAAACAGGCTGATTGCAACTAACATTGCAATAGATAACCAGAATTGGAAAGGTCACAAAGCACTGGAAGCAATATATTGCAGGACATTACACTCAACATGTCACTAGATCATGTTCTGTACGCGTGTAGAAAAATGAACCAAAATCAATTGTACAAAGATGTAGGGGCCAATTCATGATATGGGGTTACCAAATTTGATTAAATGCATTCCTGGAGATTTCATCTTAAGACTTGCCTCCACACTCCAGCCATTATTTGACCAAAATATTCATCATTGTGACATTCTGCTTTCAGAATATGCCAATGAAAAAAACGCATTACACAATTGAATGATCACAGAATCCCTACAGCGCTGAAGGAGGTCATTCAGCCCATCGAGTCTGCACCGGTTCTCCGACAGAACACGTTTACTCAGGCCTACCCCTTGCCATGTACCCGTAACCCCACACACTTATCCCGCTAATCCTCCTAACCTACACATCTTTAGACACTGAGGGGCATGTAGCATCGCCAATCTGCCTAACTTGCACATCTTTGGACTGTGGGAGGAAACCAGAACACCCGGAGGAAACCCACACAGACACAGGGAGAACATGGAAACTCCACACAGTCACCCAAGGCCAGAATCGAACCCAGGTCCCTGACATTGCGAGGCAGCAGTGCTAACTTCTTTCTTTCTCTGCCTTTCTACAAGGAGAAAGAAAAGGAAATAAGTTACATATTACCTTTTTAAAAATCAAAAAGGAATTGGCATGAATTCACATGAGTAAAGTCCAGTAAGCCAATGCCCAACAACAGTTCTTTTAAGAAGTTAGATATGGCACTTGATGCAAAGGGGATCAAAGGATATTGGTGGGAAGGTGAGATCAGTCTGATGAGTTGGATGAATAGCTATGATCATAATGATTGGTGGAGCAGGCTCGAATGGTCTCTGGCTGCTCCTATTCTCGATGTTTCAACGGGCTTTGTCTGGTAGAATTCTTGGCCTTTGCCCTACAAATTCGGTTGAAGCAGGCTGAAGATGCAGCAAAAGATTCTTGTACTCTGGGAATTAGTTCATTCTGTAGGCAAAATACAGGATTCTTTCTGAAGATCTGACTTTGAGAGAAATGGAGATCAGAGGCAGACTGCTAGCCTAGAGTATTTGCTTTGTGTTTTGGGGTTAAACTGCAACTGAAGACAGGATCCAAAAGTTGTATAATTGACATTTCAAATGGCTCAAGTCTCAGTCATGTGATACGGTGGTTTCAGGTTGTGCCATTCAGCTAATAACGTACTTTCTGGATCCTCATTAAAATCCATTGTATTGTGAGCAGATAACAATGAAACCAAATTGGAGGTGAGGAGTCACAAATAGCTCTGCCTTTGGCCCGAACTGACTGGGCCAGATGTCTTGTCTACTAGTCCTTTGTGCTGGCATGGAAGATCAAGTGTCCAACCACGATGCCTCATCTTGTCAGCTCCTGTTTGTCTCCCTTGTGGGGACCTAGAATTGGATTCAGTTGGATTTTGAATTTTGGAGCAAACAAAGAATGGATTTGGGTTTTCCCGGTCCATTCTGAGCATTGGCTTTGTAACTTTAAGAATGTGCTGGTATGGCTGCAATGTTCATACAAAGCAAAGGGGAGTTACTTTTCAGGACACCTTTGTCCATTGGAACTTCTCAGAATTTTCCAGAACCACCAGCATGTGACCATTTAAAATCAGTCCAGGAATGTGTCCACTTAATAAAAGACAGAATTTGAAAAAGAGAATATGGAAGAGAAACAAACTTCTTTTAGTACTTTTTTCTTCATGTTTCTTCAGCAGGACACTATGGAATCCCCAATATCTACCTGACTTGGCATGAGTTTAATATCTCATAAGGCCATAATGTCTGACTGCTGCATTTTAATGTCAGCATTGATTATATGCTGTTCTGAAATGGAACTCAAGCACTCATGTGCCAGAGCTATGAATGCAATCAATTAACACACGGTTAGGAAAACAAAAAGTAGTTTTAGGGTATTTGTATTGGTAAACATTAGAAATACAGTATAGGTTTAATTTAACATTTCTGTGGAAGAAAGGGTAAAGCCTATTCATGCTGGACAAAGGTGTTTGTATGTGTGGGGGTTGGATCAGTTCCAACTGTGTTTCTACTGAGATTAGAGAGAGCTATGGCGTGAAGAGTAAAAAAGTCAGCAGAAGTATACAGGCATTGCATAACAACTGGAGGCCAATTTAAGGGAAGAAAGTGTCCTGTTCTTAGTTTAGTTGAATTTGTTGGCAGTTGGAGACAGGACACTAGGAGTGAACTTCTTTCAACTCTGCCAGAAGAAAGACTGCACATGATGAAAGCTGCAAAGAGGCAAGCTTCCCAAAGAACCAGTTACTGTTCAGATAACCAAGGAATTGGGACAGAAAAAATGGGGGCAACTCTCCCATCCCGCTGCACTAATATTTTAGGGCAGCGGGTCAGGAGAATAGTGCGTCAGCTGATTTGTGGGATTCCCGCGAGCATTCGCGTCGCACTTGCGTCTCCCATGCCTGGATTTCCAGCGGCATCTGTGCAGCACTGGAAATGAGCTGGGAGGCAGGGCTAACATTTAAATCCGGGACTGGATTATCTAGGCCCATTAGCATCTCCCACCCCACTAGAGTGGTTCACACCGGGAACTTTCAGGGAACTAGCGGGAGACCCCGCTGAAGTGAAGGGGGCTAATCAGGGCCCCTCAGGGGGTCAGGCAGTGGAGGGGTGGTGCCCCGGCACTTCAAGGGGCAAAGTGCCCATGCCCAGGGGGCATCTTGACACTGCCCACTAGGCATTGGACATTGGGCCCAGGTGTGATTGTGGGGGGTCCTGTTGCCACTCTGCAATAGGGATCTGGTCGGGGCTGGAGGGAGGCCAGTGTTTGGGAAGGCTGGTGGGGTGGGAGGGGTGTGTGGGTCTACCTGTGGGGGAGATCATCACTGTTGGAGGGGCCCCGGGCTGGCCAGTGATCGAACTAGCCAGCAAACGAGAGGCTGACATTTCGGGGCCACTGTGCACGCACAGTGGCCTGCTGATTTCAGTCTCTCCAGCGGGAATAGGCCCCCCCTCAAAATCTAATGATATTCACGCTGGTGACCTCTGCATTGCACAGAGTGTGAGAGATTCTAATCTGAACTTTCACTGAAGAAACCAACGTGAAATACTCGAGTTTTCCCGCGAATTCGGCACTTAGAAGTTTTTTGGCAGAATCGCCCCAATGTCCTGAGATGACTGAAGTTAAGAGAACAGAACAAAGACGAAGGTATTGTTGAGAAGAATTCAAGAGTTGTGACATTAGTGTACCTTTAAGAGTTTTTTTTAAAAAATCATGGTTCTCTGCAGTTGTAAGCAGACTTTTTCCGTTTGGTTTTTTCATTGTTGCCGGGCTGTCTGCAGGAGTCCTTTTATTGCTCCTTCAGTGGTTTAAATGGGGCTTGCTTCTTTTTACTCTGGGTTTTTTCATGGCCCTACATTGTTATGAGGAAGGTCATGTGTTCTGGTCAGTTTTTTCCTTCCTAGGGAATTCAATGTTTCATTTTCTGTTTTTGGCTGGCAGCAGTTTTTAATTTGGAAAGGAGTGGACATCCGACTGAAAGCAGTGTCTCTCTCTCCCTGGGTTTTGGAAGTTCCGCTGGTTAGCTGAAAGCAAAGCTTCTTGCCTTCTGGCAGTAGAACATCTGCTGTTAGTGGCTTGACCAGAGTCTCTCTCTAATGTTCTGGGAAGCTGTTCTGAGCGTATCAAGAAAACTGCAGACTTCATCCAAAGGACTCAGTTCCAGTATCACGTGTGCATTAGTCTTTGCTGTGTTAAACCTGTGGAAGGGTTTTGTATATGGCATTGGTTTGATTGGAACATCTTAGATATATTTGTTAAGGGTTATACATTATTGTGGTTGTTTTGCTTGAAATTGATAACAGCTATTGCTAATATTCTTACTATACATGTTAACTATATTCTTAAATAAACTTTGTTTGATAAAAGCTCCCTAGTGGGTCATTTGAATCATACCGGAGGTGAAACATATTATGCTTATCCTCACCAAATTCAAAGTGCAAAACCTATGATCCAGGCAGGCTCCATAAAACACTTAGAGTTTCTGACCTGAACCATAACAGAGTAAAACAAAGTGTTCTGAGTTGAAGTGACAAGAGCATTATATGAGACCATTATAGTTTAAAATGTACTTTGTAATCTGTGTTAATCTTGAAATCTGTATATATTTGTTAAACTAAGTGGGAGTAAAGGATGATTGTATCATTATCCAATTTTTCCATATTTAATAAATGCTTTTTCTGAAGTTAAAATTTGACTAATTTACTGGAATTTTTTGAGGATATAACGAGTGCGGTTGACAGAGGGGAACCGGTGGATGTGGTGTATTTAGATTTCCAGAAGGCATTCGACAAGGTGCCTCACAAAAGGTTGCTGCATAAGATAAAGGTACACGGAGTTGGGGGTAAAGTGTTAGCGTGGATTGAGGATTGGCTATCTCACAGAAAGTAGAGAGTTGGAATAAATGGGTGCTTTTCCGGTTGGCAATCAGTGACTAGTGGCAGGGATCGGTGCTGGGGCCTCAACTATTTACCATATACATAGACGATCTGGAGGAGGGGACCGAGTGTAGGGTAACAAAGTTTGCGGATGACACAAAGATGAGTGGGAAAGCAAATTGCATGGAGGACACAGAGTCTGCAGAGAGATTTGGATAGGCGAAGTGAGTGGGCAAGGATCTGGCAGATGGAGCATTACGTTGGTAAGTGTGAAGTTATCCACTTTGGAAGGAATAATAGTAAAATGGACTATTATTTAAACGGTGAAAAATTACAACATGCTACTGTGCAGAGGGACCTGGGGGTCCTTGTGCATGAATCACAAAAACTCAGTTTGCAGGTAATCAAGAAGGCAAATGGAATGTTGGCCTTTATCGCGAGAGGGATGGAGTATAAAAGCAGGGAGGTCATGCTGCAACTGTATAGGGTACTGGTGAGGCCGCACCTAGAGTACTGTGTACAATTTTGGTCCCCTTATTTAAGAAAGGATATATTAGCTTTGGAGGGGGTACAGAGAAGGTTCACCAGGTTGATTCCGGAGATGAGGGGGTTAGCTTATGAGGAGAGACTGAGTAGACTGGGCCTGTACTCATTGGAGTTTAGAAGGTTGAGGGGAGATCTTATAGAGACATATAAGATAATGAAGGGGCTAGACAGGGTAGAAGCAGCGAGGTTGTTTCCACTTACAATGGAAACAAGAACTCGGGGGCATAGCCTCAAAATACGGGGGAGTCAATTTAGAACAGAGTTGAGGAGGAACTTCTTCTCCCTGCGGGTAGTGAATCTTTGGAATTCTCTGCCCAATGAAGCAGTAGAGGCTACCTTGTTAAATGTGTTTAAGACACAGATAGATAGATTTTTAACCATTAAGGGAATTAAGGGTTATGAGGAGCGGGCGGGTAAGTGGAACTGAATCCACTATCAGATCAGCCATGATCTTATTGAATGGCGGAGCAGGCTTGAGGGGTTAGGTGGCCTACTCCTGCTCCTATTTCTTATGTTCTTTTTCCTTGTTGTCACAACCAATTAGCAGTCTTGTAACTCTGTTCCTCCACATTTAAAAAAAAAGTTATCGGGAGGAATTTTTCAGCCGCACTCACCCCAAAACTGGAAAATCCCTCCCAAGGTCAACGGACCTTTGCATGGTTCCTGCGGTGGGGCGGGACAGTAAAATTCTGGACATCGTCTTTTGAGCCTGGGGTCCATTCTAGAATCTTCCTGTCCAGTTATAACACCAACTGGGATCATAACACTGTACTTCCCAGACTTAGATTTAGTCATGCCTGACTAGAAATCTGAGCGGCTTATCTTCATTTTATCATCTTTCGATAACACAGAAAATTTACCCCTCTCGCCTTAATAATGACATGATATGAAATTTTGGTAAATCACATTCATTATGGCCAATAAGTAACAAATAACTAGTGTATTGAGACTCGGATAAAGTGCTCATTGAAACAAAAAAGGAATCAATTAACTGATCAGTAACAAATCTCTTGTTGCACAACAATCAGATACCGTACAAAATAACCATTTCAAACTGAACATTGATCACAACATGACAACAGCTTTCTATCACATTTTCTCAGTTGGTTTATCATGGATGCAACTCCTACTGTCACCAGAGATTCTAGAATTTTAATCACCTAGCTACAGGATCTGTAATAGTGCAAGTCTAGTATTAATCTTCGGGCACACATTTAAACTCTGAAGTACCACCTCGCCACAGAATCCTTTTGCTGGGGCAAGCTGCCTACTGTCACTTCATAGAATCTCTACAGTGCAGAAGGAGGCCATTTGGCCCATCGAACCTGCACCAAAATTCATCCCATGCAGGCCCTATCTCCATAACCCCACGCATTTATCCTGCTAATTTCCTTGACACTAAGGGGCAATTTAGCATGGCTAATCAACCTAGCCCACACATGTTTGAAGTGTGGAAAGCAACTGGAGCACCCTGAGGAAACCTACACAGACACGGGAGAAAACGTGCAAATTGGACACAGGCAACCACCAGAGGCCGGAATTGAACCCGGGTCTCTGGCGCTGTGAGGCAGCAGTGCTAACCACTGTGCCACCCTGCCGTATCCAAGCAATGGGTGGAAGTCTCAGAAGGAAAGCTATCCTGGTCCAGCTTGCAGGTCAGTGCTTGCCCTTTGTAGAACGATGCACACATATTTTATCTAGACCTGTGAGGTGCAAATTAAGCATTCTAGCGTCACAGTCTTATGCTGATCAGCACCTTGCTGAGAACAGAAGCAGCTAGGGGCACAAAGAAATGCTTGGCATTATGCTATAAATCGCAGTAATGAGGTGGGAGTACCAAATTTGCGTGCTGTCAACCTCCAACTGAACCAACAAGGGCAGGTCATGATTTGAGAGCTCCACACCCAAAAAAAAACCCAGGGCACACAATTTCCAATCCTTTGTTTTGAGAATATTTCACAAGAATTTATGTTTAGCCGACAACATAAATATTAGCTTTAGGGCAATTTCATCAAGATCAGAGTATTTTTAAATCATTACTTTCACCGAATAGTTTTATAAAGCGTATTCCCCAAAGTTTCATATAACCATTTCTTTGTCATTTTAGGCTATCTTTCAGAGATAACTTTAAAGAAAACCAACACAGTCATTTAATCCTGTAGTGCTTGGCAACACTTACAGATCACAAACTGGCATCACTAATCTTTCGTTAGAATTCTATCACTGAGCTATGATACTGAACCATAGGTAGAATGGTCCATGTTACTTATATCTAGCTTTTTCCAGAGTATACAAACAATGCACATTTGCTTATTTGATAAAAGAATGCCATTTAAAAATCCTGCGAATGGATTAGCCAAAAGCAAATATGGAGCAACCTTACCTATTCTTCCACATCCACTGAGTATTCTGTACATTTTTGTGAAAATGATCAGGATTAGGAGATGGCTCAAAACATCTTTAGTGCTGAACCATAACTGAAGCAATTTACTTTTTATTATCCTATAAAACTGAATCCACCACCAATAAAATATCACCAGTGTGATACGATCTTTCAAAGAGACACAAAGGAATCTTAGAAAAGATGCACTTCTGATAGACTCAAGATGGTAGCGGGTGCAAATTAATAGAAGTAAATGCATTATTGGTGGAATTGTCCAGCAATGTTATTGCATAAACAGTGGAACAGCATACAGATTAGGAAGGTCCCAAGTCTCATCACCAGTACGTGCTGAATTAATTGGCCTCTGAAGGGACACCAATAGGAGTGGCACAAAATTCCCATCCTCATTAAGGTGGAGTTGGGGGAATAGGCTCCCCATTCCTCTGCATTATTCAATCACTCCTGTGAGAAAATGCGTGCAACATCTGATGAAGACGGGCTCGAGCTCTGAGCAGGAAACACTGCTGTACATTAGGAATGGAGATGGTTCCTAAAACATCATTAATGAAAAGTCACTGAAGTGATCTGGCAAGTTGCGACTCATATATTATAATCACTGTCCTTCATTTCTATGGCTGTCATGAGATTTGGAATCACTCCATTAACAAGAAGCATGCTGTGGATTGTTCTTGACAGAGACTGTAACAAAGTGATTCACCCCTATTTTATGATGCAAAGTAAATTCACCCACCAGTGTACTCTGATAAAATTGACTCGTCACTCACAACAATGAAATATTAACGGTTTACACCACTAGACTTACACAATGTCAAAACTTCAATAAAAATGGGAATGAAAGAGAACTCAGTTGAAGCGAATGCAACATTGGTAGAATTAGCCAGTAATTTCATTGCATAAACATAACAATTTATATGCACCTTTTTTTATGTCAAATGTTGATTGGATTGTTTAGGTGCAACCTAGATTCCACATGAACTGAGGAGGAGGCAGTGGAATATCAATCATATAGGTACCTTTGGTGACAATTTGAAACTTGGATGAAGCTTCATGAAATATAAATATGACCAGCAACATGACACTTCACTAATTCTGTCCTCTGAAGTTTACCAGTAAAAAGCGAAGAAATAACCAGTTAGTGCAGGAGATGAAATACATTGCCAAATATTAAAAAATGTACTTCTCTTCAAATAGAACCTAATATCTCAGTATTGATCCAGGTAAATTCGTTGCTGCACTTGTAATGTGATGCTGCACCCATATGAAAAATAAGGAAGATGCCAACACGAAAGAAAATGAATAGATAAAAGGCGACAGAATTCTCCATATTTTTCATCTAAGTGCTGGACCAGGCAAGAAAAGCGGTGTGTAGTTTGGCAGCTGCACAGCCAGTTTTTCTATCCATATCATCCAGCACTTTAAAGGAAAAGATCCTGGAGGCGTGTGCCACACCGTCATGCCAGTGGAGCGGGCTCTGAAAAAGTCAGTTTTCCAGAGATCGGGCACCTATTTCAAAGGGCACGCCATTCCCCAAAGAATTGAAGAACCTCACCGTATGCACAAGTGGGAACACACCCTCCCCCACACTGAACTCCTCGCTGCGCATACACAGGGCTACCCTGCATGGAACACAACAAAATAATCCCCTCGAACTTCCCACTGGCACCCTGGCACTGGGTGCCTGAGCTGTGCTGGAGGTAGTGCCAGGAGGAAATGTCAGAGTGCCGGGGGCCCATACCAGGATGTCTGGCAACAATGCTGGGGGGGGGGGGGGGGGGGGGGGGGGGGGAGGGTGGTCAGTGCCAGGTTACTGCTGAGCCTATCCTTCTCTCTTCTCCCAGAAGCCACACTTACATGTGTGCCCTCAGTGGGTCCCTTTTGCCTGATCCGCATTTTAAAAACCTGTTGTAATCCTCGCCGACGTGATGTCGGGAGAATAATACGGAGTGGGGGGGGGGGGGGTGGGGGGAAGCGTGTTGCTATTTGCAACCATGTTCGGGGTCATGATTCCCACTTCTGTCTAAATTTCTGCCGAAAATCAATGGAGTTTCTGTCCTGCCTGTGACATTTCCCATTATGGGCAGGACCAGGAAATTCAGGCCTGAATTTGTTGTCTAAACCAGAAGGCATATCATTAATGAAAAAACAAGAGACCAACGTCTGGATACAGACTACTGAAAATTCTTCAAACTGTAGACAGTATTCTGGTCTAGCTAGAGGGTACAGAATTGAAGAGATTAAATATTAAAGATGTCATGAACCAAAAGATAAAGAGAGTGGGAATGGTTGAAGAGGTAAAGCATTGATCCAGAATGAATGTTAACAGCAAAATATTGAACAGCACTATCTGTAAGCAATAAAGTGAAAACTAAATATAAACAAACACTTGGCAAAAACCAATCAAATGGAAGAAAGAATTCAAGTTGTTGAACTCAATGTTGAGTCCAGAGCCTGTGAGCTCAGTTGGCTGCATGGTTGGTGTGGTTTACTGCCAACACAACTCAGAGGGTTCGATCCCTACAGCTAGGATGGATTCAGGACCTGCCTCCTTGCCTGAACTGTGTTGAAGGTTGCAATGTTGTGGGTAGGACTTGCTTTCAGGCAGAGAACAGAGGGAGGAGAATGGATGCAAAAGCAAAGCAGCAAACACACAAATTTAACAAAAACAAACAATAAACTGCACAGTATCATACATTAGTGTTGAATAGTTAATAACTCTCAACATTTCCAAAATACATAGCCAAAGTTAAAACTGTAACATGATGCAGTTTCTGGATGTGGATTCCCCGCTGCTCAAAATCCTGGTGGGGCACTGCCAGGCAGGCTGCCCATAGCACAGCACCCTAATTTACAGGCCTGCTGCAGGTGGCCCATAAAATTCAGCCCATGGTCTCCAGATCATTAGTCCAGACTGGGACACATGCTGCAAGTGCACTGCCCAGTCCAACAATGGGCATGGGCACATTTTTTCTCTTGTCCTTAGTATCATGTAGAATTTTGCCTGTTTCTATTGAATTGGATTTTTTCAAATTTATCTTTCTGGAATGTTAATTTCAGATTCTATATACATTCGTAGAGCACAAAAATATGCCATTCAGCCTGAGAGGTCTTTGCCCGTGAATGGCATACAGATGTATAAGGGAAGCTGGATAAGTACACAAGGAAATAAGGAATCAAAAGTTATGCTGATGAAATAAAACAAAGCTGGTGTTTAATATAAACAGTGTTGTAGACCTGTTGGGCCATTGGCCTGTTTCTGTCTGTAAAAGTCTATGTAATCCTCACTGTAAAATAAACTAGCGATTGACTTGAAGCTGTGTCAGCCTTGATAACATGCCTCTGAATCCAATTGTGTCCTCATCCAACATCCACATATGCCAACTTCCAGTGAAACCTGGTTCATTTTTTTGACACTATTCAGATATAGTGCACCACCCCGACTGTTACTAAAGCACAAATTGGGGTTTGATTATCCCTTGGTCTGGATAAGAAGACAACGGTAGAAACTTCCCTTGAGGGAAGATGGGAGCTTCAAAAGGCTTCCTTAAGAAAGCAATCAGGTAATATTTTTTTACCTGTGTTGATAGTAGTGTAATTATATTATTTATGCTCAAGGGGAAAGTTTAAAATTCAGTTTTTTCTACATGCAGTCAATATGTCTGGTGGGTATGCAGCTCAAATGCTGGAGAGCAGGATAATTACTCATTTCAGTCATGTATTCAGGATAGAGCTAATGGATGTTTGTTTATGTAAAGAAGGTTCCCTGTGGGGTTTTGATGAAAGGAATGAAACATGGGTTTAGGTAGGCAGGATCATATGCTAACGTGGTTAATGGGAGGAGCTGGGTCTACTGCTGGGTTTCTTTAGTTGAGTTGCAGCTAAAACCTGATTGGAGTTAAAAGGATTCACAGGCTTCTGGAATTCTCTTTCTCTGAAAGCAAGTGTGTCTGAGTTTGTTAGCTATATTTATTTTAAAAAGTGGATTTGATCTATACATGAATGGGGCTTATTTGGAACTGGGACAGTCATAAGCTATAAAGTTGTTTCCTTTCATTTTAAAATATTGTTCAACTGTTAATGGTTACATTGTTAAATATAACTTGAGCAAATGAATCAATGTTATTAAAGAAATTTGCTTTCCTATAAAAGATCCACACTTTTCCAGTGAAATCACTGCTGGAGAGAAATATCCTATCCTCCCATTTGTGCAAAAAGAAAAATTATTGGGGTCTAGTCTGGCTTCCTAATGTAACTTGGGGTTCTGGTCCAGCACCCTAACACATCCCTCTTCTTTCCCTAAATACAAGTCACTTCTTTAACCAAAGTTAAAGCAAGTGATTTCAATATCGTTAAACACTAAGTGATATAATTTTCTTAACTGATGTGATCAATTTAATTCACCTTCTCTGAGGGACATAACCGAGCTGCCTGCTTTGCATTCATGAGCTGGTCCCCAGAAAGTGAACAGCAATTAAATTCTCCTCTTTGTTTTTACAGAAAATCCTGTAATTGACCAGCTTTCGACCATACTTGTGCAGTGTTTTATCGGACTTTAAACACAAACAGAAAGTGTTGAAAACGTAACTCACATGAAAAAGAAACACAACAAAAGAGAAGGGGAATAAAAAACACAAGACAACACAAACAGGACAAGGTACGACCTGCAAAGTGCTTCACTGCAGAGAACTAGAGATGGTTAAATGGCAGAGGTGTTGAGACAAATGCACTAAGAGCAACCAATCGCAGAAATGAAATCCCAAGCCGGTCAGTATTTACTGAATTTAATTGCGTTGGTCAGATTTATGTTTTAGTTGGTCAGATTTATGTTTCAGTAACTATATCTTTTCCCCCACTGAAAATACATCGGGTCTGTTCCTCCTGGAAGAACAATGGCAGGTTAACAGCAGCTACCATTATAAATGTGTAAGTTAAAGTCAGGAGCTGAAGAGCTAGGCTGGGAGTTGTCACCCTTCAGTAGTTTCTGGTCAGTTTATACTGCTCTGTCCTTTGCTTCATGCAAACATGATCTTGACCTTTCTCTCCCCGTTATTTTTAAGAACTGGCTAGATTTGTACATTAATGATCCCTTAAACTCAGTGCAGAAAATTAGGACTCATAATTATAGTGCAACTATACTTTTAATAACATGATGATGGTTAATACAGTGTCAATTAATCTCTCAAGACCAGATTGGAAATTATGGAACTGTTGAGTCTCATTTATGTAGAGATTTCTTAAAAATTCAAAGTTTATGAGTTTTATTATTTTCCTGTCTTTTTATTCCTGTCAATCCAATCTTTCTTTCCCTATATCGAGTTTGACTATAATTTCCCCCATCCTCCCATACCCCGCTTCTCCAAGGTTCCTTTTTTTCCTCAACAATTTTGTTTGATCATTCAGGATCTCGGATGCTCTACTGCTCTTGCACTCCTGGTACGTTACAACACAAAAGATTTTCGGCTGAAGGGTTCAGGAGTCTGAGTAATGGTCCTCACTGCTAGGTCTCCCACCCTTGAGATCTGGTCCATCACAAACTGTCAACCTAAAACAGACTAACAACTTGCCTCCCTCAAAGTTCAGAACGAGGTACCTTTCAATTTACTGTCTGGGCGTTTACACTAAACCTTTTATATGTGGAAAAAAATCAAAGTACTTTGACTTGTGGCAAGCAACCACAAGGCTAGTTTCCCGTAAAATAAACCAAACCATGTGTGGAAATTTCTTTTTGATGATCATTTGCTCACAGATGCTTCAAATAAAGAAAAAGGGAGCTTAGAAGAGACCGAGGAAAGCGGAGGCAATGGATAACGTTAGTTCTAATGCAAAACCTTTTTTAAAAAAGAGCAGCATCTGGAATGGGAGGCGAGCTGACAGTGATGAGACTGGATCTATTTCCAACCCAATCTTTCTTGGAGTGCTGCCAAATTCCAATGTGCGAGACAACTCCAGGCTGTCAGCCCGGGCACTTTAGCTTGCTGTATTAGCAAATTGTGAACACTCTTCTCATAATATTAGAACCCTTCAAATTTATTGAAATCTGCAGCTAAAACATTGCTGATTAGTGAGGACGGTTGTATCATTAGTGAATTAAAAATGTGGTGCCATATATAGTGTTTCTTAGATACAGATGGATAATCTAAACACAGTTAACTGGCCCTTTGAACATTAAATGGAATTAAAAATAGCTTTCCAGATTTTATTTGAATACTTGACATTCTCTGGTGTTTTTCAAATACATTATATAAACCGAAGCAGGCAGTGTGATGGAGTTGTTATGACCTGAACTCTTTGGAGACCAGATTTTGAACGATGCTCTTGACTGCCAATCATCTCCCAAGGGTGGCAAACAAAAACATGTTTACAAACCAAAGCCCGTAGGTAACAAATATACACCTTTATCTCGCAAATCAAATAAATTTAGATAGAAAAAGATCACAAGATTACAGAGTAACAAAAGTAATGATTGGTTCCCCCAGAACACCTCAGCTCAATGGTCCCTGCAGAAAAGGGGGTCGAATTTAGTGGCTGGTGGCACTGTCCACCAGCAGGGAAACCAAAAACAAACCTGTTGCAGCCATTTAATCCTAATCTGACATATAACTGTCTGCCCCTGGTGTTCCCATGCCTTTAAAGGAAGAAAATACACCCAGCATACCAGTGCAAAAGATAAGACTGAAGCCAGAAGTGCCAAGTGGATGATCCATCGCAACCTTCCCTGGGAGGTCCCCAGCAACACAGATACCAGTATTCAGCCAATTTAATTCACTCCACGTGATATCAAGGAATGTTTGGAGGCATTGGATACTGGAAAGGTTATGGGCCTTGATAATATTCCAGCAATAGGACTGAGGACATGCTCCAGAACTTGCCATGGCCCTAGTCAAGCTGTTCCAGTACAACTGCAACACTGGCATTTACCCAGCAATGTGGAAAATTGCCCAGTTATGTCCTGCACACAAAATTCAGGACAAATCCAATCCATCCCATTATTACACCTCACCCCTCCCTACTCCCCCAATAACATTAGCCCATTCTGTCATCAGTAAAAAGAGCGAAGGGTTCATCAACAGTATTATCAAGCCACATTTGCTTAGCAATACCATGCCCACTTGAGTTTATCAGGGTCACTCAGCTCAAGTTCAGCTCTTTCATCCACATTTGAATAAAGGAACTCCAGATGTGGGGTGTGACTGCCCTTGACATCAAGGTGGCATTTGACCAAGAATGGCATCAGAAAGCTACAGCAAAACTGCAGTCAATAGAAATTAGGGGGGGAACCCTTTGTTGGTTGGAGTCATACCTGGCACAAAAGGAAGATGGTTGCGGTTGTTGGAAATAAATCATTTTAGTCTGACGGCATCATTGAGAAAGATCCTAGGCCGAAATACCTTCAGCTACTTAATCAATGACCTTCCTTTCATTACGAGGTCAGAATTAGGATGTTCACTGATGACTGCACAATATTCATAACTCCTTAGATATTGGAACACAGTCTGTGGCCAAATGCAGCCATACCTGGACAGTATCCAGGTTTGGGTTGACAAGTGGCAAGTAACATTTGTGCCAAACAGTTGCCAGTCAATGACTACTACAATAAGAGAGAATCTACCATTGTCTCTTGACATTCAATGGCATTACCATCGCTGAATCTCCTACTATCAACACCCTGGAGATTACTATTGACCAGAAACTGCAAGAACTCACCAAGACTCCTTAGACAGCACCTTCCAAACCCATAATCACCACCATCTAGAATGACAAAGGCAACTGATACTCGGGAACACAACTACCTGGAAGTTCCCGTCTAAGCCACTCACCATTCTGACTGGAAATATATCGCCATTCCTTCACTGTTACTGGGTCAAAATCTTGGAACTCCTTTGATAACAGCACTACACCTACACCTCAGGGACTGCAGTGCTTCAAAGAAGGCAGTTCAACACTAGCATCTCAAGGGGAATTTGTGAGGGGAAATAAATGCTGGCCTAGCCAGCGACGCCCTCAAACCATGTATTAATATGTTTTTTTTTCACACATATTGGATTCAAGATGGAAGCTTGAAAATTTCTAAGCCTGATGATTCCCTTTTGGTTCACCAAAGAAATGAAGGCTGGAAGTTTTTGACGCTGAATTCGCAACTGTGAATTTCTGGCTTCACTCCAATTGAGGGCAGCCGAACTCCACTAGCAAAGAATTGGTTTGGTTCTTTGAATGGACAGATAAATGCTAGTCCCAATTCTCTGCCTGCTGTTGGATTTTGGGGAGGGTCCTTCCTTTGCCGACCTGGGTCTGTTCCGTCCGAGTCTCTCTGAAGCCGCTTTCAAAATGTGTCCTAATCAGTGTTCCTCATCACAACCTGGTTTCTGTTACAGCAAGTAGTCTCACAACACCAGGTTAAAGTCCAACAGCTTTATTTGGTATCATGAGCTTTCGGAGCACTGCTCCTTCATCAGGTGAGGATTTTCCCATTCCACTGCAGGTGAGTGAAGGAGCAGCACTCCAAAATCTTGTGCTGCTAAATAAACCTGTTGGATTTTAACCTGGTATTGTGACACTTCTTACAGTGCCTACCCCAGTCCAACACCGGTATTTCCACATCATGGTTTCAGTTAGGTGACCATAGTATCCATTTTCCATTGTTCACACAATTATTTTGTACAGCTTGGGCATTGACACACAATAATGTTCGAGTTCACCCATTTGCTTCTCTCTTCTTAGACTGAGAATTTCCTCACACTTGGTCTGTGGAATATCATTTCAAAGCCATGACATCTGCAAACCCACTGTGAACTACATTCTGCAGTTATTTGGACAATGGTCGCCATTAAATCCATAGGAAAGGTTTGTTGTATTTTAATGCCCTCTCAATGTAATGCCCCAAAAGATCATTTTTATTTTAATGTCCTGTACAAACAAACCGGCTCGTTTCCAACATGTGGTTCCACTTCCAGAACAGAAAAAAGGGATCGTCAACCCTCTCAACTCCATTTTATCTCAGAGGTAGTGTCAATTTTTCAGAAATCCATGATTACACTGCATGGGTCTGCCGTTAGTCAATAGCAGAAAAGTGCTCTCTTTTGCCTTTGGGTAAGTCAAACTGCCTCAGCTTGTTTTCATCCCATAAAAACTGTCATTTTATATATCTCCACCCCTACAACCCCAACCGTTTAAGGAACAAATCTAGGATCGAAGAATCCTCCAGTGGTAATGGATGTAAGACAACGTTCCAAATGTAGGAATTTTTTATTGTTCCCCCTTAACTTACTCCTGGCAAGAATTGGCACTATATTTTTCTCAGGATCAGATGGTGATCTCATATGGGATTATATGCAGGATCCTTATAGTCCCCTTTACAAACACCAATGGCCAGAATCTTATCACCGTTCATGCCGGTGAGATTTTCCCATCCCACTACAGTGAACGGAGATTTGGTTGGCCACCAAATGTTCCAACCTTGCTGCAGTGGGAGCGTGGCGTAAACAGCAGGTAAGATCGCACTCAATGAGTCTGCCGCTAATTATTGGATCCACAATGCAAGAATTAGAAATGCCTCGTTTTGATTGTAAACCACTCTTTAATACAAGGATTGTAGTTTCTATTATGCATATTTTCTTAAATCCCTGACATGCTCAGTGTAAACATGCCCTATTCAAATCTTTAAACATGGACAGCATCCAATATATAATTTTCTGGAAGGTATTTTGTTTGAAAATGGATACCAACATTACTCTAAAATGACTGCTGAGGGTGTTTTCTTCAATTTCTGCAGAGACTACTCCAAATTGCCAGAAAGTTCCTACTTGAATGCTTATGGGTGAATGGAAATATCAAACTGAAAACTATGTATGGAACTTACACTTTCCATTGTTTGTGGATTTACCAAAAACGCCACTGGACAAAAACCAATACATTCTGAGTAGGTGTGAAGAACATATCCATTACCTCATTATGATGGCATGGTTTCAGATTCCAGATCATTATGGGTAGATAACAGAAGTTCATCACGTGACCAAATCTGTCTTCAGGTAATGAACTGTACTTATCTCAAGACTTAAAGAGAAACTCAAGACAGTTTACACAAAACAAACTGCAGGATATCAGCAGCAGAAAAGGCATTGACAGGCATTTTTAGACCTTGGAATTATTACATCTAAATAACTTCCACCCGGATTCATATTTCAAGTCTGACTGGAAATAAACCTGGTAGGAAAAGACTGCAAGTGAATAGCTTTGCTAGCTGCTTAATATCCATCCTTTTAAGGAAATCCTACAATAATCCCAGAGATATCACTACAGTTACTGAAATCACCTAACCTTCCTTTTGGAGTGAAAATGACACATTCACCAGGTCTGCAATTATTAGCTTTAGCTCAATGTGGGAAGAAACAAACTGAATGATTCTTTACTTCACAACTTGTAAAAGTGCACTATTCTCTCAAACTGTATTTTTCTCATGCGTGTGTGTTAGCACATGCGTGTGAGTGACATCACATTTAGACTCAGAAGCTAAATGCATGAATAAATTATATTTTTTATTTACACCCACAAAAGTATGCTGCTGTCATTTAAGTTGACCACACACTCCGTGAGCTAAGAACACACATACCTTTCTCTCCAATACCATAGTGAATACGGGCAGCAAGGGAAAGGGTACAAGGACTTCACTTCTTCTCTGACTCCATCCGTAATAATACCGCAAGGTATATTTTGTACAATATAATTATAACTAGCAAGTAAAGGCATGTCGGAACCACTCCATCATGTCAAAACAAACAGCAAATATGTTTGTGCAAGAAACTGAACCTTTATCTCGCCTTTTCTACTCTCAAGCCACAAAAGAGAATGCATTCAAAACACACTTTAATGGAGGCCAACACTTAAAGACCTTTCACAAAAAGCAATGCTATTTTGCAATAATAGTACAGTCCTTGCTGCAGCTGAGTGGAAAGACAGTTAGCACCACACTAGTTATCTCAATAAAGACTGCATCTTCAACTATTTACATTTGAGCAGTGAGAGCTTTCAGCTTTCACACCAGTCAAGATCAAGGTTGAAAAAAAAGTAAATGCAAATCTCTGGGGGCAGCTTGATAGAGAAACATGCCTAGAATTTGCTGCACTCAAGGAACAGCCTGGAAGAAAATACTTCTGCTGCTGGCCCTGGTAAATGAGTATGTACAAGTTCAGTAAATTGTACCACATGTCTCTAAAGCGATAGAATCTTTTCCCAGTTATTAATTGGTCCAGCAAATTACAAGAATGCACTGAAACAAGGAAGCATACAATGTGGTAAAGAGTGATGGGCATTGAAAAGATCTTTATGGCCATCTCTCATTTTTCCCTGATACAGTTAGAACCATTCAATTGGATCGTGTTACTGTCTCTTACTGAAACGCTGTGTGCTGAACCTGCACCATTCAATGTTATCATCACACTGGATTCATTTCAGTCTTGGAATTGCTGCCAATGCTGTTAAGCCCACTTCCAGTGTGACACTAATTTCAGGCCATGTTTCAGCCAGAATTAATTCAGTCAACAGACTACTGGCTTTTCAGCGCTTTCATGCAATGTTTATGAGTTACACCTATGTATGCTCAGAGATATGTCTTCAGGTTTAATCCCAACCCTGGAGAGTGGCACAATCCTCAAATATGTTTAGGCAGTGCTAAACAGAGAGATATTTCCCACGATTCAAAACACATTATGCATGGAATAAAATCAAGATGACATGTAGGATTTTTTTTGGCATATAAAACGAAAAGGTATGGTTTTAATTAAATGCATCCGGTTCAGATCGTGTAATTTTACTGACTAGGATACAAAAAAAAAATCAATAATAGGAGGCTACCCTAATGTTGGCAATCGTGTGTTAGTTCAGAAGCATGAGATTGCTTCATGTTCAATTATTCATGTCATGCAAAAGGAAGGTTAGAGTTTTAAAATAGTTACAGTATCTGTTGAAGAATATAATCTGTGCAGACCAATCAATGTTTGAGGAAATACAAGCCAAACAGCATTTTTATCAAAAATGACGCCATGAACAAGAGACTGGTTATGTTTGAACAATATTGATCGCATTATTCATTTTTAAACAAACATAAAATTGTCACGCTCCTCTTCATGAAGCCAGTCCCCATTATATCAAAACAGAATCAATTCTGTTGTCAAGTATCACCAGCGTAACAAGCAGTATTGCTTCACAATTACCTTTTTGCACATCTGAGCAACAGTATACACCGGAATCAATCACATAATCAAATTAAAAATTCAATGTTCTTCACAGATCAGCTTTTAGCTTATTAATCAGTTCACAAAAGTAACTCAACTAAGACTTGGCGGCTTTATTTTTTCTGCAAGTGGTAGAACCCTCGTGCAGGCAGAAAAAAAATGCAAAATAGCTTCCAATGTTCCAACGTACGTTTCCTGCCATCCTGGAACCTGCTTGGTAGGCAGCTGGCATCTGCGGCTAAACAAGTGGCAAGATTATTGACAGTGGAGCCATGTAGAAAAATAGTGCATGAAGATGAGCGATATGATGTAGAGGTTGAACACTGCATCTACTCATTCAGCCAATTTCCCATTAATTCAACTGAGGATAAAGCAGAGGGAGGAGGAAAAGAATCAGCTGAGTGAAGCACTGATACATAAGTCCATCTCCGTAACAGGATAAACGGAAGACACGTATCGGCGGCACAGTGGTTAGCACTGCTGCCTCATAGCGCCAGGGATCCGGTTTGGATTCCCGACTTGGGTCACTGTCTATGCAGAGTCTGCGCGTTCTCCCCATGTCTGTGTGGGTTTCCTCCAGGTGCTTCGATTTCCTCCCACAGTCCAAAAGTCGTGCTGGTTAGGTGCATTGGCCATGCTAAATTCACACCACTAACTGCCAGGCAATGACCATCTCCAACAATAGAGGATCTAACCATCACTCCTTGACATTCAATGACATTACTATCAACAGCATGGGGGTTACCATTGACCAGTAAAGGATCTGGACTAGCCATTTAAATACTTTGGCTACAACAGCAAGTCAGGGGTTCAGAATCCTGCAGAAAGTAACTCGCCTTCTCACTCTCAAAAAGCTGTCCACCATCGAGATGGCACAAGTCAGGCGTGTAATGGAGTACTCTCCACTTGCCTGGATGAATGCAGCTCCACCAACACTCAAGAAGCTTGAAACCATCTAGGCCAAAGCAGCCTTGTTGATTGGCATCCCAGCCACAAACATTCACTCTCTCCACTATCAACTGTGGCAGTCATGTGTACCATCTACAAGATGCACTGCAGGAACTCACAAAGGCTCCTCAGGCAGCACCTACCAACCCACGACTGCTTTCATCTAGGAAGACAAGGGCAGCAAATACCTGGGAACACCACTACCGAGAAATTCCTCTCCAAGCCACTCACCATCCTGACTTTGAACTATATCACCGTTCCTTCATTGTTGTTCGGTCAAAATCCTGGAACTCCCTCCCTACAAGCATAGAGGGTGTACATACACCACAGGGGTTGTAGTGATTTGAAAAGGTAGCTCACCACCACCTTCTTCGGGGAGATAGGCAAAAATTGCTGGCCTCGCAATTTCCATGAATGAATAAAATATATATGTGCCCAACTGGTCCACTTGGCAGTAAGTCTTCTTCCAGATGGCTGCAAATGCCAGTAACCACCTGATGGAAAATACAAATCTCCAAAGTTGCAAAAGTGACCTTCAAAGCAGTAAAAGCACATTTTCAGCACAAGTCCTCTGAGCAAAAGCAAGGTCCTAGAGTGGGTGGGAAGTGGCAGGGTAGGTGCACACAGTGCAAAACACCAGGGCACATGCCCTTTTGTGGGAGCAGGCTCAACGTGCAAATGTTGCCTTTATCAGCAGCACTGCCTCTTTCCACTTCAAGTGGTCACCTCACATCTTGTGTACGAGAATATGGTTACATTGACTCAGAATCTGGAATGTCCACCATATGCTTCACTCTGGGACCAAGTTTTAGCTCTTGAGATCTGATTGCTCTGGTGTGAGAGTCTGAGGCCATGTGCTTTGATAGGATTCATTCTGGGCGATGCAGTCCATCCTTGGCCAAACTCTTGCCCACTAAAGGACTCAAGTGCATTGCAAAGGTGCTCAACAGAAGCTTAAAAGGAAAAGTTATTCCCTTCAGCAGCACCACTCTATAAACAGAGAGAGAGAACATTGGAGTAAGACAATGTTTAATGGGAGACACTAAAGTTGGGGTCAAATGTCAAGAGTGAAACTTATGACGAGTCGCAAACCCTCCCAACCAGTGCTTATAAAAGCAGCTCACCGAATCATCTATCAGATAAAATTTGACATGGAACTACATAAGGTGTTACGAGTGCAGGCGACTAAAAGCTTACTCGTGGAGTGCAGTCTAGAACCTGGGGACAGAGTCTCAGAATAAGATGCAGGCCATTTAGGACTGAGATGAAGAGGAATTTCTTCACTCAAGTGAGAATGACAAATATTTGGAATTCTCTACTTCAAAGGGCTGTGGAAGTTCAATCACTGAGTATTTTCAAGGCTGAGGTTGATAAAATTTCTACATATTAATAACATCAAGGGATACGGGGATAGTGAAGGAAGATGGTGAAGTAGAAGATCAGCCACAATCCCACTAAATGGCAAAGCAGCTTCAAAGGACTGAATGGCCTACTCCTATTTCTTATGTTATGTTAGTAACACACACACAATGTTTCTTGCAGAGTAGGCAGATCATAATATCAAGCATCATGAGTAACACTGATCAGATGACAGTGCTGTCATCTAATAGCACATTCACTTCCTGTCATAAAAACTGTGCCACAGCAGCATATCAGTAATGGACGAATAAAAATTGCAAACATTTGGAATACATGGAGGTTATGATTGAACATCAAGAGCTTAAGTTGGAAAATTGCTGTGTGCGCGTGCATACACTTGTGTGCTTGGAAGCAGGAAAAGCACCAGTGCCCAGGACTTCTCTCCCTGGCCCTAAGCAAAAGCCTTTCAATTGGACAAGGAAGCAAGCATCAGATGGCAGTACTTAAAGCATTTCTTGCCCATTAGTTAGAATTCCTACAGTGCAGGAGGAGGAGGAGTCCGTTCGGCCCATCAAATCTGTACCGACCACAATCCCACCCAAGCCCTATCCCCATAACCCCATGTATTTACCCTAGCTAGTCCCCCTGTCACTAAGGGGCAATTTAACGTGGCTAATCCACCTAACCGGCACATCCCTGGACAGTGAGAGGAAACCCACGCAGACACCGAGAACGTGCAAACTCCGCACAGACAGTGACCCAAGCCGGGAATCGAACCCAGGGCCGTGGTGCTGTGAGGCAGCAGTGCTAACCACTGTGCCGCCCCAGTTGCTTAGCAGCCCTATCAGCTCCTGCTGCCTTCTTAGCTTATTCAACCTGCCGAATTCCAGGAAACCTGGGAAACCTGTGCACACACAGTTAAATTCAAAATCAAGGGTTGAAGAACAACAAATGATCATTTAACACACTTAAAATAGCAATCCCATCTACCCCACAGTGCTCAAGTTAAGTGTATGCTGGGAGATGTAGGCAGCTGCTTCAAACTGCCACCTGCAGAGAAACACACCCAGCTCGAAGATTTGAAACTCCCCGTCTTGTCTCGAACATTTACGAATTTCTGTCAGACTTCAAACTCTGAACAGCTAACAGAGCGCGGAACATTAAATCAGATCATTGGAGGTTTATTGGACATTCTGGGTGAGTGACTCCAGACTGTTTAATCCATATATCAGTTTAAAAGTATATAAATTCAAGACAGAGGAAAAAACAGTTCAATCAATTAATTGTGAAGCTTTTTCGAACCAAAAAAAAAGACAAGGACATACTGTTTCCTTTGTCAAGAAGCTGCTCATTTCGACTGGTTAATTTCACAGCCCTCAGCAAATCTATCAGGCCTGAGAGTAGCTCACGGTAGCACAGTGGTTCGCACTGCTGCGTCACAGCTCCAGGGACCTGGGTTTGATTCCCGGCTTGGGTCACTGTCTGTGTGGAGTTTGCACATTCTCCCTGAGGTCCGGGGTGGCGGTCAGACCCGAGGTCCGTGAGAATTAATAGACATGTGTTTTTTGTTGAAGTAGTTCTGGTGCAGGTTCATTTAGAGCCGGTGTACTTGGTCACTGCCTTTGCCCCTCCAACACGGCGTGCTGAACCAGTTTCCCGGGCAGCAACAGGTGCAAGGCAGTCTGGATTTCCCAGGAGCTGATGGTCTGCTGCTTGTTGTAATGGGCCAGGCGGGAAGCCCCACCCGCGATGTGTTCGAAGATGATTTTAATGTACAAGTTTGTGATGGTCATGGCCTTGGAGGAGATGCTGGTGTCGGGGTGAACCTGCTTTGCCATTTTGTAGATGTAGATGGAATAAATGTCCTTCCTGGTTCTGTTCCGTTATTTGGACGCTGGCTTCTTGATGATTTTCTTGGTACCCTTCTTGCTCGCTGCTGCTCCTTTCTTATCCCCTACCATGGTTAAGGATCACCTTTGTTATTAACTGCATGGTCACCTTCTACTGATAGTTATACCTTTGCTCATCATAATCTCGAAGGTTAGGTGCTTATTCTGAACATATAGAGATTTAGTAGTGATCTTTACTTTACTCCCCTTTGTTTCGAGCAGGGCAAGCTGAGAGGAGCGACTTCTGGAGGGAGCTTTTTACTGCTAAGAGTTTTACTTGCTGTATCTGATTTTTAGTGGGGTTTTTGTTTTTAAAAGTTTATTATTTTTAACGGTAAAAGCGGAAGTAGGCCGCGGGGTGACCTGGAAAGGGGTCATTTAGCGCGCGAGGTTTTAAAAGGCAGGCCACACTATTCAGCGGGCAGCGGAGTGAGCAGGTAGCAGAGTGAGAGCTGAAGGGCTTTGGCTCAATGGGCTTAGGAGGAAACGGGCGAGGGAGGATAGGTTTAAAAAAATTTTTTTCTTTGTTTTTCAACTTTTAAATCTTAGTTCTTTCCCTGTGGAATCTGAGGAAAAGGGGCATTATGAATGTGAAGCCAGTTTGCTGTTCTCAGTGCCGGATGTGGGAGGTCGTGGAGTCTCCTAGCATCCCAGAAGTGCATATCTGTGCTGGGTGCGTCGAGCTGCGGCTCCTAAGGGACCGAGTTAGGGAACTGGAGCTGCAGCTCGAGGACATTAGTCTGGTCAGGGAAAATGAGGAGGTGATGGATAGGAGTTATAGGCAGGTGGTCACACCGGGGCCACAAGAAGCAGGCAAGTGGGTCACAGTCAGGAAAGGGAAAAGTCAGGTGGTAGAGAGTACCCCAGTGGTTGTGCCCCTTAAAAATAAGTACTCTTGTTTGAGTACTGTTGGAGTGGACAGTTAAATGGATTTCAGCAAGGCGTTTGATCAGGTGCCCCATGCAAGGCTTATTGAGAAAGTGAAGGGGCATGGGATACAAGGGGACATTGCCTTGTGGATTCAGAACTGGCTTGCCCACAGAAGGCAAAAAGTGGTTGTAGATGGGTCTTTTTCAGCAAGGAGGTCGGTCACCAGTGGAGTGCCCCAGGGATCTGTTCTGGGACCCTTGCTCTTTGTGATTTTTATAAATGACCTGGATGAGGAAGTGGAAGGATGGGTTGGCAAGTTTGCTGATGACACAAAGGTTGGTTGTGTTGTGGATAGTGTAGAGGGATGTCAGCAGTTGCAACAAGACATGGATAAGATGCAAGACTGGGCGGAGAAGTGGCAGATGGACTTCAACCCAGATAAGTGTGTGGTGGTTCATTTTGGCAGGTCGAATAGGATGAAAGAATATAATATTAAGGGTAAGACGCTTAGCAGTGTGGAAGATCAGAAGGATCTTGGGGTCCGGGTTCATAGGATGCTCAAAGCAGCGTCGCAGGTAGGGGCTGTGGTTAAGAAGGCGTATGGAATACTGGCCTTCATCAATAGAGGAATTGAGTTTAGAAATCGGGAGATAATGCTGCAGCTGTATAGGACCCTGGTCAGACCCCACCTGGAGTACTGTGCCCAGTTCTGGTCGCCTCATTACAGAAAGGATGTGGAAGCCATAGAAAGGGTGCAGAGGAGATTTACAAGGATGTTGCCTGGATTAGGTGGCAATCCTTATGAGGATAGGTTGAGAGAGCTAGGTCTTTTCTCCTTGGAGAAGCAAAGGATGAGAGGTGACCTGATAGAGGTGTATAAGATGTTGAGAGGTATTGATAGAGTGGATTCTCAGAGACTTTTACCCAGGGCTGAAATGGTTGCCACAAGAGGTCACAGGTTTAGGGAGCTGGGGAGTAGGTACAGAGGAGATGTGAGGGTAAGTTTTTCACTCAGAGGGTGGTGGGTGCGTGGAATCGGCTGCCGGTAGTGGTGGTGGAGGCGGATTCGATAGGGTCTTTTAAGAGACTTTTGGATAAGTTCATGGAAGTTAGTAAGATAGAGGGTTATAGGTAAGCCTAGTAGGTAGGGACATGGTTGGCGCAACTTGTGGGCCGAAGGGCCTATTTGTGCTGTACCTTTTCTATGTTCTATAAAAGATATTTTTAAAATAAAAAAGGGAAGGAAAGTTTATATGCCCTGGAGTTATGTTCGGCAGCAGAGTTGGTTCAGCAGTATCTATGGAGCCTGTGGATTGAAGAGATCTAGCAACACGAGACAGGGCATTCATGAGGCTGTACTGAACCATAATCTTCAACCTCATGGCCCAACATATCCCTCATTCAATCATTACCATCAACAAAGTGGACCAACCCTGGTTCAATGGAGACTGCAAGAGGGCATGCCAGGAGCAGCACCAAGTACACCAAAAAAATGAGCCATCAACCTGGTGAAGCTATAACACAGGTATGTCAAACAGTGCAGGCAGCATGAGATAGACAGAGCTAAGCAATGCCACAACCAATGGATCACATTGCACAATGTTCAGAACAATTTGTGACTTTTCAGATACTGAAGCAGTCACTGTCCATCTGCAGCAATACCTGGACAATACTCAAGCTTGGGCAGATAAGTGGCAAGAAATATTTTGCTACATATGTGCCAGGCAATGATCTACTATAAGGGAATCTAACCATCTACCCTTGATATTCCATGGTATTGCCATCACTAAATCCTCCTCACTATCAATATCCGAAGCATTACCATTGACCAGAAATGGAACTGGACCAGTCATATAATTATTGTGGCTACAAGAGCAGGTCAGAGGCAATAACCCACCTCCTGACTCGCCAAAGATGTTCACCATCTAGAATGCACAAGTCAGGAGTGTGACAGAATACTCTCCAGTCGCCTGGATGAGTGCAGCTCCAAACAGCACTCAGGGGTGACACCATCCAAAACAAAGCAGCCCGCTTGTTTAGCACACCCACCATCACACAATGGTACCAGTGTATACCATCTACAAGATGCATTGCTGCAACCCACCAACGCTCCATCAACAGCACCTTCCAAACCTGCAACCTTTACCATTTAGAAAGGCAAGGGCAGTAGATGCATGGCTATACCACCACCTGCAATTTCCCCTGTAAGCCGACATCATCCTGACTTGGAATTGTATTGCTGTTCCTTCACTACTGCTGGGTCAGAAACTTGGGAGCAGCACCCTGAGTGTACCTGCACCACATGAACTGCAGTAAGTTTTTAAGTTTAAGTTTATTTATTAGTGTTACAAGTAGGCTTACATTAACACTGCAATGAAGTTACTGTGAAAATCCCCTAGTCACCACACTCCGGCGCTTGTTCGGGTACACTGAGGGAGAACATAGCATGGCCAATGCACCTAACCAGCATGTCTTTCCGGACTGTGGAAGGAAACCGGTGGACCCGGAGGAAACCCACGCAGACACGGGGAGAAAGTGCAGACTCCGCACAGACAGTGACCCAAGCTGGGAATCGAACCTGGGTCTGTGGCACTGTGAGGCAGCAGTGTTAACCACTGTGCCACTCCAGTAGTTCAAGGCAGCAGTTCAATACGATCTTCTCGAGTGCAATTAGAGATGGGCAATAAAAATGCTAATCTAGCCAGAGATGCCTACGTCCTGTTAAAGAATAAAAACAAATCTCCTGCTGTTTAACAATAGAATCTAATAGCAGCTTCATATCAAAGGAAAGTGGTACCAGCCACTGCAGGTATCACAGTTGATAAAGTGTCAGTTTACTCTTCTTTCCTTGCTTCAGTCAAACAATTACTACATAGAAGTATTGTATTTCAGGGAGAGAGAAAGAGAGAGAGACTGGCAAACAGACAGAAATCAAAAAAGAAGGAACAAAGAAGAGACAGCAATTGTGGGTGTAAAGCTATATGGCACTCCATGTATGGGTTTTACATGAGAATGTTGCTATTCAGTTTTTGGTCCACTGTTTATGGCAACAGTTGCTGTCTGTGCACTGCACGAGTAATTTGCAATCATGTACACATAAAAAGATGATAGTGACTGACATAATGACTGCAGGTTCACCAAGAAATAATTTTCAATTTACCATTTACATAGGCTATAAAGCAGAAGAAAATAAAATGGTTATATCTGATGGGTGTCTCTCGATTATTAATATTCATAGTATTTCTGGAAATATACCAAAATTTATATATTTTTTGTTCTTTTCAGCCCTTCAGGTCTTCATTGCTGTGCACAAAATGGCTGCCATATTTCCATAACGAGAGTCAATGCACCACAAAGTAGCTTATATGAACCACCGTGAAGCCTTTCAAGTGATATAAAGCACAACATAAAAACAAGTCTTCTCTTCTGCATGCGTGTGCTCTGTCTGGTTACTCTTTCAGTTTTCTCAGCTTGCTCGACACATGCCAACATTTCCAGAGTCTATGTCCTGACCAGACATGATAAATATTTAATATCTTCACAAAGGAAGCTGACCCACTAATTTATAAAGAGGCTATGAATTCCTTATTTAGGGAGGCACTCCGATATCATATGATTGACTATGATACTTTTCTACTATAAGACTGCAGTGGGCTTTCAAAAGGGAAAAGTAATTCAATGCCAAAACTGTTTTCATGAGAAAGTGAGAGAGCAAGAGGGGAGAGAGAGAAAAGTGTCCCTTTCTATAGCTCCGTACTGCATACTTAGAACATTCTAAAGTGATTTACAACTAAAAGATTACTTTGCAAATTAAAAAGGACCCAATTTTACCATTGCATTGTGCCCGTTTTCGGGCACGAAAATTTGGTAAAGTTGGACGTGAGGCGAATAGCGCAATCCGACTTTACCACTCTAGATTCCCACTTTACCAAGTCCCGAAAATGGCCACGATCGGCACCGCGCCCGAAACGGGCGCGATGTCAATTTAAATACATTTGCATGCATTTAAATTGACTTAATGAGCTGTACGCCCAAACTTACCTGCATTTCCCCCTTTACCATCGCGTTCGCCTGTCCAGAAACAGACATGCTCGGCAAGAGGAGGAGGGAGGCCAGATTATTGTCTGGTGGGGAGAAGAGATGGGGGGGGGGGGGGGGGGGGGGGGGGGGAGGAGGAGGAAGGCCAGATCATTCTCTGGTGTGGGGGGAGGGAGGTTGAGGAGGGCCAAATGTATCTCTGGTGAGGGTTTCAGCTGCAGCGTTTCGGGCACGATAAGCCTCGTCCACAGACTTCTGCAGTGCGATTCAGATTCGCAACTTTTTTTTTTCAGGCTGAGTGTGTGTGGGGGCGCCTGAGAACAGGTTTACAAGTTGAATCTGAATTACAGCCAGATTCAGCACTTAAGGAGGGATTTTACCATTTTGATTCTAAGTCTCTGTTATGCAGTTGCCACCACAGGCAGGTACATGCACACTTCACAGTCCAGCTGGGTAAAACTACAAGTATTGGGTTCCAGTATGTTTCACAAAATATGATGTGGAGATGCCGGCATTGGACTGGGGTAAACACAGTAAGAGTTTTAACAACACCAGGTTAAAGTCCAACAGGTTTATTTGGTAGCAAATGCCATTAGCTTTCGGAGCGCTGCTCCTTTGTCAGATGGAGTGGAAATGTGCTCTCAAACAGTGCACAGAGACACAAAATCAAGTTACAGAATACTGATTAGAATGCGAATCCCTACAGATTGACTGGTTGGCTGTAGAGATTCGCATTCTAATCAGTACTCTGTAACTTGATTTTGTGTCTCTGTGCACTGTTTGAGAGCACATTTCCACTCCATCTGACGAAGGAGCAGCGCTCCGAAAGCTAATGGCACTTGCTACCAAATAAACCTTTAACCTGGTGTTGTTAAAACTCTTACTGTTTCATAAAATAGCCAGTTAATGTTCTCTGAACAGAAGTAATTAATAAATCAATATAAAAATTAAGAATAAATGAATTTTAAAATCAATGACCGAGAGCAAACCAAGTTACAAAAACAAAGGATGGGTTAAATAGAAGCAATATAACTATACCAACATGAAAATTGTGCAGCATCAAAAAAGTACACACAACTCGAAATAGTGCAGTGTTTACAGTAGGTGACTGACACTCAAAGTTTCACCTTCTTCTGCAATACAGTAATCAAGCCAAACACATCAAGCTTAAATGCAGCAACAAGGTGGAATGGTTAGGGGTACTGACGCAAGCCATCAGGTAAAAAAATTTTTTTAAGTGTTCCCCAGAACCCCAAAGAAAGCTAGCTACAGAATACTTTCTGCAACGTATTCTCAAGTGAAAAGGTAAAGATGATTTAATATCTGCAGCCACGTTATACACTGATAACACATGATACCAAAGACAGACAGTTCCATCTACAGTACATCAACCTAACTGGGAGATGCCCAATATACTTTCCAATACATCTATGACTCAGCACAGAAGGCTTATTTAGTTTTACTTTTGTGTCAGCTGTGTTCGCTTTCCGTGCCCAACTGGGGGGGGGGGGGAATGCGCAGAGAGACTACAGTGAAATTGACGCAGAAGAAACTGCTGTTATTCCCCTTGCATAATTCAATTTATTTGCAAAAATGAAATTCTTGTCATGTTGTGAAAATGCAAGCTGGGCACTGAGTGACACAATTCAAAGCCAGTTTGTACTGCTGCCATTCCCCCACTTGGCATCGTTAAGTGGTCTTTGCCGTCTGGTTTACAAATAGCTTTTTCCAGTTGCAGAGAATATAATGGTGCTGTAGCCCTTCACAATAAAAATAAATCTGTCGTCTAATTGGAACTGTATCTGCTTCCCTGAGGAAGTTCACATTATAATCTGATCTCCGTGCCAGTGAATGATGGCCTTTTGTTCAATTAACCGTGTCTGCAGGTTGCTGTCTAATCATAAAACCTTCAGCGGTGGAAACGTATAAATAAACCATTACGTGATCAGATCAAGAATTGCTCCTCCACTCCTTGGAAGGCTTTTAAATAAACAGCAAAATAGGCATTAACAAACTTTTGCACACATCCGCTGACTGCACACAGAAAGCTTCAACCATGCACCTTTCAGTACTTGCATGGCGGGGATTACACAATATTGTCAGCTGGGGCTGCGGCCAATGGGGATTTGTTGCAAGACTTGCACAATTCCTTGGTCAAACTATTGCTTAAGAAAATAAAAGATCACGATTAAATCTTTAAGCAATTCAGAGTTTCATTTTCAATTATTTCTCATTCAACATATATAATTTAACATATAGAGAAATTAAAGAGTAATTAATGTACTGAACAGTCCCAAGGTTAATGTTGTAAAAGGACATACTCACACACATACATCTATATACATATATCAGGAAATTACTTCTTCTTGATATAATCTCAACGTTCCATCCTAATAGCATCACAGACTGGAGTTTAAGGTAGAAGTCCTCATTCATGATTTCACAAGTAGCAAATGCAGCGAATTATGTTTCCCAAAACTGACCACATTTTAGTTTAATCAAGAATGAAACTTAAACAATGCCCGCTTGGTGGTCTAACATAACAAGACCTTCTGGCTCATCATTGCAATAGTCAGGTGACCATCCCAATCCTGTCATAATGAGCTGGGTCCAAGGGCAATTATTCCTCTAATGATCCATCAAATTACCTGACCATCCCTTATGAATGAGGATGCAATGGATTTGTGTTTATTTTGGCAATTTGTTGCAAATCTCTCAAAAGAGGTGACTTCTGGATTCTCAGTCAAATCATATATAGATTATATCACCGCTAACAAACATATGGCTGCGTAATTTTCTGGTGAATGGTTTTATTTTCTCTTTTTGATGACCAAATTGTGAGTGCACATCGATAAATACAGAGGTGTGACTATAATTGTCACTCTTATAAGTATTGCAAAATAGTTTCACTTTACATTGCTGACAGTACATATCCGGAGTCAAGTCCTGACCTACCACCAGAATGCAGCGCTGCAGTATCCACTTTGTGTGGCAATCTTGCATTACTTGGGCTTGATGCCAATCCTTGAACATTTAGAAGCCTGTTTTTAAAAATATTGAGGAAGTTGGCACCGCTAATTTGGCAAGCGAAGCTATTTAAGATTTATCAGATATATATGAGACATTGGCACCGAGTTGGACCATTTTGTGGAATTATACCATTGCTCATCATGATAGCCTATGTCCAACTGTGCTCTCCAAAACAAACTAGAAAGTGATCTTGAGAATTTATGGCATCTCTCTGTACTTCAATGTACATACAACTGAGATTGAAATAAAATCTTGAGATTATATGCCCAAAATTCAACTCTCACCAGATTTGGCTTTCACTCCTTTTCACCCAGATTTCTGTAGATTTATACTCTCACTCTTTAATCCGATATGCTTATTTTTCAAGTGATGGTATTTTCAGGTCTTCAGCAGAGCTGAGCAGTTGAATTTAAGTATAAAATATTCACAAAGCTGAAGCACATTGATCATTTTCTGATATGCCTGCCAAGAGAAGACAGATAGACTTCCTGAACTCCACCCCTCCACTAAATCTGCAAAGATTTCTGTTGTGCCAACCATCACAATTAGGATCTGTTGAACAAGGAATTGCTCTAGAAAAGCAAAGTGTTTTTTTTTGTAATGGCCCCTGACACTGACCCACCAACGAACAGAATATTACCCAATTGGTCGGTGCCCAATAGCCATGGGGGAAAAAAAACGTGTGTTAGTACATGAGCAGGGACACACTGTATCAAATATCATTGCTAAATGAAACAAGAATCATAACACGCCTCATTGGTAATTAGTTTCTTTTCCATCTTAGTTGCATTCTGGTGGTTCATAATAACCCATTATTTTCATTCATGCTGAATGAATTAAAATGAAAGAAAGGAAATGTGTGAAGAAAATTAACTCAATTCCAGCGAAAGTGATTTGATAAGTGCTTCAACATAACCCCCTTCTTGAAAGCACACTGAAGCACTTTAAGCTGTCATATTTCCACCCCCATCATGTGCACATAACACTCTAATAATCAATATTTGATGGATTTAAAATCATATAACACAATGCATTCAACCAAATTGTCAGATTAAGATGATAAGTTTAGAGGTCACTAACAAGTTTCAGAGAAAATGGATTAAATTGGCACCTGTGTAGAAAATATTCTTTTATTCATTCATGGGATATGGGCGTTGCTGGCAAGGTCAGTATTTATTGCCCATCTTCAATTGTCCTTGAGAAGACAATTGTGAGCCACTTCCTTAAACCTCTGCAGTCCTAGTGGTGAAGGTACTTCGACAGTACTGTGAGGTAGGGAATTCCAGGATTTTGATCCAGTGATGTATTTGTTAGGATAGTGTATGACTTGGAGGGCAAATTGCAGGTGGTAGTTAGTGTTCCCATGTGTCTGCTACCCTTGTTTTCCTAGCTGTTAGTGGTCGCAAGTTTGGAAGGTGCTGTCAAAGATCTATCGAAGGTGAGTTATTATAGTACATTGTGTAGATGGTGCACATTGCAGAAAAGTGAGCTAATGGAGGGAAGGGAATGAATATTTAAAGTGGTGGATGAGGTGCCCTTCAAGCAGGCTGCTATGTCCTGGATGGTGTGGTGCTTCTTGAGTGTTGTTGGAGCTGCACTCATCAGGGCAAGCGGAAAGTATTTCTGCACATTTCTGATTTAGGAGGAGGAGGACAGGCTTTGGGGAGTCGGGAGGTCAGGTACTCACCTTAGAATTCTCAACCTTTGACCTGCTCTTGAAGTTACAGTATGTATATAGCAAGTCTAATTAAGTTTCTGATCAATGGTCCCTCCCAAGACATTGATGCAGTGAGGGTTTAGCGATGAAAATGCCATTTCATATCAATGGGGAATAGTTAGATTTTCTCTTGTTGGACATGGTCACTGCCTGGCACTTATGTGGCTTCAGTGTTACTGGCCACTCATCCTAAGACTTCGTCTTGATGCTGTTACATACGGATAGGGGCTATTTTATTACTTGAGGAGTTGTGAATAATACTGAAAACTGTGCAATCCATCATCAAACGTCCCCACTCTGACCTTATGATGGAGGGAAGGTCATTGATGAAGGGGATGAAGATAGATGGGCCTAGAAGGGACTCCTCAAATGATATCCTGGGCCTGAGATGATTGGTCTCCAACCAACAAATCATTTTGCTTTATGCTAAATATGACTCCAGGCAATAGAGAGTTTTTGCTCTGATTCCCATTGACTTTAACTAAGTCGACAGGAATGATGCTGTTTTAAATTTATGAAATATGAACTTGTTCTGACCCAGATATTCTGATGTAAATCAGTTTATTATTTAAGTTCTTACTGGAGAGACCTATTAGTCAAAAACATTAAGGTGTCACCGTGACCTCGATAATTTAGAGGCATCACATTATTATCTGGAACTGCAAAGCCACAGAGCCACTGCACATCCTCAGACATCCTTACAGCTATGGAATTGCAGAATTTAATTATCTGAATAACATTTGCGAGCAGCAGGTTGAGTAGGTGTAACAGTAGAAAACCATCAATACATCCACCTGTCTCACATTATTTATAAGGAAAGCCCCTATCTCTGTGTTTCAACTAAAGTCCATTGCAGTGGCAGCAAATCAATAAAATGGGCATCCTGATTACTAAAAAAAGAGAAAGGCCCAAAATTATTTGACATAAACACTGTTGGTTGATAAAATAAACTGGAACAATTGATTTGGGCAATCATACAAACTGCTGAGTTACTGCTGCTAGAGCAGCAATGCTCAAGCGTTTTGGTGTCCTGATCTGCTTAGATGTATGTTGCAGAGACTGTTCGAGTTTAAAATTTATGTTCCTTTTGATTTGAATACATCTCTCAAACTTTTGATTGCAATCAATCTTTATATTCTCATTTAGGATTTGTCCAATGGGCGGGAACTTACGGCCTCGCTCCTCCCGAAACCATAAAATCCCGCCCGAGGTCAATGGACTTTCCCAATGTCTGCCCCTTGCCCGCTCCGATTCCCGGGGCGGTAAAATTCAGGCCAATGTCTGCCCCTTGCCCGCTCCGATTCCCGGGGCGGTAAAATTCAGGCCAATGTCTGCCCCTTGCCCGCTCCGATTCCCGGGGCGGTAAAATTCAGGCCAATATCTCTTTTCAAATATCAAAAACAGAACAAATCACTGAGTAAGTACAAATAAAAATAAGTTGCATGGGCTCATGGGGTGCAAGGACCATGTTGTGAACAGCCCTGAGCTGGGTTGTCTGATTCATAAAAGGACAAGACAACTATTAACTTTAAGAAATCTTATCCCCAGATCAAAGCAAATAAACACTTTAGGCATTGATAAAAAAATGTTGGTTTTGAAGACCTTTCAAGGAGCACAGCAACATATACTTTGCCTAGATTTTGTACATGGTTATAATTTCTGCTGAATCAAAAAAGATATCCTATAAACAGTCACCGTAACGTATAGCAGACTAACATGCTGCCAATCACAATTGTAACCGTTCAATCTTTCTCAAGTTAGCAACATTGCTGACTCTTACAACGTGGGCCATTTTAACCTCCTCCACTTGGCAAGAAAGTGATTTTATTCTAAATCGACTTTCATTTTTTAAAAAAATTGTATGGGTGGCAAAACAGGCAGCTGGGTGGGTTAACCTGCAATTTTTTTGTACAATTGGTTCAATGGACACAGTTCAGATATACGCCAGAATTCTCCAGCCTCGCCCACCATGGAATCGGAGCGGGCAAGGGCCAGACAACATAAATGTCCGTTGACCTCAGGCGGGAATTTCCGGTCTCGCTCGAGTGAGGCCCTAAAATCCCACCTGTAGTCTCTCTTTCATTCCCTTCATATCCGTGATTATTAAAAGTGAAAATGGAACATAAATGGAACTAATACAGCACGATTTATATATTTTTAATGATTGTGACAGTTGGCAACACTAAAACTAGAAATCATAGAAACCCTACAGTACAGAAAGAGGCCAGTCGGCCCATCGGGTCTGCACCGACCACAATCCCACTCAGGCCCTACCCCCATATCCCTACATATTTTACCCACTAATATTACCCACTAATAAACCCACTAATATTACCCACTAATAAACCACTATTCCATTTTACCCCAGTCCAACGTCGGCATCTCCACATCATTATTCCATCTCCCATTTTTGCGCTAAAGAGCCAATAAATACTGAACGTGCTATTCTAGTCCTGTGGTGGATGGCCTCATTATATTTCATGATAATTATACCAAGTTTTCTAATTCAGTAACTATTAATGACACATGTATTCATATCATGAGACCTGAAGAGTTTAGAACTGGATTTTGCAGCCAGCGGGGCATAAATGGCACAAGCTGTTCATTACACTCGCATTTACCTAGAGACTTTCTCTGGGCTTTTGGAAGCTCCAGTCAACAAGGCAGGTAACTGTGTATCTATTCAAGACTGAAGAATTAGGAATGAGCAGCACAGAGTCTGAACCAAAAATGTCAAAGCCAAATAACAAATATCAGGGTCTTGAATTCAATATCAAATCAGTCACAGAAACGAAAAGAAAGTTGGATTGAGAGATAGATTTTAAAATGGCAGAAGGCAATAGTGTAGACTTATCATGCTGTTAATAGGAGACTTACACTAAAACGAACAAGCCTTAACTTTATTTTTTCCCCTTTATCCTTTCATGATATGTGGACATTGTTGGCAAAGCCAGCCTGTGTTACCCATTCCTAATTGCCCTGAGTGGGCTAATCAGAAGGCAGTCAAGCACACTGCTGCAAATCTGCAATCACAGACAGGTAGGCCACACTGCGTAAGAACAGCAGATTAGCAGGTCTTTATGACAATCATTGGTAGCTTCACGATCACAATTACTGAGCTGCTTTATATTCCAGAATTATTAATTGAATTTAAATTCTATCATCTGCCATGGTGAGATTTGAACCCACGTACCCAGAGCATTAGCCTGGGGTTCTGGATTATTAATCTTAGGACATGACCACAATGCCACCATCTACCCCTTGATGTCATTCATAGGGTCATGCAGCACAGAAACAGGCCTATTGGCCCATCATGTTTATGCTGACCAAATACCAATCTATATTAATCCCAATTACGAGCACTTAGTCCTTAGCCTACTGTGCCTCAGCGGTTTAGTCTCTCAGTGAGATAGCAATATCGTGCAACTTTTGGAAGAGCACTGCATCGAAGACAGCAACTTTCTGATTCTCAAATTTAACCACACATTTGCAGTCACTGGAACTTGTTGTCCTATTTCCACTTAAATAATGATGTCGCTGTCAGCCTCACCATTATTTCTACAGAAAATTCCTGGCCTAAGTCTCAAAATAGAAGGATATGACATTCTCAGAAAAACCATGATATAGGAGCAGATGTAGACTATTCAGCCCATCAGGTCTGCTTTGCCATTCAAGGAGATCATGACCGATTGATATGATAATCCTCAGCTCCACTTTTTCGCCTTATCCCCATAAGTCTTGATACCCTCACAGGTTAAAGATCAGCTATCTTAGCACTGAATATACTTAACCTGCAGCCCCCTGTGATAAAGAATTTGACAGATTCACTACCTACTGAGAGAAGAAATTCCTCCTCATCTCTGTCTTAAATGGGTAACCCTTTACTCTGAAATTATGCCCTCTGGTCCTAGATTCTCCCACAAGGCCAAACAGTGCCTCATGGTCCCTGAGAATCCTATGTGTCTCAGTAAGGTTCCCTTTCGTTCCTCTAAACTGCAATGATTACAGGCTCAACCTCTCGTCATAAGAAAATCCTTCCATACCTGGGATCAACCTACTGAACCTTCTCTGAACTGCCTCCAATACCAGTATATATTTCTTGAAATAAGAGGGCCAAAACTATTCATGGAATTTCAGGTTTAGTCTAACTAGTGCCTTGTGTAGTTTTAGCAAGACTTCCCTATTTTTACATTCCATTCCCTTTGAAATAAAGACCATTCGATTTGCCTTCTTCCTGAAAGTCAGCTTTGTGGACACCTTGGCAAAGATTAAATTGGATTCGGCCAAGAGCCTGAATCTGCCAAATGTATAATACACCTCCTGAAAGATTTTGAATTGAACCTAAGGTTAATCTGGAACATTAGCCTGGATCTCACAACAAATTGAATTTGTTTGCCTGCAACAGAAATTTATATTCAAATCATTTCTTCAGGCCCTCACACAAAACATTTAAAACTACAGCCTGTATTTTTGATGCCTCGTCAGACCTTTAAAAATGATTAGCAGGTCCCAGGTACAGAAGTCCTGTCCCCATTTCAGCCACATCCCATTTATTTTTGCTAACAAGGGGAAGAAGGTGAATCACACAAGTGTGAAATCTGAATTCAGCAGGGCTATTGAAATTAATGCAGAGATCATGCAGACACCTTTTATCTACTCTAGGAACTTTAATGCACAGTTTGGGAACCACAACTTCGAGGCTGCATAAATGCTTGTGAAGGGAGGAGTTAGGATCATGATGTTTAAACAGAACTTAAGTGTTATAAACCCACTGCCTTTAAAACCAAAATAACTCAGCCTTCTGTTTTCATTTTTAAAAAAGATACGTGCTGGACTGCAGTGACCATCTGTTACTGTTTTCTAAGTACTTTCAATGTACGTTATTGTTTCTATTTCCCAAAGTTTTTCTCAAAGCTCAGCTCATCATGAATGCTTGACTGAGTTTCAAATGGTCCAGAATGACTTATCGCAGCAGGGTGCTCAGTTTACATTTTGACTGACAGATTTAAGAAGTTAAATGATTCACATCTTTGATGTGGTTATTGAAATCGATATTTGTTTTTACAACAGATTGACAACTTTAGGGAATTAACATTTTTTGAATGAGAGTTTATTTTCAGTACCAAGCTTGTTTGAGTGAGAGCTCTAATAAATTGTTGGAAGTTTATTTTCTCACCCTCACATGGTTATTGCCTGTCCATTGTGGGTACTGGGTGACTGGTTATGAAGTATACATGGGGGAATGGAGGCATGACGAGATTGAGGATTTGGGACGAGATGGGGAATTTGAGGGTTGAGGGGGCTCGCGGGCCTAAAAGCTGAAAACACAACTGAGACAAATGCCCAAAGACCCAAGGCAGGCCTTCTAACAAGCCCGCCTTGGCACTCACCCGCCTCTGTGGCTGCCAGCCTGACTTGATCCCACCCCACCTTCCCAGAATGAAAATACAGTCAGCCTTTTTAAAGGAGACAGGTCTGCCAGATCAGGAAGTTTCCTGATTCGATCACAATCTTTCCGTCACTTCCACAAAAAAAAAACAGCTTAATCTAGTTTTGTGGATATCCGGTGTACACCCATCATCAAAAGAGCTAAACATAACTGAGTACAAAATAATAAGGCTCCAAAAGAAGAAAGGCACCGATGCACAATGCTTCAGAGAGCACAGAGTGGAATAAAAAATGCAAAGTATAACAGGAAGGATACTCACCTCTCCACATATAAAGATTACCAAGCATGACGTTTTTCAGGATTTGTTGCATTGTAATATTAAAAGCTCCTACCTACTTAATCAAAGTGACTATTAGCTTTATCTTCCAAACATAACTCTCAGCTGCTCCATTTTAATTAGGTCAATACACTGAAACAAGGCTACCGAATAATCAGGCAATCTGAATTCCATCCCATCAACATATTGGTGGTGTACATCTCAATCAGTTATAAATCTGAAAAGGTGTGTGTAGTTACTTAATAATGAGTACACGAACATCATTAGGAAAAAGGCTTACAGCAACGTTAACTAGAATTCCACCAGGGATATAAAGTGTAATGTTCCGGAGGGAGGGGTAGATGGATCAACCCCCACCAGAAGCAAAGTCGGTGTGGAGCCGACCCATCCATGCCAGCTCACTGCACAGCCCCATAACACGCTGCAGCTGGGCTAAATGGATGCAGTATGGAATATCCACCCCTCACTGGGGAGGAGGTCCCACCCTCGTCAGCTACCAGTTAATCCAATTGGCCAGTAGCTCCCCCAGCCCCAGCAGCACCGAGAGTGCATTCATTGTATTGCAACCAGGCACAAAGGCATAGCCTGTGGATTTCGGAGAAAGGTAAAGTCTGGAGTCTCGGACAGTTTAGAGAGGGGGCAGGAGGTGGGGCTGGTGTATTTTATAGAGCAGGAAGATAGGATGGTGGGGGGGTTGGGTATGATTTTAGGGGAGCTGTCCTCATTGAGCAAAGTGCATCCCCAAAGACAGTACCCAACTTCCTCCCCACACTTTGAAAAGGTTTTTTTTTAAAAAGTGGCCTGCCTACTCCCACCTGACTTCCCATGCCAACCATATCATGGTGTGGGCAGCATATTATCAGGGTCAATTAGCTCATTAACAGGCCCAACTGTCCCTCGATTCTTTATTTAAATATGGTTGGTGGACTGCAGATTTTGGTACTCATAGACCCCTCCACCCCCTTATTATTATTTATTATTTTTAAGTGTCACAAGTAGGCTTACATTAACACTGCAATGAAGTTACTTGAGTGGGTAGGTGATGAAGTGGGTACCCGCCTCCATTTCATGCACCCCCTTGCCGAAAACACGCCCAGTGGGGGCATCTAAAATGCGGCCCATTTTTAGTAACTGGAGATAATTCCAACCCATGTCTTGGATATAGAAAGCCAGGCAATAATAAGATAGCTCTTTTCTATTGCTAGAAAGTGAATACCATGACATTGAATACATCAAGGAGGACAATATCTCTTGAATGATAAATATATCTCTCAACTCAAAAAGGTAAATATCAAACACCGACAACTTCTCATATAAATTCTCTATGGTGCTTTTGTTTTACAAGAGTGCTGTCATGGCTGCCAGGGTAGAGACCCCATTATCCAACTGTCAGCTGCATGCCTTACTGTAGACAAAACAGCCTTGAATCAACAGCATCACTCAGTGTATCACAAAATGACAGGTTAAGATTGACAGCTGCGGTAAACACAAACCATGGGTCCTTGTGTTCATACCTGCAATCCAGTCAATGCATTACACAGCACAGTGCAAATAGCACCTGACTAAAAAAGGAGAAAGGACAATGTTACACAGAAGTTATCCACCTATAGACAGGAGCATGAGATTTAGCAAGTAAAAAATCTCTTGTAGAAATATTAGTGCCACCTGCAGCTCATCTCACCTCCCTCACAATGAATCAAGAATCTTAACCACAATGCTACCCCCAAGGACTTAATTATATTCTCAAAGGTAGTTGCTTTGCTCGATGGTGACAGATCAAAATATATACGGACTGCACATACTTTATCAACTCGGCAGTGGTTGTCATAGAGATGTCTTCCCATTTGAAGCCCAATAAATGAAAAGTACATTGTAATTCGAACACTCTGAAATTCAACCTTGGCATTTTATTCCTTTCCAACAGAAACTAATATTTCACTAAAATTCACCCATATAAGTGAGGCAGTCTGGCTGTTATCCTGCAAAGCCATAGACCTAGAGATCACTATAAATACAAGTCGACGAACAGAGAAGGTATTACCTCCAAAAGCAAAAATAAAATGCTTAACTTTTAAAAAAACCCTCCACTTTTTCAGATACTTTTAGAAATATCTGCATCTTATAATTTAGATATGAAAAACAAATCAGGCAAATAATAAAATATAATTTAAATCCACAGCAGAATAGGAAGACTTTATTTCTTGAGCATCTGGTGCTTTGCAAAACTATTACAAGGTAATTAGACCCACTTGGGGCCAGCTGTTATGGGATTATTAATGCATTGTGCTCTGACATTACTTCACAATTGCATTTGATTTCAACTTTTAAAATTGTAAACTTTTAGCATCTGGCATCATTCCAGCTGTCCATCAAATAGTTTGCAAGCAAATTTCCACCCATTTTACTGAAATTCAAGTAAGGTGACATTACTTTCATTTTCTTTTCTCAAAGTCCAGCACTTTTGTCTATTGAATTTTTACCAGTCCAATTCTGCAGAAAGATCATTTAGATCCAAAACATTCACTGTTTCTCAGATGCTGCCAGATCTAAGGAGTTTATCTAGCGTTTTCTGTTTTTATACCACTTATATCTAGCTAGTAAGAAGTCTCACAACACCAGGTTAAAGTCCAACAGGTTTATTTGGAATCACGAGCTTTCGAAGAGCTGCTCCTTCATCAGGGGTAGCGCTCTGAAAGCTCGTGATTCCAAATAAACCTATTGGACTTTAACCTGGTGTTGTGAGACTATTTACTGTGCCCACCCCGGTCCAACGCCAGCATCTCCACATTATGCCTTGCTAGGCACAGAAGAACTCAACTATATAGCCGAGGAAGCTTGACTGTTCAATTCACTAGCTGGGCTGAATTAACTGATCTGAAGTCAGGATGTTGGACATCAGCACCCTGGACAAGGGAATGGGAAATTCAGCAGGTGTCTTAATAAACAGGAGTTAAATACTGTGGATGCTGGAAATCTAAACTAAAGGCATAAAATCATGGAAATACTCAATAGATCTGGCAGCATTTATGGAGAGAGAAACACAGAGTTAATGGCTGGAATTCTACTCGGAGCAGTGGTTCATCATGGTAATCTCACCTTCACATTGCTGGGATGTCCTACATTGATTTTACAGATGCTGGGCCATTAATTGTCTCAGAGCAAGGCGCCTGCCCCATTTGGAAGGATATCCCGTCTCCAAGAGCAATCATCCTACTAAATGTTCTCTAGAGGCACCATCTGGAGCTGTGACCAGTGCTTGAACTGCAGCCAGTTCTCTATCAGCTCCCGTGATGATCATAGTAATATGAGTGGTGGAATTTCCAACAGAGCCAGTTAGGCAGGCCCTGGCAGGGAGCTAGGGGTCCAGGATCAGGCAGGGAGGGAGGGGCATCATGGTGGTAGCTAGTACGAGGGTTTGGAGCGGGCGGGATCCATTTCCATTGGATACCAGATGCTCCAACAGAAAGAACTCCCCCTCCCACCTCCAGAGTTTATATGATGGCCTCACCTCCCCTGCCACTGGTAAAATCCTAGAAGCAACAAGGCAGATGATGGGTATGGCATTCTTGCTAGTCTACCCAACTTTACAGACTCCCCATCACCCAGTCCTTATTCAGGGATGACATAAAATTCCATCTCTTGTTTCAGGTTGATGAAACTTATAACACATTAATTTGGTTCTCTCTCCACAGGTGCTGACAGACTTGCTGAATTCTTCCAGCATTTTGTTGTCTTTGTATCTGATTGAACAATTCTTGCTGTAACAGGAACCTAGTTGAATGCTGAGTGAAGGCATCATAAATATCTCCACTCACATTTCAATAACGACATTGGTAAGGTCTCAAAATGCAACCAGCACCTGTCGATCTTTACCGAAGCAAAAATCAGCACCTTTTGGATAGGAGGAGAGAAAGCAGAGGAGGAATAAATTTAGAAAAGAGATCCAGCTGCAAACATCCCATCTTCCTGTTGTGTGACTGATTACACAGTTCATTAGCCTGCAGATGTAACTGGAGAAAGTAATAAAAACCAAATTAAACTGGATGATTGCTAGTTACCAGTTAACTCAAATCAGCAGGTTCAGAGTTGAAAGGATGGTTCATTTTGTTTTAAAGCAATTTTTATTCAAACCCTGTTCATAGAAGAGGTATGATTTACTGAGCAAAATTAGCATTAGGTACTGTACCCTTGCTGGAAAACAAATGAGAAAGGAATACAAGAAAAGTCCGAATCAAGGCATTCTCATTCACTGGTCTTTATTTCCCATTCACATGATGGTTTGTCTGTGGTGGTTAACTCTGTGATAAGTGTTGCCTGGTGTGGCTGAAGCACCCCACTTAGCACGACAGTTTCTGCTGCGTTTGTAGTAGAGGCAACAAGCTGAGAAAGTGCACAATTCGCCAGCCTTTGTTTTCTCCAGACCCTCTTCTCAGTCAACTGAGCTTTTCATTTCTGCTCGTCTCACCCAGTGCCTCTCCAAACAGTCAACCTCCAGAGGTCAGCGTCAATGTCTACCATCTTCATATCTCACTTGCATCTGTCATTGTAGCAGAGATATGGATGCCTTGGAGTTCTACACATCTCCTCAGTTCACTGCATGGCCGATCTATGGGCCTGTCATCCATCTGATCAAGTTGGTTGAGCTCTCGCAGCTGTCATTTGCTCAGCAATGTGTGTATAACGGTGGAATTAGCATGATCCTAAACCTCGGACTTGATGACCTTGTCCACCCAAGGTAGGTCCAGACAGCCAAGGGGGAACCTGGTCAGCGTTTTCTTCTGCCTTGCTTATGGTTGTCTAGGTCACACTACTATAGAGGAGTGCACTGAGCTCTAGGCTTGGTCCACTCACATTTTGTGTACTCAATCAGGTCACTGTTGTTCCACACATTCTTCCTCAGCTTAGACATAAAGGCTACAACTTTTGCAAAGTTTGCGTTGATTTCAGCATCAGTTGACATATTGCTGATTATAGTGGGGCTTACCAATGACCTCCAGTGTCACATTGTCAATGCTGATGGATGGTGGTATGGCAACATCCAGAACCATGGCATTTGTATTCCTGAAACTGATCATCAAACCAAGTTCTTTATAGGCATGAGGGAGTCTGTCCATTTGCCAATGAAGATGTCTCCTGGTATGAATGCTGATGCAGCATCATTAGCATTGAGCAACTTTTTGATGAGGACTGGGTGCACATTTGTCTTGGAACTCTAATGAGTAAGGCTGATATTTAATGTTAACCACATGACTCATGCCCAGAACAACAGACTGAAGTCAAAGGTGGAAGGAGTCTCAGTTTGCTCTGTGGTGCAATTTTTTAAAATTTATTTCTGATCTGTATCTAAAAATGAGGTGTCAACCTGGTAAAACTACAAAACAGGACTACTCACATGCCAAACACCACAGGCAGCTAATAATTGACAAGAGCTAAACAATTCTATAACCAACAGATCAGATCAAAGCACTGCAGTCCTGCCATATCCAGTGGTGAAAGGTGGTGGACAATTAAACAACTCACTGGGGGAGGAGCATTCACAGCCAGAAATGCTGATGATCCATTTCTGCCTCCTCCGGAGTCTCCAGCATCACAGAAATCAGTCTTCAGCCAATTTGATTCACTCCACATGATAAAGACATGGCTGAAGGCACTGGACACTGAAAAGGCAATGTGCCCTATCAATATTCCGACAATAGTCCTGAAGACTTGTGCTGCAGAATTTGAAGCAACCTTGTTTTTAATTTGCCAGGAAAATTGTTGACTATATATACTTGTGACTCTGGGCAACGAGGACAGTCTTCACTATTCACTTTATCCTTGCCGATTGTAAACTTGACACTAACTACACAATGAATTAAACAAATAGTGGAAAAACAGAGGCTGTTTACTTAAATATCAGCCTTACTACAGCTACAACACTGGCATCTAGCTGGTAAGGTAAAGTGAAAGATTGCCCAGGTATGTCCTGTACTCAAAAAACAGGACAAATCCAACCCAGCCAATTACCGTCCCATCAGTTTACTCTTGATCATCAGCAAAGTGATGAAAGGGGTCATCAACAGCACCATCAAGCAGCAGCTATTCAGCATAACCTGCATGCAGACACTCAGTTTGGCTTCCTCCAGGATCACTCAGCTCCTGACCTCATTGCAGCCTTGGTTCAAACATGGACAAAAGAGCGAAATCCTTGACATCAAGACTACATTTGACTGAGTATGGCTTCAGGGAGTCCTCACAAAACTGGAGTCAATGGGAATTAAGGGGGAAACCACCACTGATTGGAGTCATACTTAACATAAAAGAAGATGGTTGTGTTGGTCGAAGGTCAATTATCTCAGCTCCAGGCCGTTACTGCAGGTGTTCCTCAGGGTAGTGTCCTCGGCCCAATCATCTTCAGCTGTTTCATCACTGACCTTCCTTCCATCAGGAGAGCAGAAGTGGAGATGTTTCCAGATGACTGCACAATGTTCAGCACCATTTGCCAACTGTCCAAACGTAGCAAGACCTGGACTATATCCAGGCCCGGACTGACACATGGCAAAAAAACATTTGTCAAACCATCGCACCTTGACATTCAATGGCATTATCATCACAGAATCCCCAACTATCAACGTTCTGGGAGTTACCATTGATGTGAAACTGAACTGGGCCAGCCGTATAAATACTATGGCTATCAAAGCAGATAAAAGGCTAGAAATCCTGCAGTGAACATGTCACTCTGACCCCTCACAGCCTGTCCACCATCTATCAGGCAGAAGTCAGGAATGTAATGGATAAGTGCAGCTCAACAACACTCAAGAAGCTCAACATCATCCAGAACAAAGCGGCCCATTTGATTGCTATCCTTTCCACAAACATTCAGTGCCTCCACCACTGATGAACAGTGGTACCATTGACAAGAAGATCTGCAGGATGTGACCAAAGCTCCTTAGACAGTACTGTCCAAACCCACGACCACTACCATCTAGAACGACAAGAGCAGCAGATACCTGGGAACACCACCACCCAGAGATTCCCCTCCAAGTCACTCATTATCCTGACCGGAAATATATCATTATTCCTTCGCTGTCGCTGAATCAAGATCCTACAATTCCCCCCTAACAGCACTGTGGGTGCACCTACATCTCAGGGACTGCAGGAGTCCAAGAAGGCAGCACACCACCACCTGCTGAAGGGCAACTGGGGCAGGGCAATAAATGCTGGCCTAGCCAGCGACACCCACATCCTGTAAGTAAATTTTAAAAGTAACTGGTGGAGCTCTGGTGGGTTTTATTAATGGGAAAGAGCTCAGCGTTAAATGTCAAATACCAAGGTGAATGACAATTTTTGTTTAGCCAAAGTTTCACTAACTAGTTTCAGGGCTTTGATTTAATAATTCTAACACTTCGACCTTGAAAAATTGCATTCTTAGTTCTCTTTAACCTTGAGAGGATAATGAGATAAAGGTTTCCATTATCTTTGCTATTAGTTGTTTTGGCATTGGACTGAACTGCTGGGTGAGTAAATCATGGCTGATTCTACAATTCATAGCATCTGAATGTGTAATATCCAACATGACTCCACCATGGTGGGATAGAAATCCCTTGACCCACTATTTTTAGCTAAATTGGCTTACTTTAGACTTAAAAGAGGAATGTCACCCTATTGTATTAACTATATTCATTGCAAATAATTGGCACAAAATTTCTACTTCTATAAGTGTGATACTTAATCAGCCATTCATCCACCTTTCATTCATTTACATTTCTTCCAGCAGAAATTCTGTCCCATGTACACACAACGAAGTATGAATTTAATCAAGAGTTGTTAGAATCATCCATTGCCAAAAAAGTGCCTCAGAGAAAGTTTGGCAGTTCTTATTTATATGTTTGCCAAATGAAATCCCATACAGTAGAATGTTTAGCAGAACAGGATGAACAAAACAAGTTGTTTAGAACCAGCTTTAAAAGTAATGAACGGTGAATGTAATTTTGCTGAATAAGGTCAGGAATGAATTAAGGGATGATATAAACCAATATGCTGTATTTGTGGCTAAGTTCCAGTGAAAGGAAATAAATGCAAAGTTGTATTGAAGTTCTGACAATTACTATACTCACACCCTTCAGAGTTAATCATTTTTGGCTTCAAATACAGTCCCAATGAGAAAGAATGTCGACTTACAGTAAGCAACTTATATGAGCTAAACCTCAGAACATCCCGAAGTACTTCACAGCCACGTGGAATCACTGCTGCATTTGGAAATAACCGTGGCAGCAAACATGTCCAGAGCATGGTTCCATAAATAGCAATTTGGCTGAACAGCCAGTTAATTTTTTAAGATATAATATTGGTTGAGGAAGAACTCCTTGCTTCTATCAATAATGCCAGGTGATCTTTAATATCCACTTGAACATGCACTACAGCTATGTTCCAAAATAATCTCATCCACAGTAACATTTCCTCCATGATGCACGGACATGTCAGCCTAGATGATGTGATTAAGTCCTGGGACGATGTTTAAATCTAAAACCGCCTGGAACTGAGGTAAAAGTACCACGGAGTAAGTCAAGCTGTCAGAGATTCCAAAAGAACAAAAAAAACCACCAACTCTTGTTCTTTTCTTTACCTAACGAGAGCTGCAGCAGTGCATTTTTTTCACTGCTTGCTTTTTACATTCAATAGTCATGCTCTGGTCTGTTCCACAACATAGATCTCTTTCACTTTGTTAGCATGACTGGGGGACATTAGACCTCTACAACATGGGAATCACCACTCCACTACCATTGAATACAAAGTGTATACCACAAGATGTCAACCCAATATTCAGAGACCCAGAATTCCTGTCCCTGCTCACCTTCCAACTCAGAGGCAGGCATAATACCGCTCAACCAAGTTCGCTCCATGTACAAACAAAATAAAGTGGCAAAAGTTAAAACATTCAATGAGGGAGGGGAAAATCCCTCAATGTGCCAAAAATACACTCTCATGTCATAAGAATATTTTGCCCTCGCACTGCAAATGATGCAATATCTGGAGGCCTAGTGATGACAAACCAGTATCAACTCACTGCAATTTGAGTGCAACTATTTGTTTTCACAACTTGTCACCTTAATTTGCAAAGGACTTGGGATTGTTAAAAGTGGTCAGCTTTTTTACTTTTCTAACCATTGTCAAGTATGCATCAGCAATTTTAGGCTGGACACAACATCTACAGCCAAAAGCACACAGTGCAGACTGTAATCACCAACAGTCATGGGTGAGCAGCACAGACCATTCTGACCATAGAAATGCACAACTGAACTGACTCATGTAGGCTAGCCTCATAGCCAAACAACTCAAATGAGCAAATGCAAGTCACCTTCACCACTAATACATTCCTGAACATGCAACATGGCACAAGGCCTGTGTTAATCAACCACAGTTACAAAAGTTGTCATTAAGGTTTCTGATTGCATTGGAAAGCACAAAGTGTTAGTGGTAGCTCACTGGCAACACTCAAATCTGAATCAGATAGTTGAGAGTTCAATTCCCACTCCAGAGATTGGGACACAAAATCTAGGCTAATATTCCAGTTCACAGCTCTGGTGTCAAAGGTGCTCAGATGAGGCGTTAAACCAACAACTCTTACACCCACTCTGGTAGAGTCTCTCCTCAGGTGGCTGTAAAAGTCACCATGGCACCATTTTAAAAAGAGTGGGGGAATTCTTCCCAGTGTCCTGGTCAACATTTTTTCCTCAAATAACATCAGTAAAAGCAGATAATTTGGTCATTATCCCATTGCTGTTGATGGGAGCTAGCTGTGTGCAAATCTGGCTTCAGTGTTTCCTACATTACAACAGTGACTACACAAATGTATTTCAGTGGCTGTAAAATGCTTGCAATATCCCGAGGCTTTGAAAGGCACCAAGTAAACGCAAGTCTTTCTTTTGTCTTTTGAGTACAAATCTCAAGTGGCTCATTTTATAAACGCAAGTACAGTCATACATGAGGTTGCTATTTACAGAAGTGCTTTATTTTTCACTGACCAAAATTGCATCTGTTTGCATCTCTCAACTTAGAGAATATGTTCTGCCAATTGCTAACTTCCAAGCAAACATTATGCATTATGAATGAACGGCAGAAATATATGTCCTTGGTAAATAAAGGCAGATTTAGAATTTAAAACAAGAGTATCAAAATTATGAAAGCAATAATTGGCAAATGGCAAAGCAAAAGGATAACATAAATATGACTAAAATTAAGTGCTGTACTTAACTTGGATTGAGAACATACAACTGGAAAAGATTAAAGGAAAATTAACAAAATATCAAATAAGATCTCAGCCATCTAGTTAATGCTATGTTGATAACACTGTTCAAAAGAATGATATATTTGGGCTTGAAAATTACAGTATAAGCATAAGCATGGACGGAGATAATGAAATACTCTTTGGATATTATGACTCCTACATTTCCGGAAGCAAAGAAGTGACATCTGTAGAAACAGCTGGTCAGCATTAAATAATTTAGCTCATAAAATTAGGAAAGATCTGGAGGCATTTCAGCAAGAAACTTTTCAGAACTTTTCCTCAGAAGAGATTTAATAATTGGGATTGAAGCTACCTCTAGAAATCTGTAATGGGCCATCGGAAGAGTGAACTTGAATTAAAATCATCCTTTTGCACCCAATGCTTCCTAAAAGCATCGATTGAACCACATTGTCACCATTCAAGAAGTCATAATATTGTTCATAACATGCTACACAAATTCATCTTCAAGGTTACAGCAGTTATTATAATAAGAGATGCAAGGAGACCACTTTGTGAATCTTGATAAAAGATAGACTGATGTGGTATGGTATATTTTTCCTTCAACCAGGGACAAATCCAGTCCCAAATACACTTAATACTGAGCCATTGTGTGGTGTGGCACTACAACCATGCCAAATGGGTTAGATTCTAAACAGATCGAGCAACTCAAGACTGGGCAATTATGGGCTGTCATTAGCAGCAGAATTGTATTCAACCACAATCTATAACCTCATGGCCCAGCATAACCCTCATTCTACCATTAGTATTAAGCCAAGGGATCAAACCTGCTTCAACAAACAGTGCACAAACATATCAGCAGGCATACCTAAAAATGAGATATCAACCTGGTGAAGCTACAACACAGGACTATTTACATGCCAAACAATGTGATAGAGCCAAGTGACCCCACAATCAACAGACCAACTCAAAGTTCTACAGTCCTGCCCTTTCCAGGCATGATTGGTGGTGGACAATTAAACAGAGGAGACTCTGTAAATATCCCCATCCTCAATGACAGGGGAACCCAGCCAGTCAGTGCAAAAAACAAGTCAGAAGAATGGATGGTCCATCCCAGCCATGTCTGGAGACCCAAGCATTACAGATGCCAATCATCAGCCAACTTGGTACACCCTACATGAAACAACTGATGGCACTGAATACTGAAAAGACTCTTACAATATCTCAGCAATAGTACTTATGCTCAAAACTAGTCATGCCCCTAGTCAAGCTGCTCTAGTACAACCACAACACTCACATCTGCCTGACAATGTATGCCCTGGCCACAAAAAGCAGGACAAATCCAATCCAGCCACCCAGAAGGAAAAACTAGTAAAACTTGCAATTTACTAGCACTAGTCCAAACTGGTCTTGTATACCTTAAAATGAAACTCCAGTTGCTCCGTCAGCTTCCACTTGGTCAATAAAGTGATGGAAGGCATCATTGACAGTACTACCAAGTGGAACCTACAGAGCTAAGCCAGCTCACTGGTGCTCAGTTTGTATTCTGACAGGGCCACTTGGCTCCAGACCTGATTGAAGCTTTGGTCCAAACATGGACAAAAGCGCTAAACTCTACAGGACAGGCTAGATGACTGTCCTTGACATCAAGTCAGCATTTGGCATCAGGGAGCCCTGGAAAAATTAAAGTAAATCTGAATCAGGTGGTAAAATGTCCATCAGTTGGAGCCAAACCTAGCACAAAGGAAGAAGGTTGTGACTGTTGGAAGCCAATGATCTCAGTCCCAGGACACTGCTGCAGGAGTTGCTCAGTGTCCTAGGCCATCACAATGAACCAGAGGCTGCCGCCTGTCCTAGGTGACCAGATTAAAGCATGTGAAAGCTGCCAAATGTGAGAGAGAAGCTAGCAGGAATGGTAAATGTATGAGGGTGAGGTGGAGCATATGAATATTAGGCATGAGTCCAGATTGATAAGTGATGCGGTGTGGTGCAATGAGCATACCGAGAAACTGGTGGTATGGTGGGTAGAAGATGTCATGTGAGGATGCATTAAAGCACTGCATCTGGATCCTCGAGGCCATATTCCTGAAATTCACCTCCGTGGCCACCTAATCCCAAATCCTTGTGTGCCTTGAGGGTCGCCCAGCCCCCTACAGAAACATCACCTCTTCCCTCCTTTAAACGTCCAGGATTAAGGCCTTCAGTGCTGGTGGGGCCGTTTTCCTGAAGGTTTCATCACATGACTTGCCTCCACACTTAAGCCATGAGATGGCCAATACCTCCACCCTTGTGACGCATTGCTTTCCTCAGCCAATTGGAAAGCAAATAGCCTCATTACCCAACTGGCCAATGTCTGAATTCCAACCAAACAGCCTTTTTTGCCCTTTTCAATATTTTTATATCTGGGAAAGAGAAAATGTTTAAAGAAAATGATATTTTAAAAATCACTTTTTCAAGTCATTATGATTTTTCTCCAGGGTTGCACAGAGCTGCATCCTGGAGACTGATCTAGGCCAATCCTGGAGGGTTGGCGGCCCTGAGTGCTACAACAGGGAACCTGGGAACCCTGGGAAGTCTTCCTTCCTTCATTCATTCACTCACCACAGTTCCACCAGCTGCTGTAGCCTGAACATACCTCCATTTTGGGAGAAGCAAGCTGCCTTGCGAGTTGTACACACAAGCACCTGGATTCCTGCTGAGCGTGCAGCAAATCAGCTGTCTTGTTTTGGGGCAGCGCACCACAATAATAGTGATGAGTAGGTAGCACAAAGTTTGCATCTTGCCTGCTTCACCTTGGCCAGGCTTGGGATAATCGCACATTATGATTCTTGCACCCACTAATTGGGACTTTAACCCCAAATGACAAAGCATCAAGTATAATGCAATTTAAGGAATTCTACCTTTGGTGCAGCCTTTGCATATCACAGCATGTGCAGTGTTACCTCCTGCCTCTGACTAAACTTTTTATTTGTCTTTGACATTGGACAAGTAATGAAGGTGTTAACAAATGCCAACTGTTCAAGTAAGTAATGCATCAGTCTTCCTTAGCAGCATTGTTGTGCCTATGCCTCCTGACCAGTCTAGCAATGTGAATGTCTGGTATATGCAGACTCTACTGGTTGAGAGATCAGTATAATCAACATGGGCGGATAATGCAGAATCTCCATCTAAAGCACATTGAGATACCAGAACTTGTTTACACGATCCAGCCTTTAGATCTTATAAAAAATTATTTCCAGCAATCAGAGACTGCTGCAGTGTTATATATTCAAATCCTCGATCAGTGCAAAACTCCATAAAATTAAACCTCGATCGGAAGCTCAAAAGTACAATTTATAAGTTTACAGAACAAATCACATGGGTTTATATCCTGAACAGAGAAATATCGAGTTCACCTGCCATTTACAACCTAAATTTCACTGTGTCCATCATATTTTGATATTTGAGATTTACAGAACAGCATTTCTTTAAAAATGTTCTCTGCTATGAATGCTGACCGCTGGCTGGTAAATGACTGCTTGATGATATTTTAATGACAATTATATTAAAATGTAAAATACTGTCTGTTTTGGACACCATATTAAAAAAAAACAGGTATGCTTGCATTAGGAAAGGTACAGAGTGAACAAGGCTGATCCTGTGTGTAAAGAGGATGATCTGTGAAGAAAGATTATGGAAGCTTAAGCTTTACAGTCTTGAAAGGAGGTGGTTCGAGCAAGGGGAAACTCACTAAAATGCATAAATGATTAATATGGCACTGATAATGCAAACTTCAGATATGCCCAAAAAGTAGACAGAGAAATTAATCAATTGGAAATAACAAAAACATGCCTAGAATGACCCACTGAGCAAGGTATTAGAGGAAATTACATTGGGATTATCAAGGCAATTAAATGCCCAGATGGTAGAATTATGCACAACAGGATAAGTTTGGTTTGGCCTTCTTCGAGTTGCGTCACTGTACCTTCTCTTGCCACTGTTCCATGCAGGCCCTGGGTCAAGAGTTGAAGACCATTACTTTTCAGGTAATGCATGGCTCTGTATAAATGAGCCCTCCACAAGACTTTTTTTCCATTTGGGCTCCTCTCCCCAGTCATAGTCACAGAATTCATTTGGCTGTATCCCACTTCTGCATTCAGCAGCAGACATTAGTCCTGAGGGGATTGTGACACAGCCAAGTACGCCATGTTTTACTGGCTTCAGATGGGAGTGCTTTGGGTCATTAGACAACCCGTGTGCTTTCTGTCTGTATAAATGTTGACCAATCAGCAATGCAGCAGCTGTTAGAGTCTAGCGATGGCCATTAAGTAAAAAGACTAAATGGTCTTTTCTCAATGCTGAGTTTTCTTACATTGGCAAAGGGTTTCAGAATAAATGCATTTAAATCTGTGAGGCCCATTCACCCAGACTCAAGAAAGCTTTTGGCCTCCCCATGCCAACTACAGTCTTTCTCTCTCCCCTCTTCCAATCACTAGTCACCTCCATCCGTAGCCTTGTCTGCTGATCTTGAACCCCCGTCACCCTGGTCATCAACTTTCTTCCCTTCCACTTCCCAAATCCTGAGGACCATTCCCAAAAATTCACTCCCAGCCACCAGTCAGGTTGTCAATGTGGCCAGCCACATAGAGGGAAACAGAGCAAAAAAAAAGAAAATGGGGTCCTGCTATTAAGTTTAGTAGGCAATCAATGGTAATGTTAGGTCCTCCCTGGATCCATTCCACAAATACTGTAGAAATGTGTTGAATTGTTTTAAATCCATGATTCAATAATGATTATTCAGTATTGAAGCAGGCCAAGTCCAAATGCAGCAAGACCTGGACAATATTCAAGCTTGGACAGACAAGTAACATTCATGCCACACAGGTGCCAGGCAATGACCATCTCCAACAAGAGATCTAACCATGACCTCTTGACACTCAATGGCATTACTATCACTGATTCTCCTGTTAACAACATCCTGGGGTTACCATTGAACTGGATCTACCATATAAAACTATGTCTACAAGAGCAGGTCAGAGGCTGGGAATCCCGTGGTGAATAACTCACCTCCTGACCACCCAATAGTTGTCATAGTCTACAAGCCACAAGTCAAGAATGTGGTGAAATACTCTCCTCTCACCTGGATGAGTGCCCCTCCAACAAAAATCAAGAAGCTTGACATCATTCAAGAAAAAAGCAGCCCACTTGATTGGCACCACATATACAAACATTCACTCCCTCAACCACCGACGGACAATAGCAGCAGTGTGTACCATCTACAAGGTGCACTGCAGCAACTCACCAAAGCTCCTTAGGTAGCACCTTCTAAATCTATGACTGCTACCATCTAGAAGGACAGGCACAGTAGACATTTGGGAACACCACCACCTGGAAGTTCCCCTCCAGGCCACTTACAATCCTGACTTGGAAATCTATTGCCAATCCTTCACTATCACTGGGTCAAAATGCTGGAACTTGCTTCCTAACGCACTGTGGTGAACCTACACTTCAGGAACTGCCATGGTTCAAGAAAGCAGTTCACCATCACCTTCTCCAGGGCAATTAAAGATGGGCAATAAATGCTGACCTAGCCAGTGAAACCAACATCCCTTGAATGAAAAGAACAAAATATGGGTTCAAAATTCAACATACCTGAAATGTCTAATAGTGTTTATTAATTTCAGTTAACAGCAGGATAAAGAAAGCCAATAGTAACTCAGGGAACTAACATTCCTCCAATCATGACACATGGAATTTAACAAAACAGGATCAAAACCACAGCGGAATTAAAATAAAAGTCAAATAATCCATGAATGTAGTTAATATTGAGGCAATGCACTTGTCTAAAAATCATAACAAAGAAAAAAAATCCAATTTACAATTATGTTTTTTTACCAAGATGTCACAATATAAAAAGTTCCTCTTTATTATAACTATATAACTGTCATTAGGATCATAGGTTCCAATCTGACAATAGCATATGGTGCTGTTGAGAACAGATTTTGAAGCAACTGTAGTAGGTGGTTTGCTGATGTGTTATACAGAGTTAATTAAGGGACATTTATCTGCTGACATCATTATGGCAACACCAAATAAGTACATCCATTTTAAAGGTTCCAAAAAGATAAAAGCTTGGAAGTTGCTATGTGTTTCATCCAAATTCTTAATGGCCTACTGATCTTCGGAGACTGTACCTAGGACTCAAGGTGTGTGTCGGGACCCTGCAGACATCCCGACACGTCGACCTCCAATGAAGAATTCCTCTACTCTCCAGAACCCTTTGCAAATGTATTTGGCTCTGAATTAGAGCCGAAGACTTTGGACAGTTCCATGGTTCTTAGCTGGATTGTTACCCAAGAAATGCAAAATAGAAAAATCTTAGCCTAACTCCTGGGTAACTGCACAAGTGAACCCCAATCACGCACACTGACCTTTCTAGACTACCCCTCCCTCTTTGGCCTCCTGACTACTCCGTTGACAACCCTCCAGTTTCCCCTGACTAATCTCCTCACCCCAAATAAACCCTGATCGTCCGACAACCACCCTGGCCCCAACGCCCCTACGATCACCCTCTAATGCAACCGACTACCCTTGCTCACCACACTACTCCCGATCACTTGACTACCCCCAATTTCTCTCTCAATCTGACCTACCACCCACCTCACTTCCTGCCATCCCACCCCACTTACTCTTCCACTCATTCATTCACTAACATTCACACTGAAGGTTTAAATTCATCATACAGCAGCTAGTGCCGTAAAGAGGGGCCCAGTCTACCCCAACCCTCTGGTGCCGGTAATAACTGCTGCTCCATAAAAGATCAGGGCCAATATGTTCTACGTATTAAATGACTTATTACCTCCATCAAAGCAGTGCAGAGAGTAATTAGTCTCAAGCATATAAAGTACTTGTGCAATAACATTTCTCATAGTAACTTCCAGGCTATAATTATCATGGCAAGTTATTGTAGAGCTAGGAAAATATAAATGATTGGGGTTAATTTGAAGGAGTTGTTTTGACAAGGCAAACCGTTCTTATTTGTTCCCAACAACATGTGTTAAGTACTGAATAATAATATTTACTGTTTATATAATAGTGTGCCATTTAAAATAGCACTGTTACATTGCACTATATGGAGATAGTTTGCAAAACTAACATTGTAAAACTTAAAAAACTTATTTAGAAAAGCAAAGTCAGGGACTATGTAATACCTAGCAAAACTGGTTGGCATGCAGAAAATATGGAGCACCGTGGATGATTTATGAAATGATTGTGGCCTCAGGTACTGCCGTGCCACTTTTCACAGGACTACTGCCATCTAGAAAAACACCAAGAGTTGGTCAGCAGAACTGATGAACAATGTTGGATGTGTAACAGAAACAGATACAATGCATTCATCAAATAGAGGCATAAGTTCAAGGGAAGAAGCACTTCAAGTCGAAGAATGGCCCTATGACAGTGTTACTAAAAACTGGTGATCTATCACCACAGCATTTAGCATGAGGGGAAAGGCTCAGCATGTTGCTGAAAGGAGGTGACAAGATTGTTGGTTGCAGAATAACATATTAATGGCAGTCTGGAGTAATGAACGGAAAACCATATAACAATCTTTTTTCTAACATCAGCCCCACTTCTATAACACTTAAGGAACAACCAGATTTGAAATTACTCAATTAAAATGTATCTGTGGAATACAAAGTTTCAAAAAAACACATTTTTATTCGGCTAAATGGTATGATTTAAAGACAAGGCTGCAAGTTTTTTTTTGATTGCAACCACAATTTGCATTATAGTGCCTTTAATTTTGAAAATCATCGCAAGGCATTACAAAGAATAAAAACGTATTGTGAGCTAATAAAGGGAGCATTAGAGGGAGTCAAAACTTGGCTAAAAGGTGAGTGTTGTGATAAGTATTAAATGAGGGGGCAACAGGAAGACAGATGGGGATTGGCTCCTCTCTTGATAGGCTGAAAAGATCTTACACCTGAGCTAATTTTTCAAAATCCTGTTCTTGTGACCTTGGCTCCTTGTGTATTTTGTTTACCGCTGGTATCTTCTTTGTCCATTAAAAGTGGACAGCTGGGAGGTTGGGGTTCTAGCACTGCAGAAGACTATAGAAGCGGCCATCCTCTCAAATCCTCTCTCTCCCCCATCAAAAACCTATCTCTTTGGCCAAGTTTTAGACACCCAACTTAATATTTCCTTCTCTGATTCAGTGTCAATTTTTACCTGGTTGCACTCAAGTGAAATATCTTGGCTTACTATGTTTAAAGATGCTGTATAAATATAAATTATTATTGTACGTCAGCAAAGAGAGAAGTGATGGGTGGACAGGCATCAATACAGGATGGCATATCGGATGAGCTGAAGTGAAAAAAAGGATGGGAGCCTGTAGCCTTGACGCTACAAAAGACATGATTGAGAGTTTCAGCAGCAGGTGGACCAAAACAGGGTCAAATACAGGTGCTGTTATGCAAATGAACACATTTATGGAACATAACATGTGAAATAAAAAAAAGTTTCTCATTACTCAGAAAAATGAGAACCTTGCTATAAAGACATTGTGAGGAAAATAAACCAAAGGAAATGCTAATCACTTTTGGCTCATTCACAGATTATAAGGGTTAAACTAATGTAAAATTACACACTAACATTATTCACATAGTAGCTCAAAGTGGGTAATCTGTTGCTGATATTGTAGTATCTAAGGAATGAAATGTTAATTGGTCTTTTACCAAAATATGTGACATACTGGTTAAAAATTATATATGATAGTGTGTGTAAGTTTTACAGGGATCTCAAAAATCATATACTATTTTTTGGAAGGGGGGTTACTTTTAGCCTCAAGTTAGTGGAGTGCATCTTAAGCACACTATTTAGGTTGAAGGATAAAAAGTACTTTGAGCCTTGCTGAACTGCTGCAGGAATGACAGCTGATTGTGTAGGCCCCCTGGATTGTACATCAACACAATTACTCCCGAGAAGAACTCAGAACAGAATAGGATTGTACAGAACTGAATTGAATTCCCAAAGCAGACTCTCACATCCCTGCCATAAAGTGCAAACTGGCAAAGCCTTGCAATAATCTGTGACAAATCACAAATTCCTTCTAATAATTTTATATATACATAAATTCTTTAAGAAGTATAAGCATTTCACAAGTTTTCATCAAGTATTTGTAACAGGTTGAAAACATTCAAACTGCTTTTCAGTAAGGATTCGTGAATTCCAGCCAGAAGTTTGCAAGCATGAAAAGAAATTTGAATAGTTTGTATGTCATTTTGTGTCAAGTGAAAATACAAATCAACTTCCCGAAGCATTAGTTCTCCAGTGCATTCTTTAGCAGTTTATTACTGCTGCACAGTCCCTTGCAATGCATCATGACTTTTTCAAGAATTAAGTCTCTTTGGATTAGTTATAAATTACAAATCCTCACAAACTCAAGTCCCCAGTTCTGCAGATGCACAGTTAATAACTAAAATTTTGATTTCATGTTCCAAAGGCTGTCAAGTCTTATCTGTAGATTTACTCACCAGTCGAGCTTCTAGACATTTCAAATCCTTTATTCAGCCTGCCACTTCCTCCCTCACTACCTTCATGAGAAGCACAGCTTCTCCTTGCTAATAGTCTTCTTTACCTAACACATTCCATTAACTCTGTTAGATTGAAGGGAGGGCAAATGTCTCAAAAAGCGTGTTCAATGCATGCTTTATAAACTGAACAAAGCCAGAAGGGAACAAAACAATATATTTTGCCAAAATATAATGTCCTCCTTTATGTAAGTCATACTGTCCTACGCAGTCATGAAGCACCACATGATTTATACTGTGCAGGTTTTCAGGACATACCTCCCCATGGGAATGGTCCCTTCCAGTGTATCTTTTATCCACCTGATCAAATTCGCTGCTAATCAGCAACACAAGTTGAAAGAGAGAGAGAGAGAGAGAAGAGCAACTCAATACTACTCATGTAATCGAAAAATGAACAATATTCAAAGAGAAAAGTGTACCTTAATTTATTTGACAGGTTCATTGAATCAGTGACTTTACATATAATGCACTTCAGATTTTGCTGAAGAAATTTGCTTTTGAATATATAGCTTTTTTTTAGGATGAATGCAAACTCAAACAGTTTCTGAGGTGCAAAAATAATTCTGACAAAATATATTTTAAGTATGCCAAATGTCAAGAATGATTAATGTTTCCATAGTTGAAAATCATGGAACAAGGGATAAACCTTTTGACTGCAGGCCAATCAGTCTAAACTCAATGGTGGGAGAACGACTGGGTACTACTTTCAAGGACTAAATTAACATGGAGAAACACGGGTTAATAAGGGGCAGCCAGCAAACAAAACTATATCTGACTTACCTGATTAAGTTCTTAGATGAAGTAACAGGGGGTTGATTAAGGTAATTCACTTGATGTTGTATATAGGCATTTGATAAAGTTCTGCATTATAGACTTATTGGAAAATTGAAACACATGGCACTATAAGAAGGGCGGATAAAATGATAGAATCTTAATTTCATACAGTGCAGAGGAGGCCCTATGGCCCATCAAGTCTGCACCGACATGCAAGAAACACCTGACTTCCCACCTAATCCCATTTACCAGCACTTGGTCCATAGCCTTGAATTTATGATGCACCAGGTGCTCATCCAGACACTTTTTAAATGGTGTGAGGAAACCCACCTCATCCACCCTCCCAGGCAGCATATTCCAGACTGTCAACACCCCCTAGGTAAAAACATTTTTCCTCACATCCCCCCTAAACCTCCTGCCATCACCTTGAAGCTATGTCCCCTCATGACTGACCCTTCAACTAAAAGGAACTGTTGCTCCTTATCCACTCTGTCCATGCCCTTCATAGTCTTGTACACCTTGATCAGGTTGCCACTTAGTCTTCCCTGCTCCAGCAAAAACAACCCAAGAATATCGAATCTCTCTTCATAACTTAAATGTTCCATCCCAGGCAGCATCCTGGTGAATCTCCTGCACCCCCTCCAGTGCAATCACATCCTTCCTATAATGTGGTGACCATAATTGCACACAGTACTCTAGCTGTGGCCTCACGAATGTTCTATACACTTCCCTGCTTTTGTAATCTATGCCTCGATTGATAAAGTTGTGACCCATATGCCTTTTTCATCACCGTACTAACACTTCAGATTTTGCTTAAGAAATTCAGAGATCTATGGGCAAACACACCAAGGTCCCTTTATTCGACAGAATTTCCTAGTGTCCTGCCAAACATTGAATATTTCCTTGTCAAATTACTCCTCCAAAGTGTATCACATCACACCTTTCAGGGTTAAATTCCATTTGCCACTGATCTGCCTGTTTGGCCATCCCGTCCATAACTGCTTGTACCCAAAGCACTCAGCCTCAGCGTTAACCACCCGACCAATCTTTGTGTCATCCGCAAACTTTCTTATCCTACCCCCCAAATAGTCATCTATATCATTTATATAAATAACGGATAATAGGGGACCGAGCCTAATCCCTATGGTACACCATTGGACACTGGCTTCCAGTCACTAAAGCAGGCTTTTGCCATCACCCTCTGTCTCCTACAATACAGCCAATTTTGAATCCTGTATCCCATGTGCTTATGCCTTCTTTATAAGTCTCCCATCTGGGAGCTTGACAAAGACTTTACTGAAATCCATATAATTCATCCAATTGCATTATTCTCATCTATCTACCTGGTCACCTCCTCAAAAAATTCAAGCAAATTTGTTAGGCATGACCTCCTTCTGACAAAGCCATGCTGTGACTTTCCCTGATCAAGCCTTGCCTCTCCAAGTGGAGATAGCTGCTTTCCTTCAGAATTTTCTCTAATACTTTCTCTACCATTGACATGAGACTCACCAGTCTGTCATTCTCTGGCTTATCTCTACAACCCTTCTTGAATAGTGGAACTACATTAGTTGTTTTCCAGTCCTCTGGCACCTCCCCCGTAAGAAGTCTCACAACACCAGGTTAAAGTCCAACGGGTTTATTTGGCAGCACAAGACTGTGCTGCCACATAAACCTGTTGGACTTTAACCTGGTGTTGTGAGACTTCTTACTGCCCCACGGCAGCCTGGGACACAATTCATGCTGACCTAAAGATTTGTCCACTTTTAAGCCTGCCAACACCTCCAATGCCTTGCCCTTCCCTATGTCAATTTGCTCAAGAACCTCACAGTCTCTCTCCCTGAATTCCATACCATCGTTTTCATTCTCTTGGGTGAAGATGGATGTGAAGTATCATTCAACACTCTACCAATGTCCTCTGGCTTCACCCACAGATTGCCCCTTTGGTTCCTAATGGGCCTTACTCTTTCCCCAGTTATCCTCTTTGCATTGATATAGTTATAGAATATCTTGGGATTTTCCAAACTTTTACCAGCCAGTGCTTTCTCATGTCCCCTCTTTGCTTTCCTAATTGCTTTCTTATGCTCCACTCTGCACTTTCTGTACTTCACTAATGCCTCCACTAATTTGCTCCCCTTGTATCTGCTAAAAGCCTTTCTTTTCCTTCTCGTCGTATCCTGAATTTCCCTGATCATCCATGGTTCTCACGGTTTGTTACTCCTTCCTATCACCCTAGAGAGACCATGCTGGGCTTGTACCCTCCCTATTTACTTTTTGAATGCCCCCCCCCCCACTGCTCTTCTGTAGATTTCCTCACTAGTAAGCTGTTCCCAGTCTACCTTGGCCAGATCCTGTCTTATTTTACTAAAATCATCTCTCCCCCAATCTAAAACCTTTTGCAATTTGTCTCTTTTTTATCCATAACAAGCTTAAATTGCACCGTGTTGTGATCAATATCACTAAATTGCTCCCCCACCACCACTACCTCAAGCACCTGTCCAGCTTCATTTCCCAGAATTAGGTCCAGCACAGCTCCTTCCCTTGTACCCTCTAAATACTAGCCTAAAAATTCTTCTGTACACATTTCAAGAAATCCACTCCATCCAAGCCCTTAACATTATGTCTTTCCCAGTTAATGTTGGGAAAGTTGAAATCACCGTCTATAATTACCCGATTGTTATTATATTTACACACCTCTGCAAATTGTGCACACATTTGCTCCTCAATTTCCCACTTGAGTAACCTGAGAATAAAATATAGGTTTATCAGTGATATTGGATGCAGCAAGTAGTGGTGAAAAATATATTTTTTCTGATCAGACAGAATATGCATTAGAGTCCCCAAGAGCTGACATTAAGATCATTGCTTTTCTTCTTTTAGATAAATGTCCTGAGCTTTCTGACCTTATTGTAAATAGAAATGGCAAACTTCTACAGTGTTTCTGAAGTTTGCAGATAATACAAAACTTGATAATGTAGTCAATAGTGAACGGGATAGTAGCAGATTTTGAGAGAACATGGATTGATGGGCTGGAATTTTACCGCCTCACCTGTCCCAGAATCAGGGTGGGCGAGGCTCGTAGAACGGCATTCTCCGTTGGCCTCGGGTGGGATTTTATGAGCCTCAGGCAGGCGAGGCGGTAAAATTCCGGATGTGAAGTGAGCAGATACATGGCAGATGCAATTTAATATAGATAAATAGAAAGTGATTCACTTTGAGAGGAACAACAGAGAGAGGCATTGGTGTCTAAATGGTACTATTATGAGGGAAGTATAAATGTAGAGAGACCTTTGGGTACATTCCTACAGATTTTGAAAGCTGGCTGGGCAAGTTCATAAGGCAGTTCAGAGAAGATAGAGGATATTTCGCTTTGTAAGTAATAGGGGCATTGAACATAAAGAACTTATTCTAAACTTTTACAAATCACCAGTTGGGTCTTAGCTAAAGATTTAATTCTGTGCAATACATTTGAGGAAGTTTGTCAAGGCCTTAGTGAGAGGACAAGAAGATTTAATGGGATAATACTAGCTCAATGAGTTCAGTGATTTGGCAAGATTGGAGAAACTCGGATTATTCTCTTTAGAGAAGAAATGGTTAAGGGGGGACCTTAATAGAAGTATTCAAAATTATACAGGTTTTTGATCAAGCAAGTAGAGAGAGACCGTTTCCTCCTCTAGTTGATGAACAAATGTTATATATTTAAAATAATTGGTTAAAGAACTGGAAGAGAAATGAGGAGAGATTTATTCACAAAAATTTGAAATGCACTACCTGAAAGTGTGGGGGAATCTGTTTTCCTACAAACCATCAAAAGACAATTGGGCATGTGCTTGAAGACAATGGATTTGTTGATTTATTGTGAAAAAGCCAAGATGTGGAACCAAATTGGACAACTCTTTAAAAGCCAGCACAGGCATGATGGGCCAAATGTCCTCTTACTATGATGTCATACTATGCCCTTCAATTCTATAATGGATATGTCTTTCTGACCTTATTAATGTAAATGGAAATGACAAACTTCTACTAACCATTTATAGCTGCAAAGCACAAGGTTTGTTCTGGAGAACCAATAAAACAGGGGCTATCCAAGCAGTTTACAAGCGGTAATGTCACCAACCACACATTGGACATACTCACCATCAGCTGTGAACATAAATACTGAACAGCAATCAAACTGTCTACAGCAGCTGAGTTTGCACCCCATACCTTTCACTTAATATAACGGAGGATCAGGAAGCAACAGTCCTGTGTATGCTGGAACAAAGATGGCAGAGATGCTCTCTGAAATGTAATTAGGCAATAATGACCTTACCTGAATGTAAGAGGTGAAATTTCCCGACAAGCAAGTTGAGGCATTCCCAACTACAATGAATATGTTTAAACAATCACTGATATTTTACTCCCTTACGCTCCCAAAAGAATATATTAATTTGTGAAAAGAAACTGAGAAATAACATTACAAGTGGAATCACATCAGCAGTGAGAAAAAGAGTTGCTCAAAGGAAACAAAATCTAAAATATGCTCCTTGTTAGTTCATACATGATTGGGACAAGTTTACAGTGTGACAGCATCACTTCTATTGTATTTGAGCCAGTTGAGATGGTCAGTTTTCCAATGACATGAAGAACAAATTCCTAACAAGTGCTCCTTTAAAGGAGCACCACTTAATAATTGGTTCAACACATCTGTCAAGTTAAAATATGATGGATTTCTTATTATTGCCAACACTGCTCTGATTACTACTTGCACGAGTTTTGCTATGAGCAGTGTGGACATAGCCTTTGCTGTTCACCTCACGTTCAGTTTTCCAGAGACTTTTTGTGGACTTATCAATGGGGATTCCTGGTTTTCTTCAGCCTGACCCAATGCAGTGCCCTCTACAGGGGATATGTGGCATTTGTGAGCAAGACAAGCTGCATGGGAAAGTTCTTCAACCAATCAGATTGAAGAATTTGCACGGAGGCATGCAGACTGCAAGGCAAGAAGTAATAAACAAGGGCTGGGCTTCTTCCAAAAAATTTTAAGTGCCGAATTCGCATTAAAAAATGGAATAAATCCCGCCAATTTTTGTAGCGGGATTTTCAAAATGAATCTCCTACACTCTGAGTGCCTCAGCATGAATTACACTAAAAAATCTGTGGGCAGGGCCTATTCCCGTTGGAGTGACGGCAGCATAACACTCAGCGGGCCACGACACATGTGCCAACGTGTCATAGCGGAGATCGGTGCATGCGCAGTAACCCCACATTGCGGGTCTCCCGAGTGCTGGCCTGCTCGATCACTGGCCAGCCTTGTGACCCCGCATTGCTGCCCCTCCAACCGCCCCCCCCATCCTCCGATTGTTGGCCAGCCCGATTGCTATTCTTACCCGCAACGCTGCCCCTCCCACTCCCACCGATTGCCCCCAGAAGCCCTGACCCCCATTAAGGCCTGTCCCCGGCCCTGCCCCTTGGCACTGCCCGATGCCTAGTGGGCAGTGCCAAGGGGCCCCCTGGGCATTGCCAGTTTGCCCCTTGGGCAGTGCCAGGGGACCAGACTGAATAACCCCCAAGAAATGTAAATTGCACTTAACTCATTGTACAGGAAATGAAATAAAGCTTGGGGTATTAAGGGAAAGACATTGCAGAGAAAAACAGAAAATCCAAAATAAAATTTAGTGCTTCAAAAAAAACCTGAGACATTGGGTGGGATTTTACGGCTCTGCTCGAGTGAGACCGGAAATACCCACCTGTGGTCAACAGACATTTCCATTGTCTGCCCCTCGTCCGCTCTGATTCCGTGGCAGGCAAGGCAGTAGAATTCAGCGATTAACTTTTTTTGTTAGGGAATCAGACCTCACATGTTTGAAATAATTTTTTTCAGAAGATGTTCAGAAGTAATTATCATTTACTGCACCTCATTAAAATTCTCAATTACTCTTGACAGTATAAACCCTCACTTTATCATCTTTCCTAAATGTGAGAATAGCAGACAATTACCCTAAATTCATGCCATTACATCTGTATTTATTTATTCAGGTACCTTCAGTGAAGAATGTAATAGCACAGCTTGTGAAGGAGCAGAATGTTACTAACAGCATTTTCCAGATTTCCATGTTTAACTGCACGTATATAGATGCCAGAGGTTGTTATCTCTTTGGCCCTGATGCGCGACAATCAAGCACGAGGCACAAGGCTTCAGCGATTGAAGGCTTTTATTGACAAACAATGGAACTATCTAACACGAGTACACCAATCCAGACTGGAGGGGTCCCGCCTGAGCAGAGGGTCTTATACCTCTCCCCAGGAGGCGGGGCCCGACCGGGATGTGCCATAACAACATCCACCACCGGTATATTAATCCCACAGTGTAAACACCCTAACCCAACAACATTAGAACAACCCCCACAGTGGCAACACCCTAACCCAACAGTAACATTGGAATAACCCCACAGTGGTAACCAACGATGGTTCACCACAGACCCTGTAACAACAATCAGCTCTGACAGTCTCACTCTTATTTATGCAGTGGAATCTGGGCCTTGTATCTTGCGGTGCCTGCCAGTTCTGAAAGGGTGTGGACAGCATGTGATTTCATTTGAGGCTCATCTGAGCAGAAACAAGGGACAGAATTTTCCTCTCCCATGCAAAAGTCAGTTGCCTCAGGCATGATTTTTCAGTCTTGGGGCAAGCGCAGCTGGAAAATCCCGCCGAAGGCCTTGCAAGAGTAGCGTGCAACCAGAGCAATCCCTTCCACTGATCCAGCGCATCCTGGACTTGAAGATGGACAAGCAAAGTATCAATAATGGTTGTCGCATGAAAATGTTCTTCTAGGTCTGGCTAATTGCTGCAAAACTTGGAATATAGATTATTTGATATCTTAGCTATGGCTATGTAGACATTCACACAGACAGGGAAAAAAGAAATATAATCAATGAAGGCTTTGGATTAGAATCAGGGAACCTAGCATTTGTTGGGTAAATTGTCAAACTGCGAGATACCTGGTCAGATGACTATTGATTTTTTTATGTGCAGTGAATGTGGCCAAAACATGTTCCTATGAATTTTCAATTTATATTATAAATCAATATTTTTCATAAATCTTCCCTATAAAATAAAGTAATAATTCACTTGGGCAAAGTTTATAGTTTGTTTCAGAAAAATTACAAACTTGTTTTAAAAATGATCCTTTGACAGAGTAGTACATATTTGAATTAACAATAAAAGTCATAGAAAAGCTGACACCATTGTCCAATGCTTACCACAGAGTAAATGTCACTTAAAGGTAATGATGAGATTGAACCAGCCTGAGCTATATATATGCAGTAACCACTTGCCTGCTCGTGGAGCAGGGGATGGGAACTCCAAATGCCAGCAGGCCCTGGGAAGGAGTGGTTTGTGCATGTGTGGGCTAATTAACCTGTCACATGCTATAAATACAACACACAATTTTGAACAATGCATCATCCAAATAATTTAATCTATGCTTTCAAGTTTTTAGACATAATGACAGGACTTCTCCAAAAAAAAAGTCCCCAATTCACGTGAAAACCGGAGTAACTCACGTTGATTTCTTTACCGGGACTTTCTGACAGAATTGGACTTCACATGTTTGAAATAATATTTTTCAGTAGATGTTTGGAAGTAATTATCATTTACTACACCTCATTAAAATCTCAGTCACTCCCGACAGTGTAAACCCTCACTTTTTTATCTTTTCTAAACGTGAGAATAGCAGGCTAAGTAGCATCCTAAATTCATGCCATTACATCTGTATTTATTTATTCAGGTACGTTCAGTGAAGAATGTAAAAGTGCAGCCTGTGAAGGAGCAAAATGTTACTAACAGCATTTTTCAGATTTCCATGTTTCTGTGCATCACAGAGAGCGCTAGCGTGATTCACTCTGGAAATCTGGGGGTGGGCCCTATTCCTGTTGGAGAGGCTGGCAGCATAGCGCTGAGCGTGCGCATGCGCTGACCTGTCAGAGCGGAGGTCGATGACTGCACAGTGGCCCCGCACTGCCGGCCTCTCAATCGCTGGCCAACCCAATGGCAGGCCAGTCTTGCAAGCTCCCCTATCACTGCCCCTCTGGCCCCCTACAACCCCCAATCGCTGGCCTCCTGGAACTCCCGGGTAAGCCCCATTGAGCCCCCCTGGCAGTCTCGACAACCCCCCCGGCAGCCCCCCCCACTCCCCCATCCCCCATCCCCCGCCCCCCCCCCCCCACCCCGGACGGCCAGCACCGGTTGTCGTCCTCTCTCTCTCTGCCACCGATCCGCCGATCCTGAATACAGCGTGGCAGCGGGTCCCCTCCACCCCCACTGATTGCCCCCCCCAATAGGTCCTGCCCCTCTGGCCCTGCCCCCGTGGCACTGCCCGATACCCAGTGTCACATCAGGGACCATCATTCCTGTCAGTTTTGTTTAATTTATTGATCATTTGTTTAATTAAAAGGGAGCATAAAGAGAGACCTGTGACCCTTTAAGGGACTGTTCATTTGTTTATTCGATGATTTGCTCATTAGTTTATTTTCTTTCATTGGTTTACTCAAAAAGTGTACAGAAGAGAGACTTACAGCGAGTGTGGCTCAGTTGGTAGACAATGGGATTCTTAATTCCATGCTCATCATTACAAATAGAGAGCCTTGCAATGCAGCATCCACTGGCTTGAGGCCCTCGGTGGCTGATCGGTGCCACAAGGACTGCAATGCGTCATGAGCACCGGAAACGTTATTTAAATTTAATTTGAGCTTCTTTTAAAGTTTTGAGTTTTTTTGTTTACAGTGCCCCTTTATAAGACTGCCAATTAGTCAATTTCACGAGTTGGTTAATTTGTTTATTTTACTTGGTATACTCAAAAGAGAATAAAGAAAAACTTCTGGAAGACTGGAGTTGGTTAGGGAGAGGATAGATAGGCATATATAATGTGTTCTGTAGATAAATCTAGCATTAAATAAAAGATTGGTGTCTGGTTCCCAACTTCACCATCTGGCTTCAAAACGAATTAACTCTATACAGCCTGATCTGTAATATTCATATTACCACATGAATTTGCTAATCCGCACCCATTCTTAAGTTGTTTGCCTTTAAAATCAGTCTTTATTAATATTTTCAATGTCTTTAAGATCTTATTTTGATTTTTCACAAGGTTCCTCTTACAAATCTGCTTTATTCCAATATTCTATCATAGCTTTGGTATGGAGTACATGTCATGCTGGCCAGCACAGTCAGAGTTTGGGACTTTGCATTTAACCCATGCATTATCTAATGTAGGTAACACTCCAGGCCAACAATGAAGGTTTCAGTCGTAAGCAACTAGATTCTTTTACTATGAACATAATAAAAAAACTGAAACAATAACAAGCAAAATAACCTAGTTAATCTTGGTTTTTCACAAAGTTAACAAGGACAAAATCAGACACACATCCAGAAGCTGTACTGAAACTTAGTCAGCCATTAACTTGAGCACTTGTCCCAAGGCTATTAAATCTCAAGGCAGAGATTTTTTTATCCCTGAATCGGTTAAATTCCTCCAAATAGTACAATAGTAAAATTTGTGTTATCTGGCATTGTACCAACCAGCATTCCCTCGTAGCCGAAATTTCTGACAGCTTGATTTCTTTTTTAAAAGCTGGTCACTTTCATTGTTGAGATAATTCATTAAAAAAACTTGTTTCCTTTCAGTCTCGCTCTCACATAACTGCCAAAAGGTCATTGGTGGCCTACCCTCTCTCCAGTCTCAGCCTCTCACTGTTCTGCAGCACCATGTTCCCTCGGTGTTGATCACTAAATTTGCGCACTCCCACACCTCTCACAGGACCTCAACAACTGAATCGCCATGAGATGACTGCCAAGCTGCCAGTCTGAAATAGCCAAACATACTTGAAAACGTTCCCAGCTATATTTTCTTCACTGACGTTTTATTCAAACTCCAGCTTCCTTTCTTATCTATCTGCTTGTGAGCCACGGAAAGAGTGTTTGTGATGTGACCAAACAGTTTAATAATTATCCTGCTAATCCTTCCTACATACCCAGGGTAGGCAGTAAGATGGGGAGTGGTGCCCCTCAAGCTATAACTATTCATCTCTCTCTAACAGCTATGGTCCCTTGTGGGATCTCACTAGTTATGGACAGACCCACTGAGCTGTAGTAGATTTTTAAAAAATTTATTTATTAGTACAACAAGTAGGCTTACATTAACACTGCAATGAAGTTACTGTAAAAATCCCCTAGTCACCGCACTCTGGCACCTGTTCGGGTACACTGAGGGAGAATTTAGCATGGCCAATGCACCTAACCACTGTTATGTCACAGGGCCAGGGACCTGGGTTCCGGGTTCAATTCCTGGCTTGGGTGGTGTCTGCACATTCTCCCCACGTCTGCATGGGTTTCCTCTGGATGCTCCGGTTGCCTCCCACAATCTGAAAGACATGCTGGCTAGACACACCTTTTGGACCATGGGAAGAAGCCGGAGCACCCAGAGGAAACTCACACAGACACCAGGAGAACGTGCAGACTCCACACAGACAGCGACCCAAGCCGGGAATTGAACCCGGGTCTCTGGCGCTGACCACTGTGCTACTGTCCTTCCCCATTCTTCTATAGTTCACTGAATATATTATTCACATTTACCATAAAATCTTCCCTTCAGGCATTCATCAACATACTTTCATTTAGCAACATCTTCATGAGGTGTGAGGTTGCAAAATGTGAGTATCCCAATATTTTTGGGGAAGGGAGGCACTATTTATGGAGTGGGAACTATGTTAGCCCAGAGGTCTTCTCATCAACTGAATTCTACTGAAAGAACAAATTTGTTATTTTGTGCCGTTGATAGAAAACTATATTTTTAAAAAATTGTTTCGAGTAAGCAGGAACTATCACGTAAAATACTTCTTGTTTGCTCCAAACAGCTCTGACAGAAGGTGGGGCGGTGGCTGTCGTGACCTCGAACACTTTTGCATTCATTTCCTACCTTGTAACACTACTTTACCTTTCACCATCCTACTTTATACTCCTGCTGCAGCCTCTTCAAGCCATCAGTTCAAGCCAGCAATTCTGCTTTCAACTCAGTCCAATTATCTCCCATCCTCTACCCTCGCTAAAGCTGAACATTGCGTTTGCTCCTTACTCACCAGACTCAATTTTCACTTTGTGGTGGGATACAAAAGACAGCAGTGCCTCAGGTACCAACCCACTCTTGGGGGGGGGCGGGGGGGGAACACAGTAATTCAGAACAGTAATTCACTGCTATTTTGACCAGGATATCTTCTTAATTGGTACAGAGACAGGTTCCCTGCCCAATTAAGGAAATTGGACTCTTGAAGCTGGAGGGCCAACCAGAGGTCTTCCAGCTTCAGAGGAGCGCACAGATTAATCACAAGCTGAGTAGCAGAAGGCAATTCAACGAGAAGGTGCCATCTCAGCAACATTTTAAAATTATTTAATTAAAATAGACAAAGACCTAGGTCAACATTGAGGTGGGGAGGTGGCGAAGGGTGGGGAGGTGGCGGAGGGTGGGAAGGGGATGGAGGGTGGGCGGTGGCGGAGGGTGGAGCAGTGGCGGAGGGTGGGGAGGGGTTGGAGCAGTGGTGGAGGGCAGGGAGGTGGCAGAGGGCGGGGAGGTGGCAGAGGATGGGGAGGTGGCAGAGGGCGGGGAGGGGGCAGAGGGCGGGGAGGGGGCAGAGGGTGGGGAGGGGGTAGAGGGCGGGGAGGGGGCAGTGGGCAGGGAGGGGTGGAGGGGGCAGAGGGGGGAGGGGCAGAGGGCGAGGGCAGAGTGGCGGAGGATGGGGAGGGGTTGGAGGGTGGGGACGGGATGGAGGGCGGGGAGGGGGCGGTGGCAGAGGGTGGGGCGGTGGCAAAAGGTGGGGCGGTGGCGGAGGGTGGGGCAGTGGTGGAGGGTGGGGTGGTGGTGGAGGGTGGGGAGAGGGCGGAGGGTGGGGAAAGGGCGGAGGGTGGGGAGGGGGCGGAGAGTGGGGAGGGGGCGGAGGGTGTGGAGGGGGTGGAGGGTGGGGAGGGGGCGGAGGGTGGAGCGGTGGTTGTTATCCCTCTACAGGGCAGTATCCAGAGGCAGGAAGACAGGCTGGGCCTGCTACTGAACAATCCCAGTCGGCCTCCTTAATCTCTATAATCCTGATGTAATAAGGCAGTTCCAATCTCAGAGGAGCCTGAAAATGCAGCACCCCCAAGTGTGACATTAGTTTAAATCAACTAATTATAAATAAATAAGATAAACTGGCTCCAAATACAATAGGACTAATTATGCAAATGGTAGGATTATCAAAGTATAAGCAAACTAGGGTCCAGCTATTACTTGCTTTCATCTTGTGCCACAAGAGTAGTAGCAGCAGTAAGTCACTTTGTGCCTTTAACATAGTAACAAGGCACTACAGGGTGTTTCCAAATGAGATTTCACCCAAAGACATAGAGATATTTGGGCAGATGATCCCAAAACTCTAGAAACTTACTTCTACCACCTAGAAGGAGACTGTTTGATTTGATTTGATTTATTATTGTCACGTGTATTAGTATATGGTGAAAAGTATTGTTTCTTGTGTGCCAAACAGACAAAGCATACCGCACATGGGGAAGGAAAGGAGAGAGTGCAGAATGCAGTATTACAGTCATAGCTAGGGTGTAGAGAAAGATCAACTTAATGTAGGGTAGGTCCATTCAAAAGTCTGATGGCAGTAAGGAAGAAGCTGCTTTTGAGTCAGTTGGTAAGTGTCCTCAGACTTTTGTATCTTGTAGATGATCTCTACAAGAAGTAAGTTTTAAGCTATACCTCAAAGGAGGAGAGAGAAGTGGAAAGGTTTATGGAGAAATTTTGTTAAATATATGTAATTGTTTTTGGGATGAAGCATTCATTGCCCTTCCCTAATTACCCTCCACAAGGTGATGTTTAGCACCTTCTTGAACCGCAGTGTTCATGTGGTGTAGATACATCCATGGTGCTGTTAGAAAGAAAGTTTAACCCAGCAATAAGGAACAGTGATATCTTTCCAAGTCTGGATGGTGTGTGGCTTGGAGAGGAACTTGCAGGTGGTGGTTTTCTCATGTGACGGTCAGCTAGAAACCATGAATGAACAGGGATATCCACTGCCTGTTGAATTCAGTTCAGGTCTGAGGCGTTCAAGTCAGGCGACCCTCAGCTATACCAGAATGCCAGATATGATCTAAGGAGATCCATCAAAGATGCCAAAAGACAGAACTGGACCAAGCTAGAATCCCAATCTAACCACACGGACTCCCGCCGACAATAGCAAGATTTGCAAGACATAAGAGGCTACAAGATGAAGGCAGGTCAAATCGCCGGCTCCAATGCACCCCTCCCCAATGAGCTCAATGCAGTCTATGCCCATTTTGAGCAAGAGGTCAACGAGAGCATGCCCTCCATCCCGGAGGCCTCAGACGAACCTGTATCCGATGTCACCATTGCCGACGTCAGAGCAGCTTCTCAAAAGTCAACCCACGGAAAGCCACTGGCCCGAATCAGGTACCCAGATGAGCTCTCAGGTCCTGTGCGGACCAGCTGGCAGGGGTATTCGCAGACATCTTCAACCTCTCTTTACACCAATCTGAGGTCCCTATCCCAAAGAAAAGCCAGGCAGCATGCCTTAATGACTATCGTCCAGTGGCTCTGATATCCATCATTATGAAGTGCTTTGAAAGGTTAATCATGGCACTATCAATTCCTGCCTTCCAGACTGCCTGGATCCACTACAGTTCGCCTACTGCCATAACAGGTCCACAGCAGACGCCATCTCCTTGGCCCTATACTCAATCCTGGAACACCTAGATAACAAAGACACCTATGTCAAACTCCTATTCATAGACTACAGCTCAGCGTTTAACACCATTATTCCTACGAAACTCATCTCTCCAAACTTTGTGGCCTGGGGATCAGCCCCTCCCTCTGCAACTGGATCCTAGACTTCCTAACCCACAGACCGCAGTCAGCAACGATAGGCAACAACACCTCCTCCACGATCATCCTTGACACCAGTGCTCCACAAGGTTGTGTCCTCAGCCTTTATTGTGCTCCTTATACACCTCTGACTGTGCGGCCAAATTCCCCTCCAACTCGATTTTCAAGTTTGCTGATGACACCACCGTTGTGGGTTGGATCGCAAACAATGATGAGACACAGTACAGGAATGAAATAGAGAATCTGGCGAACTGGTGTGACGACAATAACCTCTCCCTCAGTGTCAACAAAACAAAGGAGATTGTCATCGACTTCAGGAAGCGGAATGGAGGGCATGCCCCTGTCTACAGGGATGAAGTAGAAATGGTTGAGAGCTTCAAGTTTTTAGGTGTCCAGATCACCAACAACCTGTCCTGGTCCCTCCATGTGGGCATTGTAGTTAAGAAAACCCACCAACACTTTCTCAGGAGATGAAGGAAATTTGGCATGTCCGTTACAATTCTCACCAACTTCTACAGATGCACCATAGGAAGCATTCTTTCTGGTTGTATCACAGCTTGGCATTGCTCCTGCTCTGCCCAAGACCTCAATAAACTACAAAGGGTTGTGAACGATGCCCAGTCCATCACTCAAACCAGCCTCCCACCCATTGACGCTGTCTACACTTCCCACTGCCTCAGAAAAACAGCCAGCATAATCAAGGACCCTAAGCACCCTGGACATACTCTGTTCCACCTTCTTCCATCGGGAAAAAGATACAAAAGTCTGAGGACACTTACCAACTGACTCAAAAGCAGCTTCTTCCTTACTGCCATCAGACTTTTGAATGGACCTACCCTACATTAAGTTGATCTTTCTCTACACCCTAGCTATGACTGTAATACTGCATTTTGCACTCTCTCCTTTCCTTCCCTATGTACGGTATGCTTTGTCTGTTTGGCACACAAGAAACAATACTTTTCATCGTATACTAATACACGTGACAATAATAAATCAAATCAAATCAAACAGTCTCCTTCTAGGTGGTAGAAGATACTGTTGAAGAAAGCATGGCGAGTTGCTATATATGTTGCATCTTGTAAATGGTACACACTGCCACCTCTGTTGAGGAGATACCTTCAAGCTGAGGAGTTGTGAATGGTGCTGAATATTCTGCAACCATCACTTCCGACCAAATGATGGGGGGAAGGTTATTGATGAAGCAGCTGAAGTTGGCTAGGTCTAGGATACTACTCTGAGGAACTCGTGCAGCAGTGTGCTGGGAATGAGGTAATCAGCTCCAACAACACAACTATCTCTCTTTGTGCTGATTCCAACTAACTTCAATTTTACCATGGCTCCTTGATGCCACGCACTTGATATCAAGTACACTCACTCACATCTCACCTCGTGAATTCAGCTCTTTTGTCCATGTTTAGACCAAGGCAGTAATAAGGTCTGGAGCCACAAGTGGCTCTTGTGGAACCTAAACTGAGCATCAGTGAGGAGGTTGTCACTGAGTAAGTGCTGTTTGATGGCACTGTCAAGAACATCTTCCATCACTTTGCTAATGATTGAGAGTGGACTCTTCGGGCGATAGGTGTTTCAGTTTGATTTGTCCTGCTGTTTGTGGACAAGGTCCAGTCCAACGCCGGCATCTCCACATCATGACTACGTTTGTGGACAAGGCATACCAGGGCAATTTTCCATTTTCATAGGATTATAAATTCCCAACAATGCGGAAGGAGGCCATTCAGCCCATTGAGTTTGCACCGACTCTCTGACAGAGCAGCTTACCCAGGCCCTCTCCCTCACCCTCTATCTATTAGCCCACATATTTGCCATGACTAATCTAGCTAACCGAAACATCCTGGGACACGAAGGGATGATTTAGCATGGCCAATCCACCTAACCTACAAATCTTGGCACTGTGGGATGAAACCAGAGCACCCAGAGGAAACCCGTGCAGACATGGGGAGAAAGTGTAAACTGCACCCAGTCAGTCATTCAAGATTGGAACTGAACCCAGATCCCTGACGCTGCGAGGCAGTAGTGATAGCCACTGTACCATCCAATAGGTGCCAGTGTTATACTATACTGGATCAACTTGCCTAGGGGCACAGATAATTCTGAATCACAAGGTTTATCTTTTCCATTGACAAGCTGGACATCCCCATGAGTGAGGGCAGGGTTGTTTGTGGAGTCTTTTCTTCCTGTTAATTGCCCACTACCATACACAACCTGACGAGCTTTGATCTTATCCATTTGTTGTTGGATCCCTTCGTTCTGCATTAATTACAGAGCTTAGGGCTTTGGTTCTGAAGGAGCAGTTGTCAAAGGTGAAGCAAAGAAGATCAGGAACCAAATACAGGTCTCTTCATCCCACCAATGCTGACTGTTAACTGCAGACACCAGACAAGATGTTGAAGTAGGAGAGTGGTCTTGGAATCTTACATGCCTGGTTAATAGGGCAGAGGGTGATAGAGAGGTTGAAGGTCTCAATTCAGCATTTGGAGGAGATGTTGGAAAGATGCTGTTCATCTGTCATCCATGTAGGTGATGCAATCCACAATGTGCTGAATTTCATTTAGTTATTGTATAGTTTACAATAGCAAAGTACCATTTGAACCATACTGAACTGGACTCCAAAAAACTCCAAACTAGAATAACATTTAATCAGTCTGCATATACAGAATCATAAAATCACTGAAGTAGACCATTCTGCCCACTGTGTCCATGCCTAATTCCATCTTCCTGAACTTGGTGCTGCAGGTTTGGTTCTTCAAGTGGTCAGCCAAGTATATTTTTAAATGTGGGGAGAGTTTCTGCCTCTATTGCCCTCTGAGGTGGAGTGTTCTAGGTCCCTAATACCGTCAGGATGAAAAATGTTCCCCCCTCTAATCTCTGCTCAGCTCTAACCCTTCTACCAATTCATTTAAATCTATGCTCCCCTGGTTTTAATCCCTCTGCTCAAGTAAATAAATCACCTCTATTTATTCTATCTAAGCCTCCCAATTTTATACACCGCAATTAATTCACCCATCAGCCTCCTCTATTCCAGGGTAAACAACCCCAGCCTATCCAATCTTTTCTTGTCATTAACATTTTCCAATCTTGGCAACAACCTCGTAAATCTCCTCTTCACCCCTCCTAGAGCGGTCACATCTTCTCTGTAATGTTGGACCAGAACTGTGTGCAGTACTCAAGCTATGGTCTAACTAGTGCTTTATACAGTTCTAGCCTAACCGCTCTGCTCTTCTATTCTGTGGAAATCATGCCACATTCCTTCTGAATAAACTTAATGGTCTGACATGTGACCTTAAAGACCTTGGAGGTACACTCCAAGGCCCCTGTCTTCTTCCACACTACTTAGTTTCCTTCCATTTACTGAGTATTATTCCCTTGAGTTGTTGCACTCCCAAAATGCATTATCTCACACTTCTGATTGAATTCCATTTTCCACTTTTCTGCCCAGCTGACCAAATCATCAATATCTTAATGAAGTCAAAGCTTTCCTCCTCACTGTCAACCACATAACCAGTTTTTGTATCATCCGTAAACATCTTTATCAGGCCCGCTATATTTGAGTCTAAATCATTAATATAAACTACAGAAAGCAAATGTTTGAATACTGAGCTTTGCAGAACTCCACTGATAACAGCCTTCCAGCCACAAGAATACCTGTCAGCCATTAACATTTGACATCTGCCACAAAGCTAATTTTGGATCCAATTTGCCACTCTCACTTAAATCCCAAAGGCTTTTATTTTGTTAAGCATCCTACCATGCGGCCTTTGCGAAAAGCCCTGCTAAAATCAATGCAGACCACATCCACTACACTGCCCTCATCAACATCACTTGTCACCTCGTCAAAAAAATTCAATCAAATTAATCTGACATCACCTTCCCTTAATAAATCCTTGCTGACTTGTCTTGATTAATCTGTGTCTTTCTAAATGAAGGTTTATACCGTAACTCAGAATTGATTCCAATAATTTGTCCATAACTGAAGTTAAACTAACCAGCCTATAATGACTCAGATTAACCCCTCTTCTCTTTTTCAACAGCAGCGCAATGGTGACAGTCCTCCAATCGTCTCACCTCCCTCCTGTAACCAGAGTGGATTGGAATATTATGGTCATAACCTGTAAATGCTCCCCCCCACCTTGCTTCTTTTAACAAACAGGGGTATGTTTCATATGAGTCAGGCAATTTATTTACTTGCAAGAACATCAAACCCTTTAATACTTCCTCTCAAACAACGTTCATCCCATCCAATATTCTTCCTCTTTAAATAAGACGGGCCGGGTCTTTTGTGAAGTCGGCTGTAAAGCATTTTTTAACTACGCAAATTCACTACCAACCTTTTAAGTTCTGCCTATTCATAGGTGGGGAAACAGATAGCTTTAGCAAAATTGTAACGTTGCTCATCTAACAATACAATTTGTGGTTAAGTATGTTTCTGGTTTAAGAAGACAACTGCAGGAGTTTTTCCTTAAACAATAACAATCGAGTGAAGTGGAAACTGGAGGATAGGTAATCTTTGCACTGCTTTTCTTTTTAGCAAGATGAAACTGCAGCTGCAGACAGGCACATAAATCTTTGCAGCTAAGTAGGTCATAAGAAATGAAGAAGGCTTCTGATCAAATACAACTGTAATCCTGACATATTGCTCCATTCTGCCTTTCAATTGCAGTTTTCTTGCTTTCAGCCACATCATAGACAGATAAGTAATATTTTCTTTTCTCATTTCCAGTCATTTCGCTATTAGACATACAATAATCCTTCTTATATCCACATCTAAATCGAACATCTCAGCAACTCAGGACATTTTGGTCATCGTAGTGGTGCAATAAGTCTTTCAGATATTAAGCATTGTTGTTGTATCCCAAAAGCAACAGCTGAAAATGACACCTCTGCCTTTTTCCAATTAAAACAAAGACAAGGGCTTCACTTAATATTCAGAATTTAATGCACATTTTGTCAAAGTGCTGAAAATTTCTGGTTAACTTTACTCCTGCCTCCATTAAGTTGTTCATAGTTACAGATTTTAATTGTCCAAATAAATGTTACAAGTTCTGTTTTACTAAGTCCCATCTGTTCCCTTGTCATTTTAACAATGAATTGCCACATGCTTTAGCAGTCTCCTGCTAAAACTGTCATCTCCACATCTCAAGAACTTCCATACACTGTTAATGCTTTTATGCTTAATTGACCAAAAAAGCAGTAGAACCAAATCACTTTTCTAAAAAGTGCTTTACATATTAAATGAAAACTAACTGCGGATATAAAATTGGAAAATGTTTCTTTTTGAAAATTAAGATTTGCATGAAATTTCACCAATTGTTTTAATGCTTCCAGGAAATTACAAACAATTGAAAGTTACATTTTATTCATGTAATTGCATCCTGTTTGAAGATATGTTTTAATAGGGACGCTGGAGATTCTCTCAAGCTTCCAATTTTCTCCCCTCCTCCCCCTGACAATTACTGGGAAATGCTTGTATGATAATTGGCCTATCTTATCATTCTTCAAGGACAAGGCAAAGCAGTGATACCTCTAAGCTAAACAACACAGGAACAATTTCAGCTACACCCAATTCTGATTTTGCCCCAAGTCAAATGCACATACAATCTAACTAATCTCCGGCTAGTAACCTGGATGCAAGACTCTGAACATATTGTTCCCTCCCTTGCCCAGGGCCACTCCAAATAGTTGTATTTCCCTTTCTATCTGCCAGCTGAGGTTTTTTTAGATCTTTGATGGGATGTGAGCATTGCTGGGAAGGCCAGCATTTGCCCATTCTCAATTCCCCCTGAGAAGGTGATGACGATCTGCCTTCTTGAATCATGCAGTTCATCTGGTGTTGGTACTGCCACAGTGCTGTTAAGTAGGGAAGTTCCAAGTTTTTGACCTAGCAACAGTGAAGGAACAACGATATATTTCCAAATCAGGATGGTGTGTGGGTTGGAGGGGAGCTTGCAGGTGGTGACATTCCCATGTATCTGCTGCTCTTGTCCTTCTAGGTGGTAAAAGTCACTCACAGGTTTTCAATATGCTGTCAAAGAAGTCTTGGTGAGTTGCCGCAATGCATCTTGTATACACTGCTTCCACTGAACACAGGCAGAGGGAGTGTATATAAAGGCTTGCCACTTGGAATGATATCAAGAAATGGCTGAAGGTACTGGATACATAAAGGCTATGGATGCTGACAATATCCTGGTCATGGTATCGAAGACTTGTATTTGTGAAACAAATAGGCTGATGGCAGGCATCTATGAATCTTGGGACCTAAGGAGGAGGCCGATACTTATCGCCCACTCAGCACTTTTGGTTGCAAATGTTTGCAAATGCTTCAGCCTTGTTTTTCTGTACTGATATGCTGCCCCCAACCCCCTCATTGAGGAGATACTTGTGCAGCCTCTTCCTTCGGTTAGTTATTTAATTGTTTACCTCCATTCATGATTGGACCTGGTATGACTACAAAGCTCTGATCTGATTTATTAGTTATGTGATTATTTAATTCTGCCAATCATACTGATTGTGTGCATGTAGTCCTGTATGTTTGCTTCCCCAGTTTGACACCTCAATTTCAGCGATGCCTGGATGCTGCACCTGGCATGCTGCCATTCCTCAATGAGAGTAAGGAGTCTAACAACACCAGGTTAAAGTCCAACAGGTTTATTTGGTAGCAAACGCCACTAGCTTTCGGAGCACTGCTCCTTCGTCAGGTAAGTGGGAGATCTGCTCATAAACAGGGCATATAAAGACACAAACTCAATTTACAGAATAATGAATAATGATTGGAATGCGAGTCTTTACAGCTAATCAAGTCTTAAAGGTACAGACAATGTGAGTGGAGAGAGCATTAGCACAGGTTAAAGAGATGTGTATTGTCTTCAGACAGGACAGCCAGTGAGACTTTGCAAGTGAAACTTGGCCTTGGCCTAAATCCAAGGCGGCCTTCACAACACACGACAGCGCAGGGTCGCTGAGCAGAAACTGATAGCCAAGTTCCGTACACATGAGGACGGCTTCAACCGGGATCTTGGGTACATGTCACACTATCTGTAACTCCCACAACTTGCGTGGACTTGCAAAGTCTCACTGGCTGTCCTGTCTGGAGACAATACACATCTCTTTAACCTGTGCTAATGCTCTCTCCACTCTCATTGTCTGTACCTTTAAGACTTGATTAGCTGTAAAGACTCGCATTCCAATCATTATTCATTATTCTGTAAATTGAGTTTGTGTCTTTATATGCCCTGTTTATGAGCAGATCTCCCACTCACCTGACGAAGGAGCAGCTTTCGGAATCCGAAAGCTAGTGGCGTTTGCTACCAAATAAACCTGTTGGACTTTAACCTGGTGTTGTTAGACTCCTTACTGTGTTTACCCCAGTCCAATGCCAGCATCTCCACATCATTCCTCAATGAACCAAGGTTAATCCCCTAGTTTGATAGATTAACTCAGCACAAATTTTCCTGAAGGAAGGGGTCTTCTTGGCTTCCATACAAGGCTTTATTTTAAAGTAACTTATCTACTGGAGAGGCTGAATCTGCAGCTTAAGGGTTGTAAATAATCAACACGGGAAACATGAAAATCTCAATGTTGTTTTATAAGTACATTCAAAACAGTTGCAAAAGCACAAGTTACTGAAAAATGCCAACATTTTCACTATGCATTCCACTTTCATTCAATAGGTTAAAAATGTGTTACAACTGGTTTTTGGGTTGCAACTTGTGATTTACCTGTGCCTGCTTCCACTGAGGCAGGTGGCATGTAACCACTAACCAGAGTGCTAACCACTGTGCCACCATGCCGTTGGGGTTAGCACTGTTACCTCACAGCGCCACGGACCCAGGTTCGAGTCCCGGCTTGGATCACTCTCTGTGTGGAGTTTGCACGTTCTCCCCGTGTCTGCGTGGGTTTCCTCTGGGTGCTCCAGTTTCCTCCCACAGTCCACAGATGTGTGGGTTAGGTTGATTGGCCATGCTAAATTGCCCCTTAGTGTCATGGAGACTAGCTAGGGTAAATGAGTGGGGTTGTGGGGATAGGGTCTGGGTGGGATCGTGATTGGTGCAGACTCGATGGGCCGAATGGCCTCCTTCTGACCTGCAGGGATTCTATGTAAAGTTGGTGCTGTCCCCTCATTGAAGTGATTTTGGCGATGGTCCATAAGTGGGACCAACACTGCCAGCTACCTTAGTGTTCATCCAATAACTCACTACAACACTCCAAGATCACTCCATTCCACAAATGTTGCAAAAACTGCAAGTTAGTCTGAGGGGGGAATCTAATCGTCTGTGTCCGAGCCCAATTTCTCACCTCTCGCGATCTTACCGGCATCGGATATCCGGCGAGGTCAGCCTTGTGCTGGAAATAGGTGCAAGGCTAAATAAATGATTCAAACTGAATTTAAATCTCATTTAGATGGAAATAGTGAACCCATGACGTTATCGTCCAGGCACGCTTGCCTCTGTGGCCTTCCTGGGAGAGGTTCTCTCCGGCGAGAATCACAGCTGGTTCCCAGTAATGTGGATCAGTCGTGATGGCCTCGCCGGAGGCCATGGAAGCCCGCCTGGGAAAGGGGGTGTGCCCATTGGCACTCTACCAGTGCCCACTGAGCACTACCGAGGCAGGGCCTGAGGGGCTGGGGCCAGATTGGGGGCGGGCTGATCAGGTAGGGTAGCCCCGCTGCCACTTTGCAGGTGATCGGTGGGAAAGGGAGGGGGACCCCTCTGCCTCTCTGCAGGTGATAGCTGCGGGGGTGGGTGGTACTCGGTCATGGCTGGCTGCAGCAGCAGTGGCCCATCAGGTCTCTCGGACCTGTCAGGCCTCTGCTGGTTGCTATTGTGCATGTGCAGCCACAGAGGTCTGCACATAAGTAATGGCGCCCTCTGCTGCTATGGCAGGCTTGCTGGCAATTTAGGCCCGCCCCCTTCCCCTGCAGGCAAGGAATGGTTTAGCCCATTTTTTCCTGCACCAAGTGAACAAGATACTGTATTTGAGTTCGCCCAAAAATAGGTGAGAAATTTTCCTGTTTTTCTGCCCATCCTAGTCTGAGAATTTTTTTGGTAATATTGACCCCTAAATATCCTTCTCCACAAATAAAACAACTGATCCTTTAAATAATGCTAATAGGAGTTCCCTCTTGCAGTTCCACCTTGCAACTGAATGCATGTTCTTGGGTCAGTGACAAGTGAATGCATTGATTGGATTGGCAATACCCAAATCTCAAATCCCTGCATCCTAGTCGGACTAGGAAACTTCCATCACATGCACAGCTCACCTGCATGAGTGCCGGAAGCAGCAGGAAGCCTGTGTACCTCACTTGGAAGGCCTCTGGTTTCCATTGTGCTGGCTCCAGCAGCACTATGCAGCCAAATATCTCAGCCAATAGGCTTACCAAGTGTTTACACAGAACCACATGCAGCTGCTTTATTGCTAAAAAAATCCCTGCAATGAGCTGCCACCATATTCCTCAATAACCAACTTCTTGCTTTGCATCCTTTGAACACTCTTGCTTTATGACAGGAGGCATTAAGGACTCAAAATTCTATGTTAACTGAGCTTTATGCAGAACAATTTTGGAGGAAGAATGGAAGAGGGGGGGCGGGGGAACAAAAAAACTTACCATTACAAACTGCCCTTTTCACATTTTTAAGCCAGTTCCTCAAGTGCTTCACAGTCAATGGATTACTTTGAATTATGGAGCTTTGACGGCAAACACAGCAATCAATTCACACACAGTAAGTTCTCCTTTTGGTGGCACCAAGTGAAGGACACTAACTTTATTTATTAGCGTCACAAGTTGGCTTACATTAACACTGCAATGAAGTTACTGTGAAAATCCCCTTGTCGCCACGCTCCGGCGCCTGTTCAGGTACACTGAGGGAGAATTTAGCATGGCCAATGCAGTTAACCAGCAGGTCTTTCGGACTGTGGGAGGAAACTGGAGCACCCGGAGGAAACCCATACAGACACGGGGAGAACGTGCAGATTCCACACAGACAGTGACCCAAGCTGGGAATTGAACCCGGGTCCCTGGCACTGTGAGGCAGCAGTGCTAACCACTGTACCACCGTGCTGCCCCAGTAGGAGAAGGCCAGGACACCAGGAGAACTCCACTTACTTGTTTTCAAATAGTGCCATTGGATCTTTTATGCCTACTTGAGAGGACAGACAGGATTTTGGGTTAACATCTTATCTGAAATTCAGCATCTCTGATAATGTATCATTCTGTCAGGTTACATGGTCAAGTCCTGGGGTGGGGTTTGAACCCAAACTGCTGTCTCATAAGAATCCTACCACTGAGCCAAGACTAAAACATAGCCTGGTTGACGAAGTCAATATGAATGTTGTTCATGGTATTCAATGTATTTATCCCATGCAGATTATTGCCCCATTTATTTTCGAAACTGTATTCACATCCAATACATACAGGTTACTTGTATATTGCACGTGGTATTGCTGTTTAGTACTGGAACAGCGAGACCATAAAGGTAACAATGGTGAAATGAGCTATCTGTGCTCAGCCACAGAAAAAGAGCTGCTGAAAGTGGAACTGTAACTTGAGAAAATATTCTCTCTCTCTAAAATTGCAGATATTTTTGCTCCACATTTGGAAAGTAAATCCCAAGAAGTAAATCTGAGATAGCAAATTATTCATGAGGTTGCAAATCAACAGCTTCAGAACTGTGACTCAAAAACAATGAAATATATAAGTGGCCCCCACACCGTGAATGTTAATGAGAATCTCTGTATCAGCTAAATTCTGCCACTAATAAATGCAACTACACACTTCTACAATTCAATTGCCGTGTCTCCTTAACACTTAATAAATCTGACAGTTTTATCATTGCTAACAATCTTTCAGCAACAGTTAAGCTCTTACATGCTGTTCTCTTAATTATTGAAAGAAGCAAAATACTGATTTTTACGTATTGTTTCTGAGTAAATATGCAAAATGTCATCATTTCAACATTTTTGGTAGACAGATCCTCAGATCCAAAAACAAAATAAACATCTACTTATTACTATAGGTACCAAATCCTTTATCCAGTATGCCAACATCTGGACAAATCTGAAAACTGACTACATTTGAAGCTGGCACCCTGGGTAGCAATTTGAATAAAACTCTTTTATTCTTTATTGTCCATTCTTTATTTTATGTATGATAGAATTTTTTGAGGAGGTAACTAGGTGTGTTGATGAAGGTAGGGCGGTTGATGTCATATACATGGATTTTAGTAAGGCATTTGATAAGGTCCCCCATGGTCGGCTTATGATGAAAGTAAGGAGGTGTGGGATAGAGGGAAAGTTGGCCGATTGGATAGGTAACTGGCTATCTGATCAAAGACAGAGGGTGGTGGTGGATGGAAAATTTTCGGACTGGAGGCAGGTTGCTAGCGGAGTGCCGCAGGGATCGGTGCTTGGTCCTCTGCTCTTTGTGATTTTTATTAATGACTTAGAGGAGGGGGCTGAAGGGTGGATCAGTAAATTTGCTGATGACACCAAGATTGGTGGAGTAGTGGATGAGGTGGAGGGGTGTTGTAGGCTGCAAAGAGACATAGATAGGATGCAAAGCTGGGCTGAAAAATGGCAAATGGAGTTTAACCCTGATAAATGTGAGGTGATTCATTTTGGTCGGACTAATTTAAATGTGGATTACAGGGTCAAAGGTAGGGTTCTGAAGACTGTGGAGGAACAGAGAGATCTTGGGGTCCATATCCACAGATCTCTAAAGGTTGCCACTCAAGTGGATAGAGCTGTGAAGAAGGCATATAGTGTGTTAGCTTTTATTAACAGGGGGTTGGAGTTTAAGAGCCGTGGTGTTATGCTGCAACTGTACAGGACCTTGGTGAGACCGCATTTGGAATATTGCGTGCAGTTCTGGTCACCTCACTATAAGAAGGATGTGGAAGCGCTGGAGAGAGTGCAGAGGAGATTTACCAGGATGCTGCCTGGTTTGGAGTGTCGGTCTTATGAGGAAAGGTTGAGGGAGCTGGGGCTGTTCTCTCTGGAGCGGAGGAGATTGAGGGGAGACTTAATAGAGGTTTATAAAATGATGAAGGGGATAGATCGAGTGAACGTTCAAAGACTATTTCCTCGGGTGGATGGAGCTATTACAAGGGGGCATAACTATAGGGTTCATGGTGGGAGATATAGGAAGGATATCAGAGGTAGGTTCTTCACGCAGAGAGTGGTTGGGGTGTGGAATGGACTGCCTGCAGTGATAGTGGAGTCAGACACTTTAGGAACATTTAAGCGGTTATTGGATAGGCACATGGAGCACACCAGGATGGTAGGGAGTGGGATAGCTTGATCTTGGTTTCAGATGAAGGTCGGCACAACATCGTGGGCCGAAGGGCCTGTTCTGTGCTGTACTGTTCTATGTTCTATGTTCTATAAGTAAATGCTAGGACTAGGAAGCAAAATCTGTAAAATCCCTTAATCCAGCACCTGTCCATTCCAAAGCTTCCCAGATACAGGGACTGGTACCTGTACATCATAAGACTGGAATATCACACTGTGTTGCTTCACTTTCCCAAATTTATTCGGGAGGTTTTTGGGCATCTCAGGGCAGTAATATTTAAGACCTTTGCTCCAGGATTAGACATACACTTAGCAAAGCTGTTCCATTATGCTACATGCATTTACCCGACAATTTGGAAAATAGTCCAGGTATGTCTTGTCCATGAAAAACAGGACAAATATAACCCAGCAAATCTGTATCCCATCAGTCTAAATCTTTGCTTGATTGGCATCCCATCCATCACCTCAAACATTCCCTCCACTACAAGCACAGAGAATCAGCAGTAAGTGTCAACTACAAGACGCCAAGCATGCTTTGACAGCATCTTCTAAATCCATAATCTCTATCACCTGGAAGAAAACCATCCTGATTTAGAATTATATCATTGTCCCTACATCATCATATGATTGAAGTCCTGGACCCCCTTTCCTAACACTACTATGGATATACCTACAGCACATGACTGCAGCAGTTCAAAAAGGAGGCTCACCTTTTCAAGGACAATTTGAAATGGGCAATAAATGCTGGCCTCGGGCAGCAACATTCACATCCCATGAACAATTATTTTTTAAAAGTTATCAGAATGTTAGGTGTTTTGCAACAAAAGTGGTTGGCATTAAACTTGATTGCATAATTGAATCAGCACTGGATAATTACTTAAAGGACTCCATAATACCTAGGAAGAACTAGCAAAATTATACTCTAAAATCAGCTCCCAAAGGACCTAATTTCAGCACAGCTACAAATGGCCCCCTCGCATGCGAAAATTTCAACATATAGGTGCACACACATATACAAACACAATACAGTGTACTGTTACATAAACAACATCTTGCTGTGTGCAAACTCTAGGGTATCGTGTAGACAATTCTGTACAAAACACTGACTTCCAGTTTTCCTTTAATCTGAATCTTATTTTCAAGGTTCAATAGAATAATGGCAGCAACTATGAGAAACTCATGCTGTAATCTCATGGAAATATAACTGCTCCACACAGCAACAATGAAGGAGAAAAAAGGGTCACCGCCACTAATGTATGATAAAATTGCTCCAACCAGCATGGGCCTTTGTCATTAATGCTAACAGACTCTTGACTGTATAGAACCATGAGAATCACTAAAAAAGATCCAAATTACACTCTGCAGGAAGATACACACTTACATTACAGCGACATGAAGAAATCTAACAACTGACCTCATTTTCCTCATTTAAAACATGTTCTATTTAACATTGCTTCTACAAAGCACAATGACTGCAATGTCAGACCTGACTGATGAAACAGTTGCAAAGTCTTCATGTTGCTCGAATAATTTAGATAATACGCTGCAAATTCTTGCTAATTATATATCTCAGTGACAGCAAAACAGGTGGAAATGATTATACACTCACAAAAAAAAACAAAAGGCCTGGATTTTGAATTCTGATTACTACACTGTCAAAATAATTTCATGTCTTATTATATTGATAGTACTGTTTCATTTATGTTGATCCATTTTATAAACATATATCACCCTTCACCTATTTGTCCATCACAGCTCCTTACAATGTTGCCTCCTCTTTCCTTACTAATAATGAGAATAACACAACTAAAAAAAATTGAAAGTTAATAAAATAGACGTATAAATGAGACTTACGAACACTTCTTATAAATCCTAAATGTAATTCTTTTGCAAATATAAACTGTTATGTGACACATTGCGTCACTATATTATTGACATACTGTGATACCTGACACAGCTCATTCCAGATAGAGCATATAGTATTCACAGTTCACTGCCCAGTACAGACCCTATATACCACCAAAAGTAAAATTTGGATAGTTTGGATAAAATTGTCATTTGAATCTCTCCACTGATGAGGATTGCAACTTTGAAACCATTCCCTAATTCCTTTAAATATAAATACATATTCAATACATCGCTGTGACACTGTCTGTATTGGTTTCTCATGTTCTTAGTGTTCTTTAAAATGTTTAAGGTAAGAGAACTGTTAATTAATTTCATGTCATTGACAGTTCTTATCAGTAAATCATGCAACTGTAAAATGTTGGATAAGCAAACTAAGGACAAAGACAGCTGCAGTTAATTTCTGAAATATATCTGTTGTACATCTGTTCAGTTGATCTCATGAAGAGGTTCTGAATCTTGTATGGTTGAACATCACATATTTATTGGACAGCACAATGGTTAGCACTGCTGCCTCACAGTGCCAGGGACCCAGGTTCGATTCCTGGCTTGGGTCACTGTCTGTGTGGAGTCTGTACATTTTCCCCGTGTCTTCATGGGTTTCCTCTGCGTGCTCCGGTTTCCTCCCACAGTCTGAAAGACATGCTGGTTAGGTGCATTAGCCATGCTAAATTCTCTCTCAGTGGACCCAAACAGGTGCTGAAGTTGGCGACTAGGGGATTTTCACAGTAACTTCATTGCAGTGTTAATGTAAACCTACTTGTGACTAAATAAACTTTATTGATAACACATAACTATGTACATGTATACAGTACATAGCCCAAGCTATGAGCACACTCCATCCTTGCTTCTATACACGTTTCTGTCCAGTCCACAACTGACTCTATTCTCAGGTAATGTGTCCCTTTACATCATACTATGGGTGGTACTGTTTCCCAGTCCCATGTTAACACTTGCTATATCAGATTCCCTTATACTACAATGCTTGCATTTATTCTATCAACAATTTCACCTATTCTCCTGAAACATAGTTGTAGAATAACCTGCGCTTATTAATCACATAAATATATTTTGTTTGCAAGTAGCAGTGGGCGGCACGGTAGCACAGTGGTTAGCACTGCTGCTTCACAGCTCCAGGGACCTGGGTTCAATTCCCGGCTTGGGTCACTGTCTGTGTGGAGTTTGCATATTCTCCTTGTGTTTGCGTGGGTTTCCTCCGGGTGATCCGGTTTCCTCCCACAGTCCAAAGATATGCGGGTTAGGTTGATTGGCCATGCTAAAAATTGCCCCTTAGTGTCCTGGGATGCGTAGATTAGAGGGATTAGCAGGTAAAATATGTAAGGATATGGGGGTAGGGCCTGGGTGGGATTGTGGTCGGTGCAGACTCGATGGGCCGAATGGCCTCTTTCTGTACTGTAGAGTTTCTATGATTCTTTCTTTCTATGATCTGTGTGCTGTGGAACTAGCTTTCAGCATGCTATTGCCACTGAAACAATGTTTCATAATTCTGTTACATTTCTTCTTTTGAATTGCAATTCCAGTTTAAGACTGTATTCATAATAAATGGCATGCATTTAGAAATATCAAACAGTTCACTGCCAATCATGAACATAGTCTAATTATACCTTAAGTGGCCCACATGGCCTAACTGTAACAGATAGATACGCTTTGTTTCAGCACTACAGTGTACAGTGCTGTAAATTTCAAGACTATGATGGTGCAGCATATTGAAACCCATAATTATATCAAATGTGCTATCCGCGGGAACAACTCCGAGGAAAGGAAGTTACTTTTTCAAAATGACACAGGGAAGTCAACCTGAATTGTTCTTGCATGTCTCAAAGCATCTGGTTACAAAATAGCATTAACCGAGGCCCCACAAACAGCCACCTTTTAAAAATGATATCATGATAGGTAACGGAAAACCTGGCAATGTGGGAAAATATGGAATATCGAATCATATCAAGTACATTGTTACGTGCTAAAATCAAACTGGGAATTTTCTCCCACTATATTTCAGGAATATAATAAAAGCTATGCTCATATGCAGAGGAATAGATCCAGGGGCAGACAAACACCCCCTCAAAATTCCTATGATTTTTGAAAATTGGACCATGTTCTGTCAAATGTGCTTTAGATCGCGGAATAGAACAGAGAAGAGCTGGTTATTTTTGCAATTCGACAAATGAAAACTGACTAGCCAGGCTACGTTGCTAGGCGTTCACCCAGATATTGCAGTGAAGTATTGACAGACTAGTATAGCAGAACTGGTATTAACTTCATGCTTTAGACTTTGTGTCCAAGAAGACTGATTTTATTTTCTTTACTTATTTCATTTAAATTGTTAGGTTAATGACAGTGTGGTCAGTTGAGACTACAAATAAGGTGGTTGAATGCGTTGTTTAAAGAATTATCTTTTTTATATAAATAAATAACGAAGTTTAACAATAACAGTAACTCAGCAGAACTGCAATAACAGTAAGAACTATGAAAACAGGAGCATGAGCAAAACAGTTCTTGCTTGCAGAACACAATCTTTCCATTTGAACCTTCTTGCAAAGAATAGGCAGCCATATCATAAGGACCACATTGGATTAAGATGATTACTTCAACCGTACATAGAGCCGCATAATACAACTGCTGATGTCTTCTATTGTGACAGCTGTTATGTGATATATATTTTAATTGTGGAAAATTACCTAAATGTTTCATGTAACAGGATTTCTTGCAACTTTCTGGTGATTTCCAACAGCCACTCACGCCATTACTTCTATAGAGATGATTCTTCAATTAGCATAATAAGGTCCTGCAACCCTCTTCCAGTCAGTGCATGTTTAATTTTCCCCTCACACACCGTATTACTTTGTGAAACTGTTACTTAGGTACTCTCTCTTATTACTGCGTTTTCCTGCAGATTATCTTCTGTCAATGGTATCAGGATTTTAACAGAAAATGGTGCACACTTTCTTTTAATCGGAGAAGTATTATTCTGCCTGTGTGGGCATGGATTGATTGATGACAAAGCTCTCGGGCATGTTTTTGAATGAAATAATGCAGTGCATGTATATATAAAAGAATAGGCCATAATGCAGCAAAATCTGATGAAAAATTGTATTTGTACTCAAAGATTATGTATCATGGCATAGTCAAAGCCAGGTTTGTTTTTATATTTGATCTTTATGACAGGCAGAGAAATTTGCTTATTTTTGAGACAAGATAAGTTCAACGGATTCCCTCCGGGGAGGAGAAAAATCAGTGCCACTTTAATATACTCCCTTGATACTGCATTATAGAAGCCGAGGTGCTGATCTTCTGCTCACTTTACATTGACAATTATGTTTGGCATGGAGATTCTTGAGAAGAAAGAAAGTAATAAGCTCCAGGAGTTTGGGAGTGCATTTTAAAAGTGACTAGCACAATTGACAGAAACTAATGGAAGACCATGTAACCCATGCTGTTAATGTGAGAAAAAGCAATGAATTCAGTGAGTAAAACAGAAAGATAAATTTCAACGCCAGTGAAATGAGTGAGGCTGGAGCTGTTTCGTTTTACAGCATACCTCACAAGGACGCTGTGTTCATTCAGGAGAAAAACCCAGGTGGCATAAGTCTGGGTGTGACCGATTCAATCGACCAATCGATGTGTTGTAACATTGATGGATGTTAACATCCATTGAATGCGCAAAACAGGAAGTCTCTACATGAAGCACTTTTACAAACCGACACAGTATACTGCACATGTAGGATCTTTTTACCATATTTTTCATGTTAACAGGGGTATCACGTTTTGCTGTAGACCTGTAACTTTTCCCAGCTCTGGCCCAATGCCTGAATGGAATACTTATTAAGATTGTTTAGGATCAGGCTATTATTCTATATTTCACATTTCACCACAGCAATCGATCAGTTCACCAATTATACCTCAACACAATTCTAATTATTTTGTCATTGATTCATTTTATCCAGTGCAGCTACCATTCATTCGAAGCATAAAATCCTCAAGAGAAGGTCCTGACCACTTTGTGATAGATTCAAAAGATGATAGTTTGATGTTAATGTACCTTTAAGAGTTTTTTAAAATTTATGCTCACAGACTTAGGTGATGTCACTGTTGGGAGGGGTAAAAAACTGAGCAGGTCAGGTGACAGGAGTTCATTTTCAGTTTGGGAGTTGGAGTGTTAGCAGCATCAAGCTGAAAGAGAAGTGTCTCTCTCTGTTATTTTTTTCTTTGGAACTTCTGTTGGTCAGCTGAAAGCAAGCTCTTGCTTTTCTGAAAGGTGAAAATCTGCTGTTGTTGGGGGCTGGACCAGAGTCTGTCTGGTGTTTTTGAGAAGCTGTCTTGTCTTCAAACTGTTTTGAGTCTCAAGAGCATTTGACTGCGGAATTCAGCTAACGACCTCTATCCCAGTATCACGTGAGCCTTAGTCTATGCTGTGTTGAACCTGTTTAAAGAGTTGTTTGTGGAGGTTGGTTTGATCGGGACAGCTTATATATATTCATTAAGGGTTATACATTATTGTAGTTGTTGTGTTTTTGTTTGTAACTGTTAGAAGTTATTGCTAATTTTCTTTCCATACATGTTATTCTTAAATAAACTTTGTTTGATAAAAGCTCCCTAGTGGGTCTTTTGAAGCACACCTGAAGTGGAACATCTCATGCTTATCCTAGCCAAATTCAAGGTGCAAAACTTATGATTCAGGTGGGCTTCATAAAACACTTGAGTTTCTAACCTGAACCATAACAATAGATTAAATAATTATGCATCAGACATAAAACCACTTGCTGGGTTCATGAGTAACTCTTCAAATGACAATAACTGTAAATAACGTAAGCCAGAATTGTAATCAATGGGCTGCCAGAAGTAAAGCCTGTGATTTCTATTTACATGTTGACAGGACTCGTGTTTACCAGAGTACCTCAAGAGCAGATTTATTGAAAGTATGCATTTGTCAATTAATACATGAAACCAAAAGTCATACCTCTCTGCTGAGGTTCAATATTATACACTAGCTGCTTTTTCTTTATTTCATTTTAAATTTCCTCTGCTTTTTGCACCAGTAACACACACAACTATTCAGCCAACAGAAAAATTCAAAAATACACATTTTTAACTTTCCAATCTTTTTACCGCTAATTTTCCCATTAACTTGTCACAGGATTACCCCTATTATACCGCAAGGCATTTTGGCCACCAATACACTTCAACTCGACTAACATTGTGCCATTCAAATTGTTTGCTCAAACTTTGCCAAGACCAATGCCATTGGGTGTGATATTACATTTATTCATGCCATGCTCCCGCTGCAACGAAGACGGAGCATTTGGGTGACAAGCCAAATTTCTGTTCACTGCAGCAGGATGGGAAAATCCCGCTGGCATGAACGGTTGGAAAATTCTGGCCATAGTCTTTATAATATTGTGTTACAAGTCAGGTTGGATACTTCAAGATGGTCTATGGAGCTCGCCTGACGTTTTACGTTGAATTTGGCTAGGATGAGCATGAGAGGTTTCACTTCAGGTGTGATTCAACTGATCCACGAGGAGCTTTTATCAAAAACAAAGTTTAATTAAGAATATTGTTGACAGGTAGAGTAAGACAGTTAGCAAGAACTTTTAACAATTACAAACAAAAAAACAACAATAATGTATAACTCTTAAGGAAATATCTCTAATGTGTTCCAACCAAAGCCAACATCCAATACACAAAACCCCTCCAATTAAGCACAATACAGCATAGGTTAATGCCCACTTGTCACAGGAATCCCGCCTCCTGGGTTGAATGCTGAAAATCCCTTGTGAAGAAACTCAGGAGAGGTTGTAGTTGAATCTGTTTCCCAAAACACAGCTTCTTTAAGACAGAACCAAATAAAGGGAGAGAAAGAGACTGCTTCTTAGCTTGCTGCTAAACTGCTTCCCAAAAAAACACAAAGCCCGAAGTAAAAAACCCCTATCACCTGACTGCCACAAACGAAACTGAAAGCCCTATCACCTGACTGCCACAGCTTAGCTCCACCCCCAATGGCGTTGCTGAAGCTGTAAGCTGCATGACTTTTTTAAAAAAACCTTTCTTAAAGGTACACTCACCTGACAAATTACCTTTCCATCGTACTTAAATCAGGTCCTAGGTTTGTGAGCAGAACAGCCCATTATATCTTAAGCTAACAAGTTGATTTAGCCCAAAACTGGCACCACAAGTGACAAAAAAAGGACAGGATACAAACCTCTATGTATGCAGCCTCCCTGCATACACTCAAGAGAAAAAGAATAACATGTTGATTTTGCAATGTCACTTTGCAGTGTAATTTACATTAGATTTTATATTATTCAAAAATGTCAGAAGGGACACATGGTTAAATTACTGGCATGAAAAGGCAAGTAGAACAGAATCGTTCTTTGCAGAAGGCCTCAGTAATAATGCAGGGGATTTTGAGAGGAAGCCAAGGCCATACTGTAATGAGTGCACTTCATAATTTAGACCCTGTAGCACTGACATTCAAATACTGTTATTTATATTAGAATTAATGCCAGTACTTACATCTGCATTCAGAAAACAATAATTTCTTACAAAGTGGTGGAGGGTTACAATTCAAAAATAGAGCTGTTTCTTTCCTACAAGGATTTAGATAGGAAAACTTGACATTTGCCGGTAAGTACAGTTCACCCTTTTATTACTACAATAAACTATTCTGCTTTGCCTGCAAGACACCATATGGCTCCACATAGGTTTGCACTGCTTTCTGCTTCACTGGGTAATCAATATAATTTTGTGTCATTCTAACAAAGCAGGGCTGTAACTAAGCTTCAAAGCTTTGGCAGGAGTATGTACTGTGTGTGCTGATTTTTCAGCTTGAGAGTTTTGTCAGAAATATATTTTTCTTTCTCTCCTTATTCTGCAATCTCCTCACTTCCTAACCAAATTCCATCTAACAGCCATTAGAGTGTATCTTCCAACAATGATCCCACAGTTCTAAAACTTTGGGGTCAAAAACATCCTAAGGGTCACACCAGAAAATAAAATTAACAGCAATTTGAGAGTTACAAAATATTTACAAATTGATTGATGTGGTAAGTAACAACATGGACATGTGCCTAGCATATTAAGCGATGTACCTAAAGCTTTCCAAAAATGCCATCAATGATAAGAACGTTATCAGATAAGATGCAAAAGGTAAGGTGCAACAAAACTAAAACAATCAAGGGATTCAGGTCTACCCTGCAACTTAACTCGTTAACTCAACATCAGTTACTTGTATTGGTATAATACTTTTAACATAGCAGTGTCACAAAATAGTCTACAGGAGTTGAGCAAAAACTGACAGTGAGCCAAAGGTGGAGATATTAGGAGGGATAAGGAAAAGCTTGATCAAACATGTTTTAAAAAGTCCTTCTCATTGGGTTTGAGTGGATAGATCCTCATGGGGAGATCAAAACTTGAGGTCATAAATAGAAGACAGTAACAAAGTCCAATAGGAATTGCTGGAGGAACTTTTTTTTTATCCAGAGTGTTTAGGATGTGAACGTACTACCAAATGTATAAGGGCGGCACGGTAGCACAGTGGTTAGCACTGCTGCTTCACAGCTCCAGGGACCTGGGTTCGATTCCCGGCTCGGGTCACTGTCTGTGTGGAGTTTGCACATTCTCCTCGTGTCTGCATGGGTTTCCTCTGGGTGCTCCGGTTTCCTCCCACAGTCCAAAGATGTGCAGGTTAGGTCGATTGGCCATGCTAAAGAAATTGCCCCTTCGAGTCCTGGGATGCATAGATTAGAGGCATTAGCGGGTAAAATATGTAGGGATATGGGGGTAGGGCCTGGGTGGGATTGTGGTCGGTGCAGGCTTGATGGGCCGAATGGCCTCTTTCTGTACTGTAGGGTTTCTATGATTTCTATAATTTCAAACTGAGTAGCTAAGGTGAATTACATACCTGTATTTAAGGGGAAGCTATATAAGCATATCTAGGAGAAAGGGGGGACTGATAGGGTTAGATGATGGTACAGTTGATAATCAAATCTAACAACGTTGGGGAAAGAATGCTCAATTACAAAACAAAAAAAAATCTGAAACAATCTTCCAAAATTAAGTAAGTATTTTGGGACCAAGATTAAGTTTTTGTTTTAAGGAATTGCTTGAATTCCAAAATACCAATCAAGGGAGAGCATTTCAACCTTTACCTTTGCAGTCACACAAGCAGGTTTGTCACTATCTGTTTACACATATAGGTTATGCATACCAGATTGGTATTTTGTTTGGTGTAATTCACACAAATTGGTATCATTTGAAGGACAAGCATTTTGCTGTACATATTTTCTGTGTATTGGGTTTTATTATGAATGGCTTGGAACATAAAACACTGCAGCTGCAAACAATCTGGCTGTAACATGTGAAGAGGGAGAGTCACGTCCTTTAACAGTACCACCAGGGTGGTGATGTGTTCACAGAGAAATTGCCATATACCCAGCTCTTCCTGATACAGAGAGGGGGGCGATTCTCCCAGGCCACTACGCTGCTAAAGCAGTGCAGTGGGCTGGGAGACTCAAGTAGAGGCCATTTAGTGGGCTCCCCAGTGGGCGCCATGGCCTCCAGAAGTCTCCGGCAGCCAGATTTCCGGCGCCATCAGCTCTCCGCTGGAAATTGGCGCAGAGCTGCATAATTTATTTAAATCTTCATTTAAATGCATTTTACATATAATTAGCAGGCCCAGGACTGATGTCCCTGGACCCACTAACCATCGAGGCCCCCCCAGGCATTCAGGGATAAGGAGGGGGCTTGCCCCTTTGGCAGTGCCAGCCTGGCCCCTGGCACTGTCCAAAGGCAAAGTGGCAATGTCTAAGGGGGTCCTTGGCAGTGCCAAAGGGGTGGGGCCTAATGGGGCAGGATGGTGAGGGGTGGATCAGTCGGGCTAGGGGATCCCACTTCCACTCTGTACTCGATGGTGACAGAGGGAGGGGGGCTAGTGATCGGGGCTGGCCATCAAGGAGAGGTGGGTGGGATCGAGGCTGACCAGACGGCAGCGGGGCGGGGGTCAAGGTTGGCCCGGACATATTCGGAGGGCCAGTGATTGGGCCATGGAGGGGGTTTGGGGCGGGGGGGCCTCGCATGGCTGGCAATGTGGGGGTCACGGGGCTGGCCAGCAATCGGGAGACTGGCAGTGTGGGGCTACTGCGCATGCGCTGGTCTCAGCACTGACAGATTGGTGCATACGCAGTGGCCTGCTCAGCACAAGGCTGCCGGCCTCTCCAGCAGGAATAGGCCCCACCCACTGATTTTTCGCTTGATTCACGCCAGTGCACTCTGCAGTGCACAGAGTGTGGGAGATTCATTTTGAAAAAATGGTGCATTTTCCATGGAAATGCCTCAACCAGAGTTGGCTTGCCCAACAATCAGCATCCTTTGCTTACGCAGTTTAAAATGGTGGTCTTTATGAAATCTGGTCTTCTTGTGTCTGTCCTGAAGGGCAGACAATGAAAAGTTTCAACGGGGGGGGTGGGGAGAGTTTGTGTCTGCATTCACTGCAAGTGCAAATGGCGACGTGGGTACAAAATCCCACAAGAATTGGAAAACAAAAATCTCGCTGGCGAGATCTCATTTTCAGATTTTCCCCGCCAGTGTCGTGATGAGGAAAGTTGGGAACCTCATTTAAGTACAATTAGCAGGCTTCATCGCTGTATCATCCCTCCGCATTAGGAATACGAGTTACATCGGCAAGGTTTACAAAAGGTCTGGAGCAGTGTATACGAGGTGAAGGAAACTTGCCAGGGGTGCACAGATACATATAGCCCCCGGGTGGACAGTATCTAAGGGGCAGTGCTGATGAGGAGAGTCTTCCATTGGAGCTGTCTGTGCAGGGGGGGGAGAGGGTTCCCCATGAGGAGGGTGGGGTTACCTTCAGGCAAGCATGCGAGTGATGGGGACACTGTCTCTGTGGGGGGGAGGGGGGGGGAATTTAAGATCGGGCCCACCCTTTTTCTCAGGCCCCACCCCACCCATGTGATGAGACATGCCTCCAGCATATTTTCTTTAACAGTAGGTGCTGTAAAATATGGAAAGAAAAATCAGTTACGAAGCTGCACACCAGTTTTCTCACTTGCCTAGCACTTAGGGAAAAAAATGGAAAATTTCACCCAACATCTTTTTCAACAATCTTGAAGCATTATCACAAATGAAGATGTTAACATCTCCTCCAAATAGATCATAGCAATCTTTGCAACAACTGTACGTGCATTAGTCTATTCTGGTACAGTAATCGACAAGGTCCAACTAAAGGCAAAATACTGCGGACGCTGGAATCTGAAACAAAAACAGAAAATGCTAATAAATCTCAGCAGGTCGGACAGCATCTGTGGAGAGTGAAGAGAGTTAACGTTTCAAGTCTGGATGACCCTTCGTCAGAGCTGGTGTAACTGGCAGTGGCTTTCAGAATGGGTTCTGAAGAGAACACATTTACACAAAGGCACGCATATACACACTCACACATACATACATTTATAGTGTCGCTTGAAAAATCATGATATCCTATGAGGCCCACATAAAATGATAGATTAAACACAACAGGCTGGCTGCTATTTAAGAATTCACACACAGTTACAACATGAAATAAATCAGTACAGACATTGTGTAAGAAGTAGAAAAAAAACTTTTTGCTCTAATTAAAGCACACAAAAGATAGACACTTTCATGTTGTCTCAGATGAGGTACACCACCTGCAGTTACAGCTGTTAATTTACACTGTTGGGGTTGGGTGGGTTGGTTGGGTGGGGGGGGGGGGGGCGCTAAAATCTCAAGCATCATTCTGTCTGAAAGTCAAAAAGCATATGCGTGGAAATGAAAGAATTTCAATTAACTCCATTGACTGAAATGTTCTTGAGGCTCATTCGAGAACAAAGCTTGCCAACAATAAAGGTTACAAAGAACATCTGTATTTGAAAGATACAACATGCACAAAGTATAAAATGTGACTGAAGGCAGCACTGAATTCCAAACAATGCAAATCTCACCGTGATCTTTCTGTTGTGTACTGAGAATGCGTGTGTATTAACAAATCGGAAAAGAGAAGAAACCTTCAAGTATACTTCAAAGAAGTCTCAACATATTAGTAGAAAGTCTAAATAAGGGTTCATTGTGGATATAAAACCATTTATCGCACTGAAAAGTCCTTCAGATATGCGCTCCTTCTCTCTTCACTAAGCACACCAACTTGATGGACAGACTCAACCACTTCAATTTTAGCTGCTGGCAAACCAGCTCACATATCATCAGTGCTGCACCACTGACTGCTAAATGCATGTTTGGCATATGGCAAACTGCAGATGTTCTCGAATCAATTATTTTGTTTATTTATATATGTTTCAAAATGTATACTTTCTTCCAATTGAAGCAGAGTAAAACTTTTAAATGGAGAATTCTTGCTTCTTCATGCGCTGAAAGAGCAGCATTCTTTTACTTCCATACACGGAATCACATTTTCCGACCAATCTGATACTTGGGAATCTTGTAACATATATTACTGAAGCAGCAGCACATCTCAACTTTTTCTCCATCTTTCATGAAGACACTATGAACACATTGTGTGATTTTCTTGTGTTACTCAGGATCATAAATGGGTGACTGATGGACAGAACTTCAGTACAGCAGGATAAAAAGTCATTTCAGATCATTGGGGTGCAATACAGTTTTTAAAATTTATTTATTAGTGTCGCAAGAAGGCTTATATTAACACTGCAATGGAGTTACTGTGAAAATCCACACTCCAGCGTCTGTTTGAGTACACTGAGGGAGAATTTAGCATGGCCTAAGCACCTAACTAGCATGTCTTTCGGACTGTGGGAGAAAACCAATGCAACTGGAGGAAACCCACACAGACACGGGGAGAACACGCAGACTCCGCATAGGCAGTGACTCAAGCCGGGAATCAAAACCAGATCCATGGCGCTGTGAGGCAGTGCTAACCACTGTTGGGAAGGAAGCAGGCAATGGCTTGTTCCTATTGGAACTATACTTCTGGGTCATTAAGTCTGCACCCAGATCAAACCTGCTCCTGAATTGGGATCTCACCTTCTTGGGAGGGTTTTCGGGGAGATGCAGTTCCTCATACAGTCGGGTTGCCCATCATCCTGTATTGCCCTGGGGTCCCCAAGAATTAAAGATTAATCTCCAGAACACTGTTGCAAGCAACCCAGGAGAAAATTTGTTGGGGCAACAGAAGTTGAGCAGTACAAACAGTTTTTTTGAACACTTCTGTATATTTGTTTTCCTTGGACAATTTTATTGAACCCGTACAAATTTACAGAAAACAGTGTGGGGTTTGTGGGGGTGGGGGGATGGGGACTCCAAGAACCCGGGTTCAATTCCAGTCCAAAGATGTGCAGGTTAGGTGGATTGGCCATGCTAAATTGCCCCTTCGTGTCCCTTGATGTGTAGGTTAGGGGAATTAGCAATGGGAAATGTATGAGGTTGTGGGGATGGGGTGATGGAGGGACCCCTGTGTGGGATGCTCTTTCGGAAAGTCACATATCACTTGCTCCAGTACAAACATCTTACGAAGTTAAAGTTTAATTGGAACTATACAAGTAAAATATTGCCATTACAAGTTGTTCTGGCGGCATGCTGGAGTAACTGCATCACAAATCATATCACTTCCCATGTCTATACACACGATAAAGTGGTCTGCAAGGGCAAATAAGTATTGCAACACAGACATGAAGAGTAATAGCCCATAATAATTTTTGGTTAGGTTTCACTTTTAATGTGACATTTTACAGAGGATTCAGAAAAACTACACCAGGCCCAAACATTTTTAAAGTATGTTTTTGGAATTGTGTCAAACTCAGTACAGCTTGCATGACACTGGTTGCTTATGACTCAACTTATGAAGCAAGGAGTGTCCGAGTCAAGCCATTAAATGGTTTCTCAGGCTGAATGCTAAAACAGTAAAGGATCAAAAATAGGGAGGTTGTGTGTCAGTTACACAGGGCATTGGCGTACTGTGTACAGTATAGGACTCCCTGTTTAGGGAAGGATGTAAATGCTTTTGAAGCAGTTCAGAGAAGGTTTACTAGACTAATACCTGGAATGGGCAGATTGTCTTATAAGGAAAGGCTGGACAGGCTGGGCTTGTAACCACTGGAGTTTAGAAGTATAAGAGGCAATTTGATTGAAACATATAAGATCCTGAGGGTATCTGACAGGATGAATATGGAAAGCAACTTTCCTCTTGTGGGAGACCTAGAATTCGGGATCACTGTTTAAAAATAAGAAGTCTCCTATTTGGGACAGTGAAGAGGAAATGTTTTTTTCCCTCAGAGAGTTGTGAGACTTTGGAATGCTCTTCCTCAAGGATGGTTGATGCAGAATCTTTGAATATCTTCAAGGAAGAGGTCGATAGATTCTTGATAAGAAAGGGGGTGAAAGGTTATCGGTGGTAGATCAGAATATGAAGTTGAAGTTAAAATCAGATCAGCCAGGATTTTATTGAGGGGCAGAGCAGGCTCAAAGAGCCAAGAGGCCTACTCCAGCTTCTAATTTATATGTTTCTATTTTACAATTCTGATGATTCTTCTGACAAAATCAACAATTAAATCATAACAGATTTCCAAAATTAATTGCAGAGGTATGCAGTATCATCAGGATAATTTAAGAAATGGAACAAAATATTTTCACTTCAATTTAAAATGTTTATTAATCTAAGGGTTGGCTTATCGGCAACGGAAAAAGAGAAAGGGAAGGTTATGCTTTGGATATGAACCCTTCATCAGAATTAAAAAGTGATAGTTAAGAAAGATGTATGCTGGGGCCAAACAAAAGGAAGGGAAAGAGAAAATGCAGCTGGAGTGATGAGTCAAGAACACTGATCACAAAACAGCAACTGAACAGGTTTGGTCATTTTATTCTGCTTAGATGTTGATGTCATCCATGCCAGGCATTATATACTTAGATCAGGATAAGCTGGACAAGGACATTCATCCCAAGCAACACCTTCCAGTGATTTGTCGAAAGTGGAGGGCTAGTGGCCGACCTCTGGGTGCGATATCATTTCGCCAGCAAGTCAGTGAATCGGAAACATAGGGGGCGATTCTCCCAAAAGTGCTGAATTGGTGGGAAAACTGTTCTAAATCCCAATTGTTCTGTCAGTTCAGCTTCTCACTGAATCTCCGCACTCTATCCACTGAAGAGATCCCAGACATGAATATCATTAAAAGCCCAAGGGGGCTGGGCCTATTCGTGCCGGAGTTTGACAGTTCTGAAGCTCTGCGCATGCACAGTGGCCCAAAACTGTCAACCTCCCGTTTGCTGGCCAGCCCGGGACCACCACAGTGCTGCCCCTCCAGCCCCCCCATGGCCCAATAGCAGCCCCCACAGCAATTCCCGGGCCAGCCCTGACCCCACCTGCCAGAGCTTGTCCCGGAGCACCCCGATGTCCAGGCCCCACCCCCAGCAGTGGTGATCCCCCCACACCCCTCACCCCAACAGAGTCCCCCCCCACTGACACCCCCCCTGGTGTCAGACCCCCCCCCGGAGGCAGGACACCGCCCCCCCCCCCCACCCCGCCGCCCCTGGGGGGCTCCGATTGTCCCCCCTTCATTCTGGCGGGGTCTCCCGCTAGTTCCCTGAACGTGGGGAGCTAGTCTGAATCCCGCCGGAATGAAGTATTCCTGGCGGGGTGGGAGATTCAATTGGGACCTTACCTAATATGCATATTCAAAACAGATTAAAAACAGATTTAAATTACTTACCTGCCTTCCCTCTGGTTTCCAGCGTGGTCTGACCGGCGACTGTTCTCCGGCTTTGGGAGATGCGCATGCATTCCCGGCGCATGCGCAAATCCCCGTTCAAGGCAGCAGACGCACATCTCCCACCGCGACCCAACAGAAAAGTTGCGGGTCGCAATGGGAGAATCACAGCCACAGAAACTAGAAGCAAGAGTAGGCCATTCGGCCCTTTCAGTCTGCTCCGCCATTCATTATGATCATGGCTGATCATTAAATTCAATATCCTGATTCCCCCCCTTCTCTCCATATCCCTTGTTCCCTTTAGCCCAAAAATTGAGGTATACTGAAGAAATAAAGTGAGGAAATGACAATAAAATACACTCAGAACCAGAATACCTTCAGGATTACTGGAGCTAACATGAACCAAAGCCAACCTGGATCAGGTACTGAGCCAGGTTTGGCAAAGAGCCTGATCACATTTGATACTGACTCTGCATCATTCGAGACTGTAAGCCATGGAAGAGGGGAAGGAGACAGGAAAGCAAATTGAGTGGCTTGGGAATTGCTACTTCAGTAGCCTTGAGCAATAACATTTTGCTTAAGAATACAGGTACCCTTGATAACATTTTAACACAGAAGAAATCTTTCCCAAGACCAATGAAGTTTATTGACTCAATCTTGTTTAGTTAATTAAGTCAACTAATAAGATGCTGCTAAAAATAGAGCTGAAGGAAAATCTTGCTGACGTGCTCACTCTGAGCAGCTTCTATCTGTACTTCAACCAGAAACCATTTCAGTTTCATACACATCTGTTCTCGTGCAAGCTAGCCCTCGGAAGGAACCTAGCAAAAGATATGAGATTCCCACACTACAATCCATGACCTTCACCAACCTGCCACCCACCAAAGCAGCTGCTGGATAACAGGGCAAGTTTCAAAAGAATACAATATAACCTCATGAGAAAGAAATTTCTGGCATCGTGCTTTATCTGCTTTCTGAGCAAGACAGAATTCAAGCCAATCAGTGCCAAGATTATTCTGTCTTTGGCCTTGGCACAAACACAAGATGCCAACCCACAATAGTACAAAGAACGCCTCCAGTAAAACTCCTTTAGCCCAATTATGAATCAGAGATGGAAAAGAGGCGTACTTTCATTACCCTGAAATTCTTCAGAGCTCTTTTATCCTTTTCAAAAGTCAATACGACCTTGAACATAAAACTACTTTTCAATTTAACTTTTTATTTGAGCTTTCTCTCCCCCCTTCATTTCTAATTGTACGCGACGTAACCTACTGCACATGCTTTCTCTGCTCACCAGTTTATTAAGCTCCTTTCTGGAGAACAAAGAACAAAGACCAATACAGCACAGGAACAGGCCCTTCGGCCCTCCAAGCCTGTGCCACTTATGTGCCCACTAGACCATTCTTTTGTATCCCTCTATTCCCAGACTGTTCATGTGGCTATCTAGATAAGTCTTAAACGATCCCAGCGTGTCTGCCACAATCACCTTGCTTGGCAGTGCATTCCAGCCCCCCACCACCCTCTGTGTAAAATGCATCCCCCTGACATCTGTATTGAACCTTGCCCCCCTCACCATGAACCCATGACCCCTTGTGTTTGTCACCTCCGACCTGGGAAAAAGCTTCCCACTGTTCACTCTATCTATGACCTTCATAGTTTTATACACCTCTATTAGGTCACCCCTCATCCTCCGTCTTTCCAGGGAGAACAACCCCAGTTTACCCAATCTCTCCTCATAGCTAAGACCCTCCATACCAGGCAACATCCTGGTAAACCTTCTCTGTACTCTCTCCAAAGCCTCCACGTCCTTCTGGTAGTGTGGCGACCAAAACTGGATGCAGTATTCCAAATGTGGCCTAACCATCGTTCTATACAGCTGCAACATCAGATGCCAACTTTTATGTTCTATGCCCCGTCCAATAAAGGCAAGCATGCCATATGCCTTCTTGACCACCCTCTCCACCTGTGCTGCCACCTTTAAGGATCTGTGGACTTGTACACCCAGGTCCCTCTGTGTGCCTATGCTCCTGATGGTTCTGCCATTTATTGTATAGCTCCCCCTTACATTAGATCTACTGAAATGCATCACTTCGCATTTATCTGGATTAAATTCCATCTGCCATTTCTCCGCCCAATGTTCCAGCCTATCTATATCCTGCTGTATTCTCTGACAATGTTCATCACTATCCGTAACTCCAGCAATCTTCGTGTCGTCCGCAAACTTACTGATCACACCAGTTACATCTTCCTCCAAATCATTTATACATATTACAAACAGCAGAGGTCCCAGTACAGAGCCCTGCGGAACACCACTAATCACAGACCTCCAACCGGAAAAAGACCCCTCCACTGCTACCCTCTGTCTTCCATGGCTAAGCCAGTTCTCCACCCATCTAGCTAGCTCACCTTTTATCCCGTGAGATTTAACCTTTTGCACCAGCCTGCCATGAGGGACCTTGTCAAACGCTTTACTAAAATCCATATAGGTGACATCCACGGCCCTTCCCTCGTCAATCGTTTTTGTCACCTCCTCAAAAACCTCAACCAAAATTGTGAGGCATGACCTCCCTCGTACAAAACCATGCTGTCTATCGCTAATGAACAAAGAACAAAGAACAGTACAGCACAGGAAACAGGCCCTTCGGCCCTCCAAGCCTGTGCCGCTCCTTGGTCCAACTAGGCCAATCGTATGTGTCCCTCCGTTCACAGGCTGCTCATGTGACTATCCCAGGTAAGTATTAAACGATGTCAGCATGTCTGCCTCCACCACCCTACTTGGCAGCGCATTCCAGGCCCCCACCACCCTCTGTGTAAAAAACATCCCTCTAATATCTGAGTTATACTTCGCCCCTCTCACCTTGAGCCCGTGACCCCTCGTGATTGTCACTTCTGATCTGGGAAAAAGCTTCCCATCGTTCACCCTATCTATCCCCTTCATAATGTTGTACACCTCTATTAGATCTCCCCTCATTCTCTGTCTTTCCAGGGAGAACAAGCCCAGCTTACCCAATCTCTCCTCATAGCTAAGACCCTCCATACCAGGCAACATCCTGGTAAACCTTCGCTGCACTCTCTCTAACGCCTCCACGTCCTTCTGGTAGTGCGGCGACCAGAACTGGACACAATACTCCAAATGTGGCCGAACCAGCATTCTATACAGCTGCATCATCAGACTCCAGCTTTTATACTCTATACCCCATCCTATAAAGGCAAGCATATCATATGCCTTCTTCACCAGCTTCTCCACCTGTGTTGCCACCTTCAAGGATTTGTGGACTTGCACACCTAGGTCCCTCTGTGTTTCTATACTCTTGAGATTATTCTGTATTATTTCTGTACTCTTGATGTTATTCAGTTCTAAATGCACATATATCCTATCTCTAAGAATCTTCTCCAACAACTTCCCTACCATGGACGTCAAGCTCACTGACCTATAATTACCCGGGTTATCCTTGCTACCCTTCTTAAATAACGGGACCACATTTGCTGTCCTCCAATCCTCTGGGACCTCACCTGTGTCCAGTGAAGAGACAAAGATTTCTGTTAGAGGCCCAGCAATTGCATCTCTCGCCTCCCTGAGGAGTCTCGGATAGATGCCATCCGGCCCTGGGGATTTGTCTGTCTTAATGTTTCCTAAAAAACCTAACACTTCCTCCCTTGTAATTGAGATTTTTTCTAACAGGTCAACACATCTCTCTGAGACACTACCAGTCAACATGTCCCTCTCCTTTGTGAATACTGATGCAAAGTATTCGTTTAGGATCTCACCTACTTCCTTTGGTTCTCAGCATAATTCCCCTCCTTTGTCCCTGGGAGGTCCGATTCTTTCCCTAACAACCCTCTTGTTCCTAACGTATGTATAAAATGCCTTAGGATTCTCCTTAATCCTGTCTGCCAAGGACATTTCGTGACCCCTTTTTGCCCTTCTAAGTCCCTGTTTGAGTTATTTTCTACTTTCTCTGTATTCCTCCAGTGCTCCATCTGTTTTTAGCTGCCTGGACCTCATGTATGCCTCTTTTTTTCTTTTTGATTAGACCCACAATTTCACTGGTTATCCACGGCTCTCAAATCCTACCTTTCCTATCCTTACTCTTTACAGGCACATGCCTGTCCTGCAGTCCTATCAACTGCTCCTTAAAAGACTCCCACTTGCCAGATGTGGATTTACCCTCGAACAGCCTCTCCCAATCAACAGCCACCAAATCCTGCCTAATCTGGCTGTAGTTAGCCTTCCCCCAATTCAGCACCTTACCCATAGGTCAACACTCATCTTTTTCCATTACTATCCTAAAGTTTACAGAATTGTGGTCACTATTTGCCACATGTTCCCCTACTGCAACTTTAATGACCTGACCGGGCTCATTCCCCAGTACTAGGTCCAGTATAGCCCCCTCTCTAGTTGGACTGTCAACATATTGTTCCAAAGAACCTTCCTGTGCGCATTTTATAAACTCTTCCCCAACCAGGCCCCCAGCCCTAAGCGATTTCCAGTCTATGTGAGGGAAATTAAAATCTCCCACTACAACAACACTATTTTTTCTGCACCTGTCCAGAATCTCCTTACATATCCGTTCCTCAACTTCCCATGGGCTTTTGGAGGCCTGTAGTATACATAGTGACTGCGCCGTTCCTGTTTCTGAGCTCCACCCACAGTGACTCGTTACCTGACCCTTCCATATTGTCCACCCTCTGTACCACTGTAATATGCTCCCTAACCAGCATTGCTACTCCCCCACCCCTCCTCAGCCCTCCTCTGTCTTGCCTAAAACACTTATATCCCGGAATATTCAGCTGCCAGTCCTGTCCTTCTTTTAACCAAGTCTCCGTCACTGCAACCACATCCAAGTTCCACGCAAGCATTAAGGCTCTAAGCTTGTCTGTCTTGCCCGTGACACTCCTTGCATTGAAGCAGATGCACGCCAGACCTCCAGGCCCACTGAGGTCATCCTCCCACAGAATGCCCTTCCTCTTAGATAGCCTTGTCTTGGCCCCAACCTCGTCCCCAGCCTCTATGCTTATTGAGCTATTGTTCTGATCCCCACCCCCCTGCCACATTAGTTTAAACCCACCCGAACCACACTAGCAAAACTCCCAGCTAGGATATTCGTACCCCTCCAGTTTAGAGAATGTTGAGTCTTCTCAGGCATCTCAAGCCCTCGGCTCCCTCATCCATTTCTTTCATGTACGTAACTAGAGCATGAGTTGTTCATGGGAACATCACAAGTGAGCCAAATCAGTCCCATCCCAGCATCTGTACAGTCAGCCAGGTATTTATCAGAGAAGTTTAAATTAAAAAGCACTGTATAAAAATTAAGCGGCACAGATTGGGGCGGTTCTTGCTCTCGGAGAGGTTCCATGGTGTGGCACTGTAAGTCATTTTCCGACAAGCCCTCTCAGTGGGGAGTCTCAGCCCTTGGAAGTGTATCATAGAAATTCAGCTGCACACTGCCATCAATTTTCCAGCTATTTAAAATAATGGTTGTCAAATAAGTGCATCTCACTTTCGAATATGCACTCTCAATGGGCAAACTCCCAGTTATGAGTGAAAGACAGAAAATTTCCTTTCATTATTTTTTCCCCTGAAGCACGATCTGGTTTGATTGCCTCACACATGTAAAAACGGGAGTAAAGACGGTCGATTTCAGAGAACACCAGCAACACAAAGCAGGCACTAGTTGCTTTACATTTTGTAAGCGATAAGGCCTAAAGCCAGTTATGGGCCCTCTCTGCCAAATTCAATACTGAAGAGCTGAACAAGCTCCTTTTGGGATTCTGAGGTAGCCGCAAGGAAAGCACCACCAGACGTTTTATCTCTAATGCTGTAGAGATACAACAGATACTGGCAGCTCACCCAATTACTATCAATACTGCCCATGGCCCATTTTCAAGCCAGCCTTGGCCTCCTCACTTCAGACACACATTACACACCAAAGTTATACCCCCAAGATGACAAAGGGATGGATAAATGGTATTTGTGGCTGAGTTTGAATGTGGTGGGCTGAATGGGCCACGTGCAACAACCTGCATTTATAAAGCACTTGTCATGCACAAATAGATGTTTCAGAGCTCTTTACAGGATGATGGATAGCTAAAGAACACTGCGCAGCAGAGGGGAAAATGAGTCGCAAAGAGGAGTCTGAAGGAAGTTTCTGAACGTGGTGAGGGAGATGGTTAGGTCTAGCACGAGAGATGAATGTTTTAGGGTGGGGACACATTAGCTGAAGAAGCATCTGCCAATGATGGAGCAGAAGGAAATATGATCTGTACAGACAGCAATGTTGAAGAAATACAGGAGTTGCATCAGGACATATGGCTGGAGGAGATTGTTCAGGTAGGGATGTACAAGGCTATGGAAAGATTTAAAAGTCACACCATTTCAAACCCTTTAAAATGTGCCTTACAGTCAGAATTCTGGTTTAAAACTAATGCTGGCGTGCCAACTGTGTGTGGATTTTTCATACTGGCTAATAAATACTTTCTTTTTTAAAGTTTATTTGTTAGTGTCACAAGTAAGCATACATTGACACTGCAATGAAGTTACTGTGAAAATCCCCTAGTCGCCACACTCTGGCGACTGTTCGGGTACACTGAGGGAGAATTTAGCATGGCCAAATAACCTAACCAGCACGTCTTTTGGATTATGGGAGGAAACCGGAGCACCCGGAAGAAACCCACGTTTTCACGGGGAGAACGTGCAGACTCTGCACAGACAGTGACCCAAGCCGGGAATTGAACCCGAGTCCCTGGCGCTGTGAGGCAGCAGAGCTATCCACTGTGCCGCTCTTATCCCTTTGATAAAGTTGTTATTTCCTAATACCCGTGCCATAAGTGTGCGTTCCAAAAGCAAGTTTCTCAGTTAAATGAAGGTTCAACAGAGCCATCTCCATTTGGCTGATGGCCCCAGCACATGGTGGGAGCTCAATTCAGGGTCAGAAAAAATGTCCCCACTTGGGAGTGGACAAACTGTCCACTTCCAGTCCTGATGTCATGAAAATGCCTCAATTGCAGGAATGTGTCAGAGAGCCTTTGTGGCACAGCTCCCTTTGATTTTACTGACCCATCCCTGTCTCCCAGCATGTCTCCTGACCAATAAAATGAGTTACAGTGCGATGCCCGATTTACAGACAAAAGATACATGTAAATTAGTGCAGAGCCCACAAATGTTTTTATGAGTCATTACGGGTCCTGTGACATCTGCCAAACCCAGCAGTTTAATTTGTGAAGGTGACATCTGTTTGCAGTTCACTTGAAAGGTATAGAAGCAGTTATGAAGGAAACCCACTTCAGCAAGTAACATTAAAAAAGATGATACATTTCTGAGGCTCAAGATATATCTTGAGTAGTTTTGGTCTCCTTATATGGTATGCAGTTTTGGTCTCTTATGTGAGGAAGGATGTTCTTGCTCTAGAGGGAGTGTAGAGGTTTCCCAGACTGATTCCTGTAATGGCAGGACTGACGTATGAGGAGCCATTGAGTCAGTTAGGATTGTATTCACTGGAGTTTAGAAGAATGAGGGAGGCTCTCAAAGAAACCTATAAATTCTAACAGGACTGGACAGGGTAGATACAAGAAGGATGTTTCCAATGGTAGGGGTGTCCAGAAACAGAGGTCACAGTCTGAGGATACAGGGTAGATTGTTTAGGTCAGGGAAGAGGAGAAATTACTTCACCCAGAGAGTGGTCAGTCTTTGGAATTCGCTACCACAGAAAGCAGTTGAAACAAAAAACATTGAATGTTTTCAAGAAGCAGTTAGATAAGCAATTGAGGCAAAGGGGATCAAAGGCTATAGGGAGAAGGCAGGATCAGGCTATTGAGCTGGATAATCAGCCATGATCATAATGAATGGTGGAGCTGACTCAAAGGGCCGAATGGCCTACTCCTGCTCCTATTTTCTCTGTTTCTACATTGTGATGCTTTAACTCCACAATGCATTAGTAACGCCATTGAAAACGTTCCTGCCTAGAAGAGTGAGTGGTAGATTGAACCTCTAGGTATGTGTGGAAACATTCAGAGACTGCTGCAGCAGCACCTTACTTGATAACAAAGAATGGAGAGTAGACCAAGGACCGGGGAGGAGGAAGGAGTGTCGATCGGAGGTTCAGGAGTGGAAGGTTGGTCGGAGGCCTCAGTAGGAAAGGAAGTTGATTTGTAGGGAGGTGGCCCAATCATGGCAGCCACCTTAATCCAGAAGCTAGATGTGAAGACAGCTACAGGCATGAAAATGGAGAGACAGTGGCACACTAGTCATGTCACTTGGCTAGTGATCTGGAGGCCCAGGCTAATGCTCTGGGGATGGCAGCTGGTGGAATTTAAATTCAACTGAAAAATCTGGAAAATAAACTTGTATCAGTAATGATAACCATGATAGCTATCACTAATTGTTATATGAGCCCACCCGGTTCACTAATGTCCCAATGTCCAATGTTTTAGCAGTGGAGAAATCTTCATAAGGTTTAAACCCTAGAGTAGCCAAGAACAAAATGCCTTGAAACGCAATTCTAACACCAGACTGTTGCCCTGAGGACAAAATACAGCATACGCTGATTTCTATAAGCCAATTTTATTTTGGGAAGTATATTTTCAATATTAATCAAACTCTGGGGAAAAATGTATGGCAAACATGATCAATAACATAATGGCAAAAGGATAAGGAAATAGGAATCAAGTAGACAGCTTCAGCTGAAGAGCTAACACCGGCACAGGGATGGTGGGCCAAATGACCTCCTCCGAGGCTGCAAATTCAGTGCTTTTAACATGTCATTGAGTCACTTGGCAAATACTTGGCACACAAAGGGCAATGAGCTGCATAGGTCCATGACACACAGCCCCTTTAAGTCAGCATAGAGGGATACCTCCTCTGTGTCAACAAGTGCAAAATGTTAGGCTGCATGCTGACACTGCAACAGCTTCATCTGAAAAAGTCTCGAGCTGATATGAAGCTTATTAAATCTGCTTTTACGCCTCTTAGAAAAATCTAAACCAAATGTCGCTTGGTTTTGTTCAGTGACATCCAAAAGGGAGTACATGTGCGGCACAGATTTATGTTTCCAACATTGAAATTTACTGTAGAAACTCCAGAAATTCAGAACTCCCGTGTTGTTATTGATGCCAAATTTGTTAATTAACTGAAGAGGTTAAGTTAAAAGAAAGTATCTAAACATTTAATTAGCATTAGCTAAATCAATATTACATAATTGTCACACACTCAGAAATGCATAAACCTCACCTTACTTATGATTCAGTCATTTAACTATGTTAAAGGCAGACTAAAATGCAACCATAGTTTACAGCAACAAATTCCTCATTACAACATTGCTATTTTCATTCACATGTGAATCTAAAAAATCACAGTTGAAGCACAAGAATTTGCAGCAAAGGCAAATGTTTGTGCAATGGTTACTTACAGTCATCTTCCTGTTCTTCACACCAAAACATTGCCGACGATTGTAGTTTACGAGACAGAAATGCCATCAAGTTTTCAAACAACTTCAAGGTCAGTACGATCCTGCTGACAACTCCTGTTTTTTCACTCTTTATAATCCACACATACGTCTACTACTGTTCCCTCAGTTTACACACATATATCAAGAAAGTTAACTGTCCTTGAAAGGAGACCTCTGCAGGGGAGCAATGATCAGCTTTCCAGCATGTTGCAGGAGTCACTGATGTCTGCACTGTGGAGGCCCCAAGATGTTTCAAATTCCAGACCCTGCGTAGAAACAACTCCCTGCCCAAAAGTATAGCTAGCCACATTACAACTTCCTACGGACAGTACTTATAAGGATCTGCTCTTCTAGTGGTCTAAATGATAGCTTCAAACTATGCAAGGCAGCTGTTCCTGCAGTTTTAGCAACCGTTAATACACTTTCCCTTGTCTTTGAACATTATAAAAAGCATTCCAGTTACAAGTGGCTCCACACTGTCAGAAAGCTGCAGTTCAATCTCTGTATTATATCTACACTTCTTAGAAACAGTAGATTCACTCGCCTTCTGCAGATTTCAGACAAATTAGATTCTCCCACAAATAGGTCATTCGCAATTTAAAATAAAAGCTTTATTATTAAGAATATTGAAAAAGAAATAAACGAGTGTACATTTTAAAAGCAACTAAAATAGACAGATAATTACAAACATTTGTTTCTGTTTCAATTGCCTCGGGTTTGGGTTATTCAAAACCAGGATAGCACAGTCATTTTCAAAATTTTCGTGTGGAGTATCACTCTGCAAAATATCGACAGCCTCAGAGGTCCCTCCACAAGCAACCCAACCAAAATAACTGACTGGATTTTACCGATCCTGTAGGGTCTGGCTAGCAGCTGGGAAGGCTGGTAACAAGTTGCCGCTGCCATGCCACCTTGCCAATGATGGGAAGGTGGTGGAGGATCCTTCCCACCCAGAGCCCAATTGAGCGATTCAAGTGGCCAATTAAGGGCCTCATACCATTGCAGCTAGCATTTAACCAGGGGTGGGTGGGCCTTCTGACACTTGGGGAGAGCATTTGGTAAACCTGTCAGCCTCTCAGCGGGCTTTTCAGGCATCTTTTGGCCTATGAATTCATGGCAATCCCTTGCGGCAACAGCAGCACCAACCACCCACTCCCATCCTCACCAGGGCCCATCTGACTAGTCATGGCATCCTCAGATCCCACTTATCTGATTGTGAGGGTGCAGATCCATCAATGCATCTTCCTTCTCCTCTAGGTGGGCCCTGCAGTGACCAAAGATTCCAGTGTCACTGCTGAGACACAGGCACTCTGATTGACTGGCAGCTCATAGAGGCAGATAGCTGACGTAACAGGTGACAGTTACATGACAAGACGTTGCCATGGGTCCCAAAGCAGGTTCATCCCCCCGCCCCACTACTGCATCCAGCCCGACATGAATCCAAAATCAATGAGTGTATGTGAAAGAATAATGGGGGCAATTTTCACAAAATAATTGTGTGTCCAATGGGTGTTTCGCACTTGTTTTGTTGGTGAACTGAGCCTCGGTAATTTACGGCACTCGGTGCAATACAATGGCTGTCAGGTGAATCAGGCTAATAAGGGCAGGGGATGGAGCCTAAATCCGCTGGAAAGGCCAGCAGCAGAGTGCTCAAGTGGCCATTGTGCCTGCTTCTGATTTCCCAGTATGCCAGTGGATCGGTTGACATCCCCCTCTTCACGGACATGGGCTTTTCCCCCATAGGAATAGCTGCCCACCTGGATATTGCCAGCCACGCAGTCACCACCCCTCTCTGATCACCGGCCTCCCAATTGCCAGCCTCCCGATCACCAGTGTCCCCCTCACCCTGATCGCTGGCCTCCCAATTGACAACCCCAACCCCCCCCCACCGCCGATCGGCAGCCCCAACCCCTAGCCCCTATTCCACAATGCAGTGTACACCCTTCCCTCCCCTCCTACGTCCCCCCATATGGCCCCTCCTATGTTTGGCCCCGTCATGTGAGATCCCACCCCCTCAAGCCATGCCCCTTGTACCGCCCGGTGCTCAGTGGGCACTACCAGTGTGCCAGAGTGCCTGGCTTCCACTGCCAGGGTTCTGGGCTGGCAGTGCCAGCAAGGGGCACTGCCCCCCTGCCCCTGACCTCACACGGGCCTCAATGACCTCCAGTCCTACCAGTGAGCCCATCAGGTCTGGCCTCCATTGCTGGAAACCAACTGTGATCCCCGCTATGAAGTTGGAGAGCCAAATGGATTTTCACAGTAACTTCATTTCAGTGTTAATGTAAGCCTACTTGTGACACCAATAAATAAAAAAAACAATAGTGTCTAGAGCTCACTAAACAGATTGAAATGAGCTGCTGAATATTTAAATCAGCCTCGCGCCGTTTCCCTGGAGAATCACGACCTGCCGGACGCTGGGTGCAAATCCAATTTTTTGGGTCCCACTGGAATTTACCGCCTCGTTACACTGGCCGAGTAATGTAGCAGGGAGAGAAAATCGCGCCCAATGTCTCAGAAATTCTGTATTTTGGGAAACCCTAGAAAACCCAATGTGGAAAACTACAGGAAAGAATACCTCCATTTCCATGCTCACAACATGATCTGACACTGCATGGATCACGTACAATGTTAAATATATCAGCAAAAATTTAGGTGGGTCATTAACTGTTGCAAGCCACAGTAACTAAAATGACTTTAGTTATAGTCAAGTGCTGAGAATATCTACTGTCCAAAGAATTGTTTGATGTTAGGATGACATGTCTTGTAGGATTATACTAGCAACAAGGCACTTCACTCTTAAATTTCCTCATCCCTTCAGACTTTCAAAAGGCATTTGATAAGGTGCCACATCAAAGGATAAAAACGTATTATCCAAATGGTGAGAGATTGCAGAGCTCTGAAATTCAGAGGTATCTGGGTGCATGAACTGCAAAAGGCTAATGTGCAAGTACAGCGAGTAATTAGTAAAGCGAATAGAATGTTATCATTTTATACTAAAGGAATTGAATATAAAAGTAGGAAGGTTATGCTTCAGTTGTACAGGACACTGGGTGAAACCACATCTGGAGCATGATGTACAGTACTGGTCTCCTTAATTAAGTAAGGAGATTGCATTGAAAGCAGTTCAGAGAAGGTTCACTGGACTAATATCTGGAATGGTGGCTTGCCTCCTAAGGAAGGATTGGTCAGGCTAGGTTTTATCCACTGGAGTTTAGAAGAATAAGAGGTGACTTGATTGAAATCTTTCAGATACTGAGGATTCTTGGCAGGGTGGATGTGGAAATGATGTTTCCTCTTGTGGGAGAATTTAGAACTAAGGGTCACTGTCTGAAAATAAAGGTTCACCCACTGAAGACCGAAATGAGAAGAATTTTTTTCTCTCATTGGGTAGTGAGTCTTTGAAACTCCCTTCCTTAAAGGGTAGTGGAAGCAGAGTCTTTGAATATTTTCGCGGTAGAGATAGGCAGATTCCTGATAAAGAGTGCACAGTTATCAGAGATAGGCATCATCCTACTAAATGGTGTAGTGGGTTTGAGGGGCCATGTGGCCTACTCCTGCTCCTAATTTGTATGCTCGTATGGAGATAGAAAATTAAAGGCAAATAATGGAAACTGTTAGAGTGATGAGTACTGCCAGCAAATTCATCTGCAATGGAGCATAAATGCTATAGGGATAAATCCTACAGCATAGCAATGGGAAGCCAACTGCTTCCTGCAGCTCAGTTTTTGAAAATGGAGTCTCTAAACTCATGGCAAATTGATTTCTTATTTGTAATGTTAATGATACTGGATAGTCAATTCTGAAGATGTCCTTAAACAAGCTTCCAAGGACTCCAGTATTGAGCAGTGATTTTAAAAGGTCCTCCAATAGTTTATGACATTTATTAAACACTTAAACATTGGTAAAACCTGTTAAATATTTTGATAAAAATGGGGTCTTTTGCTAATACTCATTTAAAAAAACTAAATATTCAGCAGCTAGAAGGGCAGCTTTGTATGTGTGCAAGCAAGGACATGCAGAGCTTTATGTTAGTGCAGTGACACAATTCACAGCCAGCCATGTCAAACTCAAAGCTTCCCATCCATGGCCAGCCAACAATGCAAACTGTCCTCCCCAGCTCAAGGCAAGCTTAAAAGGGCAGAATAAAGTACAAAATATTTGTCTTTTTCTTTTGCAAATACAATTCAAGAGTGGAAACATATGTCTCCATCGCACTCCATCAGCAAAGCTAAGCACTGTGTGAAGACAAAGTGTTATTGATGCTGGATGCCATGCACTTATGATACCATTTTCCCAATGATGTGCCCCCCACAAGTGAAGCGGATATATTATGCTGCCGCGAATAGAAGAGAAAGAAAAGTTAACACAATCAGATTGATTCCACGTCCAAAGAGCAAGAATGCTAAATAGGAGCAATCCAATAGGAATAAAACTATTTCTATGGCTTAGGCACGCTTCCCCATGACTAGCTCATCACTCACCATCACGTGTCATGAGATTATAGTTTCTGAAATCCAATTTCCCACAAAGCTAGTAACCATATATACTACAGTCCCGCTGAGAAAAAGAGACAAGCTGTTGAAGATTTTCATCTAGATGGTGTTGCCATGGGATCCTCTCTACGTTCAGCTCTCGCCAATATTTTTACCAGTTTCTACAAGAAAAGCCTCTTTGATGGAATGACACATAACCTCCAGTCCTTTGCATATTTCTAATACGTAGATGATACATTCGTTATGTTTGAATCTGCAGCTGCATGTAAGAATTTCCTTACACAGCTTAATGGGCTCCATCCACAAGACACCCAGTCACAAGGCAGCAAATAGCCATTGAGATCAATATCAATGTCAGGGGTCAGGCCCTTGGATCTGGATACTGTGCCACAAAAAGTTCAATGACCTCACATGACTGGTCACAATGAGTGAATGTATCAAATACCATATCTCACCAACTGCACCATTAGCCTCACACATTACCCTGCTCAATTCACTACACCCCCATCACTCACCGACAAACAATTTCTGTCAATCAAACCTCTGATCTAACATTAAAAGCATTGCCTCACCCTCACACACTCAGCACTGCTACCAGCCTCACATACATTTCCCAGCTTGCAAACACTACCAGCTATTCAACCAAGACAACCACATCGGCCTAGCAGATTGAACCATGCTCACTGACACACTTTCCTCTGATGTGAAACCAGATTCCGGAGCTGATGACAGAACTGGCACACCTGTAAGAGGAGGAAATGGTGCTATCCACTACTCGGGCAGTCATTGCTGAGGCCATGGCCAACAGCGGGACTGAAACTACCAAAGACAATGGTATCTTTATATTTAATCTGCCTTCTCACATTACAGTTCCCTCTCATGCCACATTCCCTTCTGATTTAGAAGCACAATTATTAAGCTCTTACTTTTACCCTCTTCTTGTACTCCAACATCCTTGCACTAAAGGTATGCCCAAGGGTGATTCGTTGACCTTTTTATGCAATGTGACATTATTTGATCTATAAATGTATGCTGCAGTGTTTATTTTCTGGTGGCTTTGGTGGCCAAGTGGATGCAGTAATGGTCAGTAACGGAGAGAAAGTAAGGTGAGGGGCTGTTGGGCATGGGGAAATTTGGGTTGTGTTTATTCATATATACACTTGGGTGGGATTTTCACTGACAGCCCAAGCAGAAAGGGGCTTTTTACGTTGCCTCCTCCCTTCTGCTTTTTATTCCTACTCCACTGCTGGTGGCAAGGGTTGTCCCCTCATGATGGTGACATTGCACAGCAAACAAGCAGAACCTTATTGACTGCCATGTACAGCAGGACTCCTCCGGAGCAGTCTAGGCAGCAGAAGCAGTGTTTCATCGCACCAATGGTCTGCTTGATTGCATTTCATATGGCTGCATGGCTTTCATTGCATGCATGTTGTCCACACTTGCATGGTTGCACACTGGAGCAATCAACCATGCCATCAGTGAAGAGCCCTTCTTGCCCAGTAGGCACGATTTACTAGATTGTAGTGTAGGCTCAAACGAAGATGGGACAGCAGACTTCTGTACAATGAAGATATTGTGACTGCTGCCAGGACAGTGGGCATTGATTTAATGCCTATGGTCACACACCAGCTAGACATTGATGGTGTGTGTGTATCCATTTCAGGATATAGCAGACTTGGCATGCAGTGGATGGAAGGTGAGGTGTATGCAGTTAATAGCACCCTACACCACAGGGAAGCCTGCAATCCTATTGAAATCACATGCTCAATCTACCTGCTTCTCTCTGGCAGAGGAGAGTAAAATATTCAGCTTCTTTTTTGATAGACTGAGTGACCTCCCTAATGCAACGGCGGATATAAAATGCAAGTTGTTGCAAATATTTCCAGCTCAAACCTAGAAGTGGCCAGACACATAAAAGATCATTATCACTCAGGTTCTGCTTGTTTGCTGTGCAATGTCACCATCATGAGGGGACAACCCTTGCCACCAGCACTGACAATGCAGTCCTTACCCTGCTCGGAAGTTGCAGATGGCAAATTTCAATGAGATGTCCTTACTGAAGCACATGCGTTTCACACATTGTTCCTCGCTGAAGTTGATGCAGGAAGATTGCTCCTTGAGCACCCTGGCTGGATGTGGCCCTCTGCTGAGAGCCTTTCACCCTCCCAGCCATCTGACTGTCCTGCTCTGTATGGCTTTTGCTCATTCTCCAAGTCATTCTGTGACCCAAAGGGGAATGCCTCCTAGTCAGCAACTTTTACAGAAGCAGCTTTTTAAGTAGCTTCCTTGAAATCAAAAAAGGCCTTCAACATTTGCTGTACAACTCTGTATAGAGTTTTGCAACATGAAGCAACTGGGGAAAGTGCAAAAACACTTGTCGGTTTGAAGCAAAAGCCAGAGGAAATCAAACAGCGACTACCATTTAGGTGGCTGATGTCTCACTTAAATAGCACTGGTGGAGGAGGGAAGTGGTGGGTGGCAAAGACAAGGGTCCTTCCTGCTGCTGAGCATGTGTTTAATTGTGTGAGGTTAAGAGAGGGCATTGGCTCGAACTGATGTTCAAAATGGCACCACCGGTTTCAGAATAGCAATGCACACCAAGTGGCACAATGATCTGCTTGTTCTGCAAACAATTGACAGACATTCACTGCGTGTACACTAGTCCCCTCATCAGTATGGCATCCAGCCATGATTCATCCTTCAAATGTGCATGTATACACCACAGATGCCATTATGGAATTGTGAGGGTACTCACAGTGAAAAAAACACTAACGTGCTGAATTTCTCCTCCATTATTTCTTACCCCAATTAAGACGTAAAACTATGAATTAGTTGATTATTAATAAAATCAATATTGCTATTGTATAATCAAAGTGTCATAAATAATAATTTTATTAAAAGATCTTTTGGCAAAATGGGATTGATGACTCACCAAATCATTAGAACGTGAATAATAAACCAGTTAACCTAACAAGAAATGGCTCAGGGCCATTTTACAGGACATTATCAATCTTTGTCTAAAAACTGTAGCAGCCACAGGTAAATTAACATAGGAGTTAGAAATTACTATACCTACTGAAACATTTGTTAAGAACCATTTCCTCTTCCTCCTTAGGTACCGTGCCATAAGGGGGCATTGACGACCATGAACCTCCATTGCATTGGCCGATAAATATGCTTGGGAAAATACCGCAGTGGTTTACCATTGCCTTCTGCAGCATGGTTGTCCAGGAAATTCTCCTGCTCTTACCTCCTGCCATCTAGCATACTGGAAGGATTGACAGGCTGGTCATCAATCTGCTTTTGGCCAAGTTACGCAGGTCCCATCCTGCAATCCAAACATTTTATTCAAAACAGAAATGGCTCCTAAAAGACATGCTTATAACCCATAGCCAGAAAATTCTCTTCTGGTCTACGGGATTCATATTTAAATTCCTCTTAATCAGATGATGCAAATACAAATGTGGGGGGGCGATTCTTCCAAAAATAATTCTAAGCGCCGAATTCGCGTAAAAACTGGAGTAAATCCCACTGGTTTTTTCAGCGAGGGTTTCAAAATGAATCTCCCACACTCTGCGCACTGCAGAGTGCACTGGTGTAAATCATGTGAAAATTCAGGTGGTGGGGTCAATTGCCACTGGAGAGGCTGGCAGCAAAGCGCTGAGCGGGCCACTGTGCATACACCGATCTGTCAGCGCCGAGATCAGCGCATGCACATTGGCCCTGCACTGCCAGCCTCCCGATCGCTGGCCAGCGATCCCGCAACCCCTTATCCCAGGCCCTCCGACTCCCCCTTTAACTAGATTGTTAAATGTATTCGGGCTGCTGAAACATTGGCTCTGTGGAGCCAAAGGATGTGCAATTCTATTTCTCAATTTGTTTAAGTGACATTTTATACAGGGGTGTCCTAATGTAGTTGTGGTGAACCATAGATGGTTATCACTATGGGTACTTGTACATATGTTACTCTTGTTACTGTTGGGGTTAGGGTTGGGGTGTTCCACCTGTTGGCATTGTTCTGTGGTACACTCCAGTTGGCGCTGCCTTCCTATAGGAGTATAAAGGTCACTGCACTTCCTAGTGACCCTTTAGTCTGGGATTGTATTGTTAAGCAGTATGCTCTATTCTTGTTGCTAATAAAAGCCTTTATTTCCCGGGTATGATCCAGCCTCCCGAGTGAATTAATCACGCATCAGTAGTACACTGCGGTCGAGGCTGGCCCCTGGAACATGACTGGGCCAGCCTCGACCGCACCTGTGCCCCACTTTGCCCCCCCGGTAGCCGTGATCTCCTGATCCCTCCCCCCACCTCTGCAATCCCAACACCCCCGTAGTCCCAACCCTTCCAACAGACCAACACCCCCCCAACCCACTACAATGCATGAATGATGCTTATAGAGTGAGGTATTTGTTACTGTAATCTGTTTTACTTAAAAAGGTCGTGTTCAACTAAAAATATACCCTACAATGATTTTTGGAATCATACAGGAAAACTTCCAGGTATTTGGACAGTGCAAGTTGATGATTTCTCCTGAAATGTTACTGCAGAATTTGAGAAATCTGTTGTTAGTAAGACTAGAGTAGAATGAAATCATAGAAATCATAGAAACCCTACAGTACAGAAAGAGGCCATTCGGCCCATCGAGTCTGCACCGACCACAATCCCACCCAGGCCCTACTCTCATATCCCTACATATTTACCCACTAATCCCTCTAACCTACGTATCTCAGGACACTAAGGGGCAATTTTAGCATGGCCAATCAACCTAACCCGCACATCTTTGGACTGTGGGAGGAAACCGGAGCACCCGGAGGAAACCCACGCAGACACGAGGAGAATGTGCAAACTCCACACAGACAGTGACCCAAGCTGGGAATCGAACCCAGGCCCCTGGAGCTGTGAAGCAGCAGTGCTAACCACTGTGCTACCGTGCCTGTTACTCCCATTCCAGTTAATCATACTGGGCCAAGACAGTAAACTGATATTATATTTAAAGAGACAGATCAAGTGCAATGATTGATTGGTCAGTTGAACTGATTGGGCCTTCACTTTGGAGCAAATGCTAGGTTTGATGTGTTGGAGTTAAGTCATACGATGAAATACTGAAGTAGAGAATACTTTAAGAACAAATAACGCATTAAAATAATTAAATCTGGATAAATACATTCGCAAGTTCCCATCTTCAGGCAACCCAAACTAGTCATTTGTAATGATGTTTCTTCACATGTTAATATTCCTGATGGGTATCCTACTGCATCTGATTTCATAATAGTGTCATAGGTGAGAATGGGAAATGCTGTCCCTTTAACTAGATTGTTAAATGTATTCGGGCTGCTGAAACATTGGCTCTGTGGAGCCAAAGGATGTGCAATTCTATTTCTCAATTTGTTTAAGTGACATTTTATACAGGGGTGTACTAATGTAGTTGTGGTGAACCGTAGATGGTTACCACTATGGGTACTGAATCATAGATGGTTACCACTATGGGTACTGAACCATAGATGGTTAGCACTATGGGTACTTGTACATATGTTACTCTTGTCACTGTTGGGGTTAGGGTTGGGGTGTTCCACCTGTTGGCATTGTTCTGTGGTACACTCCGGTTGGCTCCGCCTTCCTATAGGAGTATAAAGGTCACTGCACTTCCTAGTGACCCTTTAGTCTGGGATTGTATTGTTAAGCAGTATGCTCTATTCTTGTTGCTAATAAAAGCCTTTATTTCCCGGGTACGATCCAGCCTCCCGAGTGAATTAATCGCGCATCAGTAGTACACTCATTGAGTGCTCTGTAGATATTGGTTCACTGGAGATAATATACACTCGACAAAAAGTGGGAATGAGAAAAGGTGACAATTTCACCTTGTGGTCTTGAAACAAACACTGGCAAGAAAGGAAACCTCTACTATCAAATGGGTGGGTACAATTCAGCAATTGTCAGAATGTCAATTTGCTTAACAAAAATGAATTCTTGTATGATAAAATGTTAGGGGTCCCGTAGGAAAGGCATCTTGCAATACAATGTTTAATACAGAAATATGGAAGTCTTTGATTTGTTTTGAGATCTTGGTTGGACGTATAACCTCTACTCTTTGTTTAAAGGGGAGAAGGGAATTTGTTAATTGTATATTAATCGTATGCAGGTGGTAGGCATTAACCAGGGATTCACTTGTGCTCCTATAAATAGGAAGAGATGAACTGTGGTTGCTCAGTGAGGAGGTGGATGTTTATATTGTACATCTCTGTAAATTAAAGCTTATAAATGTGTGTAAAAATTGCATCCAATTCTATTCTTCACCATCTGGCATTCTGAAATAGAATACTGATTACCTGTAAACCTTTCATCAGCATGAAACTCTATTAATAAATTTCAGGAAATGCAGGTTTTCGACAGGCGACATGGTGGCACAATGGTTAGCACTGCTGTCTCACAGCACCAGGGACCTTGGTTCAATTCTGGCCTCGGGTCACTGTCTGTCTGTCTGGAGTTTGCACATTCTCCCTGATGCGCTATCAATAAGGCGAAAGACTACCGATATGCCAATATAAGTGTAGGCTTTTATTCACAACAGAATCAGGAGCAGATCCCAACAAATAACCGACCTGGACTGAACAAGGGGGAGGAGACAGCCACCTTTATACTAGGTGCTGAGGGGAGGACCCAAACTGGAAGGGGATGTGTCCAGGTATGACAAGCACACACAACGGCGGTCCATATAGGACAAAGGCACAACTGAGGTCCACCACACTCCCCATGTCTGCGTGGGTTTCCTCCGGGTGCCATGGTTTCCTCCCACACTGCAAAAATGTGCAGGTTAGGTTGATTGACCATGAGAAATTGCCCCTTAATAATCAAGGTAACTAGCAGGATAAATATGTGGGGTTACGGGGATAGGACTTGGGTGGGATTGTTTTCGGTGCAGGCTTTATGGGACAAATGGCCTCCTTCTGCATTCTAGATTCTGTGATTCTAGACAGCAGTAAACTATTAAGGCTTGTAAATTACTCAAAGTAGCACTATGAAGGGTTTGTCAGACCATCAGAACTGATCATTTTAACCCTCCACTCCCAACCTCACATTCCAAAACAGATGGATACAGATGGATGGGCATTTAAAATTCAGACTTGGACCCTACCCATCTCAATCCTGTCCTCTTCAGGTTTTAACAGTGGCAGGGCAGATGGTGGGTAGCCAACCTCAGCAGGTGCATCTATCATTTAAATAGTTTAAGGCGACTACATGCCTAGAATCTTGCTTTTCTTCCAACTTTAACACTGGCCAACAGGGTGTCAGAAACTCTGATAACTGAGGGGAGATAAGGGCTGCTAGATGAAACATGTCTCTTTCTGGCATTGCTGATGGGGCAAGAGGAGTTGAAGTGCTTTTCCTCCCCGCAGCCAACTAAGATGCAATGATTGGACAACTATGCCTGGCTACAGCAATCTGAGGTCCTCCAAGGATCCACCTGCTTTCTCTTCCACTGCAAAAAAAGGATCAGAATTAATGGAAGAATGACTCTTGCTTTCGATGAGACACGAATGAGGTGATGTCTGGGGGGTTCCAAGATGGAGAGCTTCAGTCTCATGTCGGGCTCCATATTCAGCTGGTTCCTTTGTTTTCAGCTCCAGAAGTCTGAAAATCCAATCTCACAATTGTATGTTCTAAGAGTAAGACAAATCTTGCCTTTAACTGTACATCGTTGTTGCTCACACGTCGACTTGTACTGGAGCCGGTCCAGTTATGTGATGTCAGGTGAGGAATCCGTCCTGTTCTTGGACGGCCGAGGCCGGGAAACTGTGTCAGTGAATGGCATTTTAGATCAGTCCACGGACCACATTTTGAGAACCACTGCTCTGCTGAACTTTGTGCAAGTCCTTCTCTGACTAAGTCCCAGGAGATAGAACCAACAGCTTTATAGTCAAAAACACAACAACCCACGACCCAACTTCTGGAGAAGCTACTGATGATGAGCAACTTCTAAGACAGCTTTTGTCAAGCAGCAGTAACAAAGGGTAAGCTATTTGCCTTCGGGTATATTAGACATAATTAATTGTGTTTTCATTCAGAGGCACAGAGTTAAGGCTGTTTTATTATGAACAAGATTGCAAAATTAGCAACATTCTACATTTCAGCATATGCATGCTGCCAGCGAGTTACACGGTGAATAACAATGTTGTCATTGCGCCTTGTCACAAAAAACACTTCCCACAGAGTATTATTTATTACATCCCAATCCCAACTGACACGGATGGTTATTCAGATGTAGATTATGCATGTAATGTAGGAGGGAAAAAAAACTTTTTACGTAAAAATCATTATGTAATCAGCTAGTTTGCCAAAGAAATCTATTTAAAAAATTGACAGCTGAGGAGAAATGGAGCCCGCAGTCTGATGATGAGTTGCAAGATTGTATTTATAAAATAGAATCCTCTGACTGTGTAAGATTAACATGTCATTAAAAAGATTTTGAGTTATTCTAAACCAGTGGAGTGGAAAAATGGAGGTCTGAATCCATTGGTTCTTGCATCGACGGGCTCAGTGGAATGAACTGCAGCATCATCAATCAGGTCAGGGCCTCCTCACTGTTGTTTCATCTCTAGAACTGGGTGGTTTCAAAAAAGGAAATGCACTTGATCATCCCTCAAATGTTAACAAGTTAATTGTTGGAAGAAAAGATGTTTGTTTTTTTTTCCTTACTAGAGTATTCAGATTGTGGTAGAAGGGAAAGTATAGCAGTTCAAAATTACTTATTCAGTCTTCAAACTAAATCTTCTTTCAAACATTAAATATGATGAGTATTGATTAAGAATAGATAATAGTAAGCTAATTATAACATGACATTTAAAAATGCATTCCAGTCAATGAATTGCATTTATGTAGCGTATTTAACTTAGCAAATGACGCAAGGTACCTTATGTGAGGGTGATGATGAGTAAGGGGCTAGTGGGAGTGCAAGGGTAGAATAGAGGCAAAGGACATATGTCAAGCCAAGAGCTGGGAGGGGTGACCAAAAGCTTAGACAAAATGATTGAATTTGAGAAAGATTTTACGGATGGAATGAAAAGTGAAAAGCAGAGAGGTGAATGAGTTCAGTAAAGAGATTCCAAAGTGCGGGGCTGGGCATCAGGATGCTGTGGCGCCAATGTTAAGATGGGAGTATGGGAGGTTAAGAATGCAATAGGATTTGAATATGTGAGTTGAAAAATGTCAGAGGAGCTGCATGGCTGGTGGAGGTTGCAAGGCTTAAAATAACTGCAAAATGAGTAAGGCCTGAATTTTTGCAGGGATGTACAGGGTCTCTGGTTCAGCCAAAATAACACTGGGGTCTCAATTTCAAATGTCCTGCTTTGAACCCAGGACCCTAGGGGATGAACGGGGCAAGTTGTAGTTTTCACATCTGTGGCGCACAGAGGCAGCTACAATTGAAAATGCAATTTTCATCACCTAGGTTTCTGAAATACCAGTCGTGGGCTTTACATTTTTCAGGAGAAAGTCTAAACTTACTGGAGTTCTTTGGAGAAATAAGATACTCATTGGTAAAGGTAAGAAACCATGGACTCCTTTTGGATAGGTCGACATATTTTGGATTTTTAAAAAGAGACATGAATGCATGCAAAAGTGGATAAACTCATTGGAACTGTCAAGCTGTCAAGGCATTTAACTCTTATTAAACCGTCAAGCCATTAATGCATTTAAACCTCCTGCCCTTGAAATTTAAAGAAAGTCTGCAGTTTTTAATCAGTGCTTGCTATTTCACTCTGGCTGTTGACAAAAGCCTGTTTCATTAAAGCATCTATGCCACATGACTGGTTTTACAACCTATCATTATCACAGTGGGTGCTTCTCATTTCACAGTTTGTTTGAGTGAGTCAGTCTTTGATGTGGAGCTATGAATACAAATACTTGTTTTTATCATGGAATAATTACTTAGAAACATACATAGAAAATAGAAGTGGGAGTAGGCCATTTAGTCCTTCAAGCTTTCTCTGCATTCATTACGATCATGGCTGAGCATCAAATTCAATATCTTAATCCCACCTTCCCCCGATACCACATGATCCCTTTATCCCAAGAGCTATATCTAATTCTTTCTTGAAATCATACAAAGTTTTGGCCTCAAGTACCTTCTGAGGTAGTGAATTCCACAGATTCACCACTCTCTGGATGAAGAAATTTCTCCTCACCTCAGCCTTAAAAGGTTCACCCCTTATCCTCAAACTATGACTCCTAGTTCTGGACTCCCCACCATTGGAAATATGCTTTCTGAATCTATCCTATCTAATCCTGTGAGAATTTTATAAATTTCTAAAAGATCCCCTCTCACTCTTCTAAACTTCAATTAATTTAATCCTAACCAATTTAGTTTCTCCTCATATGACGGTCCTGTCATCCCAGGAATCAGCCTGGTGTGCCTTTCCTGTATTCCCTCTATAGCAAGAGCATCATTCCTCAGTTAAGGACACCAAAACTGCACACAATACTCCAGGTGTGGCCTCACCAACATCCTATATAATTGCAGCAAAACATCCCTATCCCTATACTAAAATCCTTGCTATGAAGGCCAACAGACCATTTGCCTTCTTTGCTGCCAACTTTCAGCGGCTGATGCATGAGGCACCAAGGTCTCACTGAATATCCACCTCTCTCAATTTACACCCATTCAAATAATAATCCGCTTTCCTATTTTTGCTAATGAAATGAATAATTTCACATTTATCCACATTATTCTGCATTTGCCATGCATGTTCCAATTCACTCAGCTTGCCCAAACCACACTGAAGCAACTCTGCATCTCCTCACAGCTCACATTCCCACCCAATTTACTATTATCTGCAAGTCTGGAGATAATATATTTTGCTCCCACATCCAAATCATTAATATATAATGTGAACAGTTGGGGTCCAGCACAGATCAATCAGAAAAAGACCCATTTATTCCAACTCTTTGCTTCCTGTCTGCTCACCAGCTTTCTATCCATCTCAAAACACTACCCGCAATCCCATGTGCTCGAACTTTACATAGTAATCTGCTATGTGAGAACTTGTCGAAAGCGTTCTGAAAGTCTAAATCTCCCTCGTTAACCCTACTAGTTACATCCTCAAAGAATTCCAGTAGATTTGGCAAGCATGATTTCCCCTTTGTAAATCCATACTGACTTGGTCTGATTAACCCATTGCTTTCCAAATGTTGTGCTATGAAATCCTGAATAATGGACTCGAGCAACTTCCCTACTACTGACGTTAGGCTCACTGGTCTATAGTTTCCTGCTTTTTTCTATCTCCCATGACAGATCAGGAACCCCATTATCGTACATTTAAATATCATTAGCAAACTTCCTTACTGTTCAGGCAGGTTCAGATAGGAGATCCAACTTATATCTCACCTGATTTAACTAGCTTGGCTGACTTTGGTGGCCATGTTAGATTAAAATCTGTACTGTGTTCTTCTATAGCTTTGTATTAATCAAAGCTATAGAAGCTCAGAATGAACTCTGACTGAGTTCTTGTCATTGTCACACTCCATTCTTGATGAACTGATCCCTTGCTAAAATCTTGCTGAATTCAGCTATTGCTATGGATACCTGTAGGTGGAGAAAAGTCATCTTTAGACCACTGTGGTGTACCACGTGAACACACTTCAGTAGTTGGTCAGTTTCAGCATGCAGCAAGAAACAATTTGTTAACCAAAGAGTTACCTTCAAAAAGCAACGTCTCTGCTGAGATCTGATTTGTGACTCTGCAAAGGACGTCTCATCAAGGCTGCCTTCTAGTTTACTTTCATAAACGTTGAATTCATAAAATTATAGAATCCCTACAGTGCAGAAGGAGGTCATTTGGCCCATTGAGCCTGCACTGACAACAATCCCACCCAGGCCCTATTCCCATCACCCCATGTAATTACCTGCTAATTCCCCTGACACTAAGGAGCAATTTAGCATAGCTAATCAACCTAACCTGAACATCTTTGGACTGTGGGAGGGAACCGGAGCACCTGGAGGAAACCCACACAGACACAGGGAGAACGTGCAAACTCCACACAGTCTCCTGAGGCTGGAATTGAACCCGGGTCCCTGAGGCAAATGACAAACATTCTCATAGTCATCAGACAGAAAAACGTGTCATCCAGTTATTCTGGGTTTTGTTTGGACACAAAATATATACATGTTTGTCAAAGAATCATATGAGCTTTCAATGCTGAGTTTCCCCTCCCCTCCCCCCTTATTTAATATATTTGTTTAATCAGCCAGTGCTGATGGCATGATTTGGGAACTGTCTGGGAAGTGCTATAAACCTGACAACATGACAGGTTTGAATTATAACCACAATAACAACTTACATTTATATAGCACTTTTACATCGGAAAACGTCCCAAGGTGCTTCACTGAAGCGTAATCAGATAAAATACTGAATCAGCAAGCCATTAGCTCAGGCTGCTTCAGCGGTTCATCATTTTAGCACCAAACATCAGCTTCACTCCTTCATTCTATTGGACATAGAAACTCCCTGAAATTCAATATACCTGAGATTATCAACACTCACTGTTTCTCCATGTACTTGAATTAACATAATCTGGAACAAGTTGCCAGAGGTAGTAGTAGAGACGGGTACAATTTTGTCTTTTAAAAAGCATTCAGTTACATGGATAAGATGGATATAGAGGGATATGGGCCAAATGTGGGTAATAGGGACTAGCTTAGTGGTTATAAAAAAAGGGTGGCGTGGACAAGTTGGGCTGAAGGCCTTTTTCCATGCTGTAAACCTCTATGACTATAATGGCAGGTTGCACTCAGTAAGTTTTCAAATTCAGGCCTGCAAACAGGGGTAGGGATCAGGGAGGGAGGTGAAAATAAAGCCAAGGAGTGTGTCAAGAGAAAGACATGTTGTGGAACTGACACAGACCAAAGAAAAGCTTTTCTGCCCACCTTCTGTTCTAAGGATCAATGTGTGATACTACAAAAAATGGAAAAGAGAAACTGAGAATAAAATGAGTAAAACAAATTCAGTATATTAAACAAAACATTTTTCCTGCAGAATTTTATTTAACTGTAGGACATACACTGTGCAAAGTCAAAGTGGCAGATTTTCTCCATTTAAAGCAAAATTTATTTCAGCTCTTCGGGGAGAAGTTTCAGCAACATAAATGAATGAGCTCAGTTTGAAAACACAAGTGGACAGACTCTGGGGAGAGGTGGGGCAGGTTTATCTACTGCCTGGTTCACTTATATTCCATTTTGAGGGTCTTAGACACTGGTACCAGAATCGCTTACGAATTCCACCCACTTTGTTTCCTTCTGAGCGGAAGCTTCCACATCTGTTGAGAGCAATATGGATTCCATTGCCGGTCTAAAAAGTTAAGAAAATTTGCCAAGATAAAAGTTGGCTCCACAAGTTTTCTCTTCTCATTGTTGACTAAAGTTCCCTGCACAGTCAGGACAATTTTTAAACAAGTTATATTTGGCTATTGACTCTCCTTAGAACAGATTTATGCTGCACCTAGGTGCACATAGTATAGCAATGCAGATATCTCTATTGCATTTATATAGATGTGGGTCACTCCAATTATTCAAATGAACCATCGCCACAATTTGAGATAAGGCTAAAACCACAAGCTGAGGTTCCACACTACCTAACTCCAACAACTCACAGCACCACCCACACAACGTCTCAACAGCATCAAGTTAAGAAAATAGACATCCCCTTACAAATGTTTCCATTTCACACATTCCCTTCGGATGGATTATAAATCATTGGATACGAAGTAAATTAGGTGCTAAATTCACAAAACTCTTCTGGATTATGGTTCATTGGCCTCGGTATGGTTGTTGAAAATATATGAAGTCATAACTTGTTTTCAAAAAGCAGGTCCTACCTTATAAAAACAGTACTACTTGGAGTGTAATCTTCAAGACTCTGGGAAAACTACCACTTAGAATCTGAGAAATGTGCAACACAAAGATTTCCTGCTGTGCATTTGACTCACCAACCACTTCCGTTTGGTGTTATCAATCATATTCCTCAAATAACCCCTTCATAGCTCTGAAATATTCCTATGCCAAAAATACATACACTTTTATTTAACAGGAGCATTTTACAGGAAGACCTTTCTGTTTAGTCCAGCCATCCAAATCATCATTATTCATTCATTGTACCAGACAATATAATCAGGCTGTATGATCATGAAAGACTAATCATATCCTTGTTTGCTGTCTATTAGTGTGCATTTTGCAATCACGGTAGCACAGTGGCTAGCACTGCTGCTTCACAGCTCCAGGGTCCCGGGTTCGATTCCCGGCTCGGGTCACTGTCTGTGTGGAGTTTGCACATTCTCCTCGTGTCTGCGTGGGTTTCCTCCGGATGCTCCGGTTTCCTCCCACAGTCCAAAGATGTGCGGGTTAGGTTGATTGGCCAGGTTAAAAATTGCCCCTTAGAGTCCTGAGACGCGTAGGTTAGTGGGATTAGCGGGTAAATATGTGGGGGTAGGGCCTGGGTGGGATTGTGGTCGGTGCAGACTCGATGGGCCGAATGGCCTCCTTCTGCACTGTAGGGTTTCTATGATTTCTATGATAATGGCCACCACTGTAGTTGCCCAACTGAGGTCAGTTAATTCAACATGGAGTGAATATCAAACTTGGAGCCTTCCTTATCTTTATGCTCTAGTTTCACAGTGAGCAGAAATATCAAAGCACCTTTGCTAAGTATTGTAACGTAGAGCACAAATTAAATGGAACCATGAAACTGATTTTTTCATACGTAAATATGTACGTAATGTAAGAATTATAATTCCCTTGTGAGTTAAGGCCACAAGCCTCTCCAATGTAGATGCAACATGCCTATTGAATTAATGAAACTAAAGTTTAAGTACACAGGAGTGCATTATTGATGTTCTCTTGAATGACTAATTATGAGTATGTCTTAGACCTACTTTCTAAGAGAATTGTAGTCATATAAATTGGATATGATGAATGAAAATGTGTACAATTTTGTAACATCTGTTTCCCAAAGGTGCACATTATGTATTTTTGGTTAAGCTATTTCAGAGCAGAGGATTGTGGAGAAAGTGCCCTAAATTGCCCAGTGGTGTCCTAGAAAACTGGATTCTAGCAATCTGATTGAATTCCAAAGAAATTGAAGGGTTAATGGTGAGAATCTAAAATACTGCAAGAAATGGTCTTACAGAGTTAGTGGCTGGTACAAAGCACAGGACTGTCAATGTTGAATGGTGGGTAATGTTTTGTTGATCAAGAAAAAGGCCCAGCGTGACTATCCTTTATCTTGTCCTTGTCTTCCTGTTGTGATTTCATACCCCCAAAAAAAGGACTTTCACATATAGACAGGGGAGGAGCAGAGCAATGATTGGGGGAAAGATTGAATTTCTTTTCAGGTTGCATTACTACAAGTAACTATATTCCAGGCAAATTAAACAGGTTAATATAATAACTCCAGGAGTCAGCTATAAAGGAACAGTGCTTTATTGCAAAAAATAAAGTGAAGCAAAAAAACAACCACAAACCTGTGGTGAACACAACAGATCCCAACCAGGATAATGGAATAATAGGCCCACTCGGGCCTGCTTTATACAGGGCTCAGTATACGAGCTCCACCTGGTTAGTTAATTACCAATCCCCAGGGAGTTGTATTCAACGAGTCCTGCAGGGAGGTCAAACAGTGATTCGCCAAACAAGTCATGGGAGGCACCACAGTTAATTAGATGACCTGGCTTTTCTCAACTAAATAAGATATTTTTTCATTACAAGTGTTTGGCATGTGCCTCTTTAGCACATTGCTGCAAATAAGGAAATATCTGCCAAGAGACCTATCAGAGTAATTGATCAAAGATATGAATAAAGCTATTGAAGGAGATGAGAATTAACAGTATAAAAAATGATGCTTTTAACCCAAAATATCAGATGAGAAAGATCAGACAGAGAAATTTCAGGAATTCAGAGAAATGAAAAACTCCATTAATCAGGCAAGTAATTTACAGTCTCACATGTATTTAAGCTCCTGATACCAAAAAGCAAGATCACTGCCACCACGAGCAAAGTGACAGCAACAGAAGACTAATTTACTACAAGATTTGCAGATCAGATGCATATTCTAGAGCAGGGGTCTCCAAACTACGGCCCACGGGCCACATCTGGCCCGCAGTTTGGAGACCGCTGAATGACGTCATTGCGTTTACCGTGTTCTGAATTCCAACCCACAATTTATCGACATTTATCATAAAGATCCCAGGATTCTCACTGAGCAGGAATACTTTGTTGGGATACATATAGCTAACCTAAACGACCAACACAGATAGAGACAAGTAACATTTCGCACTAACAATTACTGTTGTTTAACAAAAGACGTTGGAGCGGTCTCCAAACTGCAGGCCGGATGTGGCCCACTGCGGGCCGGAGTATCTAGAGGCACACTGAGACATCCCAGAAGGAGGTAGGATAACCAACTCTACTGCACTTATAAACTCCAGAGGGTAAAGGCCCAACTTACTCAGCCTCTCATTATAGCACAATCTTCTCAACCCAGGAAACAATCTAGTGAACTACTGGTCGACATAATATTCCAGGTGTGGTCTCACAAAAGTTCTACACAATTGCAGCAAGATTTAATTACTCTTGCACTCCAATCTCTGTATAATAAAAGGCAATATGCAAGTTACCTTCCTCATTGTTGCATCTCTATGTTAACTTTCTGTATTTCTTGTATGAGCCCATCCATATCTCTCTGAACAGCAGCATTTAAAAGCTTCTTGCTATCAGGACTGAATAACCTCACACTCCTCCATGTTATACTCCACTTGCCACTCAATGATATTTGTGTCCTCCTCATATTCCCACCTAGTTTTGGTAACAAACCTGGATACATTACTCTCAGTCTCTTAATCTAAAGTCATCAACACAAGTTGGAAATAGTCAAAGCCATAGCACCAATCCTTGTGGCACGCCATTCATCATAGACTTCCAACTTATAAAATCCCCATTTTTTCTCAACTCTCTGTTAACCAATCCTCTATCCATCCCAATATATTATCCTCAATCCCAGGAGACTTTCTCTTGCATATTAACCTTTGGTGTATTGTACTGAATGTTTTATAGAAAAGCAAGTTTATCACATCTACTGATTCACAAGTTTAAAAACCCTTCTGGATTCATCCTAAAACAAAATCAATGAATCTGTCAAACACAATTTCCCTTTCATAAAACCATGTTGACTTTCTGATCATACAACGGTTTCCTAAGTACACTGTCAGGACTTCATTAGAATAGATTCTAGGATTTTCCAATGACTGATCACAGCCTGTCTGGCCTGTAGTTCCGATTTCTTTTCTTCCCTCTTTCTTGAATAGTGTGTGACATTGGCTAACTTCAAATCCACTGGGACTGTTCCTGAATCTCAAGAATTTTGAAAAAGTCACCATCAACGCATCGACTATCTCTGTAGCTACCTCTTTTAAAACCCTAGCACTGAGGTACTCAGGCAATGGGATTTGATGGCTTTTAGTTCCTTAGGTTTCTCTCATACTTTTTCTCTATTGATATTAATTACTTTAAATTCTTCACTTCAGTTCGCCCCATGGTTACCTTCTATTTGCATTGTGCAATTTTTGTCTTTTGCTGTGAAGATAGATACAAAATATTCTTCAACAGCTCTGACCTTTCCTCATTCCCAACAGTTTCCCCTGCCTTTGCCTCTCAGGCATGAACTTTCACTGTAGCTGCTTCTCAATTTTATATATTTGCCAATACTCAAAAAGGCAATTAATTTTGTGTTCCTACAATGGGGCTGAATTTTCATCTGGGTGAGGAGGCACCTTTCTGTGTGTGAATGGCCAAATTTTGGGTTTTGTTTTGGAGGAAATCCAATTGTCCTTCACATTTCTGACTGTCTGGGGTTTCTTCTGGGGTTCTTGTGCATCAGGAATGACTGGTGTGCAAAACACACATCACTCCCGCTAAAATTAATTAACCCATTTTAAATGGGGAATAAAAATCAGATTTCGTCCTGCACACTGTTTTTGTCTGATGGTGTGGTGTTTTGGAATCCCGTTAAAAGCACACCAAGTTTGAGAGTTTGTGAAGAAATTGGAAAGCCTGTGGTGAAACATTCTAAAAGGCAAATGCAAAGTGTTATCCCACCTTCAAATCTCACTATTATGTGCTGTATTGTAATATACATGTGATTTTAATGCAGTGATTCAGCACAGGACTCTTACCTTTCAAGGCAAGTTGATGTTTACATTGACTGGCCTTATGTATTTGATCACATGCATTACAGTACTTTTGCGATGGAGAAAAAAACATTATGCAGAAAAACCATAATAAAGAAAAATTGTTTTTGACATTTGAAACAAATCTACACTTGAAAATAATCTAACCATGTGCTCCATTAGTCTGATCGGCACTCCATTTTGAAATTGAAATGAGCATCTGCTGTTCTTTCCTTGCCGGGGAGCAGTCTAATGTTTGGCCAGCAGTGGCCATTATCATTGCCTGGCTGAGTTTCGAGTGCTAATAGATTTCAGCACAATAGGTGTTCCATTCATCTCAGAAATAATGACTGTTAATCACAGATTATCATATTGATGTAGATTCTGGTTTGTTGACGCAACCTAATAGGATTACAAATATCGCAATGTTTTTTCACATGGCAGAATGCATTTTCTATCGCTATCAATGATATGAGGACTTTTATTAGATCATGAGAGATTTATTTTCAATGAATGCAAAATATTTTCCATTGAGACTGCTTGAAAACTGAGGATTATACATACATTATACATATTTGTCATTTTCATAAATGACCTGGATGAGGAAGTGGAGGGATGGGAAGGTTGGTGGGGTTGTGGATAATCTGGAGGGATGTCAGAAGTGACAGAGGGACACAGATAGGATGCAAGACTAGGCGGAGAAGTGGCAGATGGACTTCAACCCAGATAAATGCGTAGTGGTCCATTTTGGTAGGTCAAATGGGATGAAGGAGTACAATATAAAGGGAAAGACACTTAGTACTGTAGAGGATCAGAAGGACCTTGGGGTCCGGGTCCATAGGAGTCTAAAATCGGCCCCGCAGGTGGAGGAGGTGGTTAAGAAGGTGTATGGTGTGCTGGCCTTTATCAATCGAGGGATTGAGTTTAGGAGCCCGGGGATAATGATGCAGCTATATAAGACCCTCGTCAGACCCCACTTGGAGTCCTGTGCTCAGTTCTGGTCGCCTCATTACAGGAAGGATGTGGAAAAGATTGAAAGGGTGCAGAGGAGATTTACAAGGATGTTGCCTGGATTGAGCAGCATGCCTTATGAGGATAGGCTGAGGGAGCTCGGTCTTTTCTCCTTGGAGAGACGTAGGATGAGAGGAGACCTACTAGAGGTATATAAGATGTTGAGAGGCATAGATCGGGTGGACTCTCAGAGGCTTTTTCCCAGGGTGGACACAGGTTTAAGGTGCTGGGGGGTAGGTACAGGGGAGATGTTAGGGGGAAGTTTTTCACACAGAGGGTGGTGGGAGAGTGGAATCGGTTGCCGTCAGTGGTGGTGGAAGCAAACTCAATAGGGTCTTTTAAGAGACTCCTGGATGAGTACATGGGACTTAATAGGATGGAGGGTTATAGGTAGGCCTAAAAGGTAGGGATATGTTCGGCACAACTTGTGTGGCCGAAGGGCCTGTTTTGTGCTGTAGTTTTTCTATGTTTCTATATGCATACTGGGTGAGTGGCAATGGAGAAGATGTAGCCGGAATGGTGGCATGAACAGGCATCAGTGAGCTGAGCTGGCATTGAGGCATAGGGATTTCATAGGATGGCATGGGCAATCAGAGGTATGGATAAGAGAAGGGGTTGAGATTTTGTAACCTGTAAACATTGTTGGAAGCTGGGATACTGTGTTGTAGAACTGAGGCTGGCCTTCGATCTGGCCCATCCCACATCCACACTCCTCTCGCACTCCAGAATGGCTCACAAACTGCACTGCAGGCCCCATTGTGAAATGACACAAATAACATGCAAATTCATACCTGGGTCATGTGTGCAGTTGGAAACTGAGAAAAATGTGGTTTTCCCGAGCCTAGAGGAAAATTCAGCCCATAATGTTACGCTCAAAGCTTTTGAATCTAAATACTTTGATTAGGCAGAACGGTGGTACAAAAGGAAAGAAAGGGAAGCAGTTCCTGCACTTGGGATCCCACCACCTCATGGGACATTCTGCCTCATGGGCCCAAAGATCGGTGGGTCGAGAATCAGCCTGTTAAGTCACATAAAGAACCATGGCAGAAACTGGCAACCCCGAGTACACACCATCCTCAAATTGATGGATAGCTGGTGACAGCAATGAATGTTACACTAATTCAAACTCAGTCTTTAAATACAACAGTGCTTCCTAGGACAGAATCCATGATTGTTCCATCAAAGAAAACACCATTCACCTTAATTGCATGAATTAATTTGAGCCACAATCCAGCCTACAACATTGCAGTGCCACCTCTCCTTCTGGCTGTGCACTGCTTTGGATTTCATTGTGCTCTACGAACCACCAGACCATTAAACTGTGGCATGGCAGTGTCACTTTTTCCTCTTGCATGCATTCTAATTGGGATGCAATTATTGAGCACCATGGATTAAAAATGCACCAAACGAGGCCTGGGTTAAATTGCACATTGAATCCCATGTGGAAACATCTTGCAAAGCCATCTGGAGAAGAAGATTTTTAGAACAAATTCTTAGTAGCGAGTTGTACAGTTGACTTTGAAAAAAAAATCATTCAGAAGAGAATTCTGCCTTTGCCACTCTGAAGTTTCCAATAATATATAAAAGCTGACTAACAGTTGTTGAATGCTGATGATCAGAGCTCCATGCAAGTTTCAGATAATGCACGAGTGGACCTCTAATTACCTTTTCTCCTCTCCCCACTCCTCCCCCCATAGGAACGATTGGCATAGTAAAAGTAAATTCCTCCACAATTCTATGGCACTTATGTTCACACTGAAAGTCAGCCTCCGTACTATTATCTGACAAGAAATCTGCAATTTATAAGCACGCAGGGAATGTCTCAGCATAATGCTGGATTAACAAATAGCCTCTTAGTGAGTTTATGCACGCTGGAATTGTGTGCACAGTGCCTATCTTGCACTCTCGTCCTTCCTGATGGAAGTCGCAAGGTCATCTGTCCATAGATTTCAGGCCACATTACCAGTCAAATTTATCACAAGAAATTCATACACAAGCAAAAACAAAAGTGTTTTTTTAAATATATTAAACATGCTGAGCGTGTCAAGATTCTGTCTGTGTTAACACTGCAGCATTTCAATTTTGGATCTCCTAATTCCTCACCTTGCATTACTGGGAATCTGCTATGGTCAAAGTTCCAACCAATTTTACTTCTCTGCTTCCTAAACTGCTCTAAATGTTGCTGTTTGCTTACAAATAATACAAATTAAATGATTTTAAATAAAAGCAGATGCCTGACTTCAAAGTAGGAATTGAATTACATTTGCAACCCCTGGTCCAAATATCCCCTGCACTTTAACTACATTCTCCTGAATACTTGGCCTGAAGTCCCTGTGATGAAAACAATGGGTAACGTTAAATTTATAAACAGCACATTTCTTGATTTAAAAGCTCTTAAACGTGTAAGAGGTTAATTTCAGAATCTTTAACTTGATAAACTTTTCCATAGCTGCACTTCGTTGCATTAAAAGTACAAGGCATTTTTTTTCAAAAGGCACTTGATCAATATTAATTATTTCTATCACTCAGGTGGATTTGGATCAGAAAGCAGCTCCATGCCCCTCTGTCTGACGAATCAATTACTAGATCTCACCTGAAGCAGTTGGAAGTTCCATCTGATGTACTATTTTAACACCTTTAAGTCTGCAATATTCATTTGCCCCGACTCTGTGTGGATACTTGCTCCATCTCCAGACTATTTGTCCGATGATACCCACTCCGGGATTATCCTTAGCTTCCATCAGTTCAATGTTGAAGGATCAAAGCCACCATCTTATTCTCATGTCACCAACTCCAGTGCCATTGTTCTAGCATTACTCTTCTCATTCGTGATTTCATCTTAACCAGTTCACAACCATATCATACAGCTGGATCACAAACTAAATTTCTGACCTCACTGCGTCTCCATCAAATATTACAAAATTCGAGACAACTTTGCACACTTCCCCCTCTGTGACACTGTCTGCCCCTCCCTCTGTGATACTGTCCGCTCCCCCCTCTGGGACGCTGCACGCTCCCCCCTCTGGGACACTGCACGCTCCCCCCTCTGGGACACTGCACGCTCTCCCCTCTGGGACACTGCATGCTCCCCCCTCAGGGACACTGCACGCTCCCCCCTCAGGGACACTGCACGCTCCCCCCTCTGGGACACTGCATGCTCCCCCCTCTGGGACACTGCACGCTCCCCCCTCTGGGACGCTGCACGCTCCCCCCTCTGGGACACTGCACACTCCCCCCTCTGGGACACTGCACACTCCCCCCTCTAGGACACTGCACACTCCCCCCCCTGGGACACTGCATGCTCCCCCCTCTAGGACACTGCACGCTCCCCCCTCTGGGACACTGCACACTCCCCCCTCTGGGACACTGCACACTCCCCCGTCTGGGACACTGCACGCTCCCCCCTCTAGGACACTGCACGCTCCCCCCTCTAGGACACTGCACGCTCCCCCCTCTAGGACACTGCATGCTCCCCCCCTCTGGGACACTGCACGCTCTCCCCCCCCCCCCCCCCCGTGACACTGCACGCTCCCCCCTCTGGGACACTGCACGCTCTCCCCCATCTGGGACACTGCACGCTCCCCTCCCCCATGACACTGTCCGCTTCCCCCTCTGTGACACTGTCCGTTTCCCCCTCTGTGACACTGCACGCTCCCCTCCCCCATGACACTGCACGCTTCCCCCTCTGTGACACTGTCCGTTTCCCCCTCTGTGACACTGCTCCCTCCCCCCTCTGGGACACTGCATGCTCCCCCCTCTGGGACACTGTACGCTCCCCCCTCTGGGACACTGCACGCTCCCCCCTCTGGGACACTGCACGCGCCCCCCCCCCCACCCCTGTGACACTGCACGCCTCCCCCTCTGTGACACTGTCCGTTTCCCCCTCTGTGACAGTGCACGCCCCCCCCTCTGGGACACTGCACGCCTCCCCCTCTGTGACACTGTCCGCTTCCTCCTCTGTGACACTGTCTGTTTCCCCCTCTGTGACACTGCACGCTCCTCCCTCTGTGACACTGCACGCTCCCCCCTCTGTGACACTGCACGCTCCCCCTTCTGGGACACTGCACGTTCCTCCCTCTGTGACACTGCACGCTCCCCCTTCTGGGACACTGCACGCTCCCCCCTCTGTGACACTGCATACTCCCCCCTCTGTGACATTGTCCGTTTCCCCCTCTGTGACACTGTCTGCTTCAAAAGCTGTAGCTCTCAAACACGCCTCCGCAACCGACACACTTGACATTCCAATGTTCTCTTAATTGCCCAAAAGAGAAAAATAAATTTTTCAATCTGCCCAATGACCCCAAATATCTTGCATTTACCTTCAGCCACAGGTAATCTGGCCTTTTGTCAGCTGCCTTAAACTGTGGGACAGGTTTTTGTAAACAAGGTAGCAACTTTTTAATTAGAATTAGGCTTCTTTTTATCCCTCTGAGATAAAACAGAGTCAACATGGATAAACAATGGGCAAAATCTCCTTAATCCGTATTCAGGATTAGAACTGGACCACATCAGCAGTTTGCTGGGATTTCAGTGAAAATCAATCCCAAGCTACTGTATCTTCCCTTGAGCGAAGAACAATAAAGGATAGGATTTTAAGCTGAGGAAAAGCACATTTCAGGCGGATGTCCTTGCGAATCATAACTTTTTACAGGCATTATTTGTTAGCAGTCATAACGTAAGTATATCCAATTAAAGTAAACACGCATTGACTGAATTCAAGTTGTCAACTGAAAGAAATTCTAGTTGATCTGTGTGATTAAAAGGATAAGAACCCCTGGTTTCACCAGTTTGTGGATCCACTAGGCTGAATTTTACATGCCCCCACTGTGTGTGTTTCCCGTGGGTGGGGTTGGTGCAACCTTCCCGCCCAACCCATAATACCACTGAAATTGGCCGCCCACTCGCCGCAATTAAGTTAAGAATTAAGTGTCAATTATGTTTGTTTTGAAGGCAATTGACCCTGATAATACGCTGCCCATGCCATAAAACATGTGTTTGTGGGCCGCAGGGTAGGAATGGGAAGCTCGTTTTTTTGGGTAGTTTAAGTAGCAAGGAGGGGGCGGGTGGGGAGTGGGTAGAAAGGAAGGGGGTGTTCAATGTCAGGGGATCCACTTTGCGATTGACCAAGGGCAGCCCCTCGAAGAGCGACCCTCACCATTCTTTTCCGCATTTCAGTCATTTAGGCCAACATGGTTTCTGGGAGGGGTGGGGGGGGGGGGGGGGGGTGGCGTGCCGTCTGCCCTATGAGTGAGGGTGGGGGGGAAGGGAATTGAGGTGGAAAAGGAGAAAAAGAAACACATTGGTCAACATGGGCATCAGAATTGACAGTTATGGTTAGATAAAGCAGTGATTGCAAACCCATTCAAATGTACAGGACTAAAACAAAATGATAACAAGTCAGTTCTGCCATCATCACTTGGTAGATCAGGGCAGGTACAGAAACACAGTGCAAAGTAGATTGCTTTCTCAGTAGAAGCACTCAGTCTTGTGCCACTTGGGACATGTGTGGATTCAGGCCAGAAATAAAGATTTGACAATCAGTGTCTGGCACATTAATATCTGCAGGGATGTTACAACCAACTGATAAAAGGAAACTAAGCAAAATAAAAAGCAATATGAAGTTGTCTATATGATTACATTATGAATCTGGAATAATTTTAAATCAGACTCCACCAGATAAATAAATGCAAATAATCTAAGTGAAGAATTATCATTTGAAGGGGTTTTCTTGTGAAGTGCTAATTAAGTTTTGATGCTTGGCACTTTGTAGCAAGTTATAAAGGAAAACAGGAAGATGAGAAATAGGAACAGAAGTAGACCCATAAGGCCCATTGAGCATACTCCACCATTCGATATGATCATGGATGATCTTCTGCCTCAACTCCACTTTCCTCCTGATTCCCTGGGAGGCCAAACGTCTGTCCGTCTCAGCCATAAATATATTCAATGGTGAAGCATCCACAACCCTCTCGGGAAAAGCATTCCAAAGACTCTCAACGCTTTGAGTGAAGGTATTTCTCCTCACCTCAGTCCGAAACATGCTGTTTGTTTTCCTAATTGCTTGCTGTGCCTTCATGCTAATTGTGTTCCTTGTACGTGTACACAAAAGTCCCTTTGAACATCAACACTTTAAAAAGAAATTCTGTTTATCTAGCCTTGCCATCAAAATTAATAACCTCACACTTTCCCACGCCATACTCCATCTCCCTACCCCCCCTCCTTGTTGCCCACTCACTTGACTTGCTTGTATCCTTTTTCAGCCTCTTTGTACCCTCCTCACAGCTTGCATTTCCATCTAACTTTGTATCATGAGCAAACTTAGGTACATTAATCTCTGCCTCTTCATCTCAGTCATTAATATAGATTGTAAATAGCTGAGGTCCCAGGGCTAATCCTTGCAATACTCCACTAATCATAGCCTGACAACCTGAAAATGCCCCATTTATCCCTACACACATAGTCTCCTGTCCTTCATCAATCCTTTATTTATGCTCATATATTAGCCCTAATTCCATGAGCCCTTAACTTTTGTATTAACCTTTTAGCACACGGTTCAGGTAAAAATCACCTTTTAGATTGTCATATGTTCTGCACTTTAGTTTGGACCCTCCAACTCCTCAAACTCTCTCAGTACAACATAATTCCTAGTTCTAGCCATGTGGTTAGTTCTTACATGGACCACAGCAACTGGATTCTTCCCCATCCCACTCCAAGTGCTCCTGTAGCTGCGAGGAGATGTCCTTAATCCTGACATTGGGCAGGCAATGCAACCTTCGGATCTCACAGTCACAGCTGCAGAGGCAGTGGAGGAATCTTACCAAAAATGGCAGTGTGTTGGTTCTGAGCGTGAGGAAACTGATGTGTTTCTCTCCAGAGAAATGTACTGGTTTTCTCTCCAGATTCTACCCCACTCTGTCACAAAAATACAGGGTGTTTCATACTGTCATGCAGAGGGGTGGAGTCTCAACACGTCAGCAAAGCTCAGCTGCCCAGAGATTGCGCTGACATCTTTAAAGGGTGCCCCAAATAGAACATGAATAAACCTGCCCCAAGCCCACCTTGGAAGTCTCAGGGGCTCCCGTCCCCACCATCAATCAGAGTCGGCACTTAGCTCCCCATGAACCTGGTTATTTCGCTGACGAGCGGTGGCGAAAATTGGAAGTCATGATCTTACCGGCGAGATTTGCGGCTTCTGGTGGATGTTGAGCCCCTGCCACAGATAACGTGGATAATGAGCGTGGGCAAAAGATCTCACCCAGTGTCTATTCCACTAACAATATTATTCCCTATCATTATCATATTCTTTTTCACTCCCTCCTTGATTGGATTCCTGGACCATGGTGCCATGGTCAGTTTGCTCATTCACCTGCAAGTTCTTGCTCTCATCCACACAGGTAGTAAGCACTTCATACCTATCAGTCAAAGTCAATGGCTGAAGCTCCTCTATCACTAAGTATCGCCTGCCCAACTCACAGTCACCATCTCTTGTCCCCGACTACTGATAAAGTCTAAAGTTCTACCAAAGGGATGTGACTGTGTGACTATACTTGGTACTTACTACACTTTTAGCACATTGTTTCTTTTTTCATGGATTACAATATGATCCAACTGGCAGCGGAAATGGAGCAAAGTCAGAACAACAACTTGCAAATAATACCTTCAACATAGAAAAACATCCAGTGTACTTCCCCAGAGCATAATTGACAAAGATTGACATAAACCAAATAAGATAATGTGAAGGTGGATGATGAAAGCACTGGTGGCACAGTGATTGGCACTGCTGCCTCAAAGCACCAGGGACCTGGGTTCGATTCCGGCTTTGGGTGACTATGTGGAGCCTGCACATTCTCTCCGTGTCTGTGTGGGTTTCCTCAGGTGCTTTGGTTTTCTCGCACACTCCAAAAATGTACAGGATAGGTGAATTGGCCATGCTAAATTGCCCCTTAGTGTCCAAAGATGCATAGGTTAGGTGGATTTGCCAGGGTAAATGTACAGGGTTACATGGATTGGGCAATGGGGTAGGCCTGGGTCAGATGCTCTTTCAGAATGCAGATTCGATGGAACAAATGGCCTTGTTCTACACTGCAAGGATTCTTTAAGGTTAAAGAGGTATATTTTAAGGAACATTGAAAAGGAGGAAAGAGAGCTGATGAAGGATATAGGGAATTCCAGAAATAAGGTCACAGTGGTTGAAGTATGGTTGACAATCATAGGATGTAGGGATTGAAGTAGTACAAGCAGTTAGAGCTGGAGATATGCAGAGCACTGAGGAGATTGGAGGCAGATAGTGAGAAAGGGAAAGATTTGAACACAAAGATGAGGATTTCAAATTCAAGGTTTTGATAGACCGGGAGTGAATATAAGTCCACAAGCACAGGGATGACAGGTGAGTGGGATTTCAGTGCAAGTTGTAATATGAATGAGTTCAAGTTTACAGAGGGTGGAAGATGGGTGGCCAACCAGGACGGCATTGGAATAATTAACATAGTTTGAGGAGAAAAGCAGGAGATGGCAAAGCAATTTGCAAATGCATCACCAACATTTTGGGGTGGCACGGTAACACAGTGGTTAGCACTGCTGTTTTACAGTGCCAAGGACCCGGGTTCGATTCCCAGCTTGGGTCACTGTCTGTGTGGAGTTTGCACGTTCTCCCCGTGTCTGCATGGGTTTCCTCCGGGGGTGCTCCGGTTTCCTCCCAAAGTCTGAAAGACGTGCTGGTTAGGTGCATTGACCCAAAAAGGCGCCGGACTATAGTGACTAGGGGAATTTCACAGTAACTTCATCGTAGCCTTACTTATGACTAATAAATAAACTTTAAAAAAAACTTTTACCACTGCTCTTGAAAATAAAATTGAAACAATATAAACAGCAAAATATTTCAAGTTCACTCCAACGATAATATGAAGAAAGATGACATTATTTCAAAACCTATGATCATTTACTGCTTGAATGGCAGATCAGTAGACAGGCAGTCAAATGACAGTACAGATTACTTGTTGTGTTTACCTATTTTTCAGAAACACAAGTGAAATCCAAAATAAAATGAAAGACTGGCAATCCCAATATAGCATCTTGATTTAACTGGCAGGAATGGAGGAGGGGGTGGCAGAGAAATTGTTGATGTCATTTAGCTACATAAAAATGCTAAATATGATGCTACCTAATCCATCATATATAATGAATTACACTGTCTACAGCCTTTAAGAACCAGTGATGGATAGCGTAATGAAATATGTGCCATTCAGAAATTCTTTGCTCTATCTTTTAATGCATCTTGAATAATAATTATAGAGGTTGTCCTATAGCTATCAATAATGACATTTAAAAATAATGTTAGTAAACACATTAAAGTGCAATGAAATGTAAGTAAGGTAAGGATCTTACTGAGGATTTGCTTTTTTTGTTGTTGCAGTGAGCATCATACTGCCCTCTGTTGGATTTGGTATTAAATATTTTAATTCGGGCATTCAGCAGAATCTATGCAAGAATATCTTGATCTCATGGGAAATGTTTTTGCATTTGTGCCTGCTGACAGATTCTGTAAATATTGGCGTAGATAAGATTAGAATTTATCAAACGTTAGAAACTACAGAAATAAATCATTTATAAAAATTAATTACATAAATCTTCTTGGCATTTATAACAGCGTCCTGCAAGGAAAACTACTTGAGCTAAACAAACATGTGAATTTTCAAGGAAATAAATCCAAATTGAAAATGCACTGCTCACACCTAAGTATTTCATTGTTTATTCCCAACTCCTTGAGCCATGACTTAACCCAGTTGAAAGTTGCAGATCGCAAACTGTGAGATGAAGGAGGTGGAAAGACATGTCATTCCAACCTAACAATATTATTGTTCTAAAGGCAGGCAATATTTAGAAGTGAGTATGAATATACTGTGTTAATCAGTCCACACTTAGTGAGTCCATGCCTTCCCTTTTGTGATAACCTGTGCTGCCTTAGCCTTTAGCAGAGCACATTAGCATTGCCTGCCACCATGTTATCCCTCAGCTTAGCTCCAGACGTTTTATATCGAATTTGTTAAAACTTGCAAACTTTGAATGTTGTCAATAAATCTTTCAATAGTAGATATCCTGGTCTTCTTTGATACATCGGATGAGTTTTAAATTGGGTGTACGGTGGCACAGTGGTTAGCACTGTCGCCTCACAGTGCCAGGAACCGGGTTCGATTCCCGGCTTGGGTCACTGTCTATGCAGAGTCTGCACCTTCTCCCCGTGTCTGCGTGGGTTTCTTCCGGGTGCTCCTGTTTCCTCCCACAGTCCGAAAGGTGTGCTGGTTAGGTGCATTGGCCATGCTAAATTCTCCCTCAGTGTACCCAAACAGGCACGAGAGTGTGGCAGCTCGGGAATTTTCACAGTAACTTCATTGCAGTCTTAATGTAAACCTACTTGTGACACTAATAAATTAAACAAATAAATAAAACATGAAGTCCATTAAATTGTAAAGTTCTTATAGACTTGGGAGGCACGGTAGCACAGTGGTTAGCACTGCTGCTTCACAGCTCCAGGGACCAGGGTTCGATTCCCGGCTCGGGTCACTGTCTGTGTGGAGTTTGCACATTCTCCTCGTGTCTGTGTGGGTTTCCTCCGGGTGCTCCGGTTTCCTCCCACAGTCCAAAGATGTGCGGGTTAGGTTGATTGGCCATGCTAAAATTGCCCCTTAGTGTCCTGAGATGCGTAGGTTAGAGGGATTAGTGGGTAAAATATATAGGGATATGGGGGTAGGGCCTGGGTGGGAATGTGGTCGGTGCAGACTCGATGGGCCGAATGGCCTCTTTCTGTACTGTAGGGTTTCTATGATTTCTATGATTTCTATGAAAATTACATGGCTGTCCTAATGGACTATCCAAAATTCTCAGTGTCAAATATTCCACCATACAGCAGTTAAGATGATAGCTGGTTAATTATGGGCTAAGCTCATGTCATTTAACAGCACTGCAGCAATTTCTACCTTCCAATGTTTATCAGAATGTATGAAAACAGCTATTAAGAAGTGACCTAATTGTGGAGCACGGATGACAGCACAATAGCAAATCATCACCTGACTCCAAAAGTGATTGCAGTCTTGAAATCACTGCTTTTTAAAAATCTTACTCAACATTTAAGAGGGGTGAGAAGTTTATTCTGTGCTTGGTCATTTTTAATTATGTCCAAAAGTGAATGTCAATGTAGACCATCAGGACACTGCATATGCTTAAAATGTGATATGCAGATACCATCCACAGCAGGGGAATACCATCCACACAACATGGTATGATTTTAAATAATTAAATTTACAAGAGAAATAATCTGCAGTTTATTTGCAAGAAATTGTGCATCCAATAAATCCATTTCAATCGGTTCAGTCATTTTTATACAACAGACACATCATTACGTTAAGTTTTTAAACCAAATGTTTTACTCACTGTAGCTCTTATTCCAAGTCATTTTTGAAGTTACTTCATGATTAAGGCTCATATGCTGTCAGTTTTTAATGTCACTGTTTTTATTTTACAATTATAAATTCAGTGTGATATTTTTATCTTTGCTGGACAGTTAGATAAATGGCTTGATAAGGAATTTTAGATTACAAGGGTAAATGTACCCACAGATGATTAAATACTTAATGGAATACCGTGGTTCCACAAACATTGGGTCCAGGAGAATACTGTATGAGAAATACAACTAATCTCCCTTTTCCTCCAGTAAACTCTGACGTGTGAGGATGGTGTTAAAATCTCTTGTGCACTCAATCATAAATAAAAGCAAAACTTTAACATAAGAAATAAAGCATGTGATGTTAGACTACTTTAGTCTCAGTTTTTGCTGAAATACCCCAAGGACTCAGAAAGCAACTTCACAGCTTCAGTATCTGGACAATTTCTTATTAGATAAAATAGTTTGGAGCAAATACTGTGTTTCAACATTTTCAATCTTTTTTTTAAAATAGCAGATATTTGGGTGTGATTTATATTAAAATGTTGCCTTCAGGTTCAGTGCAATGAGTTCACTTATAGGAGTGACCAACATGATCGAACCTGGAAGAGTACATAAGGCAGACTTGAAATTTGTATCAGCAAATCTAACACGAATTTTGCATGGTCTGCTTAAATGACTGGGCTCAATTTCCATACTATGTTCTTAAAATAGTCAGATAATGTAGCAAATATAACATTAATACAAGTGGCTCTTGTAGCCCAGTAACAGGACAATATAAAACTACAACAACAAACAACCAAGATAGCTCCAATTTGCCTGGGCACAGTAGCACAATGGTTAGCACTGCTGCCTCACAGCGTCAGGGACCCAGGTTCGATTCCTGGCTTGAGTCACAATCTGTGCGGAGTCTGCACACTCTCCCTGTGTCTGCATGGCGTGCTCCGGTTTCCTCCCACAGTCCAAAGATGTGCGGGTTAGTGGCACAGTGGTTAGCACTGCTGCCTCACCGCGCCAGGGACCCAGGCTTGATTCCCGGCTTGGGTCAATGTCTGTGTGGAGTCTGCATATTCACTTCGTGTCTGCATGGGTTTCCTCCAGGTGCATTGGTCACGCTAAAAATTCTCCCTCAGTGTACACAAACAGGCAGCAGAGTGTGGCGACTAGGGAATTTTCACATTAACTTCATTGCAATGTTAATGTAAGCCTACTTGTGACACTAATGAATAAACTTTAAACTGCATACCACCGTGATTACAGTTCTTCACAGTCAGATTCTGACCTCCACTGTGAGGTTAACTGAGAAGGGGAGAGAAATAAAGGGAGGCCCAGATTTCACAACAGTCTCGTTATTTGCCCACCCTCTCAGCCAAGCAACAGTTTGTACCTCAGTGGAACGCTAAATTTGAGCATGAAGTGAGAAAGCATCATTTATAAATTAGTTCAACTGCTGAAATAAAGATTGTAAACTAAGCACTTCCGTTTTGTGGAACCTATTTAGGTAGAAACATGATGGTAGCATTTCTAATAGTGTCTCCTTGGTATTTCTGTTGTTTGGAAGATTAGTTTTCAACTATCTCTGTCAAACTGCTGGAAATAAGGTCATGAGGTAATGGCTGAGCAGTTCTATTTTATGTTTAGCTGACAAGTTATTGTATTGCAGATTAAGAAGCAATCTGAAAAACCTATCGTTACACTCCTGGGGCTAACTACTTTTGAAGGCTTTAAGCCATTTTTATGAGTTTCACCAACCCATATTGCTTCAGCTACAATACTCATAGACAATACCTGCACACATTGCTTTCATCGATTTTCATGATGTTTGCAAACTGGCGCTGCATTCAATCATCTGGGATGTATAACTCAGGTCCACAATCATCACAGTGGTAAATGGGAGACATGGAAAACTTCCTCAACTCTCAAAGTGGAGTGAGTCAAGCTGTTTCGCTATCAATTTTCCTATTTAGTGTCTTCATTGACTCTGCCCACACTTCCCGCTGCCTCGGAAAAGCAGCCAGCATAATTAAGGACCTCACGCACCTCCAGGCATACTCTCTTCCACCTTCTTCCATTGATACAAAGTGATACAAAGGTGTGAGGTCATGGAGCAACTGACTCAAGAACAGCTTCTTCCCTGCTGCCATCAGACTTTTGAATGGACCTAGCTTGGACTAAGTTGATCTTTCTCTGCACCCACTAGCAATGACTCTAACTCTACATTCTGCACTCTCCTTTCCTTCTCTATGAAGGGTATGCTTTGTCTGTATAGCGCGCAAGAAACAATACGTTTCATTGTATATTAATACATGTGACAATAATAAATCAAATCAAATCAAATAAAATCAAAATCATTAATAATGTGTTGGATAGTGTCATAGAATATGATCTGAGTGTCTGTTCTGGAATTGATGAAATCATTGCAGCATTTGACTTGACAATGAATGTGTTGGTGATTTTGCTGTGGGATCTCGAGCACTTTAGCTACCATCTTCAATAATGAGCTAACCAATGGAATGTAGCAGTTGCCCTCAAACCATCTCAATAAAAACATTTCAAAAGAAATTGGTGATACAGAGGTGTCTGCCTAATTGCTGATATGTACTGGGAGCTGAAAATCCTGGCACCACTTCTGGCCTAGACACAATACTAGACAAGACTGAGAAAAGGCAAAGAGCATCTCGGATATTTTCAACTATCTTCAAAGACATCTAAATCTAATGAAGACTAAGCTTCTGGTGTTGAAGACCCATAGGCATACTCAAATGCAAAGTCATGTTGCAGATCATTACAGATCATGTGATTCTGGGTCAGTTGCATATAAGGACCTCAAAGGAGGTTTAAAAATCTCTTCATGACTTGAAAAAGAGCATCAAGGAAAGGCAAGAATACTACTGCAAGGTGGAAGTACAGGAGAGACAAAGGGCTTAAGTTAAATGGTAACTGCTTTGGACATATGCAACAAAAAATCAAAAGCATTGCCAAAGTTGGTATGAAGATGGCATGGTAAGTAAAAACAGCAGCCTTATGTAAATTGCTTTGTACATTGCATGATGACAAAGAAGATTGACTGCAAAAAAAACTTTCATGGATCAAACTCAGCCTATCTTAATCCACACTGTTCTTTATGAATAAAGACCTAATTCATGCAGAATAAAAAGCTAGGTGTGAAACAAGTTATAGTATTTTCTTGGGAAAATACTAGGTGAGTAACATAGAATTAATAGAGCAAGGCTCTCAAACGGCTTTGGTTTGATGCAGAGACCAACTGGTACGTAGCATATGAATCCAATGTTCTAAGATTTGCATTATCTAGCAACATGCTGGCAGTGCCCAAATATTTAATAGTTCACATATGGATAAGTGAGCTTGTGTAATTATAAGGTCCCATCTGCTTACTTCACGGAGCAACGAGAATCAGTAGCCTTTAACATACAGCTACAGATCAATAATCATAGACCGCTGATTGCCATCATACACTCAAGTGAAGGAACAGCTTTTTAACCAAATATATAGTGACACAGATGGAGAATCACAAAATTAAGCACATGGCACATGGCAACAGAGGTGGGAGACATGGAAAGGTTAGCATGTGCCACTGCTGCTAACTGTTCCTCCTGAGTTTTGATGGGATAGAGACCTTACTGTGCTTGCTTTCCCAGCAGAGTAACAACTCATGCACTGTTGAGCAATCACTTGCCTCCTACACACACATAGTGCAAAGTGGTTGCTTAGATAAAAGGTCACTTACACTGCAGTCCCTCAGAATAGAGTAGCATCTGTAGAAACTTAATGGCAATTTTAGTAGCACAGGGCATAGACAAAGTACCGCAGCATTTCTGACCAATGTTTCCATTGTTGCTGTGCTTGTTTTAGATTACAAATTGCAATTAATTCAAGCATCTTCAGGTCACATTGAAAAATGTTACATATACCATAAAAGGAAGGATTAAGAGTATCGTACATGCCCAGTAACAGCAGGCGTCCTCTTTGGAAGCCCAACCAAAGATAATTGTTGCAACTGATGGAAATGTTAGGATTAGTAAGAAATACAGCTGCTAAAATGTCTTCTGAATGAAAAAGAGTGCCCAAGTTAATTGAATGGCTAGCCACCCACCATGGCTACTCCCTGAGCTAGTGGAATGCTTCAGTATTTACTGATCTATCAGCCTATTCCTAATTATTAAAAAAATCGACAGATTGTGGTTTTCAATCTTGGTTATTGAATAGTGGTTATTAAACATGGATCTATGGGCACCCTAGAGCCTGCAGAGATACTACTACAATCCATGAACAAGATGAGCCTTACAGGTGAGCAACCACCCAGGATACCGTGATCAACATCACAGATGTCCTTTGCTCCTCCAATGCTCCTGCTTTCCACCTGCATTTCAAATGCCTCCTCTCTGATCTGCTTTGCCCAATCTCCTGCCCACTTTATGCTCCTGTACCCTGTATGTACCTGGGAAGGCTGGCAGGGCCTCATTTTATCATATCATCTGCAAGACAACATCCCAGATAGTGCAGCACTCCCTCAGTCTTGCAGTGCCTGCACTATCTGGGATGTTGTCTTGCAGATGATATGATAAAATTAAGTGCCTGCCTTGATTTTTGTGTTCACATGGGGCTGGGTAGTGACCATCTCCAATAGGAGAGAGCTTAGCCATGTCTCCATCACATTCACTGCTAGTACTATTTCCTGTTTACCACCAGCAACATTCTGGTAATCGGTGGTGAGAAATACAACTGAATCAGCCAGGTACGTTCTATGGCTACTAGGACAGGTCAGAGATTGGATATTCTGCAACGAGTGGCTCACTATCTGACTCCCCAAAATCTGTCTGCCATCACAAGGCACCAGTTAAAGAGTGTAATGAAATGCTTATTTGGATGGTTGTGGCTGCATGACTGAGGAAGCTCAACACCATTCAAGTCAAAGTAATCCTCTTTATTGACATCTCATTCACCAGCATACTGTGGCTCCAGTGTGCATCACGTACAGGATGCAGTGCAGAAGCTCACAAAGACTTCTTTGGCAGCACTTAACAAACCTACAACCTCCAACACCTAGCAGTTGCATGGAAACACCATCACTTCCAAGTTACCATCCAAGTCAAATGCTGTCCTTGCTTGGATTTATACCTCCATTCTTTCATTGTCAATGGGTCAAAATCCTGAAATATCATATCTTAACAGCATTACACAATGCAGCAATTTAAGAAAGTGGCCCATCATCACCGAAGGATTGGTTATAAATCCTCATGGCAACTCGGGACGAATAATAAATGCTGGACTTGCCAGTGATGCCCACATACTGACAATTAATTAAAAAAACACAATTAGAGTCACTGGGTAAATCTAAGAAAAAGAATCCATTGGAAGTTTGCACCATATATAGTCAAAGCATTATAAGAATTTTATTTTTATTGTACGTTGCTGTCTATTTTTCTTTTGCTGTGAAGGTGCAAGAGGTCAGTTGTTCGCAAATGAAACAGAGAATAAATGCAGTTCTTAGGAAAAGCTGAATAATCATTCTAAAATTATAAATTTGTCGAGCATAAAGCGATAATGACCAGTTGCAGAGGTCACTAAAATAATTAAGCAATAAAACCCTTGCATATAATTGCCTTGGCTTTGATGTTTAGTCTACTCCTTATCTGCTAACAGAATGCTATTTCTCCTTATTATGCCCATGGCAAGGTAATAGAAGCATTTTGACTTAGCAAACTTTCTCAAAAGTATATGATAAGCCCACACCCAGGTAGGTAATTGAATTATTGCTTTCGCACTCTGAATGAACACTTAAAATAAACATTGTACCACCTATATGTCTTTTTATAAATGCAAAAGTACAGACTACTGGGGCATGGGATTCTACAGGTTTCATTAGCCATTGTTGCATCAAACATGCAAATAAGCACTAATCATCTATTTCTTTTTCAAGGACTGTGTAACATTTGATTGCCTCTGGATGAAAGTATGAGTAATCCTCAGACAGTGCATAATGATGTGCATTATTTTATGGGCTGCATATCTTTTAAAAATGAAGGAGACATAACCCTTCCTACTTATGTATGCCAGCCATGGGGTTCCTAGTGGACAGATGAGTAGTTTCATGTCGGGTCCATGTAGGTCCTCGGTGAACTACAGATCGACTAAAAAGTGTTTATCTGGCCCTGCTGCAGTGGTCAATGCTGTCGTTTGTGCAGGTGGGCATCAGAGTTACCTTAATGGGACTCAGTGCATATGACTTTGATTATGTGGCCTATGACTGGTGAGAAGAACTCTATGACATAGAAGATGAAGAAAGTGGTGAGAATCATTCCCCCTGGTATAGTAGTGGAAATGGTTGACTGGCACTCTGGGCCTCCATAATGAAGTAATATTGCTCATATACAGTCTCATTTATTGGGCCGAATCTCGAAGGGAGAGTGATTCAGGGCAGCAACTCTGCCTGTGGAAACGCATGACCCACTTGCTACCAGTCTTGGTTCCTGTTTACATTTACAAATCTTCCAACAAATCAAGAGAGGGGAATGATACTGTTTCTAATGTAAACAACTACATTACTCACTCCATCATATGGATAGCGTTTTGAGAATCACAATGAGTTACATAAAGCTAATCTTTAAAAGGACAGCACAGCATGCTCAAATGCAGCAGTGATTGAAGAACTGTGTGCGTAAAAAAAAAGCAACATGCTGTGCAGAGGTTCAAAGACCGGCACTTAAAGCCTTCCATACAATCTCACAAATTAAAACACCGACTTCAAGCTAAGTCCTCTGTGGACTACCCCGAGAACTCTTCAAATTAATAAGTGTACTCTGATTCCATAAATTTCTAAAATTTTACTTCTGCAAAGGCTTTACCTGCAGCTGGTAAAAAAAAGATAAGACATCCTCAAGGCTGAAAAAAATGCCCAAGGTTAAATTTGATAACTATATCCAAACTTACACCAAGGCAGCACAACCAACTGCAGCGTTCACCAAAGCATTCCTGTATATCACAGGAGTGTTCCTGAGGAGACAGTGAGGGCATATACACTGCCCTAATTAACTAATACCGTTCTGGCAGTATCCTTCCAAACTATAAACGGGAAGGATTAAAAGCAACACATTATGATCAACCTATTGTCAAAACTCCCTCAGCATTGGTGACGGTTAAAAAAAAACAAAAGAGAAGATTGTAAAGGACAAGAACCCAGTCTGGAGAAATTGAAATGGAAAACTGGTGTCTGGTTACCTCGACATCTGAAATCAATGATGTTCCGCCAGTTTCTGACAGCAGCACAACCAATGTAGTTGTCTTAAAACAAAACGCTTTCTATCTGTGAGGACGCAGCATCAAGAAAAAACATTCCGACCCTTCCGAAAACCCAATACTGGAGGTCGATGTTTAAAAAGAAAACACATAAGAACCCCCTGAACTCGTATTTTGATGTCACGTTTGAGGAGTGACACAACACAGGGAGTGGATAATCTCTGATCATGATAGTTGTTGCACACAGTTTGCAATAGTTTGACACTCAGGGTAGATTGTGCACTATATTGGTGAGGTACTCTCATCTTCAGTGAAAACAAGGGGAGGGGAAGAGAAGCTTAAAAAAGAATCTCAAATGTGATGAAGTTTCCTCCAGAACGATGCCCAATAAAGAGAATCCCTTTGATGAATGATCCCTTCGACATAAATTGCAAATTAGCTTGAAAAACTTGTAGGTCAGTCTGCTTGTGTTTGTGGCGTCTTCCCCCCGCCTTGCTGTCGCCCCCCCCCCCCTCACTTTTTCTCTCTCACCCACCCACCTCCAAACTGTTTAATGCCCCAAAACACATGGAATTCCTTCTTTTAAAATAAAATCAGATCCTTCTTTTTTTAATCAGATGTCAATTTAGCATCTCATTTATTGCAAAATAAACAAATAAGGATTCCCCAGGAAAACCCACACGCCTGCGTCTGTCACTACTGACATATTTTGGCAGTAGCATTGTTTCTCCCCTCCTTCCTGTGTGATTTCAGAAGCCTCTCCGCGCAACCCGAAAGGGAAATCGAGATCTTTCCTGACCGATTTCACAGCTAAAACAAAAATGTACGCTCCGGCCTCTTTTCCCCGGTTGTTCTTTCCGCAACTGGCGATCTTGAATCAGCGCTGGAGGTTTGAATGGGTTGCCCGGGAGCTGGCAGGGGAGGGAGGGGGGGGGGGGGGGGCACCAAGGGGGAGCCAGTCCTGCCCACACAGAAGCGAGGCGAGGGTGGTTTGCCAGCACAGTTGGGTGCCTGAAGTAACTACTGGATCCGTGGGGGAAAGTCAAGAGCCTGGAGGATATGGACGTGCTTCTCCTGTTTTCAAAATAAAACCCACAGCAACAAGGAGGAAAGGGCAGCTGCCAAGAAACCCCATACCCACTGAGTTAGGTAAGCCCTGTATCAATAAAAAAAAACTCAAAAGCATCACCAATAACTCTCACTTAATGAATTGGCTTCTGTTTCTTTTTAAAATAAATAAACAGCCTGCACAAGCTGCGAAGGCAAATTAATTTATTTTTTTAATGTAATAATCAGTGTGAAGATTATTTTAAAGGCAGCATTTGAGAGGCAGAGTCTTCCAGACAACCTAGCTCACAAATCTCCGCCGTCAATCCAGCCCACTCTCGCATATGTCCCGTCCTGGTCATTTTCTAATTATGTTTCTAATGATGCAACTGCCTTAGTAACCTTACCTTCCATTGCCAGCAGCTCAGACACTCACTCCATCACGCTGGCTGCCGAAACACATGAGAATATCCCCGTCCCTGCATCTGTCATTTTCCTGAGAGCCTTCTATTCCCGTCTCCTGGTGGGAGCCAGCGAGTCTATTTGAATTCCAGCAGCCACTCACTCACTCTCTGTCCATGATTCAAGTTAAACTAGGTGGGCATTGCCGAACGTGAGAGGCTTCGCCGCAATTGTTAGGCAGCCGCTCCATGCCTGGCGTCACAGCTCCTCTCCCATGTCTTTACCCAGGGTGGTGGGTGGGGGGAGCTTTATCACTCCAACTCATCCGGCACTCACTGAGCAAAGCACCTGGACCCGAAGGACAAATAGCGTCCATCAGACCACAGAGCGAGCTGTCTGCTGACAACCAGCAACTGACAAGGCAAAGCCAAAAAAAAGAGGGAAAGGAACTGGTTTCTCCACATCGTTTTAAAGTTTATTTATTAGTCACAAGGAGGCTTACATTAACACTGCAATGAAGTTACTGTGATAAAGCTGAATTTTGACTTTATTTTGTATCTCGACAGTAATTGTGAGACTGACCAAAGCGACAATTCAAAATGCACAAGGTCTGTGCTTTCAGATGTCACTTTTGGCTATGAAACTCAAAAAGGGTTGCGCCTTTGTTAAAGTTAATTGATCTCAGTTAAGTTTGTTGCACAGACTTGCGACGGGGTTGGGGGGGGGGGGGGGGAGGGGGGTAATGGTACTCCCCTATAGTACTTGGTAAATGAACAGAGCTATCGCCTGCCCTTCGTAAAATCGACCCGAGTTTCATTTCTGTCGCAAACTCATGGAAACACAACTCATTGCAGAGTTGATCCACTCCGCTGGTTTACTGTTGGAATAATCCAGCTGAAAATTAGTACCACCACTTCTACCCAAGAGCAGATAACGACTATTGGAACAGGCGACCTCACCATGTACCAGTTGGTAACACATTTGTCTCAGAAATCTGAAAATTCAGACCCCGCTCCAGAACTTCAGCACACGATCTAAAATGCCACTTGCTTTGGTTTTGAAGGAATGCAGCATTGGGAGTGCCATGCTTCATATAGGGTTAAGCTATCTACTTGTTGAGTAAATATTGAAGATCCCCCGGCATTATTCACCAAAGAGCAGAGTTCTCTCAGTGCCTTGCCCAACATTCATCTCTCAATCAACGTCAACAAAACTGGCCATTCATTTCGATGCTGTTTGTGAAATCTTACTGTGATCAAACTGGCTGCTATATATGCTCACAAAGCACCAGTGATTAACTTCAAAGCACTGTGAGACATTCTGGCAACCAGAAGTGCTATATAAATACAATACTTTCACATCGTCACCACTGGGAAACTGTCCAACAATTCACTACTGGGGAAATGTGTAATGCATCACTATTGGGGAACTGTCCAATACATCACAGAATTATGGAAACCTTTCTAAGAGTTGGCCCTTTGGTCCTTTCAGCTGTTCTACCATTCAGTATGACCACTGCTGATCCTTTATTTGAACTCCACACTCCCACACTCTTCCCATTCCCCTAGACACCTTTAGAGCCTGGAAATCTATTTTCTTCTTAAATATATTCAATGACTTGGCCTCCACTGTCTGCTGTGGTAGAGAATTCCACAGGTTCACCACCATCTAAGTGAAGAAGTTTCTCCTCACTTGAATCCTAAATGGCCTACGCTGTATCCTGAGACTGTGACCCCTTGTTCCAGACCCTCTCCCCAAATAGAAGAAACAACATCCCTGCGTCCAACCTGTTCAGCCCTGTCAGAATTTTATATGTCTCAATTAGACGCTCTCATGTTTCTAAACTCCAGGGAATACATGCCCAGTCAACCCAATCTCTCTTCATATTATAACCCTGCCATCTCAGGAATCAGTCTGAAGAACCTTTGCCGCACTCCTTCTATGGCAAGTATCATGCTTCTTACATAAGGAGACCAAAATTGCACACAATGCTGCAGGTGTGGTCTCACCAAGGCTCTGTACAATTGCTGTAAGACACCTTTGTACCTATACATAAGTCCTTTTGCAATGGAGGTCAACATATTATTTGCCTTTCTAACTGCTTGCTGTACCAGCATGCTTGCTTTCAGTGATTGGTGTACAAGGCATCCAGGTCTCTTTGTATGTCAACATTTCCCAATCTATCACCATTTAAATCGTACTCTGCCATTCTGTTTCGCCATTCAAAGTGAATAACATTTATCCACATTATACTGCATCTGCCATGTATTTGCCCATTCATTCAACTTGTCTATATCACCTTGAAGCCTCTTAACATCTTCCTTACCACCCATATTTCCACCAAGTTTTGTGTTTTCAGCAAAATTGGAAATATTGGCCGGGATTCTCCCAAACAAATTCGAAGTCCCCAATCTCAGTGAAAACAGGAGTAACTCCCACCAATTTTTTTGGCGTTATTTTCAGATTGAATCTCCGACATTCTCTGCATTACAGAATACCCTAGCGAAATTCCCTCTGAATATCGGGGGCGGGGCCTATTCCCACCCGGGAGGCCGGCAGCGTAGCGCTGAGCAGGTCACTGCACATGTGCCGACCTGTCAGAGCAGAGATCAGTGCATGTGCAGTGGCCTCCCATTGTCGGTCTCTCCCGATCGCTGGCCAGCCCCACAACCCCCCATCGCTGGTCTTGCAGAGCCCCATACCCGCCGATCACTGGACTCCCGGGCCTCTCCGGGCCAACCCCGATGTCCCCGATGACCCCCCACCTGGACAGTCCCGATCTCCCCCCGACAGTCCCGACCATCTCCAGAGCCCCGACCCTCGCAACCCGGATGGCCAGTCCTGATGTCCTCTTCCCTTCCTCTGCCTGCGATCCCTGTGCAGAGTGACAGTAAGACACCCCCACCAATCGCTCCCAATAAGCCCCGCCCCTCTGGCCCCACTCCCTTGGTACTGCTTGATGCCCAGTGGGCCTCTCTTCATTCAAGCTGGGTAGGCCGCCTGTTCCCCATTAATGAGGGGCAGTTGTAAACCTCGCGAGAGTGAACCACTCCTGGCAGGAGGGGAAGATGCTAGTGGGCCCACAGCCTTCAGTCCCAGGCCCGTTAATGATATTGAAATGCTGATTGAAATCAGCTCTGCGCCAGAAATCAATTACTCTGAAAATCTTGGTCCCAGAGATGCGCAGAGGCTGTGGCGCCCAGCGGGAAGCCCACGAAACAGCATCCATTGATGTTTCCTGGCCCGTTGCACTGCTAGAGCAGCGCAGAGGGCTGGGAGAATTGCCCCCATTACTTTTGGTTTCCTCATCCAAATCATTGATATATATTGTAAAGAGCTGGGCTCCAATTACTGATCCTTTCAGGATTCCACCAGTCAACACCTATCACTCCATAAAAGACCCATTTATACCCACTCTTTTTCCTGACTGCCAACCAATTCTCAATCCATGCCAATATGTTACCCCACCCGTTCCATGTGCTTTAATTTTTCACATTAACCTCTCATGTGGAACTTTACCAAAAGCTTTCTGAAAAATCAAATACACCATATTCTACTAGTTACACCCTCAAAGAATTCCAGTAGTTTTGTCAAACATGATTTCTCTTTCATAAATCCATGTTGACTTTGTCTGATCGAGCATTTTGCCTACCACTGATATCAGGTTTACCAGTTTGTAATTCCCTGTTTTCTCCCTCCATTTTAAATAGTGGGGTTACATTTGCCTCACTCCAATTTGCCAGGATTATTCCAGGATCTACAGAATTTTGGAAGATGGCAACCAATGCATCCACTATTCCCATGGCCACCTCCTTTAGTACCCTGGGATGTAAATTATCAGGCCCTAGGGATTTATTGGCTTTCATTCCCATTAATTTCTACAGCACTGTTTTTCTAGTAATACTAATTTCTTTCAATTCCTCCTTCTCACTAGACCATTAGTTCCTTAGCATTTGTGGGAAGTTATTTGTGTCTTCCTCTGTGAGGACAGAACTAAGTAGTTGTTTAATTGCTCTGCCATTTCCTTGTTCTCTATTATAAGTTCCCCTGATTCAGACCGTAAGGGATCTACATTGGTCTTCACTGATCTTTTTTCTTTTACGTACTTAGAGAAGCTTTTCAGTCCGCTTTTATGTTACTTGCAAGGTACTCTCATACTCTATTTTCCCCTCTTAACCGATCTCCTGGTCTTCTTTTGTTGAAATTTGAACTGCTCCAAATCCTCAGGCTTGCTACTTTTTGTAACAACTTTATTTGACACTTCTTTGGATCCAATACTATCCTCAATTCTTATGTAAGCCACGATTGGGCTGTTTTTCTTGTTTTTGTGCCTGAAAGAAATGTATAACTGTTGCAATGCATCCAGTAGTTCTTTAAATATTAGCCATTGCCTATCCACCATCATGTCTTTTAATAAAGTTCCCCAATCTATCTCAGTCAACTCATGCCTCATACCTTTATAGTTTCCTTTGTTTAGATTTAACACCCTAGTTTCAGATCAGTCTTCTTCACTTTCCATCCTAATGAAGAATTATATCATGCTATGGTCTCTGTTCCCTACAAGACCCTGTACAACACGATTATTAGTAGAATTAAAGACTCCTACAGTGCAGAAGGAGGCCATTCGACCCATCGAGTCTGAACCAATCACAATCCCACCCAGGCCCTATCCCCATAATTCCATGCATTTACCCTAGCTAGACCCCCTGACACTAACGGGCAATTTAGCATGGCCAATCCACCTAACCCGCACATCTTTGGACTGTGGGAAGAAATCACAGCATCCAGAGGAAACCCATGCATGACATGGGGAGAATGTACAAACTCCACACAGACAGTGATCCGAACAGAGAATCGAACCCGGGTCCCTGGAGCTGTGAGGTAGCAGCGCTAACCATTGTGCCACCGTGCCACCCATGAATGAAACCCTTCTTATTGCTTAATACTAAATCTAGGATAGCTTGTTCCCTAGTTGGTTCCTCGACATATTGGTCTAAAAAAGACTGTCTCATATGCACTTCAGCAATTCATCTGCCACACTTGGTTGGATCATAATAAGGAGTTATCCCATTCATCTCTGTATCCCTATCACTATATCTGTTCCAGCCCACAACTGTGGGAGATATCTGCAATCATCTCATTCTGGCCTCTTGAGCATCCCTGATTTTGACCTCTCCATCTTTGGGGGGGTCATGCCTTTAGCTGCCTAGGCCCTTGGCTCTTAAATTCCCTTCCTAAACCTCTCCACCTCTCAAGTCTTGCTTTCCTCCCTTATGATATTGCCTAAAAATTTCCTCTTGGACCATACTTTTGGTCATCTGACCTAATATATCCTTATGAGGCTCATTATTTTGTTTCATAATGCTCCAGTGAAGCATCCTGGAAGATTTTGTCATGTTGAAGATGCTATAGCAATAGTAATTACTATATCTCTACCAGACAACCACTCAGTGCACTATTTCTGAGAAACTTTCCAATGCCTCATTTCTCACGATAAAACTTTTCAATATAAAACTACAAGGAGTTGTCCAACATTTCACTACCAGACAGTTGTTCAAAGCACAATTGGGAAATACCATACAATGATGAGAGAATTGTTCAATGCACCACAACCAGGGAATTGTCCAACACACCATTGGTAGAGAACTATCCAGCGTTTCACTCCCAAGAATTGTCTAATGAATCATTACCGGGGGTGCTTAAACTAACAGCAAAATTCAAATATATAATTGGACAGTTTCTGTCGTAATGTTCCATAAATGGTAACTGTACAACACACCTGGGCCAGAGAACTGTTCAATACACCACAAGCAGGGAACTGTCAAATACAACATGACTAGACAGCTGTGCAGTACACCATGAGAAGCAAACTGCTTTTTAAAAATTATTTTACAGGATGTGTGTGCATTGCTGCTAGGCCAACATTTATTGCCCATCCCTAATTGTCCTTGAGAAGATGGTGGTGAGCTGCCTTCTTGTGTCACTGCAGTCCAAGTGGTGTAGGCACCTGCAGTGCTGTTAGGAAGGGAGTTGCAGGATTTTGACCCAATGACAATAAAGGAACGGCAGTATAGTTTCAAGTCGGGATGCTTGGAGGGAATTTGCAGGTGGAGTTCGCATGTGTCTACTGTCCTGTCCTCTAGCTGGTAGAGGTTGTGCATTTGGAAGGGGCTGTCAAAGGAGCCTTGGTGAGTTGCTACAGTGCATCTTGCATGTGGTACACACTGCTGCCACTGTGCACTGGTGGTGGTGGGAGTGCATGTTTAAGGTGGTGGTGGATGGGGTCCCCATCACATGGGCTACTTTGTCCAGGGTCGTGTTGAGCTTCTTGAGTGCTGTTGGAACTGCACTCATCCAACCAAGTGGAGAGTATTCCACTGACTTGTGACATGTAGATGGTGGGCAGGCTTTGGAGAGTCAGGAGGTGAGTTACATGGCACAGAATTCCTAGTCTCTGACCTGCTCTTGTAGCCATAGTATTTATACGGCTGGTCCTGTTCCATTTCTGATAAATGGTAACCTGCAGGAAGTTGTTAGTGGAGGATTCAGCAAATGGTTACACCTGTCCAGTGTAACATGAACAGAAATACGTCCAAAGATTCAATACCAGTGAACAGTTAACAAACTAATATCTGGCAACATTCCAATACTCTGTCACTGCAGGAATGACCTAACACATTACTACCATCAATATGAACAACTGGGTGAGTGCCACACTGCCATATTCCCCAATGGACAATAAAATACCAGACAGTAATAACTTCCCAAATATCACACCCCTCCAGATATCTGTAGACTGAGTGGATACATTTGCACTTCTATTATGCCTTATAGGGCCATTTTAGACGATAGGATATTATCATACACAAGCAGCAGTTCACTATCATGGAGCTGGCAAATGCTGAGCTTCATTGGAAAACAAGTTCCTTGAAATAAACCACTAGCCCACACAATATATCAAAACACCTTAGTTATACCGACTTTACAAATTGTTTTACAAATCCATAAAAGAAACATTTTATTTAAAACAGAGACCATTATGTAAATGAGATCGGTTTTGTAAAATACACTAATATGCAGTAGATGTGCACACTATTTTCCTTCTTCTCACTCCTGTCTGCACTGTGGTTAAGCCTCACATTGTAGATTTTTTTCTGACCTGCCAGGAGCCACAACTGAACAACATGGGATAGGGGATTGCTGTCTCACGACCCACCCGATTTCCTCTCCGAAACATTCCAAATACAGGACACGTGGAACTCCACTGAAGAGTGGGATTTTTTAATGAGGGCCTCTACTCCACAGTCTAACATGATAGCTATAATGAAATCTCCAGAAATACACCTGAGTTAATAGAAGGAAATGTTCATGTTATTTCCATCAGGCTTGAGGCACAACTGAACAAGAACAGTGTAACAAAAACAGAAAGTGCTGGAAAATCTCAGCAGGTCTGACAGCATCTGTGGAGGGACAGTAGAGCCAATATTTCAAGCCTGGATGACCCTTCATCAAAATAATGTAAAGGTCTCTGAATACTCCTCCACCCCTTCTTCAACTTCGCCCTTTTGCTTTATCTGGGCCTTGTAGAAGAATTCTGGTGAAGAAACATTTTTGTAGCATTGCTTTTGGCAGCTCAAAAATTTGCCATCCACGATGTCATCAGCAGTGCAGACTGGGGAGTTCACAGAGCCCAAGTTTGATTGAAAGATATATGTTTTGCTAAAGTTCACTTCTCATGATTGAATATCATCCTTTTATTCCCTGATTGATATTTATCTGAACACCAATCAGCTGGGATTCCCCGTAACAGTTAACTAGCAAGTCGCCCATGCTGAGAATTGCTTGTGTGGATATCAGATGAGGAGAGCAGGATTGGATTGGTCTCTGATGCTCCCAATGTTTGAACGGCAATCACCATTTACGAGAGAATGGTCACTTGGGTGAGATAATGGAGGGTGCCTTGGCTTGTAAGATTGCCTAAACTTCCATAATCTTAAGGAGAGGAGGGAAAATAATTTGTGAAAAAAGTGAAAAATAATGTATGCAACAATATTAATTATCACAAACCATCATCACTGGGTGTTTGCAATATAGTGATTTGGAATTTTCATAATGACTTTGACCTATTCTGCAACTACTGTGATCTTCAGAGCTCTCCTTCATTCTTGCAATTAATCACACATTTATTAATGTTATTACAGCTTCCATGCAAAAGAAAAAATGACATTACATATCATACAAAGGTATCTACAAGTACAGCTCTTGTAGTGCCACTTCAATGCAACCCATTAGTACACAGAGTGCAACGTCTGAATATTCACTAATATCCATTGACACTACACTCACTCAAAACACAGAAGCTTCTGTACATTTACAACAAAGGCAATTTACATATAATTTGCAGTAAGGTAAGAGATAAAATAATGTTATTCTGAAATTGTTTCTGCCAAGAAATCTTTTCCACTAGATTATACAATCAGTAATCACTGGTGCTTTTTTGGTATCCAGCTAGCGACAGGTCATTCTTGGTCATGGTCACTAATATTATCTGTGAATTAATAGTCCATGACATTGGCTAACTATGTGGAGGACTGCAGCAGTTTCACACATCATATGAGGACTGTGTAAGGAATTGACAACTGATAGATTTACAAAGGGGAAATCATGCTTGACAAACCTATTGGAATTCTTTGAAGATACAACTATTAGAGTTGGTTTATTTAGAGTTTCAGAAGACTTTCAACAAGGTCTCACATAACAGACTACATTCCATATGTATAGTTAAAGCGCATGGGATTGCGGGTAGTGTCTTGAGATGGATAGAAAGCCAGTTAGCAGATAGGAAGCAAATAATTGGCATAAATGGGTCTTCTGCCAATTGGCAGGCAGTGGAGTACTGCAGGGATCTCTGCTTGGATCCCAACTGTTCACATTATATATTAATGATTTGGAAGAGGGAACTAAATCTATTATCTTCAAATTTGCAGATGATACAAATTTGGGTGGGAGGGTGAGCTCTGAGGAGGGTGCAGAGATACTTCAATGATTTGGACAGGTTGAATGAGTGGGCATATGCATGGCAGATGCAGTATAATGTGGATAAATGTGATGTTACCCACCTTGGTAGCAATAATAGGAAGGGAGACTTGAACTTCTGATCCCTGGGTATCTGGAGCACTCCTCTGGTTCAGCAGCAGTCAAGATACAGCAAGGAAATATGACCAGCAGTGACCCCCACCAAATATAATAATAAAGATTGACAATTACTGCAGAGGTTTTCTGGCTGGTGTCTTTACATTGGTGTGACATCAGAAAATGGATGTCAAATCACATTTTTTGATGCATCATTCAAAACTTGACACTTATTTTGCCAGTTTTCCTTAGCTTCTCTCACCCCCTGGTTGACTGCAGTTGGAGAGATAACCTAATCTCAGAACAATGGCAAAGCGAGTAGCTGCTTAGAAATTTACAACAACAGGAGTAGGGAACAATTCCTGTGGTTTGTTTCCTCTTCCGCGGAAAGCAACCAGACAATATTTCCATATATTAGTGAGAGAATTGAATCGATGTCCCACCACTCATAGGCTGCATGCTGATCCTCAAAACACAGCACCAACTATATAAAGGTGAAATTGGACATAAGTGGGGATGCAAAATGGGTGGCATTTCAGCACCTGTTATATCAAAATACAATCATTGCCAACACTTTATGAAAGGGAAATCATGTTTGGTGAATTTAATAGGATTTAATATCCTATATGACAAATAGGGTGTGTAAAGCTGAACCAGGACATGTTTGGGTTTCCAAAAGGCTTCTAATAAGGAGCTAAATAAAACACAAGTTGATGTTGGGGACAATAGGCTAACATGGGCAGAGGATTGATAGATAGTCAAGAAATATGGGTCATTTTCACATTGTCAAACTCTAAGGAATGGAGTACCATAAGGATCAGTGCTGTTGACCCAGTTATTTACGGTTATTATTGATGACCTGGTTGGAGGGATGGAGTGTAATTAAATTACTGATGAGATATAGATAGGTGGGAAAGCAAGTTGTGAGGAAGAGACAAGGGCCGGCTTTTTGTTCCAGGGTCCCAGTTCTGATGCTCAGATAAATTCTGGGTCAGGAATCCAGGAAGGCTGGTGGTGTAGCCCTCGAAGTGATTTTGGAAGAGGTGGCCATTTAAGTACTTCCTCTGGGACCCTGCATATAATTATAGATGGAGGACCAATTCCACAGGGGGAGGGAGGTGGGTGCAATTGGTGGCTCTCTGATACTGTGAGATCTGCAACCCCAATGTCAGAGGTGGAAGATACTGATGTAGGTCTGGAGAGAGAGAGGGTACCTCAGAGGGGAGATCCCCTCTGAAGACTTACCACAAAGTTCACAAACACAAAAGGGATTTCAGTTGCCACGTTATGATCACGGAGGAAGAACCGCACCACTGGACAGTCAATGGCCACAGCTATGACTATGGTGGGTACAGGCATGGGGCATTTCCTAGCAGGATGGAGTACTACCACCCTCCCCCACATCCCACCTCATCTTTATCCCCCAACCATATTTTGGCTCAGCGGGTTGCATCTCAGCAGGCATGCTGATTGGAAAGTGTCAATCATCGTTGTCATAGTTGCCATAATAGACCCTTTCAGTAGCCTAATTGGCTACCTGCCACTTGTGGACAGGTGGAGATTTCAGCCCCTGACCTGCAGTCCAACCTGTTCCAAAATGGCCCAAAGCATGCCAGCTGGTAATGGGAAATTGCCAACCTGCCCCAACTATAGTCCCACCTCTCTGGCTGAATGAAAATGTGGCCTAAGGAGTTTGGAAAGGGATATTTATATTTTATATATACATAAATTAAGCAAGTGAGCAAAGATTTAGCTGGTGGAGGATAATGTGGGAAAATGTGAGATTGATCACTTTGGTTGGGAAAACTGCAAAGTAAAATACTATTTCAATTGAGAGAGAATGTTGTAGTGAGGGATTCTGGTGCCCTTGTACATGAATCACAAGTCTTTGCATACAGGTACAGAAACTGATTAGGGAGGCAAATAGAATGTCAGCTTTATTGAAAGAAAGATGGTGTATAAAAGTAGGGAAGTCTTGTGACAAACTGACAGAGCATTGATGAGACCATACCTAAAGTACTGGTCTCTTAAGGCAGGATATATTTGCATTGGGGAAAATTCAAAATAGGTTCACTTGGTTGATTCCTGGGATGAAGGAGTTATCTGAGGAAAGGTTGAACAAGTTGGGTCTATACTCATTAGAGTTTAGAAGAATGAGACGTGATCCTATTGAAACATTTATGATTTTGAGGGGGCTTGACATGGTAAATACTGAGTAGATGTTTCACCACATGGGAGAATCTAGAACTTGAAGGCTCAATTGCAGAATAAGGGGTCGGCCATTAAAGATAATAATGAGGAGGAATTTCTTCTCTGTGGGGCATGGACATTTGGAATTCTCTACCCCAGAGAGCAGTGGAGGCTGGGTCATTGAACGTATCCAAGGCTGAGTCACACAGATTTTTGAATTATCAGGGAATCAAGGATCATGGTAAGCAGGAACATGGAGTTGAAGCCAAGATCAGAGAAGCCATGATCTCACTGAACGGTAAAGCAGGCTTGAAGGGCTGACTGGCCCATTCCTACATCTACTTCTTATGACCCTCCCTTCACACTCAGTCCTTTACTCAATTCCATTGACTTCAATAGAAATTAGACGTGTGGTACAAAGGTCGGCGAATTCAGTTTGTTGACCTGTTTTGTATCTTCACCAATGTACAATTTCACCCCCAGTGATTTTTAAATTAAGCCTACAAATGGAAAACTTTTATTTCTATCTTGTAGTATCATTCCCACTGCCACTATTAGATTGAAAGTAATGATTACATCCAGTATTCTAAAAGGAAATGATTGGAGGACAATATAGAAATGGGAAAAAAAGCACTTTTGCATTTCATTCTTATTTTAAATCATTAAGCTTACAGCCTCATCGCATCATTACCATAAATCCGTGACGACCAGAAAATGGTTTGAAGCTCACTTATCAATGACAAGGAATCCATCATGGGGATATTAGGGCTCAATGGGAAGTTATAGGGGAATATATCTGTCAAGGCGAGATGCCTTCGGGATAGCTGACAGAAAGAAGCTGCACGAGCAAAAAGAGCTGTAGTTGATTTTTCTGAAGCCCAAAAGAAGCCACAAACCACATTGATAAGAGGGAATGAACTGAAAAAAAAGATGGAATTCACTGTCAGTAAGTCTGAGGCAGTAATTATTCCACGAATAAAAAACGATTCCAGTAATAAAAAATAGCACTAATTATACTCTGAGTATATGAAAATTTGGTGTTCCAAAAATGCTGAGGGATTTGGAGGTATATGTTGATAGGACATGAAAGGTTATACCCTGGCTGGTGAGCAGCCTGGAACACCTAGGTAACAAGGACATCTATGTCAGACTCCTATTTATTGACGACAGCTCAGTCTTCAACACTATCATTCCCACAAAACTCATTTCCAAACTCCGTGGCCTGGGTCTCAGCACCTTCCCCTGCGACTGGATCCTGAACTTCCTAACTCACAGACCACAATCAGTAAGGATAGGCAACAACACTTCCTCCACGATCATCCTCAACACAGATGCCTCATAAGGCTGTGTTCTCAGCCCCCTACTATACTCCTTATACACCTATGACTGTGCGGCCAAATTCCCCTCCAATTCAATTTTCAAGTTTGCTGGTGACACCACTGTAGCGGGTTGGATCTCAAACAATGACAAGACAGAGTACAGAAATGAGATAGAGAATCTGGTGAACTGGTGTGGCAACAATAATCTCTCCCTCAATGTCAACAAAACGAAGGAGATTGTCATCGATTTCAGGAAGCATAAAGGAGAACATGCCCCTGTCTACATCAACAGGGACGAAGTAGAAAGGGTCGAGAGCTTCAAGTTTTTAGGTGTCCAGATCACCAACAACCTGTCTTGGTCCCCCCATGCCAACACTATAGTTAAGAAAGCCCACCAATGCCTCTACCTTCCCAGAAGACTAAGGAAATTTGGCATGTCAGCTAGAACTCTCTCCAACTTTTACAGATGCACCATAGAAAGCATTCTTTCCGGTTGTATCACAGCTTGGTATGGCTCCTGCTCTGCCCAAGACCGCAAGGAACTACAAAAGGACGTGAATGTAGCCCAATCCATCACGCAAACCAGCCTCCCAACCATTGACTCTGTCTACACTTCCCGTTGCCTCGGCAAAGCAGCCAGCATAATTAAGGACCCCACGCACCCCGGACATTCTCTCTTCCACCTTCTTCCTTTGGGAAAAAGATACAAAAGTCTGAGGTCACATACCAACCGACTCAAGAACAGCTTCTTCCCTGCTGCTGTCAGACTTTTGAATGGACTTACCGTGCATCGTTCTCTACACCCTAGCTATGACTGTAACACTACATTCTGCACTTTCTCGTATCCTTTTCTATGAATGGTAAGTTTTGTCTATATAGTGCGCAAGAAACAATGCTTTTCACTGTATGTTAATACATGTGACAATAATAAATCAAATCAAATTGAAAGCGCAGAAAATATCAGACTCTAAACTATCACATGAGATAGCAATAAGCCAATATAATATTTTAATAAAAACTCCCTAAGTATAGCATGCAGCACTAGAGTTCCATACAATAGGAAAGATATTGAGACTTCAGAGAGGGTGCAATGCATTTTTCACCAGGATGTCTGTCTGCTATGAGAAAATATAAATATCAAGATTGACTTGAAAAATTGTGGGCTGGATTGGGGGTGGTTCTTCTGGGCAATTTCATTAGAATAGTGCAGATAATGAATGGGATGATATGATAGAAGTGTTTAAAATAATGAGAGAAAGCGACAATAGACAGAAGCAGACTAATTCCTGCTTTTGCGGGGTCAAGAACATGCTGGTCAGAGACACAATAATAAAATGCAAGAGATTTAGAAGAGAGAGCAAGAGAAATATCTTTAGACAGTTGGTCGTAAAGCTGTGGAATTTGTTTTGAGGGTAGTAGCTCAGGCAGAAATAATGTCAACATTTAACATTGGATTGTACAGGTGGCTGAATGAAAGAAGTTGAAGGAATATGGGAACAGGGTTGGTAAATGTGATTCTAACCATTTACCACAAGGCAAGTGAACATTGATATTGGCCAATTAGGCCAAATGGCCTGCGTTTTGTGTTGTTTTTACCCCAAGAAGTGCTTGACTTGATTCTTTGTCACAAAATGTTCACCAACCAATGAATCCTGCAGTTAAATCTCATTTTTGTCTTCACATCTTCAATCTTGAGTCTGCTATTTCTGGTGGTTTCAGCAATCTCAAACGTGTTACTTGAATCAATTATCTATTCCTTTAACAGTTTTGAATGATGGAATGACATCTTCACCAAACCACTCTTCTCTAGAGTATCCAATCCAGGTTCTTCAACCTATCCTTTTATGCCGTAATAAAGGTTCAATTCAGTTGCCTTTTTTTTTGGATTGCCTCCAATGCTTGCTGGTAACTAAGATGGTACACAATAGTTGTGATCATTACATTGCTTTGTCAGTCCTGGTATTTGCCCTCTATCCATCCATCTGCAAAAGATTTGATTCGCAATGTAAAGATATTTCCATGAATTATCCACCAATCGCAATGTAAAGATATTTCCATGAATTATCCACCAATCGCAATGTAAATCTCTGCAAAGAATATAACATATAATCCAAACCTTCGATTTTGATTTGATTTGATTTGATTTATCATTGTCACATGTATTGAGATAGTGAAAAATATTATTTCTTGTGCGCTATATAGACAAAGCATACCGTTCATAGAGAAGGAAACAAGAGTGCAGAATGTAGTGTTACAGTTATAGCTAGGGTGTAGAGAAAGATCAACTTAATGCAAGTTAGGTCCATTCAAAAGTCTGATGGCAGCAGGGAAGAAGCTGTTCTTGTGTCAGTTGGTATGTGACCTCAGACTTCTGTATTTTTTTGTTAATTTTTCCTGTACCACCCCTTCCATAGTAATGGTACAGTCAAGCCCTAAACTGCATCATTCTCATTTCTAAGCATTAAGCTGTTGTAATGTGTTCTTCACATTAATTGAACTTTTCAAGGCTTCTCACAAACCAATCACGTACATCTTCCTGGCAGCCTTGTCAGTGAGATTTACTCCGCAGACTAATGAAAATATTTTAGATAGACATCTGACATTTTTAAATGACAAAAATGAAAAGAATTATTTATCAATTTAGATATGATAAAAGTCTGCTGAAAAGAAGTTAATGCTTTGTAGCATTTTGTACAATTCATCGTAGTTTGCTTGAAATTAGGCTTTGAAAGTTTACTCTCTCAAGTGCAGATAAGGTCATCAAACCCGTGTCACATGGTCAACTACTCACTTCCTTCCCAAACATCTTCAAACAATCTGATTGCAACAATTTAAAATTCACAAAATATAACTGGAACAAATGACTTGCAAATGAGCTTAGTTTAGAGCACTTCCAAAGTAAATCAAATAAAATAGATCACATGAAAGATTACGCTTAGCTCAGAGAAGAAAAGAAAATGTACAGACCGGGTCTGTTATTTCATCTTGCATTTTCACTGCAATAAAGTTCAACGAAGATGAAAGGTTCCAACTTGTTTTATTGATGAAATTTCCAATCCATTATGATTGTGAAGTTACATGATGGTTACTGTAGAATGATCTTCAGGCCATGGCGCTTTCCCCAGGCAACTTCTGTAACAGTGTTATCTATGAAACTGAGTTGTAGTGCACTGCTCAGGAATTAATTGTCACTCAGGACATTAGTATTCCTAAGTGGCACAGTACACCATTTGTCCTCATACAGTATCCCAGCACTGCCGATTTTACAATTCTTTTACATGACAAACAGCGTGATCAATACAAGTACTTTGTACTTCAATGTATTCATCCAGAAATGGTCTTAGTGTAATAAGTCTGTTGTGCAATTCCCAGCCTACTACAAGGTGTTTTCCATGCAAATGAATATCAAAGGCTATGCATGACTCTTCCTCCATCCTGCCAGAAAACTTACATACTTAAGATATCAAAACACTTCATCCAAGAGAATTATAGTGAAAAATATGTAAAACAATGGAAATACATAGAAGATAATTTTACTGCTTAGCATAAAGGTATTATGCGGTAGTCTGTCCAGGGACAAGCATATTTAATAAATGTAATAGCAGTGCCCTTTGTTCCAAACACTAATCACTAAGAAGCAATCTTTGCTGATAGAAAATTATAAACATTAAATTATAGATTGGGATTCAATGCAGATTTGTTTCTTCACTCTATGTTAATGGCTGCATAGCTTGAACAATTCTTATCGCTGCAATTTGTTTCTTTGCTCACCATCTGATATATCCTTTCCTCCCAAACATCTATGTGTAGTAATATAAAAATAAGTGAGGACAAGGAAGAACCTTACACTAGACAATATTTTGGGCAGTTATCCAGCAAAGAATTCCGTCAGCACAGAGATCAGAGCCACGTTGAGTCCTGGCCTTCATTTAAATAGAACTAGAAACTGCAGGTATCAAAGGGATGTCCTGACACAAGTTGCCAGTCAGTCTGATATCAGCCACCACCATCCTTCTGTTCACCCAACACTCCCTCTTTGCCTCCAAGATAATTCCAGCCATTGGATATCTCCAGGGTGTTGTTCTATTAGCACTGATTGACTTCAATCAAGAGCATAAAGTGTAAAACCAGCACAACACCCAATTCATTCAGTTTCCCAAGAGTTGGGTTAAGTGAAAATTGCTTCAGTATCTGAGTATGATGTGAGTGGGTGAGCTGTGATATTCCACTAACTAGTTTCCCTAGTTTTATTACTAAGGACTATCGCCTGTGGCTGTTTCTAACAATGTGCATTCCCTATTTTAAACCATAATGCTTAAATAACTCATTGCCTAATCCTTCCATGAAGAGAAAAAAATAATCAAAAAAGTGATTGGTTATATTTATACAGTAGTTATATTTTTGTAATAGCCATTCTTTCCATTTGCTGGGTACGATAAAATTGCATCTCTTCTAAGGATTCTCTTCTTTAGAGACTTCATTATGACATTATTATGTAGAATTCAATGTCATAGTTCATGACATTTGTACTGTTACTTTATGCAATTCAACTAAAGAATATTTCCTAGGCTTTTTCTGTGCAATGCACAACAATAACATTTAAGACTGAAGGCAACAGAAAGGGAATTAAGCATTTAACTTCATCCAATAAGAACTGTTTAGTGTGATTGCTCAAGGTTAATTTTCAATACTTTGTTAAGTCCTTTAAAAAGAGTTAAACCCAACACTCAGGATGATGTGACAATATTCCTTTAAGTAGATTGTTGTTTATAAAGAAGGTGGATTGATCCACTATATGTATTTTACCACACTAATTATGTTATCACAACATGAAAGAACAGAGACAATGCAGTGATCACTGGTTTGACATCACAGTACACTAGAACTACATTTTATTGTGACATCTCCAGTTATTACTGTGTACCTTATAGCTACTATTTGTTGTGCAGGATGAAGAATAGTGAATCGCTTCCGAAAAACAAAGAAGCTGCAAAATGTAGGACAGAAAATGTAGTTAGCATGCTCGATTTAATATATTAATCAGCTTGTGTCCTGCAGCGAGATGGTTGCAGTCTTCACTCTGAACAGTCCCGGTTGTTTCCACAGCAACATTGGCTGAACGGCATAATTCAACACACCATGCTTGCACAATTCATACTCAGCAAAACTAAAGGAGAAAGCATAAAATGTTCTTTTGTTGTTTTCTTAAGGATAGAAATGCTTAATAACAGTTTCAGAAAGAAGGACTGTCTTACAAAAGCTTTCCCATGTAAAAGATAAATCCACTATTGAATTTTTATACGTTAATGCTCATGGTAAATTGATATGCTGTTTTTTAAGGGTACAACTATTGTACAAGGTAACACGAATTATTATGAGAATGAGTTGTAATTGTTGATATTCAAAGTGTGCCTTTAAGACCACATAGTCCAGTTGCATTGCTTTCCGAAAATCAAGTAGAGATTAAATCATCTGAAGAGGTCAACCAAAAACTGTATCTGCAAAAAGGTGCGACATCTAAAGAATCATGGATACATTGTGAAATATAGACATGAATATGATGTGTGTATATTGGGGGTGATTCTCCCAAAAAGATTCTAAGCGTCAAATTTGTGTAAAAATTGGAGTAAATCTGCTGGGTTTTTTCAGCAGGAGTTTAAAAATGAATCTCCCACAGTCTGTGCACTGCAGAGTGCACTAGCATGATACACGTTAAAAAGCTGTGGACGGGGCTTATTCCCGCTGAAGAGGCCAGCAGCATAACTCTGAGCGGGCCACTGCACATGCGCCAACCTGTCAATGCCGAGATCAGCGCATGTGCAGTGGCCCCTGTCTGCCAACCTCCTGATTGCTGGCCAGCTCGATCGCTGGACCCCCCACACCTCCGATCGCTGGCCCCCCAGCCTCAACCTCCCTGCCCCTCCCTCCCCCCCCCCCCCTCCCGCAGTCCTGATGTCCCAATTCCCTCACCGCCCCCACCAGCAACCCCAATCCTCTGCCCTCCCGCAGTCCCGACCACCTCCCCCCCCCCCCCCCCCCCCCCCCCAAAACAGGCTGACCTCGATAGCCAGCCCCGATCGCTGGCCTTCCACCCTCCCTTTGTAATTCAGCCCAAGTGCAGAGTGGCAGCAGGACCCCACCCCCACC